>NC_052164.1:34030158-34728621 GCF_902713615.1 Scyliorhinus canicula
AGGCTGCAGTGCTACCCACTGCGCCACCGTGTTGCCCTTCACTGGCAGTTCTGTGCAACTTTAGTAGCGACAGATCTTTCAGCTTTGTTGTGTCACCAATAGTACAGGTCAAAACAAGCTGATCAGACCCACTGTAAAGTTGTTTGTTGGGAGATGTTCTGCTTCGCACTCCCTATTATCACTATTGAACTGCTATAATACTCACTTAAGTGTTGCAAATCATGCACAACGACTGAATGCAATCGTGGATGGGGCACATTTAAAGTGATGTTCTGTAAGTTATTGTCACAATGCGAGACAGCAAAGCAATACCCTTGACAGGTCTAGAGGGCATTCGACAAATAAGCAGCAGATCCAGTAAGCATGAGAATCGACCAGCACCGGGGTCAAATCTGTGTCTTCATACCCGCTGTATGTGGGAAGAGATAAGAAAGGTGGTGTCTGATTTAACGAACAATGCCTAAGAATGATGACTATCAATTATCTCACTTTATTTTATATGGGTCAATGTCGCAATGACTTTACCCGGAAATGCGTCGGTCTGAGACACAATTATCTTACGCGGCTGTGGTGAGATATGACATATATTTCCCTTATATTAAAGTCAATAGCTATCTGATAAGGTAGAAGGACCATTCAAAGTTAAAGACTGGAATTAAATGGCTTTATTAAACTAACCTTATTCCCTTTATTGGTTGAGGAATTAATGTTGTCTAAGGCACCCGGAGAACTCCCTATTTTACTTTGAAGAGTGCGGTAGTATGACTAAAGGTATTACGGTAACTAGCAATGCCGAGACACCATTGGTGGAGAAGGCTCGCTGCTCATTGGCCCAATGGTATGTAACACTCGTCACCCATTGATTAGAGCTGTAAGGTAGCTCCGCCCTGTAAGGCGGGGTATAAGAGCCCGTGTGTTCCCCACTGCTTCCTTTCTGTACCTGAGCTGCTGGGAAAACATCTTGTCTGTTAAAGCCTTCAGTTTCGGACTACAACTTGGCTTCTGTGGTCAATTGATAGTGCATCAAAGAGTACAATTTAATCTTTTAATGTCCACCTCAACAGATACATGGGCTTAGTTTTAATGGCTTTACCATAGACAGCACTTCACTTTTCTAGTGTGGTGAGCAGTACATATATTTGTCTCATCTCTCTAAGATTATTATTCATACAATGCATATGATTCTTCCCTTTGCAAGACAGGATAGCAAATAATAATGTATATTAATTGCGGAAGGATCACAGTGTAGCAAACCCCACACCTCTGGCGAGGACAATATAATGTCGGTCATTGACTGTACATGATCTGCTGACATTAATCTTTGTGCAAGATGTGAATGTTTATTTTTTGCACTATGTTGCTCACATTTACCCATTGTGCAAATAATTACCATCTGAATTATCTTGTTCCTGATCCTCATTCAAATCATTGCTTATTTCAACAACAAGTGCTTTAAGTTCCATAGGTATGAATCTTTAAAAAAATGTTTCTTGCAGTAATGTAATGAAATTGTCATCCAATAGAGTCATAGGACTGAATTTTATACTCCCCCACCAGGTTCCCCTGCCCGCATTGATCTCTCTCTGCATTTTTACAATGGGACAGCAAGATCTCGGACAGCCTGCCTACTGTTGCACCAATTGAGGCCCTTAAGTGGGAAATTAATGACCATGGACAGGGGAGATGTTCGCAAAGTTACCCAATTCAGCCCTCGGATGGGAAAGTGGGATCGCCTACTTGAACCTTCTCCTTCCACATTGGACACCCTTCCACAAGATCCTCTCTTCCCCCTTCTGGCCTTTTCATCAAGACCCCATCTCACTTCTCCTTACCTCCTCTCAGGCTACATCTTTCCTCCCGTGTGAGGCTCTGTCATAATATACACCAGTATATCATGGTGCAGACACACACCGATGGACACACACAGGGACCAATCAACATGTACAAACACCGCAGCCAATCGCCAGTTAGAATACACACACTATAAAGGCAGAGGGCGCCACGGTTCCCGCTCATTCTGGGTGCTGCCTCTCAGTGTAACAAGAACTCATCCAGCCCAGCACAGACTCACACCACGTGCTGAGAGAATCAACTGGTTCAGACAAGGCTTAGGTCTGTAGTTTAAGTTAGCATCATTTAGACCCACAGTCACCGTGTGTTAGTTAGTTAGAAGTAGTTAATAAAATTGAGTTGAACCTTCACCAGTGTTGGAAGTATCTGTTCATCTCTCAAGTCTACACTAGCCAACACTTCAGGCCCTGCATACCTGGTCCTGGACTTTGGGAGAATGTAGGGACTGCATGTAGTCCCATTCCTGGCCACTAAACTACTGGGTACGGTTGTGCATTGTGTGCTGCAGCCATTCAGATTGGCAGGCAGCTCCCTGAGGCAGACCTCCCCGAGTTATTGGAGCCTTAAATGGCTGCCAAACAGCTCGGATCGGTGAGGATGCATTCCCTGCTGACACTTTGGGAGGCCAGGCGGGAAACCCCTCCCATTCGAAAAACCTGGGCTGGATTCTACACTTCCCGACGCCGAAATCTCGTTCGACGACGGGATGGAGAATCCATTTTCGTGCCGAAATTGGAAGCGGCTACGGTTTTCAAATTGTCTGCCCCCCGAAGATCAGCGTACTCATATAGTACGCCGCGCCGAGTATCCACCACCTCAGGCCATTGCCTGAGGCCCGCCCCACGATGCTCCGTTGTCAACCGGCCAAATACCCAACGGAGTGGGGCTCGTGTGGTCTCACCATCCGAGATCCTCACGTGGCAGCTGTGGACTCAGTTCAGGGCCGCCACAGCCAGGGGAGGGTCGATCGGCGGGGGGAGGGCTTCATTTGGGTCTGGGGGCAATGTGGGTGGGTGGTCCAGGGCACACGAGTGGCTGGTGAGGGGCAGTATTTTGCTGGTCCAGCTCTACGGGCTGAGTCCGCCATGGAGCACGGCATGGCCGCTGTAGGCCGCCGTGGTGCGCATGCGCAGCCTCTGACCCAGAAGTGCGGGGGGCCGTATCGGCAGCTAAAGCTACGAGCTCTACGACAGCTGCCTTCTAGCCCCCAGATAAACAGTGAATCGGTGGCCTTTTGACGCCAGTTTTCCTGGCGTAAAAGACCACAGTTTCACAATGACGTGGGGATTTAGTCCCATAAAACAGAGAATCCAGCCCCCTGTCCTTAGAAACATTACCAGAACAGAATGAGGCCATTCAGCTTATCAAGTCCATGCCAGATCTCTGTCGGAAAATACAATCAATCTCATTCTCCTGTTCGATCCTCATATACTTGCATTTCCTTCAAGAGTCTATCCGATTTCCTGAAGATGTGATCTTGCTCAGTGAGATTGTGTTGGTTTACACCACTACATCTCAGATACTTCAAAAGTTACCAGTCTTGTTTCAATTTGGGAAGAGTTCGAAGATTCAGTCATTTGATTCCAGAAAAGAAAATCTGCTCTCTGGGCTGACATTGACACTTGATGAAGAGGACTCAATCTTTACACATTTTTAAATTTATTTACAGAGTTACAGAGGTTAAATGTGTTGTTCCTTCATTGGGGAAAGAGCAAATCTAGAGGCAGTCTTTTCCTTCACATAGATTTATTACTGCCATCACTGCCACTGGATTGAATTGGATTGGATTGGATTTGTTTATTGTCACATGTACCGAGATACAGTGAAAGTATTTTTCTGTGAGCAGCTCAGCAGGTCATTCAGTACATGGGAAGTAAAGGGATTAAACAAAATTCAAGAAAATACAAGAAAATACATAATGGGGCAACACAAGATATACAATGTAACTGCATAAGCATTGGCATCGAATGAAGCATACAGGGTGTAGTGTTAATGAGGTCAGTCAATAAGAGGGTCATTTAGGAGTCTGGTGACAGTGGGGAAGAAGCTGTTTTTGAGTCTGTTTGTGCGTGTTCTCAGACTTCTGTATCTCCTGCCCGATGGAAGAAGTTGGAAAAGTGAGTAAGCCGGGTGGGAGGGATCCTTGATTATGCTGCCCACTTTCCCCAGGCAGCAGGAGGTGTAGATGGAGTCAATGGATGGGAGGCAGGTTCGTGTGATGGACTGGGCGGTATTCACGACTCTCTGAAGTTCCTTGCGGTCCTGGGCCGAGCAGTTGCCATACCAGGCTGTGATGCAGCCTGATAGGATGCTTTCTATGGTGCATCTGTAAAAGTTGGTAAGGGTTAATGTGGACATGCCGAATTTCCTTAGTTTCCTGAGGAAGTATAGGTGCTGTTGTGCTTTCTTGGTGATAGCATCGACGTGAGTGGACTAGGACAAATTTTTGGTGATGTGCACCCCTAGGAATTTGAAACTGCTAACCATCTCCACCTCGGCCCCGTTGATGCTGACAGGGATGTGTACAGTACTTTGCTTCCTGAAGTCAATGACCAGCTCTTTAGTTTTGCAGGCATTGAGGGTGAGATTGTTGTCGTTACACCACTCCACCAGGTTCTCTATCTCCCTCCTGTATTCTGACTATTGTCACCACTACTTAAGAAAACTTCCCCAACCTTTCCCTAATGAGTGACAGCTGCTCTCTATTACAGACTCAAGCCTGAACCTGGTTGTAACAGGATTCCAACATTAACACAGGTTAATGTTGTGGTGTTCTTTGTGATTCTTATTATCAGGATGAATGTCGTAGTGTTCATAAAGACCACAGAAGCAAAGTTCAATAACAAAGGTAACATTTACTACACTACTCATTAAAGCTCGACCACTTACTCCTATAGCAAGCAATAATCTCATAATCTACAATCTACACTCTACTAATACTAGTCTCTACACTCTATCTATAACTGTACTCTGCACCCTCTATACCTCCCCTTTGCACTCTCTCCAGCCCTCTCCCAGAAGCCTGAGAGTCAGTGCTTTATATTGTTCAGCATCTAGCTCCATCTAGTGGTCAATTATGATATTACATTAACCCTTGAATTCTAGGCATTCTACATAATGTCACAAACGTGTTAACCTTATCCTCATGTCCTAACCCAGTAACTATTGTTTTAGTGTGTCTATCGATAGCAATGGTGGGCAGCCTACGACCCATCTGAGTGCGGCCCACAAGGAATTTTGTTGACTGTTGACCACGTGTAGGTTTCCCACATTCCACTAATTTCCATCTGTGTAGTTTTTTTTCCGAATAGAATGACATGACGCACATGTAAAGCAAGTGAAGTGAGCTAGATGCTGACGTTCCCTCTGTGACCAAAGCATAACATTTTATTTTCCTTTTTATCATTAGAAGTTGATGGTAGTTTTATTATTATATAAATGATTAATCATTTTCTATAATGTATTATGAAATATTTGGATGTATCAAATGTATTTAATCTGATTCATATGATCATGGTTAGTGAAATGCCCGATTTCAATCTTGATGCCCACTGAGATGAAGGATGGCCACTCATGGAACCCACTCACAAGCCTAGGTCACCCATCACTGATTGCCTGTCACCACATATCAATGAACACAAATAATAAAGTTAATGATTTTTGCAGATGGGCATCAGGTTTGTAGGTTGAGACATAATCTCAGTATTTCTGAGGAAAGTCCTTACTCCAGGAGTGCTCAAGAGTTTTGTCCTTGTTGGCTTCAAACCATGGAGTCTCAAGAGTCCCATATAAACTCTATTAACTTATATACCTCGCAAACGGCTGATCTTGATGTTCTGCGTTCGGATCTTTTCACCAAAGCAGAACTTAAAATTCCTCCTTTTAAGCCTCCAGGGCAACATGACAAACCAGCAAAGGAGAAAATGAGTGCAAACAGGGCAGAGTTGCCTGGGCTTCGAAGTTGGATACCAGACTTATAGAATTACATAGAATTAGGCTTGTAGAATTACATGGAATTTTATAGAATTTAGAACCCATAGAATTCGTAGGGTCCCTACAGTGGTGAAGGAGGCCAATCGGCCCATCAAGTCTGCACAGACTCCCTGAAAGAGTACTCTGCCTAGGCCCACTCCCCCGCCCTAACCCCACGCATTGATCATGGCCAATCCATCTGCACAGCTTTACATAAATCTTTATAGGATTAGACTTTTAGAATTACATAGAATGTTATAGAAATTGATTTGTAGAATTAAATAAAGAATTATAACATTCGATGTGTAGAATTACATAGACTTATAGAAAAGACTTATAGAATTACATAGAATTTTTGAAATCTACAGGATAGAATTAGGCCATTCATCCAACTGGTCTAAGCTGCTATTTATGCTCCATAAAAGCCTCTCCAGCTCACCGTATAACCATAGGTTGGACATTCTTACCTTGGGAATATTTGTTGAGGCTTGCACTCCATGAAATAACAGCGAGCTTGATCACAGAAGGCAGGCAACGATGAGAGGAGAATTCACAGGGCTTATTGAAATGTATGTGTCGATGCCCACATGGATCAGTGAGCTGAACTGAGGCATGGCCTTCATTAGCAGCATACTTACTGAAACACAGGAAGGCAGGTGGTTCTGATCGTGCTGCCAATACTTTGTCAGCACAACATTTAGGCAGTTGATTGGTGCAGTTGTAGCAATTGTGCAGGCCTCCAGGTCTTTCAGTCTTGTCTGTTAGTACCTTATAATACTGTATCATAAAAAACATCTCAACTGCTTCATACAGTAAATTACTTTGGAAAACAATGGCCTATTATTTCTGAACTTATTCCAACCGTTCCTCACCGAAGTGATAATTCTAGAAGTCCTATTTTCCAGGCATTGAATGCATTGACAATGGTCGAATTTGAGATTTGTTGGCACAGTTGTATTGTTCTATGATAGAATTAATATGGCACAGAGCTGGTATTTTCAGTAAAGCAGCATTGTGCTGTTGGATTATATCAAGCCTTGATGTAGAGTCTGGCAATGTGAATTGCATTGTCCTGTCCAGTCGATGTGGCCCTATCATTGGATAGATGCATGGGATGCTGCCAGCTGCAATGATGGCTCTCAGGCTGTTTTTGCCAAATATTGTCGGGTTTATGCCTCACTGAATCGACCAGGAAACTTCATCGGCATCTTAGTTTTGAACCACTTCATCTGCTCTTTAGCTATCGCCATTTACATGACATTTGAATTACACACATCCTGAGATATTTTACTCGCTCTGCCCAGGACCTGGCAAACACCCAGACTCTTCATTTTAACAATGTCACCAAAAATTATCTGCCACCATCGACTGCATGGATTTGGACCCACAGAATAGCCAGTTAGGCTAACCCTCAACAAGGATGTTGAGGGTGCCCATAGAATCCATGTGCTCATACCTTCCGGAGAGCAAGCGGGAAAACTGGGTTGTAAGTTACTTACTGCGTATCCAAGGGTGGACAGACAAGGTAAGTGATTCACCATTGCTCAGGAGGGACCATAGGCATTTCTCCCTGATTGTGGGAGAGACGATTAGTTATACAGCTCGAGGGGCACCACACCACTTCAAGCATGGGGCAAGGAACCATGAACTACTACAGCCACTATTAAAATTGAACTCAGGTTGGCATCATTTTGTGACATACACTAACCATCTCGCCAACTGAGTTAACCAACACAGAGAGAGAAACAGATGGATGGCCCAACAGACACACAAAATTCACTCCAGCTATTCAATGCAGCTTTGATTTCTACGAGTTGTGTTTTTCTTTTCATAGAATGGGAGGAGACTGGTGCGGGGTAATGATACTAACAGGTTGGTTGAGCTGAAAGGCCTGCTCCTGTCTGTATATTCTGTGTAAAAGAGCAGAAGACAGCTCCCAAAATTAATTTAAATCACTGTCCAGGTTGTTTTCTTCTATCATAGACATATCAGCACAATCCTAGTTAACCTATGGCTGGCTTGTCCAACTTTTTCGTGTGGGGGCAACATTTAAAAATTTTTCTCACTTGAAATGAAATGAAATGAAAATCGCTTATTGTCACGAGTAGGCTTCAATGAAGTTACTGTGAAAAGCCCCTAGTCGCCACATTCCAGCGCCTGTCCGGGGAGGCTGGTACGGGAATCGAACTGTGCTGCTGGCCTGCTTGGTCTGCTTTAAAAGCCAACGATTTAGCCCAGTGAGCTAAACCAGCCCCTAAATGAATGAAAATCACTTATTGTCACGAGTAGGCTTCAATGAAGTTACTGTGAAAAGCTCCTAGTCGCCACATTCCGGCGTCTGTCCGGGGAGGCTGGTACGGGAATCGAACCGTGCTGCTGGCCTGCTTGGTCTGCTTTAAAAGCCAGCGATTTAGCCCAGTGAGCTAAACCAGCCCCACTTGATAGGCCGATGAGAAAATTTCAGAAAGATTAAGTTTGGCACAACATTAAATGCGAATTTGAAAAATACTGAGGTATTGAAATAAATAATTTGCTCAACAAAAAGCAACCAGCAATGAATAAAGATGAGTATTAGAGTGTAAGAGGTGAGTGTGTGTGTGTTTTTGGCTCACACCCAGGTTCAGGGTGCTCACTGAGTCATCCTGACCTACTGTGAGTCGGTTAGAATGCATGATGGTGGGTGAGAGTGATTGAGAACCCTAATCCTGGGTGTGAGACAGATTCATGGGCACATTCTGCCCCACACTCGCACCGCACCCTACACTCTCTTAAACCACCCACACTCTGTCACGCCTCACAATCTCAAACCCCCCCACACTTTCTCATGCCCTCATGCTCTCTACCACCCCCACATTCTCTCCCCCTCATACCCTCTCTCCCCTTCACACACTCTCTCTTTCTCCTCTTCATAATCTCTCTTTCTTCACTCTCTGCCACCTTCAACCTTTCTCTCCCCCTCATACCCTGTCTCTTCCCTTCACACCCTTTCTCTCACCACATTAACACTCTCTCACTCGCTCTCAATCGCACAGCCTCCAGTCACTCACTCACTCGGAACCAGTGGGCCCCCTCCTGTTGCCTCGTGCTCAACTGGCTCTGGAGGCCATATTCGACACTTGGGGGGCATGTTGGACAAGCCTGGTCTATCAGTTTTGTAATCTCAGTAGTTATTCCATCCTACAAAATAACATTAGGCAAAAATAAAATTAACTATTATAATCCAACGAGCAATTTTGACTAGACACGTTGACGGTGGGGGGGCAGACATTGGAGGGGTGGGAGGTTGGACATCAGATGGGTGGGGGGTGAGGGCATCAGACATTGGGAGAGTCAGACATCAGAGAGGTGGGGTGGGTCAGGCATCGGCAGGGATGGGAAGGTCAGACATCCCGGGGGGCTGGGATTGGACATGTGCAGAGGTGGGAGTCAGGTTGGTGAGAGTCCAGTCGATCCGGGGTCCAGTCAGGGTTTGAGTCGGGTGGGGGTCAGGTCGGGTGGTCCAGTCAGCACAGCTGGGTCAGGGATGAGTGTCGGACCCGTGGGTTATGGGTGTGCGTGGGAAATACTGTGGGTTGATTAGTCGGGGTGGGTGGGGAGACAATTGGGGGGGCTGAGGGTTAAGGGTAAGGCCACGTGGGGATCGGTCACGGCCTTTAAAATAGTTACGCAGAAGTTAGAATTACTCTTCTGAGTAACTATTAGCGTAACCCATGGTTGTCAGCCCAGCACAGTTGCCCGGAGGAAGTTAGCATGTCTGGACAATTGCTGTGCAAACCATTACCTGAGAATCTCAAAGAGGGATTCCTCAGCTCATGTTTGGGACAACCCCCAAATTCAACGCCGGGGAGCCTGGAATTACAGCCCGTTAATAATTCCAAATACTGCACCTGATTAAAGCATTGCACCAGCAACCCTTGCCATGGCCTTAAATTCTACCACAGCAAATTGTGAAATTTAACTCACAATTTAAGGTAATTGGTGAACCCGAACCAAGAAAATGAGCACAAAGGCTGCAGGACTGTTGTAAAAGCCCAACTGCTGCCATTTCAGGGAACCAGCTACCCCCAACCAGTTTGATATAGAAACAAATTCAGTTGCACACTATGTGGCTGACTCTTAATATAACAACAGAAAAAATAGGAGCAGGGGTAGGTCTTTCTACGGTCAGCACGGCAGCATAAGTGGATACCACTGTGGCTTCACAGTGCCAGGGTCCCAGGTTCGATTCCCCACTGCGTCATTGTCTGTGGGGAGTCTGCATGTTCTCCCCGTGTCTGCGTGGGTTTCCTCCGGGTGCTCCGGTTTCCTCCCACAGTCCAAAGACGTGCAGATTAGGTAGATTGGCCATGATAAATTGCCCTTAGTGACCAAAAAGGGTAGGAGGGGTTATTGGGTTACGGGGATAGGGTGGAAGTGAGGGCATAAATGGGTCGGTGCAGACTCGATGGGCCGAATGACCTCCTTCTGCACTGTATGTTCTATGTTCTATATTCAGTCCTTTGAGTCTACTCTAGCATTCGATTAGATGGTGACTGATCATCTACCTCAGTTACATCTTCATGCACTATCCCCATATTCTTTGATTCTTTCAGTGTGTAAAAATCGATCTATCTCTGGATTAAATATGCTCAGTGACTGAGTGTTCACACTTCTCTGCAGCACAGAAACCCAAAGATTCCATGAATAACTTTACCTCAGTCTAAATTGATGACCCTTATTCTGAGACTGACCCCAAGTTCTAGATGCCCATGAAAAGGATGGATTGTCCCATGTAAACCATGCAGCAAGATCTAGACATTATCCAGCTTTGGGCTGACAGGTGGCAAGCACCATTTGCACCACACAAGTGCCAGACAATGACCATTTCCAACAAGAGAGAATCGAACCAATGCCCCTTGACATTTAATGGCATTATCATCACTGAATCCCCTGCTATCGACATCCTGAGGGTAACCATTGACTGGAAGCTGAACTGGACAATCCAGATAAACACTGTGCCTAGAAGAGCCGGTCAGGGGCTAAGATTCCTGCTGCGAGTGACTGACCTCCTGACTCTCCAAAGCCTGTCCACCACCGACAAAACACAAGTCAGGAGTGTGATGGAATAATCCCCACTTGCCTGGATGAGTGTAGCTCCAACAACACTCAAGAAGCTTAACACCATCCAAAGTAAAGCAGCCGGCTTGATTGGTACACCTTTCACAAACATTCACTCCTTCCACCACCGATGCACAGTGGCAGCCGTGTGTACCTTCTACAAGATGCACTGCAGGAACTCACCAAGGCTCCTCAGGCAGCACCTTCCAAATCAATGACCACTACCATTCAGAAGGACAAAGGCAGCAGATACATGGGAACACCATTACCTAGAAGTTTCCCTCCAAGTCACCCAACATCCTGACTTGGAAATATGTCTGCGTTCCATAGAATTCCTACAGTGCAGAAGGAAGCCATAAGGCCCATCTAGTCTGCACCGGCCCTCTAAAAGAGCACCCTACCTCGTCCCACTCCCCCACCCTATCCCAGTAGTCCTACTTAATGTACACATCTTTGGACACTCAGGAGAAATTTAGCTTGGCCAATCCACCTAACGTGCACTTCTTTGGACTGTGGGAGTAAACCAGAGCCCTTCATTGTTGCTGGGTCAAAATTCTGGAACTCACACCCTAACAGCATTGTGGGCATACCTACACCACAGGGACTTCAGCGGTTCAAGAAGGCAGCTCACCATCACCTTCTTAAGGGCAATTAGGGACGGACAACAAATGCCAACCACATCTCATAAAAGTGAATTAAAAATAAATATCAAGGCCTTTAAGACTCTGATATTTCAATAAGATCATCCCTCATTGTTTGCAACAGAAGGAAAAACAAACATAGGCTGCATAATCTCTCCTCACAATTTTAGGATGAGCAGTTATGGTCAATAAATTCTGCCATGCCACCATTGACTAAAGCTGAAGAACAAATAAAATCAGAGCTTTTGAGGAAGACAATAAATGTGAAATGAAGATTAAGTGAAACCGTCACACGAGGCAGCCTGTTTCACTATTGTATGAAATACTATTTTCAACTGACTCATTCTCCTAGATTTGCACCATAGGAGCATCCAGTGATTAATATTCACATTCTACACATTGCATACTGAGTTACAATTGGCTTACATTGAGGATAGAGCAGGTTTTAATCATAGTGGCAGGATAACAACTTTTAAGAGGTACTTGGATCAACTTGAAATGCCCTTGCATTCATGGCTACGGACCAAGTGCTGGAAAGTGGGATTAGAATAGGTAAAATGGCTGGCAAGGGCGCGATGGGTCGAAAGGATCTCTTTCTGTGTTGTAAAACTCCATGATTCTATGGCTCCATGGTAATAGTAATGCCCATATTCACTGGCAGCATTTTAACACAACCTTAAGAATGTGGGGCGGGATTCTCTCAGCCCGCGGCCGGGCTGGAGAATCCCCGCGGCCGGCGCGAATCGCACCAAGCCATCCCGACACCGGCACACGATTCTTTGCAGAGCAGAGAATCAGCGCCATTTGCGCTGGCGTGGTTGGTACGCCGCCAGTTGGAAGCCGCTCTACGCAGCTGGCCTGCCGATTCTCGGCGCCAGTGTAAAAACGCTGAGTCCCGCCGGCGCCATCCACACCTGCTCTCAGCCGGCGGGACCGGGGCGTCGAAGGATCCAGGGTGGCCTGTGGGGGTGGGAGTGGCGGTCCAACCCCGGGGGAGGCCTCCGATGTGGCCTGGCCCGCGATCGAGGCCCACCGATCGGTGGGCTGGCCTCTCTAGTTGGGGACCTCGTTTCTTCTGGGCGTGAACCACTCCAGTGCTGTGCTGGCCCCCTGTAGGAGCCTGAAGTGCTGACCCTGAGGCCGTGTGGACCCCGTCGAGAAACGCGACGGTGTTTCCGATAGAGTCAACACTTATCCTCAGGATAACAGAATCCCGCCCGTGACATCTAGATTTGATTAGCCTGTTGATAAATTATTGTTACAGACAGGATGAGAGAACCACAGAAACTCTTGTTCCATTCCCTTACTGTCTGTAATCAGTGATTTTGAAGGAGTGTGTGTTTCGTAATCCCTGAGTATGTGGACAATTGGAATAACCAACAGCAAGCTTCTCATGGGTTTAAATAAAGAGGATTATTTAATTATGCATACACACACACACTCACATGATGGCAAATGCAGTTAAAGGGAATAGTGCGCTTTTACACATTTTAAACAAAATTATAGTTTGCAATTCACATAATTGGCTTGCCTGGAAAATAATCATGTGATGCTGACCTAGTGAAGAAGATGTTTCTCACCCCTGAATTGTAGTCAGGTGAACTCAATAGCTGAAATCATCCGGTCCACTGGCAGCACACCCATGCCAACGGGTTTCCCCTTCGGTGTGAGGTAGCCACAATGAGAAACCCCATTGGCCGGTTATGGGAACGGAGAATCCCGCTGCCAGCAGGGGGCACGCCGCACCGGGAAATGCGGCTGGCGGACCGGGGAATCCATCCCCAAATCTGCTGCTGGGTTCTCTCAAAAATCTGGATTTTCAGCAAGTCATGAAGTTAGTTACCTGTAGAATCATTATCAAGAGGTTGGTTTTCTGTACTGGGGGACTTGAAGAGGAACAGGCTCGGAGATGTTACCGTGTTACAGGCTGCAGCAACTATTTCTCACCCTGTTTGCTGCTGCTGTTTTTCTTGCAGACAGCACTGCTACAGTAAGGAGACCAACATAGCTGTTTAATCATTTGGTTTTTCACAGTCCCTTTTTCCAAATATGGTGCTGTGCTTCAGTGGATTAGCCACAAACTGGTCTATTGTTCACAGACATTCACCCTGAGAAAGTTACCACCCTGGGTTTGGAACGACCCATTCAAGTCAGAAAATACCTGTCGGATGGTTTCAGGGAATGGTACATCAATGGGTTAGTCATTTTGTCTCTTCCATCCTCCTGAATTCACTATCTATTTCCATACTGTGACTTACTAGGTGCTTCAGCTGACTGGCCATTCGTCCTATGTGAGCCTGGACAGCTGGGACCAGCCAGTTATTCGACTGTGAAGTGCATTGCAGCTGAATCCAATGTCGACCCATCCATTGGGATGAGGAGTTAACCCAGGTATGAATCATTCTATGAAGCATTCTACAGGGAGACTGTAAATCAGAAAGAGCAATGGAAAGCAGGGTCTGCTGAATCCAAAGTTAAATACTGCCCCCCCCCCCCCCCCCCCCGCCCCACCAAATTACTGGTTGAACCCAAACAGCACTGGAATGAAACCCATGTGGAACGGCGATTATCAGAAAAAGTTATAATCCGATCGGAGCATGGTACTCAATTCATAGCAGCAGCGTTTTGATATCTACTCATTTAGCATCAGTTCAGCTACAGGCTGCAAAAAAAACAACTCTTCATCATCTCAGGTCAAGAGTGACAATGTGACAGGCTGACACTTGGCTATCACAGGGGTTTTATTTTAATCTCAAACTGCTGAGAACTTTGAAATGCAGTCAATTTAAACAGACATGAGAAGAAAGGAATTACTGAATGGCAATCTGTCTACTCTCTTTATCACTGTGTTAAAAGGAAATTTTTATAAGGCTAAGAAGATTGTGCTTTGAGGTAGGTCCATTTAATTACTTAAATTGCAATGAGCTTTCATAATAAAGAGAGAGAGGGAGAGAGTGAGGACATTCACTGGGTACCCTGAGCCCCGGGCCCAGAACTAGAGCCAACAATTTGTGTTCCTTCAGCCAAGAGGCAGTTTTCGCTTTCTGCGGGTCTGTGTGTTCGATGAACAAAGGGAATATTATTCTGTGAAAACAATTCACTGAACCTCAGAAAGGGATCTCACAGAAAGAAAAATGGACCATTTTGTCTGGTGTGATCAGAGCCAAGTAGTTGGTTTAGGACAAAGGTGGGCTTTGAGTGACTAGACTGACAGAAGAACCCCGTTGACCAGGTTTACAAGCTGCACTAAGTTTTAAATAAAAGGCCCCTTTGAAATTCTTTTTATGCATTTTTGAAATCAGGAGCTTGTCCACTGTCTGTTATCAGGTCGTCTTTAAAGACTAGTAACTGTATATCTTGGCAACAAAATATTGCAACTGTGTTCCTTACTTAACCCTTAGGTTGCTGGAGAATCAACGGAGCGGCGTCGCGTGATTGGTACCCCCCCCCCCCCCCTCCCCCCCCGGCAATTCTCCAACCCGGCGCAGTGTCGCAGAATCCCGCCCAAAGTTCCTACAGCTCACAGGAGGAAAGAGAAAGCAACGAAACCAAATAAAACCCAAGAAGTGGACGAGTCACAGACAAAACAAATAACGTGCTTAGGAGAAGCTAATGAAACAGAAAGTAATTACTGGAGCATTAAATTAGAAGTTGATGGTTACCCCACAGAATTTAATTTGGATAAAGGCGCAGGCGTTTCAGTATTATCTGATTAAGTAAAATGGTTTAAAAATATCACATTATAGCCATCCTCCACCCAGTTGCAAGGTCCAGGAGGGATAATACTAAAAGTAAAAGGCTAACATTTGGCAAGATTAGGATCCAAGGATAAACAATTATTGAATCCCAGGAGTCATAAAAATATAGAAAATAGGAGCAGGAGCAGGCGATTCGGCCTTTTGAGCCTGCTCCAGCATTTAATATGATTATGGCTGATCCTGTTCCTCAACACCATACTCCTATGCTCTCCCCATATCCCTTGACACCTTTAGAATCTATAAATGTATCTATTTCCTTCTTAATCCTGTTAAACGACTTTGTCTTCACAATGTTCTGTGGTAGAGAATTCCACCGGTTCACCACCCTCTGAGTGAAGCAGTTTCTCCTCATCTCAGTCCTAAATGACCTACCCTGTAAAATGAAACTGTGACCCTCCCCCCAGCCAGGTTAACAACATCCCTGCATCCAGTCTGCCCAGCACTGTCAGAATTGTATACCTTTCAGTTAGATCTCCTCTCTTTCTTCTAAATTCCAGGGAATACAGACCCAGTCCCACCCAATCTCTCCTCATACAATAATCCTGACATCCCAGGAATCAGTCGGTGAACCTCTGTCTCTGGGAAATATGGGCGCGATTCTCCGGACTCACGAAAAATCAGGAAATCGGCGGGAAAAACGGGCGCGTTTGACGACGGTCGGGAAGGGTCCATTTCCCGACGTATTCACTTACGGGAAATGGGCTAGTAACGCGGCCACGTCAATTACGTGCGCCATTACGACGGAACGCGGCGACGACACGAACACGCCCACGTGACGCCGCCCGACGCCGTAAAAAGGCGCGGGCGAGCACAGAATCTGTCGGCCATGATGTCGGAGCCCAGGAGAGCTGCCCCTCGGTTTGTTGAGGCTGATGTGGAGGCGCTGCTCGATGCCGTCGAGCAGAGGAGGGGCATCATCTGCCCACGTAGAGGGCATCGCCAAACTTCCGGCGTGGTATGCCAGGCCTGGCGTGAGGTGGCTGCTGCCGTTAGTGCTGTGGGGCAGACCCCTCGCTCTGCAGAGCAATGCAGGAAAAAGCTGCATGACCTCACCAGGGCTGCCAGGGTAAGTGCCAAGAAGGTGCCCCCTGGTCACAACCATCCCTCCCCCCTTAACTTAATCACCCACCTGCCCCCCTGGCACGGGGGGGTGAAGGGGGATTGGGGCAGAGTTATTTGAGGGTGGTTCACAAAGTTGTCACAGACCCAGCGCTCTGGCCTCCGTGGAGAGATGCAATGGTCTTATGAGAACTTCACCCCCAAACTGTGCCAATATCTGAACGGCCTGCTGATACCTGCCGTATTGTAATGATCTACCTATGTCCCCTCCCCCAACAGGCCAAGTCCGCTCACAACAACCGTGAGCGGCACAAGACTGGAGGGGGTTCGCCCAACCTGCACCCCCGACCACATTTGAGCTGAGGGCACTGGACCTTGTTGAGGGGTCTGGCACCCGGGAAGTCGCGACCTATGCGAGGTTGGCGGATCTGCAGCAAGTGAGACAACCCTCCTTGACAAACACCCACCCCTCCCGCATCCTCTGTCCCTTCACACACCTTGCCCACTGGGATACCTCCCCCATCCTATGTCCCTTCACACACCCTGCCCACTGGGACCGTCCAGCGGCCAGCCGAGCGAATCTAAATAACCCGTTTCATTCTCTTCCCTAGGACGTGATGCCGAATGACCAGGGCCGTCTGGCTGCAGACAGACACAGGTATCTGCCCCCACCTCACCTGGGGCCGAACGATAGAGTGTGCTTAATCAGCGGGGAGTCCCATCCTCCCCAACCCAATCTGCGGAGCAGGACGCCCAGAGGGTGGCGATACCAGAAGCCACAGAAATGGCCAGCGAACACCCTGCGGACTCTCAGCGGCCCCATACCATAAAGGAGGCGTTAAATACAGACGACCTCGGGCTTGCGGCACTGCTATCTCCCACACCATCCACCATCCCAGAGACACTCATAGGTTGGCCTATTTAGTGAAGAGTCTCCTGGGTCACAGTCTGGTTCGCACATCACAGCTGAGCAGGTACAGCAGGTGGAGGTCGGAGCAACCGAGGGCCCGGACTAGCGGAGGCCAGACCAGGCCCAGCATGCAGCTGGCTCCCAGACGTTTTCTGAGTTCCTGGAGTTTTTCAACCCACCCGCACAGCCGATGCCTCAAGAAACCCAGGGTAACAATGACGGGATGAAGGCTGTTTTCCAGACTCTGCAGACGCTGTTAGAGGAGTCGAACCGCGTCCACGAGCAGGGAGTGGTGCCGCTCATGGCAGAGACCCAGGCTGACACCACACGGGTGGCATCCGCGGTGGAGGCAATGGGTCAGGTTATGCAAGGCATTGGGGTTAATGTGCACGCGTCATCCTCGGCCCTGGACAGGGTTGCCCTCTCACAGGCAGCAATGCGCCAGAGCCAAAACGACATTGCCGGCGCCCTGCGGGCCTTGGCCCAGTCTTACCAGGTCATGGGCCAGTCGCAGCAGTCAGTCACCGAGAGCATCAACCGCCTGACACATGTGCTGGATGGCGTTGTGCACTCACAGGTTGAGGTCGCACAGCCCCTGGCGGGAATGTCTAACTCCCTGGACTCCGTCTCTGCAAACCTTCGGATCCTGGTCGATACCGTTGCAGGCCTCCAGGACTGGCAGCGCCAGGTGTCGGTGGCACGACGGGCACCTCCCCGCTCGTACCTCTGTCCCAAAGTGAGGCCCGGGGGCCACCGGGCTCCCCGAGGGAGGAGGAGGTTTCGGGGCCCATCCCATTAACTCCATCACGGGACGTCCCGGAATTCTCGGCCTCCCCCCGTCCCATCCCTGGTGCATCGGGTGGGCAGCAGGCAGAGCAGGGTGGCACAACGTCACCCGAGACGCCCGCAGAGCAGCCTGGCACATCAAGGCCGGGTCGCCCCAGGAAACGCTTGCCGAAGGAGAAACAAGTCGAAGGGGGCGATTCGCAGCAGTCCTCCTCCACTCCTGCTGTATCATCTGGGGACTCACGTAAACGTAGTGTTAGGGCCCGTAAGGCAACAAAGTGAGACACAGAGTAAGTTGGCACGGGTGAAGGGCACAGGTTAGTTGTAGGAGCTAGGGCACCTGTAAATGTTTGTTCACATTAAACGCACTGTTCCACCTTACTTGTAATACCGTGTGATTGTTCCACAGCCACAGGAATCGTGATGGTGACCGAGTGTCGCTGGGGTCGACGAACGGTGAAACTTCGGTGCCGGGTGTGCAGTCCCTGCCCCTCCCCCCACCCCTCCCACAGCTAGCCCACGCGGGCACGTGATGGAGTGTCCATGACGAACTCAGCGGCCACCAAGATGGATGGTTCAGCTATTGCCGTGGGTCAGACTCTCTCTAACGATTCTGAGCTCACAGCTCTTCGCAGAGCGGGCTGTCATCATTCCACATGGCACTGATCACACCCGCTGACACAGCCATCGATGTTGTGCCATACCGTCTGGACCCAGTGGTAAGGGTGATGTCGAAGTGGAGAACTGTACACTGAGAGGGAGTGGGGGGGGGGGGGGGTGCTGTGGTGGTGGCAGTTATGTGTTGACCCTCTGCACGACTAGCGATGCAGGTGGTGGTTTGGGTTTGGTGTTCAGCGGGGACGTCACATGCGACGCGTGAACCGTGCTGCCACCAAGGCGTTGCGTGCCCGCCGTCCTCGCCGGGTCTGTTGTGCCGCCACCTGGGCATCACCAGCACCTGGTCGTGTCTGCGTACTGCGCCCGCCACTCCGCCAGCCTCCTCCTCCTCCTCTGTGCTGGCACCACTGCCACTGGTTTCTCCCTCCGCCTCCTGCAGCAGGTCATCTCCCCTCTGCATCGCGATGTTGTGCAGCGCACAGCAGACCACAACAATGCGAGCGACCCTATCAGGCTGGTACTGCAGGGCCCCTCCGGAGCGGTCCAGGCATCTGAATCTCATCTTCAGGAGGCCAAGGCAGCGCTCCACCACACCCCTGGTTGCTGCATGGGCATCGTTGTATCGGGTTTCCGCATTGGTCTGAGGCCTCTGTATAGGCGTCATCAGCCAAGACCTCAGCGGATAACCCCTGTCACCTAGCAACCAGCCCCTCAGCCGGGGGGGGACGTCCCTCAAACATCGCAGGGATGAACGACTGCACCAGTATGTAGGAGTCATGCACACTCCCTGGAAACCTTGCACAGACATTCATGATCCTCATGTGGGGGTCGCATACCACCTGGATATTCATGGAGTATGTCCCCCTCCTGTTTGTGAACACCTCCCTGTCCCCTGCAGGCGGGCGCATGGGGACGTGAACACAATCGATTTCCCCCTGCACCCTCGGTATCCCGGCCACTCTGGCAAATCCACGAGCTCGTGAGTCTTGACTTGCTTTATCCTCGGGAAAGGTGATGTAGATGTTAACGATGGCATAGAGGGCGTCGGTCACATCCCGGATGCACCTGTGTACCGATGACTGGGAGATCCCGGAGACGTCCTCGCTCGGAGACTGGAAGGAGCCGGTAGCATAGAAGTTAAGAGCGACCGTCACCTTGATGGCAACCGGGATCGCGTGTCCTCCCCCCGTTCCACGTGGGGCAAGATGCGCCACGAGGTGACAGATATGTATCACCCTCTGCCTACTCAGCCGGAGTCTCCTCCTGCAGGTGATGTCCGTCATTGTTAGGAAAGAGACCCGGACACGGTACACCCTCGGCCTTGGTCGTCGCCTCTGGCGCCGTGGCTGCACCCTCACTCTCTCCTCCTCCCCCTCCTCCTCCTCCCCATGCTGCTCGACGACTGGCAACTCCTCGGCCCTTCCCTCTGCTGCTGCAGCTGGCCCTGCATCCAATGCGGGTTGTGGCTGTGGATGCTGCTGCATCTCCAAATGCAGGGCAGCGGCCCCAACCACTGCGCAGAACATAGCCGTTCTGTTGGCAGACATTGTGCTAACCTACAGAAGGGTGGGGGGGGGGCAGAGAAACGGGACATGTTAGACGGAGGTTAGTCGACAACTCGGCAGCCGCCAGCCACGGGATACTTGTGTGTCCCGGTGGCCTGGACGCGCTGCTGACACGCGGGCAGCCTAACCCCTGGTCACTTTCTGCATCCAACGGCCAGTAAACTACGTCCTCTTCACCGGTGCGTCAGTGGCCTGTGTCCGTAAGCCACAGGGCAACCAGCGGCCGTGTCCTCGTGACCGGCACACCATGGCATGGTGGCAGACATTTTGTTACGGGGTTGGACGGCTCACTCGCTCACTCTCTCCCTAACACCCCCCCCCCACTCCCACTCCCCCCCTCCGTCTCCCCCACTGCCCCCCTCCATCTCCCCCATTCCCCCCCTCCTTCTCCCCCACTCCCCCCTCCGTCTCCCCCACTCCCTCCTCCGTCTCCCCCACTGCCCCCCTCCATCTCCCCCACTGCCCCCCTCCATCTCCCCCACTGCCCCCCTCCATCTCCCCCACTCCCCCCCTCTGTCTCCCCCACTCCCCGCTCCGTCTCCCCCACTCCCCCCTCCGTCTCCCCCACTCCCCCCCGCTCTGGATCCCCCTCCCGTTCTCAGGGATGCCTTCCCCGTTGTGGCCAGACTCGAGCGGTGCGCTGAGCGGTGCGCTGAGCGGTGCGCTGAGCGGTGCGCTCACCTCCTGAAAGCAGTCGTCAGCCAGCACGACTGGTTGACGAACTTAAAAAGCAGGTGTGTTTCACGCCGTGTAAACAGTGCGCGATTAAGTCGGGACTTCGGCCCATCCGGGCCAGAGAATAGCGGGGGGGGCCAAAACGTAGCGATTCTGGTTGTGTCGGGGGCGTGTTAGAGGCGTTTGGCGGGAATGGTGACTTGGAGTCTGTGCGGGGTTCGGAGAATAGCGGGAGGGCATCGGACCAGCGTCGACGTAAAAATTTGCGACGCCCGCTATTCTCCGATTTTTCGTAAGTCGGGATATGGGCGCAATTCTCCGCACTCACGACGGTGCGGAGAATAGCGAGGCTCGTAAAATTTTACGGCCACGCTCGTCCGACGCCCTCCCGCTATTCTCCCCCCCCCCCACGCCCGACTCCCGATACGAATCGCTGCCGCCGTTTTTTTACGGCCGGCAGCGATTCTCAGCTGGCCGATGGGCCGAGTTCCCAGCCCTTTACGGCTGTTTTTACGAACGGCAAACACACCTGGTCTGGCCGTTCGTAAAAACGGCCGTAAAGTCCCGATTTTTAAAACCATGGCACCGATTGGCACGGCAGTACCACGGCCATGCCAAGGGTGCCATGGGCCCGCGATCGGTGCCCAGCGGGTCCGATGCCCGCACATTCTTTGTCCCTCCGCCGCCCCGCTGTATCACTTCGCGGGGCGGCTGAGGGGCATCCCGGCCCGCGCATGCGCGGGTTTCGCGCAAATGCGCGATGACGTCATCCGCGCATGCGCGGGTTGGAGTCTTCCAATCCGCGCATGCGCGGCTGACGTCATATGACGTGTCAGCCGGCGCAAACTCTGGCAAGCGGGCTTAACGAAATTCGTTAAGCCCGCGATGCCGGAGTTTACGGCGGCGGCATGCTAGCCCCGACCGGGGACCAGAATCGGTTCCCGGTCGGGGAGGGGGGGGGCTGGCGTCAAACCCGCCCGGATTTGACGCCAGCCTTACGATTTCTCCCTGTGTGGGAGAATCGCGCCCTATATCTTTTCTCAGGGAAGGAAACCTGAACTGCACACAATACACCAGGTGTGGATCCAACAAGTCCCAATTGCCCAGGCCATTGACCCTTACTCTGCTTTATTGCTCTTAAAGGGACAGTCACCATATCCTCCCCCTTTAACTCCTTAATTTAATATTCAATAGCTAATTCATTCAGCCCTACATACTAATTAAATATTCTGTACATAATTTGGACAATTATTGATCGAGTCTTTGAGGGGGTTTTCTGTTTCTTGCAGAGCAGTGTAATTCTGTTGTCTGAGATTCTTCCACACGATCAACGTTAACAGAAACTGCAATAACGGGCACCTCTTCTGGCACAGGCAATTCATCACTATTTGCTTCCACAGAGACATCAGTTATGTCAATAACAGGATCAAGCTGGTATTTCAGTGCTCACGGATTTGAGAATGTTTCTTGATGGCAACACTGACTGTGGAGTATCTACTCAAGTGGTCCAGGTGTTTACGAATGATCCGTCCCTCCATGTCCATTAGGGATAAAAGGGGTCTGGTCTCAGAGACAAAAATTCCATGGATGGAACTTGATCCACTTCTGAAGTTTCTCAGGTATACAGCTTCATTCACCATAAATGATTGTGCTGTACTGTGTGAATCATGGCTTGTTTCCTGAATACTTTGGCTGGCCTCTACTCTCCCTGAGAAATTTGGAAACACGCGGCTTCGTCTCGATCTGAAATGATGTTTCGTTAGTAGTTCTGCTGGTGGTACTGCTGTTGTTATATGTGGAGTGGACGATAGCTGAAGAGGAATCATGAGATTTTGGTCTCCAAGGTTCCTTCTGACAGTTTCTATAGGCCAGACTTGAAAGTTTGGATGGTTCTTGTGGTTAATCCGTTTGATGCTGGGTGGTAAGAAGCAGTTCTAAGATGTTTAATACCATTGAGAGCGGTGAAGTTTTGAAACTCAGCACTTGTGAATATGGTTCCATTGTCTGATACCGTGACTTTGGGTCATCTATGAGATGGAAAGCATTGGTGTAACTTTTCAATGGTATCAAGCGAAGTAGGTTAATTCACCTCAAAAACGGCCATCCATTTAGAGCGTGTATCAATTATGAGGAAAAACATTGTGCCCAGGAATGGACCAGCATAATCGATATAGATTCACACCCATAGCAGGCCAGGCCATTCCCAAGGGTGCGCAGTAGATTGTAGCAGACAACGTTTGTTGCAGTTAACAATACTCCGATAATTGCTACAGTTTAGCGTTGTAAGTCACGAGTGATGCGCCAGGGGCTCTCACCCTCGAATTTAATTTGAATCTCTTGAGTATGACTGATGGTTGACATTGCAAGTGAGCCTTCAATGAGTCCACAAGCTCACTAAACGATTTGGAGGTGGGTGCGCTTGGGGTTGTACGACTACGAATAAGGTTATAGGTCTGAGTCCCACAAACACTTAGGGGGATTGCTTTGTGTTTCACCTACTCTCTTACTTTGTTTGTTTGGAAATAATACCCAAGGCGCTTGATGTATTGTGTCCAGTCAATGGTGGAGGAGTCAAATGGGTCTATTCGTGCAAAAAGAGGCATTGTGGTGAGTACTTTTTTGTTCAGACTTTGAATAAAACAGGATACTCACAGGTGTCGGGCCAGAGGCAGCATCAGGATAATGTATCCTCGTTGGCAGATGCAAAAATGAACTTTCACAGACTTCATCAGTGAAAATAAAAGGTAATTAATAATAAGAATTGTACAGCAGCCTCATGGCTGTAGCTCACTCCCAAAATGTCTCTTTACTACAGAGTGTCTCTCACCATGGGATGATTCTACACTCTGAGTCCCAATTGGTCACACAGGCCATGTCACCCTTACTCTGCTGTGTTGCCCTTAAATGCATCCCTGGTCACAAATTTGGATGCCAGCACTGACTTTTGCTAGTTGTCTCTGGACAATTAATCCAGGTTGTTAACTACCTCCATCACCCAATTTGTATTTTTTTTTTATAAATGTAGAGTACCCAATTTATTTTTTCCAATTAAGGGGCAATTTAGCGTGGCCAATCCACCTACCCTGAATATCGTTGTGGGGGCGAAACCCACGCAAACACGGAAGAATGTGCAAACCCCACATGGACTGTGACCCAGAGCTGGGGTTGAATCTGGGACCTCGGCATTGTGAGACAGCAGTGCTAACCACTGTGCCACCTTGCTACCCTCATCACTCTATTTTTTGATATTTTTTTTAATAGGTTACCGTTCGGAATTGATTCAGAGATATTTCAAAGAATGATTTTTCAGAACGTGGAAGACATGGGAGGTGTAAAATGTCACATGGATGGCATTCTTCTACATTGGCTCATTGAGGGAAGAACATGACAGTGGGGGGAGAGCAGTCCTCAACGCCCTTTGAGAAGAAGGTAGGACATTCAACGGCAAATGTGAATTATAAACCCCGTGATAAAATTCTTCGACTAAATTGTGCAAGTTTTGGAAATTTTGGCTGACATGTAGAAAACCAAAGTGATGACCGAGTTCCCACAGTGGAGATCCATCATAGAATAACAAAGACTCCTTAGGATGGTTTATCAAGTTGGAAAGTTCCTCCCAAACTTGGCGGAAAACAATGACTTGTTTCGATGTTGGAATGTGAAACAGCACAATGCATTTGACAAGATCAAAATCTCCCAATTTCACCACAAATTCTACTGTGCGACAGAATTGTCAATAATTGCAGTAGTGGACACACTGGGCATGATTTGGTGGCCTTGTGCCACCAGAATTGGGACGGGACGCGGCAAGTAGATCCTGCGTGAGGCCTCTTCTGGGATTCCTGAAAGTCGTTACACCATGCAAGATCTAACAAGATCGAATCGCGATCTGGATCCTGTCCACAGTGACTACCATCAAGAACAGAAGATGTCTGGGAATCCCCCCACCTCCTGGAGGTTCCCCTCCAAGTCATTCACCACCCCGACTTGAAAATATATCGCCGCTCCTTCACTGTCGTTGGGTCAAAATCCTGGAACTCCCTCTCTAACAGCACAGTGGGTGTACCTACACCTCAAGGGCTGCAGCGGTTCAAGAACCAACTCGCTACCACCCTCTGCAGAGCAACTAAGGATGGGCAATAAATGCTGGCCTAACCAACGATGCCCACATGCTATTAATGAATTTTTAAAAACATGGGCCTGGGAGAAGTTCTCTGCTTCTGTCAAAAGATTAAGGTTTTATGTTGAAGCTAACCACAAATAAGATTACTCTTCTTAAGCTAGGAGAATTTGAAAAAACCCTGTCTCAAATTCAATGTTTTAGATTGAGACTCATGAGGAGGTGCAGCATGGTAGCAAAGTGTTTAGCACTGTTGCTTCACAGCGCCAGGGACCAAGGTTCGATTCCCGCTTGGGTCACTGTCTGTGTGGAGTCCTCACGTTCTCCCTGTGTCTGCGCGGGTTTCCTCCGGGTGTTTTCTCCTACAAGTCCCGAAAGACATGCTTGTTTGGTGAATTGGACATTCTGAATTCTCCCTTTGTGTACCCGGACAGACGCCGGAGCGTGGCGACTCGGGGATTTTCACAGTAGCTCCATTGCAGTGTTAATGTACGTCTACCTGTGACACTAATAAAGATTACATTATTAGATTAGATATGGGGCTGGATTTTCTGGGTCCCTGTCCGCGTGTTTCTTGGCAGCGTGCCGTTCGGTGGCAGCGGGATCCTGTCTTCCTGCCACATGTCAATGGGATTCCCCATTGAGCTGCCCCACGCAGTCGGTAAACCCATGGGCGGGGATGTGCTGCTAGCGGGGAAAGTGAATTGCTGCATCCGGAGACTTGCGGTCATGATTCAATAATTGAGTACATTCAAGGGAAGTACCATTCAAGGGAACTACTGTGTGGGCAGCACGGTAGCACAGTGGGTAGCACTGTTGCTTCACAGCTCCAGGGTCCTAGGTTCGATTCCCGGCTTGGGTCACTGTCTGTGTGGAGTCTGCATGTTCTCCCCCTGTCTGCGTGGGTTTCCTCCGGGTGCTCTGGTTTCCTCCCACAAGTCCGGAAAGACATGCTGTTAGGTGAATTGGACATTCTGAATTCTCCCTTTGTGTACCCGAACAGGTGCCAGAATGTGGCGACTAGGGGCTTTTCACAGTAACTTCACTGCAGTGTTATTGTAAGCCTACTTGTGACAATAAAGATTACTATTAAATGTGACAGCAGATGCATTGTCAAGAATAGCAGCAAACCGATTTAAACTAACAGACATGCATTTTACTGAGGAAATGAAAGCAAATATTTCACTCTTTACTGAACAGTTGGAGCCTCCTGGAAATAGATTACGAGAGATTAAACAAGCACAAAAAGCACGTTGGATGGTGTGACGACATCTAAGTATTCCACAAAATAGACATGTGTTCACCGCACATCGTCTCATCATGCACATCATTGTGATTTTCTATTTTGTCAGTCACCTCATGCAAATGTTTCTGATGCAGTACCAGATGGTTGTTCTTATTGAAGATACCCACTGTGTATGGTTTGTTTGGATTTGTGCATGGCTCTTCGTAGCTGCATCAGTCTTTACACTAGTTTACTGTTGCTGCCAGTGGTCCTTTCTTCCCCATACCGTGCAGAATTGATGAAAAGCTGGACATTTCCTTGGTCCATGCGGAAGGCCACACCTTCCACATATCTTGCTAGGTTTGGGTGATCTAGAGAGGGTGTCAACAATTGGCGTTGCACTTTGGACCAGGAAGCTTTTTTGGCCTGTGAAGATCGCTTCGAAGTTACACCCAAGTTTGAGTAATCCTTCAGAGCTTTACATTTTGGGTTTGCCTAACAGATATTTCTGGAATGCTTCCGTGGGAGTGGATCTGGTCACCAACTCAACAATCCTGTCTGTTGTCTCTGCGTTTAAAAAGAATCACAGCATGTAACCTTCTCTCTGCATCTGCTGGGGAGGTGGTCTATGGATTCGGCATGCTGTTGTCAAAATGGCAAGGCCTGGATTATGCAGCCCTGCTGTAGCATATCTCCACCCCCGGAGGATGCAGCGAGCCATTTAAATCTCTATTAAGTTCAGCCGGTCTGTCATATCACACAAGAAAGGCTGGGGGCATTTCCAGTCCCCAGGGTCAGCATGTGTGCAGGAAGGTCTCCCGTTACAGCTCCTGGAAGTTCGAGTTTCAGAGCTGGAGTGGCGGCTGGAGACACTGTGGAGCATCCGCGAGTCGGAGAGCATCATGGATAGCACGTATTGAGAGGTGGTCACACTGCAGGCTCAGACTCTGCAGACAGGAAGGGGATGGGTGACCACCAGACAGAGCAAGAGAGCGAGGCAGGTAGCGCAGGAATCTCCTGTGGCCATTCCCCTGCAGAACAGATATCCCGCTTTGGATACTGTTGAGGGGAATAGCCTCTCAGGGGAAAACAGCAACAGCCAAACTTGTGGCACGATGGCTGGTTCTGCTGCAGAGAGGAGGGGTGATAAGTGTGACAGTGCAATCGTTATAGGGGATTCAATTGTAAGGGGAATAGACAGGCATTTCTGTGGCCACAAACGAGACTCCAGGATGTTGCCCCCCTAGTGCTAGGATCAAGGATGTCTCGGAGCGGGTACAGGACATTTTGGAGGGGGAGGGTGAACATCCAGTGGTCGTGGTACACATCCGTACAAACGACATAGGTTAAAAAAAGGGATGAGATCCTAAAAGCAGAATACAGGGAGCTAGGAAGGAAGTTAATAAATCGGACCTCGAAGGTAGTGATCTCAGGATTACTATACGTGCCACGTGCTAGTCAGAGTAGAAATGACAGGATATATTGGATGAATACGTAGCTGAAGGGATGGTGTCAGGGGAAGGGTTTGAGATTCCAGGGGCATTGGGACTGGTTCTGGGGGAGGTGGGACCTGTACAAACTGGATGGGTTACACCTGAGCAGGACTGGAACTGATGTCCGAGGGGGGCTATTTGCTGGAGTGGTTGGGGAGTGTTTAAACTAATGTGGCAGGGGGATGGGAACCGATGCAGGAAGTCAGGGACAGAAACCGATGTGTTATGTACTCTGAGATAACACAGGCTGCAACTGGATGCAGCTTTAACCAAAAGATACTCCAGACCTTGAAGTTAGTTCAATCTGATTTATTGAACCAGAAACACAGTTAGCACAGTTCTCTATGAGTTCGGCTCTCTGCTAACCTAAGTGTGGTTACTCTGTCTGACTGAACCAGACTAGCTCTTAGCCACGTGCTGGAGGTGTGATACTGTAAATACACCCTGGCTCACTCTGTAGATGTTCATCAGTGGGAAGAGGCGGAGTGTGAGTGCCTCATGCCTTTTATAGTGAGATACCACCCCTGAGTGCCCTGCCTGCTCATTGGTCATGTCCTGTTCTCTGTGTTCATTAGCTGCCTGTCTGTGCCTGTCTGTATATCATTATCTGCATGTCTGCATATCATGACAGAAACAAAAGGCAGGAAGGGGGAAAGTGTAAGGGAGAGAAGCCACAGTCAAAAATCAAAAAGGGCGACAGTACAAGGTACAGTGACTGAGGGGAGCTCAGTGAATAGGCCCAGTAATACTAAAAGGAATAAAATGGGAAATGGGAAAAACATAAATGGAAAGCGGCAGGTTGTTACATGAAGATATGGGTTCAACGACAAGGAAAATTAGGAGAAAAGTTAAGAGGAAAAATAACTTAAGAGAGGTTACTGATCAAGGTGTTAAGATTCAAAACAGAGGTATAAAAGTCAACATAAATGTACTTTACCTGAATGCTCGTAGTATTCGGAATAAGGTAAATGAGTTGATGGCACAAATCATCGTGAATGACTATGATTTAGTGGCCATTACTGAAACATGGTTAAAGGATGGTCACAACTGGGAGTTAAATATCCAAGGGTATCAAACTATTCGGAAGAACAGAGTGGATTGTAAGGGAGGTGGTGTAGCTCTGTTATTTAAGGATGACATCCGGGCAATAGTAAGGGATGACATCGGTGCTATGGAGGATAAGGTTGAATCCATTTGGGTGGAAATCAGGAATAGTAAGGTGAAAAAGTCACTGATAGGAATAGTCTATAGGCCACCAAATAGTAACGTTATGGTGGGTCAGGCAATAAACAAAGAAATAACTGATGCATGTAGAAATGGTACAGCAGTTATCTTGGGGGATTTTAATCTACATGTTGATTGGTTTAACCAGGTCAGTCAAGGCAGCCTTGAGGAGGAGTTTATAGAATGTATCCGCGATAGTTTCCTAGAACAGTATGTAATGGAGCCTACGAGGGAGCAAACGGTCCAAGTTCTGGTCCTGTGTAATGAGACAGGATTGATTAATGATCTTACAGTTAGGGATCCTCTCGAAGGAGCGATTACAATACGGTGGAACTTAAAATACAGATGGAGGGTGAGAAAGTAAAATCAAACACTCGTGTTTTGTGCTTAAACAAAGGAGATTACAATGGGATGAGAGAAGAGCTCGCTAAGGTAGACTGGGAGCAAAGACTTTATGGTGAAACAGTTGAGGAACAGTGGAGAACCTTCCAAGCGATTTTTCACAGTGCTCAACAAAGGTTTATACCAACAAAAAGGAAGGATGGTAGAAAGAGGGAAAATCGACTGGGGATATCTAAGGAAATAAGGGAGAGTATCAAATTGAAGGAAAAAGCATACAAAGTGGCAAAGATTAGTGGGAGACTAGAGGACTGGGAAATCTTTAGGGGGCAACAGAAAGCTACCAAAAAAGCTAAAAAGAAGAGTAAGATAGATTATGAGTGTAATCTTGCTCAGAATATAAAAACAGACAGTAAACGTTCCTACAAATATATAAAACAAAAAAGAGTGGCTAAGGTAAATATTGGTCCTTTAGAGGATGAGAAGGGAGATTTAATAATGGGAGATGAGGAAATGGCTGAGGAACTGAACAGGTTTTTTGGGTCGGCCTTCACAATGGAAGACACAAATAACATTCCAGCGACTGATAGAAATGAGGCTGTGACAGGTGAGGACCTTGAGAGGATTGTTATCAATAAGGAGGTAGTGATGGGCAAGCTAATGGTAGACAAATCTTCTGGCCCTGATGGAATGCATCCCAGAGTGCTCAAAGAGATGGTTAGGGAAATTGCAAATGCACTAGTGATAATTTACCAAAATTCACTAGACTCTGGGGTGGTCCCAACGGATTGGAAATTTGCAAACGTGACACCACTGTTTAAAAAAGGAGGAAGGCAGAAATTGGGTAATTATAGGCCAGTTAGCTTAACTTCGGTAGTAGGGAAGATGCTGGAATCTATCATCAAGGAACAAATAGCGAGGCATCTGGATGGGAATTGGCCCATTGGGCAGACGCAGCATGGGTTCATCAAGGATAGGTAGTGCCTAACTAATTTAGAGGAATTATTTGAGGACATTACCAGTGCGGTAGATAATGGGGAGCCAATTGATGTGGTATACCTGGATTTCCAGAAAGATTTTGACAATGTGCCACACAAAAGGTTGCTGTATAAGATAAAGATGCATGGCATTAAGGGTAAAGTAGCAGCATGGATAGAGGATTGGTTAATTAATAGAAAGCAAAGAGTGGAGATTAATGGGTGTTTCTCTGGTTGGCAATCAGCAGCTAGTGGTGTCCTTCAGGGATCAGTGTTGGGCTTACAATTGTTCACAATTTACATAGATGATTTGGAGTTGGGGACCAAGTGCAATGTGTCCAAGTTTGCAGATGACACTAAGATGAGTGGTAAAGCAAAACGTGCAGAGGATACCGGAAGTCTGCAGAGGGATTTGGATAGGTTAAGTGAATGGGCTAGTGTCTGGCAGATGGAATACAATGCTGACAAATGTGAGGTTATCCATTTTGGTAGGAATAACAGCAAAAGGGATTATTATTTAAATGTTAAAATCTTAAAACATGCTGCTGTGCAGAGAGACCTGGGTGTGCGAGTGTATGAGTCACAAAAAGTTTGTTTACAGGTGCAACAGGTGATTAAGAAGGCAAATGGAATTTTGTCCTTCATTGCTGGAGGGATGGAGTTTAAGGTGAGGGAGGTTATGCTGCAATTGTATAAGGTGTTAGTGAGGCCACACCTGGAGTATTGTGTTCTGTTTTGGTCTCCTTACCTGAGAAAGGACGTGCTGGTGCTGGAGGGTGTGCAGAGGAGATTCACGAGGTTAATCCCAGAGCTGAAGGGGTTGGATTATGAGGAGAGGTCGAGTAGACTGTACTCGTTGCAATTTAGAAGGATGAGGGGGGATCTTATAGAAACATATAAAATTATGAAGGGAATAGATAGGATAGATGCGGGCAGGTTGTTTCCACTGGCGGGTGAAAGCAGAACTAGGGGGCATAGCCTCAAAATAAGGGGAAGTAGATTTAGGACTGAGTTTAGGAGGAACTTCTTCACTAAAAAGGATTGTGAATCTATGGAATTCCTTGCCCAGTGAAGCAGTTGAGGCTCCTTCATTAAATGTTTTTAAGATAAAGATAGAATTATAGTTTTGAAGAATAAAAGGATTAAGGGTTATGGTGTTCGGGCCGGAAATTGGAGCTGAGTCCACAAAAGATCAGCAATGATCTCATTGAATGGCGGAGCAGGCTTGAGGGGCCAGATGGCCTACTCTTGCTCCTAGTTCTTAAGTTCTTAAGACAGGAAGCACTGTAAAATCACGGCCATGAACTCTAGCGAATGAATATGGAAGATTAACCTGATTCTGAACTGTTACTCCAATGTAACCCAAACCTTTTCGGGGATCATTTAGCCCCTTTGCTGTTAACGTTGACGTGGTCAGCCTATAGAGACCTTCATTCCCAATTTTGAGGCAAATGTTTATGGCTTTCCCTATTGGTTCAGCCACACCTGAATTAAGAATGGTTCTGTCCGCTGTTTTAACATTTTGAACTTGGATCGTAGGTCAACTGCGTCGCAATTCGTACTGGGGAATTTGTGCGGTATACTTTTGACCTTCCCTTTTCCATAGTACCTGGGATGAGAGCTGCTGGGGCTGTTTCCATGCGCCTTTCCATATCTCCAGCCACAAAGAGGAGTTGTGGTTTGAATGTACCTGGGAGCAATCCCGTCTGTGCTCTTTATTCAGTTTAGAGATCAAAAACTACCATCAAGCCGCCCACACCCTGGTCACTTACCTTTCCCGACTGAGCTAACACGGTGCTGGTCCTCTCGACACGTTGTCCCACTCACCAAACTGAGAGACTGTGTCCTGCAATCTCATCATGAGGGAGCTATCTATTTACCAGCTCTTTACTTAAGCATTATCGCTGCATGTGGCTCCAAAGCTTTTCTTCACAGTCACGAGGCCGCATTTTCAACACTCCAATGCTGTGATTTATTAGAGGGTCACCTTATGATGTGTAGCACAGTCTAAACCTGTTCACCGTGTCACCCCTGAACTAATCTTGCTGCTATCCATCTGAACACTGCCGTTTTCAACAGTCATGATGTGGAGATGCCGCGTTTTCAACAGTGAGTTAGATATAGCTCTTGGGCATAAAAGGATCAAAGTATATGTGGGGAAAGCAGGAACAGGTTACTGAGTTGGATGATCAGCCATGCTCATGTTGAATGATGGAGCAGGCTCGAAGGGCCGATTGGCCTACTCCTGATCCTAGTTTATATGTTTTTAATCACCATGTTGTTCTATTGTATTGATACAATACCTTGGGCTTACTATACTAGACACTAGGCATGAATTGCTCATAAGGGATTGGATTGACACATTGTGGGTTTGTTTATTAACACTGGGCACATGAGAAGAATTATACATAGGTATAAAACTTGAAGACATCAGAGCTGTGTGCGTGTGCACTGCTCAAAGCAAAAGTGAAACTAAGACTGCATCACATGACATATTTACTTTCTTTTGATGTCATGTTCCTCTCCCTTGAAGGCGTATTTCAATAGGCAACACGTCAGTAAACTACTTACTACCTTAATGAATGTCAGACTGACCGATGTTACTGGTGTTACCAAAGTCAGAGTCACAAGACCTCAGCACTGTATTTCTTCTGAGTGACACTATCAGTGTCATCATGGATCAGACACATTGCGGACATAAGTTAGGATGCAATGTTACCCCCTCCACCCGCCGCCTCTCCTTCCTCTTCCCCCCCACCCCCCCCACCCCCCCCACCCCCCCTCCCCAGCCAGTACTTGCAGCTATCTTGTGCAAGTGGAAGAGTTCAAGCACCTTGGGGCTGGTTTAGCTCACCAGGCTAAATCGCTGGCTTTTAAAGCAGACCAAGCAGGCCAGCAGCACGGTTCGATTCCCGTACCAGCCTCCCCGGACAGGCGCCAGAATGTGCCGACTAGGGGCTTTTCACAGTAACTTCATTGAAGCCTACTCGTGACAATATGCGATTTTCATTTCATTTCATTTTCATTTTCAGGAATACTATCGGGGAGCTGAGAAGCCAGTGAAGACATTTTTATTAGTGCGGGACAGAGACAGGACCGTTTTCACATTAAACTACAAATTATAAGTAGATGTAATTGAAAATACTGATAGCACAGGTCCGTGCCAAAACACACATGATATTAATGTTTCTATAAATATTTAGCAATTTGGACAGCGAACCTCGGCAGAAGCCAGGATCTAGAAGCAGCTCCCATACTGAGAAGAATTTTTTTGACATGAATCTGCAAAAAAGGGCTTCAAATGAAGACCCTGTGTGGACCAGTGAGATGAGAGACATGTTTACATCGAGGTTTTATGAACAGACTTGAGATGTGGCCGATAACGAACAGATGGCAGCAACCTTCAATCGAGCAGATCAGTCTCATGGTTCATGAAACTCGGAGAGATTTACCCCTCCCCCCCCCCACCCAGCCAGAGATTGGATTACTGCCATAAAAATCATTGGCTAGACATTTACTGATTATTCTTTATAACTCATCCACTCTATAGTTTATTTTTCAAAAGTATCTTTCAAATGTTTTAGGTTTTGTTTTACACTGTTACCCACGACATTCACCTCAGCGATTCCGTTTTAATTGAGACATGAGATTCGAAGTGTCTTTGTGAAGGGAAGCCATCCTCAAAGTGGCAAGCCAGCAAAATTGAACCGTTTGAGAATGGTAGGGAACCTAAGCACTGCATTGCGCTCCATGCTTTCAACATTTTACACGTTTAGAGATCTGATCCAGCAGAGAAGCTGACTGGGAATCACGTACAAACAGAAAGTTAATGAAGATATTAATGCGGTGTAGGGAATGGAAGCATCGAGTGGAAAAATACTCCGGATACCTCAGGGCCTGGAGGCTATGCTAGCTGACATTAAGGATAAAACATATTAATGCCTGAGTAGGAAATTCCTTTGCCCACTATGTGAATGGTCTTATTAACTACTTGTAGATGGAATAATTGGACAGAGCGGTTTAAATAATGATCCAAAGAATTTCATCTCGATGTATTAACACATTCCTGAGTAACGTTACACAGCAACACTCTAACACTGAATGGCAAAGTTTCAATGGAGTTCAAGCCAAGGCAGGGACAGCATTGAAAGTGTCAAAGTCAATACAGCCCTGAGGTTTAAGGGCACCAGCAATATCGCCAGAACTGAGATTCTTGAATGTATCAAGTCTTTGATTCATGTTTTGCCCTTCAAATTGAGTACTATTAGCTGTTTAAAACTGCAGACTGAGCATGGATATCTCAGATAGCAGGATTCCTCAAAATACATGATGACAACCATGGCACCCAATTGACAAAAGTGACCCCGTGCATCTATGTGCGTCTCAGATGTGGGTGACCTTCAAAGCACTGGAGAAGTATCACCAGTGGTGCCTTCGCATCTAGGGGAGGCAGTGCATAGTGGCATGGTCGCTGGACTAGTATCCAGAGTCATGCTCTGGGGACGCCGGTTTTGAATCTCCCCATGAAAGATGGTGAAAATTGAATTCAATATCTGGGATTAAAAGTCGAAAGGTGACTTTGAAACCATTGTCGTTTGTTGTACAAACCCATCAGGTTCACTAATCTCCTTTTGGGAAGGAAATCTATTGGCCTTACCTGGCATGGCCTATATGTGACTCCAGACCCATACTCCAGACTCCAGTCGCCACATTCCCGTACCAGCATCCCCAGACAGGTGCCGAAATGTGGAGACTAGGGGCTTTTCACAGTAACTTCATTGAAGCCTACTCGTGACAATAAGCGATTTTCATTTTCATAACAATGTGGTTGACTCTTAAATGCCCTCAGGGATGGGCACATCCACATCCTCTGAACGAATCACAGAACACCAGCTCGGCTGAACAGAATGTGTGGTTTGCATGTCCAAAAACCAGGACTCCAAAAAGCAATTGCTCTGCTCAGAACACAGTCACGGTGGGAGACCCCCTACATTCCCCCCACCCTCCACCAGTGGTTGAGAGGTAAAGAAAATATAATAAAATAAGGATACAGGATCTTTGACTCAGATCAAAGTCTTCCAGTTTGTTTCTCTCTCAAGGTTAGGCCTTCAGTTGGGTACTTTCCTTTCCTTCAGCTTGTAATGATCTTCACTGCAGACTCCCTGAGTCGGCAGGCAACTGGCAGCAGAGACAGGGAGAAGCACAGCTCCTCTTCCTTTGAGAGTCTCGAGGCCTCTGGCAGGTTCTCTCCGACAAAACCACCTGGCAGGAACCAATCGCTGACTGCTGCCAGGCAGAACACAGTCCCTGGCCAACCATCTGGCTGCCAGTTAGCCAATCAAACTGATTCCTTCCAAAACTGTTTCCGAAGATTCACTCGGAACCAATGAATCAGATTTCTCCTCTCCAATATACAGAACCTAGGAACACACTGTCCTGGCAAGAACTCTTCTGCTTAAAGACAAATTCCGGTTATGGGTCCGCAGACCAAAAGTAATCAAATAAAATAAGTGGTAAGAAAGGTAATAAGCAGGAAGGACTCTTGTAATTTACAAAGTGATATCGGGTTTGGATGTACTAGAGCGACAGTGTAAGGACGGCAGTGACAAGATGATTTGTAATAGACCTTTTTCACCCAGTTTTGTATATTTTTGTCCCTGTTTTGTTTTCTCTCTCTTTGAGGACTTTCCTCTTCCCCCACAATATTCCTGGCCATGTTCCAGGCAGGTAATAGGTCGCCGGTCTCCTGTTGCTTCACAAGTGGCCACTTGTCGCATTTTAACAGTGCGACAGGGACAGTGAATGGGAGATGGATGGATGCCCCATCAATGATGGTCTCACCATGTTAGGATGAGATGCTAAACCTCTCTGCCCCACTTGGTGGCTCAGGATGGATCTTAAATATCCCTCATCTATTCGCACCAAAGATAGATTAAATGGTCATCCATTAATTTGCCAATGGCACTAACTTTCTGGCAGTGAATGGCTACTGATTTGCCTGTGGAAAATTCAACACATTTTTAAAGTATCTCATTGATTTCCATTGAGATATGCTCACCATGAGATATATGGGCAGCATGGTAGCATAGTGGTTAGCACAGTTGCTTCACAGCTCCAGGGTCCCAGGTTCGATTCCCGGCTTGGGTCACTGTCTGTGCAGAGTCTGCACGTTCTCCCCGTGTCTGCATGGGTTTCTTCCGGGTGCTCCGGTTTCCTCCCACAGTCCAAAGATGTGCAGGGTTAGGTGGATTGGCCATGCTAAGTTGCCCTTAGGTTAGGTGGGGTTACTGGGTTACGGGGATAGGGTGGAGATGTGTGCTTAAGTGGGGTGCTCTTTCCAAGAGCTGGTGCAGACTCGATGGGCCGAATGGCCTCCTTCTGCACTGTAAATTCTATGATTCTATGATTCACGTGGCGAGGTGCTATTTAATGTCAGGGTTTTTTTTAGAAAGTGTTAAGCTGGAGAATCAGACGCTTCAGAAGTTTACATTTTCCACAAAACCATGAGTGGACCAGCTCTTACTTTTCAATGAAAGGTTTTTAAAGTAAGATTGTGTCCTGCTTATTAAAGCGTGAGTGGAGGAGGCTGATGTGAAAAAGTTCAGTTTGAGCATTGTTAGCCCAGAATCACTTATTAAATATAAATCTGCGTGACCAACTGAGGGAAGCACGGTGGCACAGTGGTTAGCACTGCTGCCTCACAGCACCAGTGACCTAGGTTCAATTACAACCTTGGGTCACTGTCTGTGCGGAGTTTGCACAATCTCTCCGTGTCTGTGTGGTTTCCTCCGGGTGCTCTGGATTCCTCCGAAAGTCCGAAGATGTGCAGATTCGATGGATTGGCCATGATAATATTGCCCCAAAAGGTTGAGTGGGATTACGGGGATAGGGGTGGGGAATTGCGCCTCGGCAGGGTGCTCTATCGGAGCAAGGGCCAGTGCAGACTCGATGGGCTGAATGGTCTCATTCTGTACTGTAAGGATTCTTTGATTCTATGTTGCACTACCACAAGCACAAACCACTGTCTGAGATACAAACCAGCATCTGCACCACACAAAAACATTCACATCGATCTCAAAGTGGGAACACCAGCTTAAATATCAGCTTCTATTCACTTTTCAACTTCTAACTGATCTTGTGTGTAGTTCCAGCCATTTTCTATTCAGCGAGTTCTTCTTGTGAGAGCACAAGAAGTTTTCAGTGGCATTAATGTTGCTGAATCCCCCACCATTAACATCTGGGGGTTACCATTGACCAGAAGCTACTGGATCAGCAATATCAGTGGATACAAGAGCGGGTCAGAGGTAGTAACTCAACCTCCTGACTCCCTAAAACCTGTCCACCATTTATGAAGCACAAGTCAGGAGTGTGATGGAATACTCCCCACTTGTCTGGATGAGTGCAGCTCCAACAACACTCAGGAAGCTCAACACCATGCAGCTCCTAGAAGATGCACTGCAGAAACTCGCCGCTGCTCCTTAGGTCGTACCTTCCAAACCCACAACCATCTCGAAGGATAGGGGCAGCAGATACCTGGAGATTCCCCTTCAAGTCACTCACCATTCTGATTTGGAACTATATCGCCATTCCTTCACTGCCTCTGGGTAAAATTCCCAGAACTCTCTCCCTAAAGGCACAGTGGGTTCACCTACACCCACACTACACTGCAGTGGTTTAAGAAGGCAACTCACCATTGTTTGCTCAAGGGTAAATAAGGATGGGCGATAAATACTGGCCTAACCAGTGATGTCCACATCCCATAAGTGAATTTTTAAAAAGCAAGCATGTGGAGCAGTTCCAGATCAGGACAGGGAATGACTGAGTATCACTACTTGTAAGATTTTAAGGGCAATTTAACTTCACACAAAGCCCCTTTATGCGAAATCATTATTTGTCAAGTACAGGCATTGGCAGATGGTAATATTCAACTCAGGTTACTACTGATTTGAAGTAAAGTTAGGGTGTGGTTTTTTAAACGTCTATTTTGTTACAACTACAGGTACTTACTGACTTTAAGAATTGGGTGTCTGTGAGCTCCACAGGGAATTTGTGCAACACTGACACCAAGTGGGCTATGGTGGCATTGCAGTAAAGTGTTTAATCAAAGCTGAATGTCCTTAAGGTAAGTGAACGCTGGTGAGAGAGCATTGAAGCTTTCCCTGCCACAGGCAGCTCAGTGGGCATATGCACTGCATGGCAAGTACTGAGTTCTAGTGACTGACAGAATCCCAAGTTCAACAATTGTTCTGTGTTGTGTTAACTGATCTGGTAAGGCTACTGCCAAGAGACTCCATGCTGACATCAGGCGAACAGCGAGGAGGCTGTCAATGCCTGCCCACCTGAAGGCCCACGGTCCTGTTTGGAAGCTGCTGCCCTATTCATGCCCCTCGCAATCCCACAAAAATAAACAGAGCTCAGTGCGCTGATTTATCTAGATTCTCAATCAAATTGGGATTGTGAAACAAGCTATGATGACGCGAGAGCAAATGTAATGAGGCGCTTATGACGTTTGAATCCTGAGATCATATTAATTTAATGCTCCAGTCCAATCTGCTGTGAATCCTACCTCCTACCCGTACCCTGTTTCTGCACCTAATAGCTATGATTTTGTTTCAATGTTCCAGGGTCTTCATTAATGTCAGTCATGGTGGTCACTGGAGCAACGGCAGGACGGGATAGAGTTACAACAGGCCTTATGATCTTGGCTCTCGAGTGTACGTTCCATATAACATGACAGGCCATAGCTGAGGTTGGTGTCGCTGCTGTTATGGTGGGAAGCCGACAGTCACTGTGCATATTGGACCATGCTCCCGACGGTCACTTCACTCCAGTTACCTACCTGCGGTAGAAGAAAATCTGATAAAATGTCTAAAATGGTTTATTCTTGATTTGTGAGCCTGCAGATGAAGAGATATTCTTTATCACGACACAATGATCGCAGATTGGAGCTATCAGGCACCAGTTCCCAGAAATGTCTGTCGAAATGCTTATCTCTGGGTGGGTTGGGGCGGGGGGAGGGGGGGAGGTGTGGGTGGCAGCCAGTGCAGATTTTGGGAACTCACAACAAGTTCAAAGTCACCGTATTTACCCTCTGGCTGTTTGACGAGGGCTGCGGAGCCTCGACATGCAGGTCTAATCTCAGAATGGGGGACCTTAACGTCCACACTGTTTGTCTTGTGCTTTTATCAGCTGCTCACTGCCTCCATGTCTCTGAGACCAGACACTGGGGCAACATTCAGCAACACACGTCACAAATATCACTTATTTCAACAAACGGAGGAATGCTTTTTAATTCATTCACAAGATGTGGGCGTTTGCTGCTGGCAGGAACAGCATTTAGCTCCCATCCCGAATTGTCCTTGAGAACTTGCTGGCAAGCTGCCTTCTTGGACCACCATATGGTGTATGGTCCACCTGTTAGGAAGGGAGTTCCAGGCTTTTGACCCAATCATACAGTTCCAAGCGGGGACGGTGTGTAGTTTAAAGTAGCTTTTCTAGGTGATGGTGTTCCCATGCTCTTGCCCCTTGTTCATCAAGCTAGCAGAGGTTGAGTGTTTGAAAGGTGCTGACGCAGGAGCCTTCATGAGTTGCTGCTGTGCATCTTGCAGAAGGTACACACGGCTGACACTGTGCTTCGGTGGTAGAGGAAATCAATGCTTAAGATGGTGAATGGGATGCCAATGTTGTGGGCTGCTTCATCCTGGGTAGTGTCAAGAATCCTGAGTGTTGTTACAATTGCACTCATCTGTTACATTCCTTGCCGTGTTCTCCAAGATAGCCAGGTATGTAGAGTTGACAAAGAATATAAAAATAAGAAGTTTAAATCAAAACAAATTTATTTTACACTACTAAACTTGAATAGGTTTGTACACTTTACTAAGCAACAGATAATAACCTAATAATACTCAATCTGTAGTACAGTAATCAATATTCTCTCCAACTATTAAACTACACTATAACTCAACCTCGTGCTATGTTTCTACAATGAAATCTCCCTCTGCTTTCTCATCAGCTTCTCACGTCTTCTCCCAGAATTCCTAGAGATGCTGCCTTATATACAATAACTTAGTAACGCCATCTAGTGTTGAGTTGCACCCTTTACTACACTTGTACTATGCATATCATTACATCATCCAGGCAAGTGGAGAATATCTCATCACACACCTGACTTTAATAATAATAATCTTTATTACTGTCACAAGTAGGCTTACATTAACACTGCAATGAAGTTACTGTGAGAATTCAGAATGTCCAATTCACCTAACAGCATGGGTGGGATTCTTCGCTATGACTTCAGCCAGTGGAGCGATTCCCCCCCCCCCCCCCCATTCCCATTAACTTCAATCTCACTGGGACTCCTTGATGCCACACTTGGTCAAATGCTGTCTTGATTTCTTGAGGTACGGTGGGGTGGCAGTGTGCGGGTGGCTGAGGGGTGTGGTCACTCTCGACCTACCCCTGGAATTTCAACTTTTGTCCATGTTTAAACCAGGGCTGGTTTAATGCTAAATTGATAGCATTATCAATGGCACCTTCCATCTCTTGGTGGCTGATTGAGAGTAGACTGATGGGACAGTAATTGACAGATTAGATTTATCCTTTTTTCTGGACAGGACATACCTGAGCAATTTTCCCCTTTGTTGGGTAGATGCCAGTAGATGTATTCAAATAACTCGGTCAGGAGTGTGGCTAGTTCTGGAGCACCAGGCACCAGCTGGGATGTTATCAGTGCCTCAGTCTCTTCTGTATTCGGTGTGTAATTAGTAGTTCCTTGACATTATGTGGAGTGAATTGAATTGGATGTCGACTGGTTCTTAAGGAATGGAAAAGGCTGCAATAAACAATCCACATGGCACTCCTGGCTGAAGATGGCCTTTTCTTTTGCGATGGCATGCAGTGTTCTGTTGATGGTAATGGTGGAGTGGGGTGTGGGCGGGGGAGTGGGGGGAGGAGGTGGCACGGTGGGGGAGATGCTGGGTCATAAAGTTACAGATTACGATGGAATATAATTCTGCTGCTGACGATGACCCACAGAACGCCCTGAACACCTGGTTTTGAGTTGTTAGAGCTGGTGTGAGTCTATCCCATTGTGCACGAGGGTGCTGGACGATGTGCTCAATGCGAAGACAGGATTATGACTGCACAAGGACTGTGCAGTGGGTGATGGGCACAGCCTTCCATACCATCCCACCCGATTTTAGGCTGCCTCCTTGGTGCCAGCCCAACTCCAGGCGGGGGCCTGCCATGTTATTGTAATGATACAAGGGCACCAATCACTCATGAGGATTTGGGGAAACACATTGTGGTTTTGTGTATTAGGATCAGGTGCATGAGAAGAGATATGCATAGGTACAAAGCTTGAGGACATCAGAGCTGTGCTGCACCATCCTGAGCTCACAGGCAAAAATCAAACTGAGACTGGGTCGCACGGCCCATTTTCTTTCTAATGATCTTATGCTGCCATTCTTGAAGGCATATTGCAACCGGGTTAAAATTTGGGCCAATCTCTTGGTGGGACTCACACAACCTCAGCAGATTTTGCACTTTACCATTCTATCCTTAAATAAAAAGAAGCAACATTTGGAAGGACGTCTCAAGGTCAGAATTCAAACCGGGAGGTAGAAATGAGTCATGAATGAAGGTTAATTTGGATAAATGAGCTGGGGAGGGGACATGCTCTGCACTCGGAGTAAAATATTTTTACAGGTGCACTGAGAACATGGAAAACACATAATGAATGATAGAGAAGGTAAAGAAGAGCCATTGTATTATCCGTAGATGTTAATAATTCCCATTTCCCCCCTAATTATTTCCCAGGTCTGTTCCGTATTTGCAGGGCATCTGTAAAAATATCTCCTTGCACGTCACTGGACCCCGGGACAAGATCATTTTCACTTTAATTATTCCCACGTGCCCATTATTTTATTATCATGTCAAAGTGCAGTGTCAGTAATAACATTTACATTTTATTTATGGCACCTTAGTGCAGGCTTATTCTTGTGACATCAGGAATTAATCATGATATTAAAGGGAAGTGACCCACGACATATATTACAAGTGTTTAACTTCCCCCTGAATCTAACCTCTTCGCCCACACAGATCCGACCACTTTCCCAGGTGATGCCTGGATATAGAGACTGACCCATTCTGATCTTCACATGGGTATTGGGTGTGGAAGCCCAGTGGTTGAGTTCAGCTCGCGCTGTGAAACTGAGATTGATAACGTTGGCGCGTTTAGATTCAGCACCAGAGGAATGAGCATTGCAATTATTTAGTTGGCACTAAAACCCCAGCCGGTTGGCTCAAGCCAGGAACTCACCATCGGGAGGCAGTGGCGTAGTTGTATTGTCGCTGGGCGAGTAATCCACAGGCCCAGGGTAATGCTCTGGGGAGCAGGGTTCGAATCCTAACACGGCAGGTGGTGGAATTTGAATCCAACACAAATCTGGAATTTATTAGCCGAATGACGACCATGAAACCATTGCCATTTAGGGAAGGAAGTCTGCTATCCTCACCTAGTCTGGCCAACATGTGCCTCCAGATCCTCAGCAATGTTATTGACTCTTTAAAAAAAGACTTAGAACGCTTTTATGATTCATTTGGGAGACACCGCTCTCTGTGTGGCAATTACAGTATTTATTGCCCATCCCGCGTTGCTGCCAAGTGATAGTGAAGGCTGCTGGAAACACTTATTTGGATAAGAAGCCAGCCCACCGCCTCACTCTCAGGGCAACAAAGGATGAGTGATAAACATGACCTCGTAGATGTTTCCTGCAGGAAATAATATTTTAAGCTGGCCAGTATCTGTGGCCCAGATCTTGCGGTGGTGAAGGATATATAACCATTGGCATTCACCAGTATTGCTCCTCTGAAACTGACAGCAATTGCTGGAGTTTGCCAATGCTCAGAAAAATGCAGAAATCCACAAGTTGCTGACTGTGATTCTCCAGGGACTGTTGAAGTGCCCCTAGTCCGTAATCAACTAGAAATCACTGATCTGCTCAGATCCCACTCTGAAGTCGGTTTTCCCTGAGTTAATGATTCCTACTCTGGATTGTTGATCACTATCCCCCTAAATGTTCCACATATCATCTATTCGGTCCACCTCGTTCCCAAGGACCAGCAGCACCTCCTTTTTTGTTGGACTGGAGACATACTGCCGTGAAGAATTTTCATGAACCCTTTGCGATAAACTCTTGCCCCCCTCTGCCCTTTTCACAATTACTATCCCAATTGATATTCAGATAATTAACATCCCCCCCTCATAACTATTCTATAATTCTTGCTCCTCTCTGCATTTTCCCTTCAAGTTTGTTCCTTTATTACCTTCCCGCTGCTTGATGGTCCAAAGATGACACTGAGCAATTTAATTGCACCTTCTTTAACTCGAGCCAGTTAGATTCGTTCATTGACCACTCTGGAACATCCCAGCACTACAATGCTCTCCTTAATGACTACTCCCTCTTACCCTTTCTGTCCTAGCTTTCTTGAAGTGTGTGAAATAAAATAGACAATAGAAATCTCTCTCTCTCTCTATATATATATATAATATATATATATTTTACTTTTGTTACAGTCATCTCTAAATTGACAACAATATAAGGTACGCAATTCTAGACATGCCATTTGCTTTTTTGAACTAACAAGGGCACGATTCAACTGAAATGTTTCTCAGTGTCATATTGGGCACATATGGTGGGTTGTTCCCTGCAGCTGTGAAGAGCTTTCACAACTAACGAGACTAATTCATCATTTTTAAGATTCTTCAGCTGTGAAGCTAGAGGCTGCTCACAGTCAAACGGAGTGAATGTGACTTTCAGCATTGAAGCTACAGCAAGACTCTGTCCTGGAAGTGTTTAGTAGGATGGATAGCTGTGGCTATGGGTCTCCACAATATTTAAAGATGGCTTGACGGCCTCACAGACCCAAAGCCCCCACAACCTCCCCCAGCCCAAAGATGGCCCCCAACCTGGAAAGCTTCAGTCCCCCTTCCCTGACCAAGCCCAACCCTTCCTGAGGGGTCCTTCCTCCCTCACCACCACCCCCCCCCCCCCCCTCCCCCACCCCTCCTCCCACCGAACACTAGGGAAGCTGCTTCAGTGCCCTTGAGCTGCAGGCTGAAAAATGGAAAAGGCTACGTGAAGTATGCGTGAAGACCGGGCAAAGGCCCCTGCAATATATGTCTGTGTGTTGACTGCATATCCATGCACAATCTAGAGAGACGCACTAAATCACAAATCCAGCAATAATGCACACACATTAACTATAATTATAATAACACACATACCATAATACACTCTAACAATCCTAAATAATCCTAAAACCTGCTTCAAAGCGAGACATAGCAGTTTGTGAGGCATCATTTGTGAAACCTTGTTAGTTCCCACAGACATATATCGGAATGGCTTATTCAGCAGGACATCCCTTATCAGCAACTGCCTCTGAGGAATGCTACTTGTAGCTCAGAACCGCAGAACCCAAGGACAGTCGATAAGGGGGGCGTCCACTGTTGTTGAACAGACGCCACAGCCCCATGCTGCCTGGCAACCAATAATTGTTATTGAATTGTATCCAGCCGACACGGGCTGCGTAGCTTTCTCCCTGACTGTATAAAGGTTCATGATTTCCTACGCTCGGCAGACAACCGCATGGTGTGCCCAGCGGACTGCTCCCCACTGGCGTAATAAACCATTTGACGTTGAAGTCGTCCCAAGTGTTGAGTGATTCTTCTGGATTCATTCCCGCTAGCATCACCTCCTCACTTCCCATCATCAGCCATTGCGGCAGCTTTGGATTTCTGAAAAAGAATACTCAGCGACGCCCGTGTGATTTCTCGCTGGGGAGTCGGGTGTTTCCGGGGAGACATTCAACTTCAATCTCGCTCGTGAGATTCAAATGAATGCAAATCAGGGTTAATGATATGCTCGCCATTTCTGGGCGAGATCCAGAACTTGCCATTGGGAGCGGACCGGGCAAATTGCAAACTGCTTCGCACCCAGCGTGAATCTCGATTTTGGCTTTTCCTGCTATTTACCTGGTGCAGTGGTTAAATGGTGTTCGAGATTTCGTATTAGTGATGGATTCTGTTAAAGATCCTATAATGTTAACACAAGACTGCCATCATGTGGCCACATTGGGTAAAGCAATGATCTGTGATTTTTAAAAAAAATAATCTGTGCCTGGAGGATTTATGGCACTGGCAGCATCGCTCTCTCTGTAACAAGAACTCTGGTTACAAATTCAGTGCCATTGTTGGTCAAGGAAGGAGAGTTCATAATGTGGCCCAAATGGGCTGCTAATCAGCTTGAGAATCCTGCCCTAAAGGCAAAAATGTGTACACGTGAAGGTATACTAAAAAGAAAATGTCTGTCTTTCTCCCGTGAAAGTTATTTATATCCTATAATAACCCTCATGAGACCCATGGGGGCCTCCGATTGATCTCCCAATGGGGACGCATGGAATATGACTTCCCCACTAGTAATGTGGAGGCCCATCTACTGGGGCTCATAAAAATCACCTCCTAAAAGCCGGCCCGGACTGGGACCGGTGTGATCGGTAGTCCCGATTGGGACCATTGGACTGCAAGCCACGTTCCGTCCTTTATTCTAGTTACCAAATTAAACTTTGTTTGAATTTACTTCACGGGCCTCCTGAGCTTTCATGTATCTCATGTAGTGGGCAACATCTTAGTAACAAGGTTGGTCGTGGGAAAATTATTTTTGCCACATCTGCCATAAAAAACTAATTGACTAATTCCAGGCACAGTGGTAGCCTGGAATTCTAAATTGAAGGAATTGAAGGTGAGACATTTGATCTGAAAAAAGCACTTCCAATAGAATCACTGAAGGTGCTATGCCCTGTATTTGTATATCTTTGATATCAGGAACTAACATTGCAAGTTGGACGGTGAGACAACAAAGCTGTTTAAATGCATGTTGATTGTTCAAGTTCCGAACATAAGAAATGGGAATAGATCTTCGGACCCCCGGACCTGCTCTGCCATTTGGTTAGCACTGCACCCTCACGGTTCGGGTCACTGTCCGTGTGGAGTTTGCACATTCTCCCCGTGTCTGTGTGGGTCTCACATCCACACCCTAAGGATGTGCAGGATTGGCCACACTTAATTGCCCCTTAATTAGGGAAAAAAAGAGCAGGCTAATTTCCAACCTCCATTTCATTTTCCCTACTCGATCCCATTATTCAGTACGTCCCTCAATGTGCAAAAATCTGTTGATCTCAAATGTCGATGCTAAACATTGCTTGATTGACAGTGTTTGCCCTCTGATCTCTTCTGTCAATTGCACAATGGCGGTTTTACACACACAATATCGACATTTCAAGCGGCTAGTGGATAGGTACATGGATTATGGAAGAATGATAGGATGTAGATTAATTTGTTCTTAATCCAGGAAAGAAGTTTGGGACAACATTGTGGCCAAAGGGCCTCTTCTGTGCTGTATTTTTCTATGTTCGATGTTCAAGTGCTTTCAGTTTCTGCTATTGTTACTTTGGAGGACGTGGATGATTGAATTCTATTGGTCTGTAATAGAAGGAGTTATTTTTAGAAAAGTGAAACGTCATGAATGACTGACTTCTTAAAAATCTTTTTTTGCACATCCTGGGATATGAGGGGCTGTAGGGGGTGGGTGGGCTGGCATAGCTATGCATAGGGCACATGAGAAGGAACTTTTGAACTTATATTTCAAAGGATCCTTCATCCACCCTTTGGGCTCCATGAAAATTGTGGGGGCTACAACATGCCTATCCCCGCAATGGGAGTACGGAGTGCGGGTTTGTGACCCAAACCAATCCACACTATGAAAGGCACTGTTGGAATTCGGAAACCTAAGGAATGGGGTTGTAAATCCTGTCATCGGACTAGAGCCACCGTTTTCACATCTCTGCAGAATCTCACCAACTCCACGGAAATCGTGGTCAATATTTCAGCCTGGTGACCTTGCCTCAGAACACTGTACACTTCAGAAGCACGTAACTTCCTGTAAAGTGTTTTGGCATTTCCAGAGGTCATGAACTGCACAGTCTCAATGATTATTTTCTTTTCTATGGATGTGGTGGGAATATTTGTATAGTTTGCTCAACGAGCCAGGAGAGGCATGATGGGCTGAATGGTCACCTCCTGCACTGCACGATTTCATACCAGCTGAGTGGCAGCTGTCCAGCAGTGAGGAATGATGGGATTGCAGTCTCGGAATTCCAGTGAAGTCCGGTGAGATCATTTGTTGCAATTCTTTTGAAGACTGTACAAGCTGATTGTGGAAAAGCAAAAGTCTGCTACAAATGCCGCAGGTGAACTTGTTCCTTGTCGGCAATGCAGGATGATCACTGCTGACATTGTGTTTTCAGGCATGGCAACTGCTTTGGAGATTCTGAAACCACATGTTGTGGTGGTGATGGATTCCTGCCCACAGCTAGTATTGCCAATTGCATCATTCGTCAGCTAGGGTTTCCCACTTGTCCTGATTATGTTGTGGGCTTTCATGTCTCGTTTGACAACATTGTCGATTCAGAGCTTCAAGCTCCCTGCTGATCTTTGGCACAGGCTACTTCCCCATACACCATATCCTTGGGGATGCTGCCAACTTCCAACCTGTGCACATGCCCAAGCCAGTGAACCCTTCTTTGCTTGATTAGCACCAGCGTGCTCGGCATGTTTGCCCCAGAACAGATTGCTTCATCGGTAACCTTGGCTTTCCTTGTGATGCCGAGAGTTTGTCACGGACACTGGAGATGGAAGTTGTTGAGGCTGTTTTCTTGGGCCAGGCTTCACTGCTTCTTGGGCATCACTTCACTGGGCATCTTGACCCAGCGGGTCAGTGTGTTGCTTTTCCATGCCTCTCTTGTTCGTCTGCCAAAGTTGCTGGCTGACTTTCCAATGCATGTGCCGATGAGCCCTTCATCAACAGACAGATTGTCTATAGATCCAAGGTAGCAGGATTTGCTGAACACTTCCAATGGTGTGTCGGTGAGTCTGAACACAGCTACAGATTTCGGGACACGGATGGTGAGGAAGAACACTGCACAGGTATGGGGTATTCCATGAGTCTTTTGAACGGGTCTTCTGTTTGGGGCAATTAATGCATGCAGAAGTTCCCTGATCAGGGCATGCTGTGTTTCTGTCTTGAATTTCAGCCTTGATAGCTTCAGAGGTTTGCCATCTGACTGTGTGTGGAGGTGCACTCCTTCCATGACAACAGGGGAGGAATAGGTCAGGAGGATAGAGGAAAAAATACAAAATACAGTCGAGCCGAAGACACGGCCCTGTTTCACCCTATTCTTGGTATCAAAACTGTCAGAGGTGGAGCGATTGAGTTGTGTGGTGGCATGCATGTTATCATGGAAAGACAAAGATAGACTGCAAAGATTGAGAGGACAGTCAATTTTCTCTGGTTTCCTGCCCACGTTGGTGAATGCTTTTGTGAGAACCACAAACATGTAAGTCTCCTCAAAGAGGGAGGATATCAAAACACTAGAAAGGGGACATTTTGGGTTCACCAGAATATCAGCATTATCTACATTATAATTCCATATTAAAAGTAGTGGACATGTAGACAATATTGCAGAGAAGTGTAGTTCCTGAAATGAGGGTGTCAAAGGCACTTAAATGATTGAGCATTACAAAAAACACTTGCCGGAATTCTCTTTCATCAGCATCACCCCACGGCCCAAATCTTTTGCTCTCCGGATTTTTATAACCTGGAATAGCAGCTGCGGGCCCTTCGGTAGTCCCAATGCAAGGACTTTGCAGGAATTGCCCAGGAAGCTTCAACTTCCATTCAGCAACTACCCTGAATCTGGATCCCTCTGAAACTCTGACTTCAGATGTTTCCAACTTATTTAGCAGAGTCGTTACCCAGGAAAAGTTAGAATGATTAGTATCCGTTCAAATTCCTCAGTAACTATACTACTGAACAGGACCCCCCCCCCCCCCCCACCCATCAACTCTTCACAGGACCCCTGGCTACCCACCCAACCACCTGACAATTCCCCCCCCCCCCCTATTAACCCACCAACCCCTCGCAAACTGCTGCCCCTGACAGCCTGGTTACCACCCCCTTGAAAACCTAACTGCCCCCTGACACTCCAACTAACCCCCAATGACCCACCAAACTCCCCCCCACCTCCTGACTATCTCACCAGCTATCAGATTACTATCTCCACCCCCCCCCAATTACACCTCCCCCCACCCCAGCTACTCTCCCAATCTCCTCACCCACCCACCTGCTAAACTATTGCCTCAGTCGCCTGTCTTCTCTCCACAGCTTGTCAAAGTGGTTTTGGGACATTTAAACTTTCTGATACGTGGCCGTTAGTGCTGTAGAAAGTGGGCATGGCTTCAATTCCCCGAAGCTCCCACAGCATAAGTGAAGGATTCCAGGAGCAGGTACAAACCACAATTCTCAGGAGACCCACTTTGGAAGCCAGGATGGGGAATGTGGAGCTCCTGTGCAGAGTAAGTAATTGGACCGAAATGGCAATCCGAATGCCATTTCTGGGAAGATTCAGCTCCGTGTGTTACACAACCCATTGCGCCTGATGTTGTAGAATTGTGGGCCTGAATCTTTATTCCATCGGGACGGGCACCCGGTGGGTCTGGAAACGGGCGCAAAACACTAGCCACGATTGGCCCCGGGACATGATTTCCCGCTGGTTGGCCAGTAAATGGACGCTGTGTGTAAAGCTTGCTGGGAAAGTTGTGCTGCTGGGGAGGGCTGGAAAATGGTGGGCGCTGGGAAAGGAGAGGGTGTGGGCTGCTGCTTCTAATGTGCTCCCTCAGCGAGACAGCCGCTGATGATCTGTCTTAGGGAGCTCCAGACTTGTAAAAAAACAAATTGTGATGGAGAAACTATGATAAGAGTGTCCAGGCAGCACATTCAAGCGCAAACCTCAGTCCCTGGACTTTTCAAATGTTATTTCAGCCCGAACTGTTCCTTACGCTCTGCTCAATGTTGAAGCTAAAATGTAAAGGCCGTCTGGTCCATGGACACTCCCGCCAACTGTAAAAGCAGATGGGCCCACGTAAAATCGTGTTCTATTGGCCCCTTAATGGGATAAATTGCCTGCTTGATTGTTAGCGGGCGCGCTTCTGATATCTTGAAGATCAAGATATTTTGCAATAGCATGGTGAGAACGGGATGCGAGCCCGACCCAAAAGCAAGTGAAATCACGGAAATGGATGTCGGGCCTGCACCTGCCCAGGCAACGCACAATTCTGAAATCATACAGCAAAGAAGGAGGCCATTCAGCCCATAAGTTCTGTTCCAGCCCTTTCAAAGATCAATCTAGTTCATCCCAATGCCTCATCCTGCAATTATTTTCTCCTTAATTAGGTTTTGATGAGTTCAATTGAATCTGTATCCACCACCCGATCAGGCAGTGCTTTCCACATAATGTCCACGTGTTCGGAGCGAGACTATCCCTCGTGCTAACTCAGTTTGCTTTCTTATTTTAAAAATAAATTGAGAGTACCCATGTGGTGAATGTGATTCACATCGGATTATAATCTGTATATACCTGTGTCTATATTGTAAGTGCAGTTGCACTACCTGTCCTCCAGGGGGAGTAGCTCTGGGAATGCTTGAGTTGTACGGGGCTTCTCCCTTGGCTCTGCCCAGGACTCCTCCCCCAGAAGCTGCTGTATAAAGATCAGTGCCACATGGTCAGCCAGCCAGTTCACCGAAAGTTCAATGGCTAATAGGCTGGCTCTGTTGTGAGTATATTAAAACCGCTATTCTAATCCTACAAGCATGTGTCCGTAGAATTGTTGGTTCCAACAATTTAATATACTCAGGAAACAGTCGAAGAAATCATGGAAGCAGCCCTCAAGCCCGGACGCCTAGAACACGACCCAGAGGATGCAGAGGCTAAGGAAATTTTTTCCCACTGGCTGAGATGTTTTAAAGCCTACCTGGCAGAAGCCAGCACCGCCGGAACAACGGAGGAACAAAAACTCAGCCTACTGCACACGAGGGTAAGCCACAGAATATCCACACAGCTGAATCCGGCTGGTTCTTACACCGCAGCGCTGGCAATATTGGACAAAATGTACGTTAGGCCCATTAACGAGGTTTATGCACGCCAAGTGTTTATGACCCGCCGTCAGCGGCCAACAGAAATGCTAGCCGAGTTTGTAAGGGAATTGAACAATCTTTCCAATGACTGTAATTATCAAGCTGTTACCGCGGCTGAACATAGGGAGCTTGCTGTGCGGGACGTTTTCGTGGCGGGCCTTAGGTCTAACTATGTGCGCCAAAGACTTCTAGAAAAGGGGCCCCAGGACTTAGACACTACTGTGGAGGCTGCTACCACTATGGAAGTTTCCTTCCACAGCCTCACCTTGTTTCCCGCGGACCCCGCGACCTCATCGTGGACCCCCGACCAACAGTCCCACTAAGCCTGTGCCACACGGCCCCCCAGCTACCGCACTGCCAAAGCCAGTTACTCTGCTGCCCCAGCCAGCTACTTGGCTGCTCCAGCCTGCCATTTCTGTGGCCAAAGCCAGCACCCGCGGCAGCACTGCCCGGCCCGTAACGCGACCTGCAGCAGCTGCGGGCGAAAAGGACACTATGCCACAGTGTGTCTGGCGAAGAAAGCCGCAGCCTCTAACCCTCCCACGGCTCAAAGCACTCGTTCCCTGAATTCACAGGCCTGCAGGCCCCGAAGTGCTGCAGCCTGTATGCCGACTCCGCCCCCACCCGACATGTGCGACTCATGGGGGCGGCCATCTTGGCAATCCTCCTCCATGCAGCCGGCCATGTGCGACTCATGGGGGCAGCCATCTTGGCAATCCTCCTCCATGCGGCCGGCCATGTGCGACTCATGGAGGCGGCCATCTTGGGATCCATCCCCTTCAAACTCTGAAACTCACCTCGACGACTACGAACTCAGAGGGCAGTCATCACGGGGCCACTCCAGCCTGGATCAATCCCGCCCCAAGCACCTACGAAGTTCGATGGCGGAAGTCCAGATCATCGGGTACAGCACACCATGCCTCTTTGACTCCGGGAGCACCGAGAGCTTTATACATCCAGAGCTGGTAAGACGCTGTTCGCTTTCTATTTTTCCGGTGAGCCAAACTATCGCCCTCGCTTCGGGCTCCCACTCAGTCCAAATCCAAGGATGCACCGTTGCTACGCTCACAATTCGAGGCGCTAGTTATTCTAAGTTTAAACTTTATGTCCTGCCCGACCTCTGCGCGCCACTCTTATTAGGCCTGGATTTCCAGTGCAACCTCAAGAGCCTCACCCTCATCTTCGGCGGGCCCCTGCCCCCACTCACTATCTGCAGCCTACCCACGCTGCGCATCTCCCCCCCTCCGCTCTTCGCCAATCTCACTCCAGATTGCAAACCAGTAGCTACTCGCAGCAGGCGATATAGCCTACAGGATAGGGTCTTTATCCGATCGGAGGTCCGACGGCTGCTCAGTGAGGTGATCATAGAGGCCAGTAATAGTCCCTGGAGAGCTCAGGTGGTGGTTGTCAAGACCGGGGAAAAATTTTGCATGGTCGTCGACTATAGCCAGACCATAAATCGCTTTACGCTCCTAGACGCGTATCCCCTCCCCAGAATTGCAGACATGGTTAATCAGATCGCCCAATATCGGCTATTTTCCACGGTGGATCTGAAGTCTGCATACCACCAGCTCCCAATCCGCCCGGAGGACCGCCACTACACGGCATTCGAGGCCGATGGCCGCCTCTTCCATTTCCTCCGGATCCCTTTCAGCGTCACTAATGGGGTTTCGGTGTTTCAACGAGCAATGGACCGAATGGTAGACCAGTACGGGCTGCGGGCCACATTTCCGTATCTGGACAATGTTATCATCTGCAGCTATGACGAGCAGGACCACGACGCCAACCTCTACCGTTTTCTCCAAACGGCACAGAAATTAAATCTCACTTATAACAAGGAGAAATGTGTTTTCCGCACAAACAGACTGGGCATCCTCAGCTACGTCGTGGAGAACGGAGTCCTGGGCCCAGACCCGGACCGCATGCACCCCCTCTTAGAACTCCCCCTCCCTCATTGCCCCAAGGCCCTCAAAAGGTGCTTGGGGTTCTTCTCATACTACGCCCAGTGGGTCCCTCAATATGCGGACAAAGCTCACCCACTCTTTAAGGCCACACGATTTCCCCTGTCAGCTGAGGCGTGCCAGGCCTTCAGCTGCATCAAGGAGGACATCGCCAAAGCAGCCATGCGGGCGATGAATGAATCCACTCCCTTTCAGGTTGAGAGCGACGCCTCAGAGGTAGCTCGAGCAGCCACTTTAAATCAGGCATTTTTCTCCCGTACCCTATCCGCTTCAGAACTCCGACACTCCTCAGTCGAGAAGGAAGCACAGGCCATCGTGGAGGCTGTTCGTCACTGGAGGCACTAACTCGCAGGTAGGAGGTTCACCCTCATCACCGACCAACGATCGGTTGCCTTTATTTTTGACAACTCGCAAAGGGGCAAAATAAAAAATGATAAAATCCTTCGGTGAGGATCGAACTCTCCACCTATAGTTACGATCGGGCAATTATCGACCGGGGAAGCTCAACGAGCCCTCGGATGCCCTATCCCGCGGGACATGCGCCAGCGCGCAGATCAGCCGTCTGAAAGCCATCCACGTTGACCTCTGCCATCCAGGGGTCACCTGGCTCGCCCACTACATCAGAGCCCGAAACCTGCCTTTCTCCAACGAAGAGGTAAAAGCAGTCACCAGGGACTGCCCGATCTGTGCAGAGTGCAAACCGCACTTCTATAGACCAGACAGGGCCCACCTGGTCAAGGCTTCTAGGCCCTTTGAACGCCTTGCGATCGATTTCAAAGGGCCACTCCCCTCCACTAACAAGAACATTTATTTCCTCAACGTCATCGACGAGTTCTCCCGATTCCCTTTTGCCATTCCATGCCCTGATATGACCTCCCACACAGTCATTAGGGCCCTGCATAGTGTCGTCACCCTGTTCGGTTTCCCCAGCTATGTGCACAGCGACCGGGGTTCATCCTTTATGAGCAACGAGCTGCGTCAGTACCTGCTCGACAAGGGCATCGCCTCGAGCAGGACTACCAGTTATAACCCCCGGAGGAACAGGCAGGTGGAGAGGGAGAACGCGACGGTCTGGAAGACCGTCCTACTGACCCTCCGGTCTAGAAAACTCCAAGTCTCCCAATGGCAATAAGTCCTCCCAGACGCGCTCCACGCAATCAGATCCCTCCTCTGTACAGCTACAAATCAAAACCCTCACGAGCGACTCTTCATTTTTTCTAGGGGCACTACCACGGGAGTCTCACTTCCGGCGTGGCTGAGGACACCAGGCCTGGTCCTCCTGAGGAAGAACGTCAGGGGGCACAAAACTGACCCCCTTGTTGAAAAGGTGCACCTCCTCCATTCCAACCCCCAGTACGCATTTGTGGAGTTCCCGGACGGTCGCCAGGACACAGTATCCCTTCGGGACCTGGCATCCGCTGGATCCAGCCACCCCCCTACCCATGCTGAGGAACCCCTTACCCTGTTCCCTATGCTGCCGCTCCCTCGCGCCCCCGATTCCGCAAGCTCACCCCATCGGTTCCACGCGCCAGAACCAGCCCGCCCCCAGCGCCCCCAGTCTCCGGTCGAGCCAGAGGTGTATAAAGTTTTGACGAGACCCGCCCCGGAGTCTGCCATCGTGCCCCAGCTCACAACACCCACCCAGCCACCGCAAGAGGCTGCAACCCCGGTGCTCCGCAGATCGAAAAGAACAATTCATCCACCGGACAGACTAACTCTGTGAGCCACCACCCCCACTGGACTCGATTCTTTTCACAGGGGGTGAATGTGGTGAATGTGATTCACACCGGATTGTAACCTGTAGATACATGTGTCTATATTGTAAGTGCAGTTGCATTACCTGTCCTCCAGGGGGAGTAGCTCTGGGAATGCTCGAGTTGTACGGGGCTTCTCCCTTGGCTCTGCCCAGGACTCCTCCCCCGGAAGCTGTTGTATAAAGATCAGTGCCACATGGACAGCCGGCCAGTTCACCGAAAGTTCAATGGCTAATAGGCTGGCTCTATTGTGAGTGTATTAAAACCGCTATTCTAATCCTACAAGCACGTGTCCGTAGAATTGCTGGTTCCAACAACCCAATTATTTTCTTTTTTTCAATTAAGGGTAATTTAGCATGGTCAACCCACCTAACCTGCGCACCTTTGGGTTGTGGGGGTGAAACCCACGCAGACAGGGGGAGAACGTACAAATTCCACACGGACAGTGACCCAGGGCCGGGATTCGAACCTGGGTCCTCAGTGCCACAGTCCCCGTTCTAACCATTGCGCCACGTGCCTTCTTAACTCAGTTTATTTTCAATCGCCTTCAGCCTCTGCCCTCTTTTAATCTTTTTAAATGGCGGGGGGGGGGGGGGGGGGGGGGGGGGGGGGATTCTCCATCCGTTCACGGCTTTGGGATTCTCCGGTCCCTCTGCAGTGAATGGGAGATTTAGCTGAGCTCCAAATTCTCCGTCCTCGCTGGCAGCTGTAGCGGAGCAGACGCGCAACAGAGAATCCCGGCCGGTGTATTTACTCCATCTGAACTTTACATAACACCTCAATTAAATCTGCTCTGAGGCCTCTCATCTCCATGTATCGGGGCTGTCTTCGTCTCAGGGTACTTTTCTCTCCCCCCACTCTCTTTCCTGCACAGCCCTATTCACTCATTCTCTGAAAGCTGATCCATTGGTCTGCCTTTTAAAATATCCTCTATCAATATAATTCCAGTCCCGTATTCTTGTGCTGCTGGAAAAAATACCTCAGGGTTTAGAGAACCTGATCTGACAGCTAATACTTAGAGGTTTACTGACTAATGTGTATTCTTAATGGTTAACACAGTTCCATTACAGTCTTACCTGCAGTGTCCAACATAATCATTAAATATCAACGCTAGAATTGTACCAACATAAACTACTGCCTAGAACAGGGGTGGGCAAACTACGGCCCGCGGGCCACATGCGGCCCACCAAAGGTCTTTATGCGGCCCACCAAGTCATTAAAAAAAAAAAAAAATTATTTTTAAAAAATTATTTTTTAAAAAAATGTTTTTATTTTTTTTTAAGGTTAATGGGGGGGGGGGGGCTGTTGGGTTACTTACTGGTATAGGGTGGATACATTGACTTGAGTAGGGTGATCATTGCTCGGCACAACGTTGAGGGCCGAAGGGCCTGTTCTATGCTGTACTGTTCTATGTTCTATATGAGGCGCCCAGAATCATAACCGGGTGAAGTAATTATTTTACTTAATATACTATGCGGCCCTTTAAAATTGTGAATTTCTGAATGTGGCCCTTGCACGGAAAGGTTTGCCCAACCCTGGTCTAGAAGGACAAGGGCAGCAGATACATGGGAAAACACCCAGATGTTCCGCTCGAAGCCACACACCATCCTGACTTGGGACTACATTGCCGTTCCTTCACTGTCGCTGGGTCAAAATCTTCGGAGCTCCCTACCTACACCACATGGACTGCAGCAGTTCAAGAAGACAGCTCACCACCACCTTCTCAAAGGCAATTTAAAATGGGCAATGAATGCTGGTCTCGCCAGTGATGCCCACATCCCATGAATTAATACATATATTTTTTCAAAGCAGGGAGGTAAATATATCTGCCAAGAAGTGAAAATCTTCAACATCTGAACAACATTTGGTATAATATTTAGCGGAAAGTTTATTAATACACAATTACGATTGATTTCAATAGATCTAGGCTCGAAAATCAATTGAGTTTAGAATGTGGATTATTGTTCATTCCTCAATACAGAGGGTTTATGAAGCAAGTGATATGTCCTCTTCCAATGCAGAGATGTCCTAATGCACACTGTGATTACATTACATTAAAGGTGCTCCTTCACCGGGAGAATTGCTGGCCACAAATTCTCAGAAGAATTACTGATCCGGAGAAAAAGTCAGGTATTAATTCCTAATCATCCATTATTTTAATAAGCAGAAAAATGTGCGAGGATCGCATTTTCACTTCAAACAATGTGAGGGCTGGCTTGAAAGTCCATCTATAAGGAGGATATGATATCGGTAAATATCCATACGGTAGAGAGAGTGATGTTTCTTTGTTTCAGATGTATGGCTTTTGAAGAAAATATTGACAGAGTTGCGATTGCCAAAGAACTGATTATAATTCTGGAATCCAATGTGGTGATGATGCAGAACTTGACTGATTCATGCCCTGTGAGCCCAGTGGTCCTGGCGACAGAACAGTAGACACAGAAATATTGCACCTGTTTCCATTCAACAGTAGATGGCACTGCTCCATAGGAAGACCAGCTTGTATCTTGAGCTATCAGCAGCCAGTATTCGCTCTTTGGGGAACAGACTCCCAGAAGCAGCTGAAATGAATCTTGAAAGAAAAGAGGAGGACAGAAAAAAAGGATAAATAATTTGCATTGCTAGAGCATCTCTTACTACCTCGGGATTTCCAAAATGCTTTACAATCAATGAACTATTTTTAAAGTGTATATAATGCAGCAAACCCGACAACGGATTTGTTTCCAGGTAATCGTGACAGGTAGCAATTAACAAACCATCTGTTTAGGTGTGGATAGAGAAAGGTGTGGATAAGGAATAAAGAATTTTGGGGGAATCATCTTACTCTTCTGCACTGACCATAAGAAAGAGAGGTAAGTGCCGTGTAATCATACACACGAGTGATTGGAATGCACTTAGTGCTTGGAATGCACTTACCCTTTTTGATGTGGTCAATGTTTGTAAATGTTGGGATTTCACCACTTAGGCCACTAATCCATGAAGGGAGGCGAATGAATCAAAGCTGCTGATGGTTTTTAGAAGCTGTCAATCACAGCCCACTACTAGAAAGCTGTCTGGCAACTAATAGACCTCTGGGAATCAGATCAGGTCGCAGCTGCTCTCCTTTCAAGAATGAGCAGCTGGAGCTTCAAGGTAAGTGTTACAGCTGTAATTGATCTCATTCCCCATCTAGAATGCTCTCTAGCTTCCGGACAGTCTTTTCTTGGGGGGGGGGGGGTCTGTGTGGGGGTCCCTTCAGGCAGGGGGTCCCAGTGGGGGGGCATTTTGGTCAGGGGGTCCCTGGGGGGGGGGGGTCTCCCTGTTACAAGGGCCTCTGTGGGGTGTCTCCCTGCTTTAGGGATCCCTTGGGAGGGTCTCCCTAATTTAGAGGTCCTGGGGTGGGTCGTCCTATTACAGGGGTCCCTCAGGGGGTCTCCTTATTACAGAGGTCCTCGACAGAGGTCTCTCTATTACATTGAATTTTACATTGAATTTACAGGGCAGGAGGAGGCCATTTGGCCCATCAAGTCTGCACCGGCTCTTGGCAAGGGCACTCCATTTAAGCCCTTCTCCCTATCGCCATAACCCAGTAACCCCACCCCAACCTTATTGGACACTAAGGGCAATTTAGCATGGCCAATCCATCTAACCTGCACATCATTGGACTGTGGGAGGAAGCCGGAGCACCCGGAGGAAACCCACGTTGACACGGGGAGAACATGCAGACTCCGCACAGGCAGTGACCCAAGCCGGAATCAAACCTGTGACCCTGGAGCTGTGAAGCAATTGTGCTACAGCGCTGCAACAGGGTTCTAGTGTGCGGTGAGGGGGGGGGGGGGTGCGTGAGGCAGGTCACCCTCATATTTGGGAGTAGGGGTGGCACCCAGGTAATCCGGGGTGGGGGGGGCTGCTGTGCGGTGCGGGGTTTGGTGCTCATTTACAGTGCGGGAGGGGTGTGTGGCCAGCTGCAGGCCCTCGTTATCAGGCCGCCCGCTCAAAATGGTGGACCCATATTGGGATTTCATTGGGAATTCCTTGTATTCCATGCCATACATAAATTTGCATGGCCAGGAACATTGAATTATTTGTCGGTTTGTACTCCCAGGGGGACTGTAAACCAATTGCAAGTCACCTCCAGCGGGGCAACATTGTCCCCCAAACAGAGAATTCCGCCCTACAAGTCTGATTGAAAAAATACAGCTTTAAGCAATTGAGTTTAGATGGTAATTTAACCGAGGTGTTTAGAATAACAGGGTCTGTGGGATAGAGAGAAACTATTGTCTCTGCTGGGAGAATCCAGAAATAAAGTTAATAATCTCAAAATTGAAACAAGGCCACTTAGTAAAATGAGGAAGTACCTTTTTTGTACAAATAGGCAGCGAGTGGAAATCTTTCCAAAATCTGGACCAACTGAAATTTCGAAGACTGAATTCGACAGATGATTTTTGATGGCCAAGAGAATCAATATGAACATGTTGGTAAATGGAGTTAAGATACAGACTAGCCATGATTAAATTGAAGGACAGATCCGGGTTAAAGGGCTGCATTGCCTACTCCTGCCAGAGGGTTGTTTGTTCAAGAGGCTTTTCTAATTAGTGCCAATGTAAAAGAGTATCAGCAAGTGAGGTTCACTGTGTAACCAAGGGCAAGATCTTTTGAGTGGTATGGTTTCTCGCCTGGCCACCTGAATCGCAAGCAGACCGCAACCCTGCCAGTAACAGCTGCACTGTACAGAAATGTCACGCTCCAAGGCGTATTAACTGCCTGGAGAACTGACTGCCTGCCCTCATTCAGGCAAAATCCCACCTCAGAGAACTGTCAACCAATCAGATTCACCAACAGCTGTAGATCTAGCAGTGCCAATGGAAGCAGTGGTCAAGGCTGGAACTACAAGCAGTCCCCTGATTCTATGACCTGGAGGTCAGAACCAGGGGCGGGATTCTCCGACCCCCCTGCCGTGTCGGAGAATCACCGGGGGGGGGCAGCGTGAATCCCGCCCCCGCCGGCCACCGAATTCTCCGGCGCCGGAGAATTGGCGGGAGCGGGAATTGCGCAGCAGCCGCTCGCAGCAGCCCCCCCGGCGATTCTCCGACCGTGATGGGCCCAAGTCCCGCTCGTTCTATGCAGGTCCCGCCGGCGTAAGTTGGACTAGGTCCCTTATCGGCGGGACCTGCCGGCGTAGGCGGGCTCTGGGGTCCTGGGGGGGGGGGGGGGGGCGAGATGATCTGGCCCCGGGGGGTGCCCCCACGGTGGCTTGGCCCGCGATCGGGGCCCACCAATCCGCGGGCGGGCCTGTGCCATGGGGGCACTCTTTTCCTACGTGCCGGCCGTGTCAGCCTCCGCGATGGCCGGTGCGAAGGTGAACCCCCCCCCCCCGCCTGCGTTTGCGCGGGGTTGACGTCAGCAGCCGCTGCCGCTCCCGCACATGCACAAACCCGCGTCGGCCGGCGAAGTCCCTTCGGCCCCGGCTGACGCAGCGTCAAAGGCCTTCCACTCCAGCCTTCGGGGCGAAAACACTCTGGGGCCAGCCTATTCCCTGAAGAAGGATTTCGCACCTTTGGGACGGCCCGACGCCGGAGTGGTTCACACCACTCCATCCCGCCACGACCCCCCCCCGCTCCGCCGGGTACGGGAGAATCCTGCCCCAGGTACATGTGGGAGGTCTGAAGGTGGGCAGGGGAGGCATGGCTTGGTGGTGCATTAGAAAGGGGCGGTGGGTATCTTGATGGAGAGGCCAAGGAGGGAGAGAAGAAGCATCCAGATGGGGTTCCCAATATGAAAAGGGGGCCCCACCCCTTCATGCCTAAGCAGGGTGGCTTGCTGGGCATCCATACCACCGATACCCTCCCCCACCCCTGAAATCCTCATGCAAGCTTCAAAATTGAAGCAAGGCACGGGGTAGCCCTGAAGTGAATAACAATTGGCCACTTAAGGGCCTCAGCTGAGGCAGAGGTGGGCAGGCCTCCCTACCCCTCACCCATCCCACATTAATTTGTGGAGCGGTCTGGGCCATGGGGAAATTTGAAAACAGCGGTGAGAGTTTTAAAACTGCAGCTTTGCTTAACCGGGAATCAAAGTAGGTCAGCGAGCACAGGGTAGATCTGCAATTGGGGCTCGGTTTGAGGAAGAAGACAGGTTGCAGTGTTTTAGATTAATTCAAGTTTATGGTGGGTAGTAGATGAGGAAAGACATGGATGAGGGATTCAGCATCAGAAGAGCTAAAACACGAATGGAGTTGTGCGATGTTATGGAGGTGGAAATAGGTGGTTTTAGCGATGGTATGGAAACGGCCAGAAGATCCTGTACCGCTTTTCATTTTGTCCTCAATAATGGTGAGAGAAGACAGTGCTGGGAATGAAACACTTGCACTTGAGGGCCAACTATGTCAACATGAACCATTCCTTCATCTTGTCGAAGGACCCAAGTTCATTTTTTACACAGTACACTTGTAATGACCTCAGCACCTCCAGCAATCACCTTCTCTTTATGATTAAAATCAAGGGGCTCGGTCTTTGAATCTGTTTAAGATAGAGATTGACAGATTTCTTATTATCATGCATAAAGGATTATGGGTATAGCATGGGTAAAAGGCATGACCAGCCATGATCATATTGGATGGCAGAGCAAGCTCAACGTGCTGAATGGCCTACTCCTATTCCTATTTTTCTCTTAGTTTTAAGCAGTTCAGGCTGACTTTAGGTGTGTGAGGAAGTAGTCATATTGGAGTCATAGAAGATAGAACATACAACATACAGTGCAGAAGGAGGCCATTCGGCCCATCGAGTCTGCACCGGCCCACTTAAGCCCTCACTTCCACCCTATCCCCGTAACTCAATAACCCCTCCTAAACTTTTTGGTCACTATGGGCAATTTATCATGGCCAATCCACCTAACTGCACGTCTTTGGACTGTGGGAGGAAACCGGAGCACCCGGAGGATACCCATGCAGACACGGGGGGAACGTGCAGACTCTGCACAGACAGTAAACCAGCGGGGAATCGACTCTGGGACCCTGGCGCTGTGAAGCCACAGTGCTAGCCATTTGTGCTACCGTGCTACTGTGCTGATGCATACGGTCAATTAAAAAATACAATTAAACTCTGGTTACACATATTTATCATTATAATGATCAGGCAGTACCAAATCTATACTCCCAATGAACAAGTTCAAATTAATAATGCATTGTGATCCCTGCAACCATTATTGGGGGCGATTGAATTTAACCTCTACACTCCACCACAAAACTACCAATACTTGTGATCCTTCAGTACTCTCTCCTCTTACAGTTTGGGAGATTGAGTACACAGTGTGCTCTTTTTACAACTTTCCAAGTCAAATATCTTCCTGTTTAGGTTGGGAAGGATTCAACAACCATAGTCATAAGAAATAATACATTATCCCTTGGCACATTCCGCTTCATTCAAATCCTACATTCTGCTGACTTTCTCAGACTGTGAACTGTCTGCCCTGAAACATTATTAATGTTCACTTGTGAGTGGGTCAATAGCATCAACATGATTTCCACATTTGGGGCAACACGGTAGCATAGTGGTTAGCACAATTTATTCACAGCTCCAGGGTCCCAGGTTCGATTCCCGGAATGGGTCACTGTCTGTGCGGAGTCTGCACGTTCTCCCCGTGCGTGCGTGGGTTTCCTCCGGGTGCTCCGGTTTCCTCCCACAGTCCAATGATGTGCAGGTTAGATGGATTGGCCATGCTAAATTTTCCTTAGTGTTCAAAATTGCCCTGAGTGTTGGGTGGGGTTACTGGGTTATGGGGATAGGGTGGAAGTGTGGGCTTGGGTAGGGTTCTCTTTCAAAGAGCCGGTGCAGATTCGATGAGCTGAATGGCCTCCTTCTGCACTGTAAATTCTCTGAAATGCTATGAAATTTGATGTGCAAAACAAGTTTACGGGGCAGCAGGGTAGCATGGTGGTTAGCATAAATGCTTCACAGCTCCAGGGTCCCAGGTTCTGAGTCTGCACGTCCTCCCCCTGTGTGCGTGGGTTTCCTCCGGGTGCTCCGGTTCCTCCCACAGTCCAAAGATGTGCGGGTTAGGTGGATTGGCCATGCTAAATTGCCCGTAGTGTCCTAATAAAAAAAAGTAAGGTTAAGGGGGGCTTGTTGGGTTACGGGTATAGGGTGGATATGTGGGTTTGAGTAGGGTGATCATGGCTCGGCACAACATTGAGGGCCGAAGGGCCTGTTCTGTGCTGTACTGTTCTATGTAAGTCATAAGATTAATATGCAAATTGGATGGATCAAAGACCCATTCCAGTTCCCAACCTCCGATCTGCTTCAACTTCATGGTCTGAGATCAAGGATAGATTTTTAAAATGTTTTCATGGGACATGGACGTCGCTGGCTAGGACAGCATTTATTGCCCATCCCTACTTGCCCTTGAGAAGGTGGTGGTGAGCTGTCTTTTTGAACCGCTGCAGCCCATATGGTGTATGTACAGCCGCAGTGCTGTTTGGGAGGGAGTTGCAGGATTTTGACCCATTGACAGTGAAGGCGTCATTAATGATTTGAAGATGTGTGGAGTGAACAGGCAACCCCAACTCCATTGCAGAATCCAACCCACATTGATCTTTCACCCATCCTATTGGGTCATCACCAGCAGAAAACGGTGGGTAATGCCAATGCAACTGGACGAGACTGCCAGAGACCTGGAATAAAAGGTCCAGCGACGTCAGTTCAAATCCCACTACAGCCGCTGGGGGAATGAATAAATCTGAATAAATGCTGCTATAGTTTGTTGTGAAAGTCTATCTGGTTGACTAATGCCCATCAGGGATGAAATCTGACATGGAGCTGTGTGGTTGACTCTGAACTGCTCTCTGACATGGCCTATCAAGCCATTTGGTTTGATAAAGCCACTGCCAAAAAGAAAGCACGATGGATCTACCTACACCAGATGGACTGACGTGGTTCAAGAAGGTAGCTCCCCACCAACTTCCCCTTGCTACATACGGTTGGGTACTAAGTTCCGGCCCTGTTAGGAATGCTCATATCCCAAGGACACATTGTTTTCTAAATGGGAGAAATTTGAGCTTTGTGGGCGGTTGAGGCAACTGAGGGTAAATGAGAGTGTAATATTCAATTGTTTGGTGTTTGGATGCATCAGTTAACAGTTCTCTGCATGCTGTTAGTCAAGCCTGAGAGTGGTTACTAAGAGACAGAAACCAAACTGCAAACGGGAAGCTGCAAGCATAAGAGAGCGGACATTTTAAAAGTACCAAAAATAAATGTTCTGTTCAAACATACACAGAAACTGGTGTATCACCTCTGCATATCTCCAAGGCATGGCAGTAGGAGAAGGTGCGGCTACTGCTGTGTCTCAATCAGCTTGCTTTCATGGATCAATGGGAAAACAGGTCATTGATTCATCAAGAAACCCATCTGCTTTCTGTATTAAATGGGGTGAAGGAATGTGGTTCACGCGGGGCTCCAGATGCAAGTGCCTGGTACATTCACACAGGTTTTATTTAACGAAGGGTGACAGATGGATTGCTGGATCTAAGTGTAATTTACACATTTCCTCACAGAAGGGCAACTAACTTTTTAAAAAATTGAGCACACAGCCTTTCTGCGGATTACTCTCAGGAATGCCACCACATGCTGTGATAGCATGTGACTTTGTGTCTGGGATTGTCCAACACGGCGAACCTCATGATTTCAATTCTGAAAATGTAACTTTCCATAGTCCCCAAAGACCAGAGGCTGTTCTCACATTTTTGAGAGAAAGCTGACCGGTGGTGATTTAACCTGAGGGTCATCACACCTCAGGCAAGGTTGCGAAGGCATGGATAACCTTAGCCGATACAGGAATTGAACCCATCCTGTTGGCATCGCTCACCAGCCGTCCAGCCAACTGAGCTGACAGACCCACTAGTTATATAACCCTGACAAAATGGACACTTATTGGAAGGGCAAAGTTCATCTCTAGATCTGATTGTTCTTTCCACTATAGAGCTCTTTTACTTGGCATGATCTGAGTTCCGACAGAAACAAATGGTGCAGCAACTCTGCTGACAGCTATAACCTTGACTACAAAAACTAATGTATTTATATCGCACTTTCAACTTTAAAAACTTCCAAAACACTTCATTATGAGACGCAAGGAAATTGACCATTGAGCCAAGAAGGGTGGGATTAACAGCAGGTAACGTACACAGAATCACAGAATAATACAATGCAGAAGAGGCCCTTCGGCCCATCAAGTCTGCATCGACGTATGAAAGACACCTGACCTGCCTACCTAATCCCATTTTGCCAGCGCTTGGGCCATAGTCTTGAAAGTTATGACATGCCAAGTGCTCATCCAGATACTTTTTAAAGGATGTGAGGCAACCCGCCTCTACCACCCACCCAGGCAGTGCATTCAAGACTGTCACCACCGTCTGGGTAAAAAAAATTATCCTCAAATCCCCCCTAAACCTCCTGGCCCTCACCTTCAACTTGCGTCCCCTCAGTAACTGACCCTTCAACTAAGGGCAATAGCTGCTCCCTATCCACTCTGACCATGCCCCTCATAATCTTGTACACCTTGATCAGGTTGCCTCTCAGTCTTCTCTGCTCCAGTGAAAACAACCCAAGCCTATCGAACCTCTCTTCATAACTTAAACATTCCATCTCAGGCAACATCCCGTTGAATCACCTCTGCACCCCCTCCAGTGCAATCACATCCTTCCGATAGTGTGGCCACCAGAATTGCACACAGTACTTCAGCTGTGGCCTCGCCAAAATTCTATCCAACACCAATATGACTTCCCTGATTTTGCAATCTATGCCTCGATTGATAAAGCCAAGTGCCCCATATGCCTTTTTCACCACCCTATTAACCTGTCCTTCTGCCTTCAGAGGTCTATGGACAAACACAAAAGTCCCTTTGTTCCTCGGAGCTTCCCAGTGTCAGGCCATCCATTGAATACTTCCTTGTTGGATTAGTTCTTCCAAAGTGTATCACCTCACACTTTTCAGGGTTAAATTCCATCTGCCACGTTTCTGCCCATCCCTTATATATCTTCCTGTAACCCAAGACACTCAACCTCACTGTTAACCACCTGGCCAATCTTTGTGTCATCTGCAAACTTACTGATCCTACCCCTCACATAGCCATCTATGTGATTTATATAAATGACAAACAACAGGGGACCAGCACAGATCCCTATGGCTGGACACTGGCTTCCAGTCACTAAAGCAGCCATCTGTCATCACCCTCTGTCTCCTACAGCTGAGCCAATTTTGAATCCATCTTATCAAGTTACCCTGTATCCCATGTGCATTTGCCTTCTTTATAAGTCTCCCAAGTGGGATCTGGTCAAAGGCTTTGCTGAAATCCATGTAAACTACATCAACTGCACTACCCTCATCTACACACCTGGTCACATGCTCAAAAAAGCCAATCAAATTTGTTATGCATGATCTTCCTCTGACAAAGCCATGCTGAATATTCCTGATCAAACCTTGCCTGTCCAAGTGGAGATAGATTCTCTCCTTCAGAATTTTTTCCAATAGTTTCCCGGCCACTGATTTGAGATTCACTGGTCTGTAGTTCCTTGGCTTATCTCTACAACCTTTCTTAAATAGTGGGGCCACATGAGCTGTTCTCCAGTCCTCAGGCGCCTCCCCCGAGGTCAGAGAGGAATTAAAAATTTTGGTCAGAGCTCCGGCAATCTCCTCCCTTGCCTCCCACAGCATGCTGGGACACAATTCATCCGGCTTGGAGATTTGTCCACTTTTAAGCCTGCCGACACCTCCAATACCTTGTCACTCCCTGTGACACTTTTTTCAAGAACCTCACACTCCCTCTCCCTGAGTTCCATATCAACCTCCTCATTCTCTTGGGTGAAGACAGATGTGAGGCATTTGTCGAACCTTTTGGTTGAAGTCTTAGGTTTTGAGGATTTGAATAAGAGAGAGGTTGAGCCGTTTAGGGATGAAGATCCAGGCAATTGAAGACACTTGCAGTAAAGGTGGGCTGTAGGTAAGGGGGAGCGCTAAAAGTATGAGATGTGGTTTTGGAGGTGTGCTATAGTGCTGGAGCAGCTAACAGGAGAGAGGTGTGCATTTCAAGACACAGGCAAGAAGAATAGGGGGACAAAATCACTCAAGAGGACATGGGCTATGGATCAGTATGATTTAATTGGAGCAGTATTCAAGGTGTAGAGTGTCATGTTGAAGCTAATCATGCTTGGGGAATGGGACCCCAGTAAGGGCAGCATTAAAGTAACAGAGAGCGGAGGTGATGATGGTATCAGGATATGCTGTATTGCAAAAGGGCAATGGAAATAAGCTGGCAGTTCTCGGAACATGCTGTGGGCTTGTCAAACTGCCCTTTCTAAAAATGAAACTGCTCCAGTTGTGTTTTCGCAAGTGATCTTTGATATAAAAGCGGAACATATGGCTTGCGGGCAGTTGTATATCACCTGTGTCTGTTGAAACTTGAAAGAGACAAAAGACAAGCGCATCAGACATCCTGGGGTTAAAAGACAATGTACAGGAGGAATATACAGGGATAAGTGACTACATATGGTAGTTTGGATGATTTTCAGTTCGATGCGGACCAATCAGAGACTGATTACGTACCCCAGAAACCAACGAAGGGGCATAGATGGATCGACGCAAGGACAGTTGCTGAGCAGCTAAAAGATCAAAGAAGCCAAGAACCCTCATTGTGCAGGGCCATTGGAACAAGACCAGCAAGAAGAGAAGTTGGACAGAATAATCAACCTGCAGTCAGCCTAGATGGTTACACAGGGAGTACATCTTCTACAATTTCTTGTAATTCTTTAATATTATGTTTTTTGTTGGTAAAGTGTTGGACTTTCAGTAAAATTGTGTCAGTTGTAATTCCCAATCTCTCAGACTGTACAATGGCATACGGAATATGAAGGGATATTTCTATTGATCCCTTTCATATTGCAGGCTGGGGTAAGTGATGAAACACCTCCAATTCTCATCCTAACAAAATTTGTAACAGATGCAATCACTAAATAGTAGTTAACCAGTTAACCATGTACATTTTTATAAATCCCATATATTGAATTATCGAATGTACAGCTCAGAAACACGCCTATCAGCAAAGTTGGTTCCAAGACAGTGTTAACGTTTCATATGGTTATCAAGCCTCCCCTTAAATCAATCCATTTTTATAATACAGCTTACCTGCCTGACCGTGGGAGCTTTATGTAAATTGTAAGTAGCAGCATGGAAAACATTGTCCAAAAGTATGGACATTGAATAAAAAATTGCAGCCAGGCCCAAGATATCCCACTCATCTCCCCAACTTGGAAATATCTGGGAAATCTAACCTCCTCTCAACTGTCTGCAACACGGAAACTGAAACCAGGTGGAGCACTTGGAAGAATTGTGTTGTTTCTCAATTAGTGCTGGAAATCCTGACATTGCCAAAAGAACTCGAGGGGAGTTGAGCAGAATGTTTCTCATGAAGCGAGTTATGATCTGGTATGCACTTCCTGAAAGGCTGGCGAAAGTAGTTTCAATTGTCACTTTCTAACGAGAATACTTGGGAAAAGGGAAAATGGGTGGCACGGTGGCACAGTGGTTAGCACTGCTATCTCACAGCTCAGGGATCCGGGTTCAATTTCAGGCTCGGGTGACTGTGTGGAGTTTGCACTTAAACCTCGTGTCTGTGTGGGTTCCCTCCGGGTGCTCCGGTTTCCTGTCACAGCCCAAAGGTGAGCAGGTTAGGTGGATTGGCCATGCTAAATTGCCCCTTAGTATCCAAAATGGTTGGTGGGGTTACTGGGTTACAGGGATAGGATCAGGGCGTGGGCATAAGTAGGGTACTCTTTCCAAGGGCTGTTGTAGACTTGATGGGCCAAATGACCTCCTTCTGCACTGTGGAGATTCTATGATTTTATGGAAGGCAACCTAACTGGATAAACTCTCCAGAGACACAGCAGAAATATGATGGAATTAAGGCTTCCTTCGGCGATATTTAAATTTGCAACTCATTCACATGTCCCACGATTTGCAAATGTTTCTTCAGTGGAACTTGACTGTGAGTTTAACATGGGTGTGAAGAGATTATCAGCTTTGCACCAACACTCAGCAGATAGGGTTCGGGGCGAATTCACTGGACTCCGAAAAGTAAGGAGAGGGTAGATACACTTTGGTTTGCCACTGTACAGAGTGAAAACCCAGTATTGTGTGCAACCTGATTTGCAACATTTTCAAATGTTCTTGTTGGATCCCCTGATTAATTTTAAAATCTCCCTGAACTTGAATATTTCGAGAACCAGGGGCGGAATTCTCCGACCCCCCGCAGGGTCGGGGAATCGCCCGGGGCCGGACTTCCCCGCCACCTGGGAATCGGCGGGAGCAGGAATCACGCCCCACCGATTGGCATGCCCCCCGCGGCGATTCTCCGGCCCGCGATGGGCCGAAGTCCCGCCGTTGTCAGGCCTCTCCCGCCGACAGCTCCAGGGTCCCAGGTTCGATTCCGGCTTGGGTCACTGTCTGTGCGGAGTCTGCACATCCTCCCCGTGTGTGCGTGGATTTCCTCCGGGTGCTCCAGTTTCCTCCCACAGTCCAAAGATGTGCAAGTTAGGTGGATTGGACATGATAAATTGCCCTCAGCGTCCAAAATTGCCCTTAGTGTTGGGTGGGGTTATTGGGTTATGGGGATAGGGTGAAGGTGTTAACCTTGGGTAGGGTGCTCTTTCCAGGAGCCGGTGCAGACTCGATGGGCCGAATGGCCTCCTTCTGCACTGTAAATTCTATGATCGATGATGTAAACCACCTCTGTGCCAGTGGGATTAGCAGCGCGAGCGGGCCCCTGGGGTCCTGGGGGGGGGGCGCGTGGCGATCGGACCCCGGGCAGTGCCCCCACGGTGGCCTGGCCCGCGATCAGGGCCCACCGATCGGCGGGCGGGCCAGTGCCGTGGGGGCACTCTTTTTCTTCCGCCGGCGCCACGGCCTCCATGGTGGAGGCGGAAGAGACCCCCTCCACCGCGCATGCGCGGTGGTGAAATCAGCGGCCGCTGATGCTCCGGTGCATGCGCGGACTCACGCCGACTGGCGAAGGCCTTTCGGCCAGTCCCGACGCCGATCTGCATAGCACCAAAGGCCGTTGGCGCCAGTTTTGCCTCCAGTCGGCGGAGCGGGAGCCACTCCGGCGTGAGCCTAGCCCTCTGGGGAGAATTCCGCACCTCTGGGGAGGCCCGACGCCAGAGTGGTTGGAGCCACTCCACTACGCCGGGTCCAACCCGCCCCTCCGGGTAGGGGAGAATTTTGCCCCAAGATTCTCTTTCTATTTCTGTTCAACCCATTCTTTTTCTAATTATTGAAAGGAAGATCTGCCGCGGGTGTGTCCAGGAGTGCACAGATCTCCCAAAGAGTTATGTCAACAGGGTTCCGTGTGACAGGAAGCAGAACTGCTGGCCTCAGCACAACACACAGTGCGAGCTCACTTTTAACAAGGACACGGGGGTCCACACTGAGTAAAATAAAGAAACATAGTTTTATTTAAAACACAATGTGTACACTGCCCAGTAGGTCCCTACCAGATTCCTGCTCTGGTCAATACCTTACTGGCCAATCTTTTATACAAATATTCAGCGATCCCACGCCTCTAGCGGGAGAGCCCATTCCAAAAGGAACAGGGGGAATATAATCATTCTCACCCCATAGGCCCTGTGCGGGCTATTACAGCACCTTTATCTGCTCATCTAGAAAACTACCTTTGCCTCTGACCTGTGAGTATTGCTGATCGTGATCCAACTGTCTCTTGCCTATGTTCCCAATATTCTACATATCCCTCGGTTCCCGCTGTCCAAAACGTGATACCCTTTGCAAATGATGGAATAACGTCGACATGTAGAGTGCCTTAGCACTTGCTGTTTTGACCATGTAATAATGGCAAAACATCTTTGTTATTCATTTAGCCAGCACGGGTGTAGCCAGTGGGATGGTGGGAGGGGTGGAATAGTATTTGCTACACTTTGTGAAATTGCAAACAATTTTCATTTTCAATGAAATCATATTATTGCCCTTTTGCAACTGACCTGAACATGTTTTTCCGCACACAGCACTGGCCAATCTTGCTCCTTTCCGTACACAGCACTTCACTGAAAGTCAAATTCTTTCAAAAACTCTGAGATTGCCTCTGTTACACATTCGTTTCAAGGTATTACGGATTAGTTCAAAGGAGAAAGCAGTTTGCTCCCTTGCAGAGATATAGGTTGGCTGCATTATCTGTTTGAATGACGGATTGAACCGCATCATAAGAAAAGGATTTGGCTCTGCGAACTTGATACACAAAGCTCTCCAGATCTCCATCCAAGTTGCGAGTTCTAGAAATGTTAAGAAAAGAATATGTACTGTTTTGTGATTTCCTATGATTGATGGAAAAAGAACAGGGTTTACCCTCTTAAAATGCTGGAACTGAAAGTTCCCTTCTACCACACAGATTCTCATGGCAACTTTGTTCTACATTGACACCATCAATCACAACTCAGTCACTTCAAGTCGACACAAGGTGAAGGGATTTTTGGCAGCATGGCCATTCTTAGAGAGGGAAAGCAATTTTGTAAGAAAGAAACATATTGACAGGGTTTGCAAAATGAACAACTGAAAATCATTAAGTTGATCTATGAATCACTGGGGGTTGGCAAGTGTGCGTCAATAGATTGGATGGAAACTGGACTTTGGCAAAGGAACAATTGTTTATTACTGGAGACATTAGGAGACTGTTTGCAGTTCTTTTTAATAAAACACAACCAGATTTATTCAAGCTGATAAAACATTACTTCTTTTTTCATTCCTTCAAGTCACTAGCAAGCCAACATCTATTTCTCATCCCCAACTTCCCTTGAGAAGTTAGTGGTGAGCCATTTTCTTGAACTGTAACAGTCTATGTGTTTTACTACACCCACAACGCTGTTAAGGAGGGAATTCCAGAATTTTCAGCAATACAGTTCCAAGTCAGGATCGTGTATGATTTGGAGAGGAACATGTAGGTGGTTGTTATCCCATGTGCTTACTGACCTTGTTCTTTTAGGTGGTTGTTATGATCCAGCAGATGTTCATCATTGTGCAAAACCAACTACCAAAGGGATTCTTGGCTCATGTATCGCACGCAACATTTTCTTTTTGTATTAGGACAACAAGAAGAAAGGTCTCCTGAACTCAGGGGCACAAATTTCAATAGTATTGTTTGGCATTTTAAACAATCAATTAAAACATTTATTGCCAAAGAAAAGAAAACTTAAGCATACAAGATTACAGTTATGCAATTATAATTTGCTTCACAAAATGTTCCTGACAAGAACAGAAGTGCAGGTCTAGGCAACACTCCTTTTCAGGTGCATAACTACAAAATTAAAGTTATATTACCACAAGGTAAACCCACTGTTGCTGAAGGAAACGTATATCACAGGACTTGTCAAACTCGCTTCCACTCTGCTGTGGAAATTCAAGAAACTTTAGAAAACGAACTGGTTTCTGAAAAGCTTTTCTGGCTTAGCTGGAATGGCTGGTTCAAACCTTGCATGTTCACAGTTCTTTTCCTAACACAGAGGTGTACCCTAGGAAGCCTCATATTGCCTCCACCTCAAACAGTTCAACATCTTTCCTTATTTTTTCCCACATTAATCCTTGAATTCCATGGTCCCTGGGAGCTCTTTGAACTTAATTATTCCAAAATGTAAAAATCTTTAATGTTTTCCTATTGCCCCACTTTTGGGGCAAATAAAATTTAATAACCTTTTAATAACCTTTCCTTATTTATTGATGACCTTTTCCAAGCTGTAAAATCTTTCACACCCTTTTGAAATTTAACAGTTCAGAATCCAAACCCTTATCAATCTCCTAATGCAAATTTCTACCCAATGTTTATTATAAATCCACTTGACTATACTTTCATTTAAATGCATGCCTTTAGCATCTACATTCGTCAGCTCCACCACCAATCGCTCAGCACAGCCAGTCACAGATAACATTGGCAATAAGGAGCAATGGTGAAGGGGTGCCATGGGCAGGTCAAGCCCACTTTTTACAAAGCCAACTATCATGTTCATGTTCGGGTAAGTTTTTAAATGTAAGGTATTAGTAGTTCTGCTGGAGTTGTTAACCAGGATGGGGGGGGGGGGGGGTGGAGAGGTGGTAAGAGCGATTGGGGGAGAGTGGGTGGGGGTGAGTGGGTTGGAGTGGGTGATGGAGTGGACCCCGCTGTTAATTATTGACCTAAGAGCAGGTTGGCCTTCTGGAAGTATCTCACAACAGGTCCAAGTCTCTAAAACTGGTCTGTGTTGGCAAAACCTTCCGAGGGGCCCGGACAGTGCAAATTTCCCCTTTGGAACATTATATCTCCCAAGCAATTAACGTATAGTGTGCAGGTCAGTGCTGCCAGAGGGACCCAATGAGCAACAATGGCGCACTCCTCAACATTCACTACTGTTAAAGGTGGTTAAGGTGCCAATGAATAATGCTACTTTGTCCTGGAAATACATACATATTGTTGTCCATAAGATGTACCCATTTCAGATGAATAATATTATATCAGTTTAAAATAATGAAATGATCATGCTCATTAACTTAAATTAATGTTACACATTTGGTGTGAGGGCCTCAAGTTTAATATTTTTATTAAACAAATCAAGTTCCCTTTTGCAAACAAATATTGGGCTGAATTTTCCAGAATGGGGGTCGATGTTGAACTATCAACGTTCTCTGGCATTACCCCACTGAAACAGACAGCAACTTCAGGCCATTGGTCATACACAGATTAGCGGGTTAATCCTAAAGTTGCAGTGTGTCACTCAGGGCTCTGACACAGGCAGCACGATGGTAACCGCCAGGGTAGAAAATCACTGAAACAGCAAGAATTCTAACTTTCCCACCCCCGCATTGCCATTTGAAACCCCTCAAGAAGTTACAACCTGTTCAATCAGGTGTAACTGGGATTTTAGTGTCGATGTGATGAATAAGATTTGATGAACAACAGAGTTTCAAGCAGTTTAAGCTTGACGGGCTGGATGGCATATTCCTGCTCGCAGATGTGGCCGAGAAAAGATATGCATTTATGGCGCGCACTTAACTGAATACTTAGTAAATTTTTAAGCTACATTTGTTTATGACGTTTTTTCAAGTTTCTTCACAATAACTTAGCTCCTAACTTTACCCTAAGTGTATGTTCCAAACTTTAATTTGTTGTATTTCCTGCTTGAAAAGCCTGATAACTTGACTCCAATTCCATGCTCGAAATGCTCAGCAGAGGGTCAGAGGACATTACAGCTGAGTTTCATCCCTTTCCTCACCTGACAGTCACTCAAGCACACTTCCAACGGAGGTTATTGTGGTGATATGCATCACTGTAAATACACAAGGGGTTAATGTAAATACACGTAGACTAGATAGACACTAGAGGACACCAGAGACGTGACACACAGACATTCAACCAATAGGCCAGTAAGATAGGACACGACCAATGGGCATTCAAGACACACACAGAGGTGACACTATCACAGGGTGCATTACACCAACCCATATAAAAGGACACAGCACACATGATCTTCCTCTTTCCAGTGGAGACAGTTAGTGAGTACACAGGGTTGATTGAAACCCATCACACCCACCTCGTGGATTGTAGCAGACTGGTTAGTCAGTCTGAGGAGCTATAGCAGGATTAACCGGAGAGTCGAATCCAAGTAGGAGAATCGTTAACAGTTTAATAAATGTTTTAAAGCTATCTCCAAGTCTGAACCTTCCTTTGTCAGAGTGCACATCAAGAAAGCAGCTTATGCCATGTCAAGAGCATAACAAAACAGTTATCAGGCGACAAACACAAGTGGGAACACGAGGGAAATAGACTTTTCTCTACCCAGGGCTAAATATAGTGATCTGACTGAGATGTGTTAACACAGCTCAGAGCAGGGATTAACCCCAAGATCTTCCTATTCAATATGGCTCCAAAATAGTCAGGTAGAACTAGCACCACAGATTTCCCGCTTGTTCTAGAATCTGCCCAACTGAATGGGAGGGATTTCCTGTCGTCGTCCCCCCCCCCCCCCCCCCCCCCCCCCGGTGCCCCTCGCCTGGCCCCCCTCCCTTCTCCCCAGAGGTGTGTTTTCTGATGGCGGAGGCGGTTCACCATTGGTCGCCAGAGGGAATTTACAGTCCCAACGATGTCAATGGAATTTTCATGGCTCATCTGTCCAGCCACTGGGGCTCCGGTCATGGGAGGGCCACCTTCCCGCTGGCAGGAAGGGCTGCAAAATCCTACCCAAATATCTTTACCTCTCAGAGATTAAGTGAGTTACTGTTCTTTTTCAATACACATCACTCGGGTCATTCTTCAGCAGTACAAATCTTCCATTTTTCACTCAACTCATATAAACTGGCTCTAAACTTCTGCTTTCAATTAAGCTGAATGGATTAATTGATGCCTGTGTATAAACCTCATGCCCATTGCTTTTTTGAATGCATGGATTTGACTTGATAAGGTAAATTCATGAAGGAAACCAACCTACACAAAATTCACTACTCTTAAAACACAGGAAACCATAGTTCCAGGACTCCTCAATCATCAGTTACCACATGGCACGTTCTCCGTAATAACCCCCACAAGGCCCACAGGGATACCCTGATTGATCTCCCGATGGGACTTCCCAGCTAGTGGGTGGAAGACAATCCAGCTGGGACTTATAAGAGCCCAGTATAAATGTCGGCCCAGACAGTTTGTCGGCCCAACAGGACTGTGCTACGTTAATGGTAAGCTACCTTCAGCAGACACTTTGGGTGGGATTCTGTGATCCTGAGGCTAAGTGTTTACGCCGTCGGAAACACCTTCGCATTTCTCGACGGTGTCAACACGACCACAGGATCTGCAATTACCGCCCATGCAGGGGGCCAGCACAGCACTGGAGGGGTTCATGCCGCTCTAGCTGCTGATCCCGGTGTCAAATGGGCGCCAAGGGATCCGTGCATGTGCAGTGGCATCGACGGCTTCCTTCAAAGCGCCGGCCCCGACGCAACATGGCGCAGGACTACAGGGGCCGGCCCAGAAGAAAGGAGGCCGCCAGCCAGAGAGGCCGGCCCGCCAATTGGTGGGCCCCAATCGCGGCCAGGCGACATCAGAGGCCCCCCGCGGGGTCGGAACCCCCCCCCCCCCCCAACAGGGCGACCCCCGACCTTTCCACGCTGATTCCTGCAGGCTGCGAACAGGTGTAGACGACGCCGGCAGGACTCGGCATTTTTACGATGGCTGCTCGGCCCATACCAGACCGAGAATTAGCAGGCCAACCACGTAAAGCACACCCCCCCAACCGTTGGCACGCCATCCATGCTGGCGCCAATGGCGTCGATTCTCTGCTCTGCTCTGCGGGGAATTACATGCCCCGGGCTGAGAATCCCACCCTTTGTAACCCTGAATAAATCGATATTCACCTTACCACTTGGCTTCACTTAATACTGACGACGAGATAAAATAAAAGTCAACTCCGATTCTGCCCAGCCACTCCGGAAGATTGGTGTCCAATAACGCATGGAACTAACTTTCTAGGGAAACTGGAGGCTTTTGACGCAGACCTGGAAGACTGGGCTCAGAACCCAGAGTGGATGAAGTACTTTTTCCAGGCCAACGGTCTGGCGATTTGCCTGTGAATGATATTGTTTATAGTTCGCAATGCGACCTCCAACCAGCTGGTGGCGTCAGACAACGGTCGTATGAAACCCAACTCTCGCCAGTTGGTAGCAAGGCGTACAACAGGACACTCGCACATAGTGTAGTTCCAGGAGAGTTCACGAAACTCAAATAGTAACCGAGTCTGTAGAGCATTCTGTTTGTTATCTTTCCATGTGTTAATCAATAAATCATCATTCTAGTTATGTCACCAGAGTTGTGTTTGCATCATTGCAATGGCAAGGTCACAGAACACGGCAAACGGTATAGTGGGAGAGGGCCAAAAGAAGGTAATCCTCCTGACTGCCTGCATGGTCCCAACCTTCGACATAATAAAATGCCTCACATAGCCGGCTGCTCCGAATTCAAAATTGTTTCATGAATTGGTAGAGCTGGTGTCCAAACATTATGACTCAAAACCATCGGTAATCATGCAACGGCAGCTGTTCAATACCGCTTTCGGACACCACGTCCAGGTTCAACGTTCAATGGCCGCCACGGACCAATGGGGCACCTGAGGAAGAGGGGGAGGTCCGGCAACATTGCCAGACCTGTGGGCGTGCAACACGTGGCAACCAGAATCAGCAGAGAGCGCGCTGCCCTGGACAGACGATGAGGTCGCTTTGAGCCAGGGCCTTGTAAGCAGCCCCACCTGAGGAGGAAAATATGATGCGACTGAACTGCATCATGGCCCCTAAAATGGACCAATTCGGATTAAACTGCAGGGAAATGGACAACCCCTCGTGAGGGAAGAAGACACAGGGGCCACCATCTCCATCATCGGTCAGGAGACCTTCTGTTGGCTTTGCAAAGGAATCCTGCCATTAAATCTGCGGCACACCAAGGACAGACTGGCGACTTATATTGGGGAACCATTAGGCATCATAGGAATCACATGACCCTGGTGACCCATGGGCAATAAATAGTTAAGCTATCTTTGGTTGTGGTGCAAACCAGTGACATACTTGGGTTATTGGTTAGATAAGGACGGCTTGCAGCCCTTGGAGGAGAAAGTTCAGCCATAAAAGGTGTCTTGACTTCAAAAAATGCAACTGGATTTGAGATATTTTCTGGGACTCGTAAATTAGTATGGGAAGCTAATTCCAAACTTGCCTACCCTGACCTTCATATCTTATTGAAGAAGAACCAGAAGTGGGTTTGGGGAGCTCCACAAAATGAGGCGTTCGCAGAATTGAAGAGATAGCTGTCATCCCCTTGGTTCCTGGCCCCACTACAATCCAACACGGCCGCTCGTTCTTACCTGTGATGCCTCGCCATACGGCATCAGGGTGCTGCTATCCCACAGATGGGACGATGGTTCAGAGCATCCCATCACATTCACTTCCAGAACCCTGGAAAATGCTGAACACCACTATGCCCAGATCAAAAAAGAAGGCTTGGCTTTGATATTTGCCATGAAATAATTCAGTCATTATGTTTATGGGAGGCACTTTTTATTATCACATATCAGAAGACCCTGCTGGGTCTCTTTAAGGACAAGGGGATTCCCCCATAGCCTCGGCCCTGATTCAGCGCTGAGTTCTGTTACTGGGGGTGTAAGAAATCATTTATCAGCATGGCCCAGAGGTCCCGGTAGCTCATGCCGATACCCTCAGCTGTCTCCCAGCAAACACATTGACCATCTTAAGAGACGATAGCCTGCCTCAGAGGACACCTGACCGGGGCGTCAATACCTCCACTTCCTCATGGACCACTCCTTAGCCAAGGCGTGCAATTCACCGTGGCCCAAAGCCCGAACCGTCAAGACCAGTGTTTTTCAAACATTTTTGACCTGGACCCATTTTTAACAACCAGCGATCGTTCGGGACCCATGCCGGCCGAAATTCCCGATCCACAACAGCCAGCCTTCGCAACCCACCATCTTCACTTACCTTTAATGTGACAGGTGAGCCTGCTTGGTCCTCACGATCTCCCTTGCTTTGACATTCAATGTTACATTTCCGATAATGACTTCACCTGATGATTTAAGATCACACTGCATTTGTTGAAAAAGATAAAGAGGTTTGTCCTTGAACTAGCCATACTTAGTCTTCAAATGTCTTTGAGGGTTTTAAACTTTCATTTGCCAATGCTTCCCTGCCTATAACACACATGGACCGGGATTCTCAGACCCCCGCCGGGTCGGAGAATCCCCGGGGTGAGGTGCAAATCCCGCCCCGCCGCCCTGACGCCGGCTGCCCTATTCACCAGCTCCATTTTTCGGGTGGTGGCGGGATACCCGCCACGCCGGCCAGGGGCCGTTGACAGCGCCCCCTCCCCCAGCGATTCTCCGTCCCCAATGGCCGTCCAGTTTTGGCCAGTCCTGCCGGTGTGAATTACTCACCTCACGCATGGCGGGACCTGGCAGGTGAGTGTGTGGGAGCAGTCCTTGGGGGGTGCAGGGGGATCCGACCCCGGAGGGGGTCCCCATGGTTGCCTGGCCCGCGATCGGGGCCTACCAATCTGCGGGCAGGCTGGTTCTGTGGGGAGACATCGTTCTTCTGCGCCAGGCTCCTGTAGGGCTCCGCCAGATTCCCTGGGGGCTGGTGCAGAGAAGGGAACCCCCGCGCACGCGTGGAAATATGTTGGCCGGTCCAGCATGCGCGAGATCACGCCGGCCGTTCCGCGCATGCGCGAACTCGCACCGACCCTTCGGCGGTGGCTAGAGCAGTGCCAACCTCTCCAGCATCCATCTAACCCCCGAAAATGCGGAGAATTCCTCACTTTCGGGGGCTGTTGACACCGGAGTGGTTGGCGCCGGTTTTCCCGCCGGCGTGGGGACTTAGTCACCAGAAGGGAGAATCCCGCCCATGATTTTTGAATCCTGATTTGCAGTGGCACAATTAATAACCCATACATCAGGTAATCATCTTTATACTGCTTCGTTCCTGTTTTCAGCTTCTTCTTCATGGGTTGTTCACCAGAGGCCCTGAAGTTCACACCTACAATGCTGGCAGCTTCAAAATGGAGGAATCACTCTTGCGTGCCCAGAACACGTGACCTCAGTGTAAGGAGCACATGACCTTCTCTCTGCCACCGCTTCAGGCAGAAAGACTCCAGCGATTAAAAATTAAATCTGCTCCTGGGTCAGCGCGCTGACATCAGGGGGAGGCATTCTGCTCTGCTGAGCTCCGGGCTCGTGCATTGCTGAGGGTGCATGCATGCATGGAACGGCCAGCATTCTGAAATCCGCTTACGGCTGGCGCGCCGTTGAGCACTTCTTCCTACGATCGTGAACGCTGTTTGACACAGAACAGTGAATGGGTTTGCGTGCTCGCCCTCTTCCAAGATTACATTCTGAACTGGCTATGGCCCAGGTGGTGTCTGAGCCTCCCCTGGACCTGCTTGTCTCTCAATCTCTCTCTGGGCCATGGGCTCCTGCCCATAGTGGCTTCACTAGGTCTGAAAATCCCAACCATGAACCTATAGGTGATGCCTTCACTGCGGAACTTCTGCCAGTCTCAGCCTCAACCCTATCATTCTGACATTGCGGAATTAGGCTCCAAAATAAGCCAGCTCAACACCCTCAGCCTGCACTCCAGCTGCTTCCTGACCAAGCTCCATTAGGTGGAGCAGGTCACATGAAGTAATGTTCTGGTGAGCACATAAAGTAATAATATTTTTACAAAGTACTTTATAAATACAGATTTTCATTTATAATTGATGTATTATACTGCTGATAAAAGGGAAATTTTTCACATTCACCTTGAAGTGAAACAGCCAAATTATCTCCCTTTCCTTGACATTTTAGTTGAGAAATCTGGCAGGGGGTTCTATACCATGGTCTACCATATACACATTGGGATTCTGACAGTTCTACACACTATAGGATCAGCTTTATCAGCAACCTTAGAAAAAGGGCCCAAGCCATCTGTTCACCATGCAAGCTTGATGCTGAAATAGGGCATGTCAACGTTATCCTGGGGACCCTGAGCAAATCATTTTGCGCTGTATATCATGAAAATTCATGAATGGACCTAGCTGTTTCACACTGTTACTATATAGTTGCAACATGAGTAGTACTCACCACTAACCGAATGCTGCTGGAAAGATAGTCTGTCGATCACACAAATGAGTAATGTGGTGTGTGAATTTCAGTGCCAGTATGGTGTTAGGTATGTAGGCAGTACATCCCAAAGACTGGCCGATCATATCAAATAGCACGTCACATCCATTGTTCACGACAGGGAAGGTTCAGACTGTACCCCACCAGCTCTATGCTTGCAAAACCCAAAACACAGGCTGGAATTATTTGCTCTCGTTCATGTCGAGCAGGTTCAGCGGTGAGAGCAGAAAATATCACAAGAACTGCAAGACGCGTTTTTCATCAGTGTGTCATAGAATACCTACAGTACAGAAGGAGGCCATTTGGCCAATCAGGTCTACACAGACCCTCTGAAAGAGCGCCCTATCCAAGCCCACTCCCCCCACCCCTTCCCCATTACCCCATCTAACCTTTGGACACTGAGGGGAAATTTAGCATGGCTAATCCACCTAACCTGCACATATTTGGACTGTGGGAGGAAACCAGAGCATCCAGAAAAAACACAGTCACCCAAGGTCAGAATTGAACCCGGGTCCCTGGTAATGTGAGGTAGCAGTGTTAACCACTGTTGCCCTTCCTGACACAATTGTGTGTGCCCCCCCCCCCCCCCCCCCCCCCCCCCCATCAGTGATGGGGCTATTTGAATGTCAGGCACATCATTATAATAAATTACCATATCGGAATCATTGCCACCCCCATTAGAAAATGCATCCATGGTGGCATAACAGCAGAACAGTGTGAATCATAACTTGTCTCCAAAGACCTGCACCTGGCAAGCAGACCAGCCTTTGGGAAGCTCAGGTGAGTACAACGCTCAGGGGGAAGAGGGTCATGCCCAGTACTGCAAGGAAAATCCTGGCCACAATGTCCAACATTAGATGCGATTCTGTGATTTGACAACATTTCTCTAATAATCCTCCTTGACAAAGAATTACCCTGCCAACCAGTTTAAGGTTGTCAGTCGGGCTCACAGTATGGCACATCTGTGTGTACTGGCAGCTACATACACTAATATACAGGGCCCTGTTATTTGCAGATAGAAAGCATATATACTTGTTTCACAAAATAAATTAGTTATTTTCTGGTTCATTCCTCAGGGCTATGCCTTGACCAATCTGAGTCAAGCTGTCTGGGTTAAATTCAAACAATGCTTGGCAGTTGACTGTCAGTCACCATCAACTGCTGCATTATCCATGGCAATGTCTCTCCCAGTCAGTCTTCTTGCGAATCAATTAGCACTCTGTTCTCATACAATATAAATATATTTTCTCCCTTGGATTTGAACTCTTCTGACATGTCCTGATGAGTGCAAGATGAAAAGCTTTGACAAAAGAAGTCTTTTTTCAACAATACTCAAATTCTGTACTACCAAATGCCTATTTGATATACTATATGTTGATCTATAATATGCAAACTTTAATTATGATACTGAATATTACTATGCTGCCTTATGGCTGTTTTGGTTTTGTTGGCTTTTGGGGTTTTGTTAATTTTCTAGTGTTAAATAATTGGAAAATAGTTTGGGAAGCATTGTAACAGAGGATCCTCTCTGCCATTGTGAAATTACTTAATTGATAACCTCAATCCTCAAACCTAACTCAGGGGTGTTTCAAAATAAAAAGCTTCTTGATATGTTTCATAGAATTTACAGTGCAGAAGGAGGCAATTCGGCCCATCGAGTCTGCACCGGCTCTTGGAAAGAGCACCCTACCGAAGGTCAACACCTCCACCCTATCCCCATAACCCAGTAACCCCACCCAACACTAAGGGCAATTTTGGACACTAAGGGCAATTTATCATGGCCAATCCACCTAACCTGCACATCTTTGTGACTGTGGGAGGAAACCGGAGAACCCGGAGGAAACCCACGCAGACACAGGGAGGATGTGCAGACTCCGCACAGACCAGTGACCCAAGCCGGAATCGAACCTGGGACCCTGGAGCTGTGAAGCGATTGTGCTATCCACAATGCTACCGTGCTGCCCCACATGCTTTAAATATCACTGCAACTTGTTGAATGTGCACTGCACAAGTTGGACCACTTCAAATGCTACTGGGTCCCATGAAAAGATCTGAAAGATAACCTGCACTGATTTTGTTCAAAAGCTCACACTTAAAAATAGTAACGTTTATTCAGTTTTCAGTTGTTCTCCCCTAGCTCTGATTTTTCAGTGTATTTATTTAGTGAATGGCTGAGTGAGACAGGTGCCCAGTGCAATCTATGGTCTATGTTATCTGCTGATGTAAACCCTTCGATCAGAGAAGGGAAAATAGTCAGGGTCCCTGCCTCCACTTCCATCCAGTAATCCAACTGCTGCATAGATGTCACGTGAGAATAGGTTCATCTACATTGACCCATGCAATTGAACAGCCAAGCACCATTCACTTTTAAGTGGGCATCTGGTTCTCATAGAACAGAAGCCATTGCCCAGGGGAGAACTGGGGACTAGCAAAATCAGGGAAAGGAAAAATAAGTTAAAAATAGTGTTGGTCTGGCCAAGGGAGTCTACGCAAACCTTATGGCAGTCAGCATAAATGTACTCTTTTGTGATTAATTGCCGTTTATTTTTCCATAAGTTGTGAATTGTTCGCAGGCACTACGGCAGTGTAGCTTACCCCATCAGTCAAATCTGATAGCTGAATAGATCTTTTTCAAAGTTGCAACATATAACATTGTACCTTTGGCAAATAATATCTGCTGTGTTTCTTATTTCTTTCATCGAGACAAGTATGTGTGATGTATGTTGAATGATGAGAATTGCAACAAGCAACATTACAAAATACAAAAGCAAAACATTGCTGGAAATCCAGAAGAAAACTTTCTGTTACTAGTTTATTTCCCGATATTTTATAGGGAAATACCTTCGGCTCATGGTGAAGTAATGGATTTTTCACAACTGTTTTATAAACTGGCTCCAAACTGTAACATGGTGCAAAATAGCAAGACGCTGGTTTGAGCTTAGGCCTAAGTTAAGGGTGGGTGCTCATACCTAGGGGCTGGTTTAGCTCACTGGGCTAAATCGCTGGCTTTTAAAGCAGGCCAGCAGCACGGTTCGATTCCCGTACCAGCCTCCCTGGACAGGCGCCGGAATGTGGCGACTAGGAGCTTTTCACAGTAACTTCATTGAAGCCCACTCGTGACAATAAGTGATTTTCATTTCATTTCATTTTTTCATTTCATACATTACTGTCAACTACCAGCCCCAGCGAACAACTCGTGCACTTTGAACATCTGCAGCAAATATAAATTTGATGCCCTCAGCAAAGTGGATTGTCAGAAGACATTCACTTTATCATGTGTTAAAATTTGCATCCCTTGTTTTCAAAACCCTCCATAGTCTGGCCCTCCCTGTATTTTTACCGTCCTCCAGCCTTGCAACCTTCTAGTATGTGAGTGTTCCACTAATTCCAGCTTCTCAAGCATTCCCAATTTTAATCGCTCCGCCCTCTTGCTATGTCTAGTTGTATCCCCAGGATTCACAGCTGACATTAAGGAGACCTGCTGACTGTCACACCCTGTTGGCTGAGAGGACTTTGGCGGGCATCACCTGGGGGACTCAGCTCTTAAGTTCCTGACCTCCTTTCGAGCTGTGTGGATGTCGCAGTGCAACTCTCCTTGATGTGCGTGCCTGTAGCTGTATCGCTCACAGAGAGGGGGTACCAGATGAGCTTGACACCCCCAGGGTCTGCTGGGTGGAAGGCCCTGGACTGCATAACTGCCGATCTTCTTCCCTTCCAGTGCCTGAGGACCACTGAGCTCCTCTATGGGATAGAGGAGCAGTTGGAGTGAGATCCAGAAGTCCCGTCATCCTTTGGCGCTAACACTCGTGGATTCCCGTTAGTTCCTGCATCATGAAGCCCTGTACCATGTATTTCATGACCTCAGCCATGGAGGTCATGAGCTGAGCCATGAAGTGGACATCCCCGCCATGGAGTTCATCTCCTGCACCAAGGTCTCCACTGCGGATGCCACCCTCACAATGTTGGCCTCATTGTGTAGGAGTGGCAGCACCATCTCCTCATACCAAAATGATGGAACTCCTCCAGTTGGCCTTGCAATCCGAGGAAGAATTCTGGCCTCCCATCCTGATACTCTCAACTCTACCTTTGTAGCTACAGCAGCTCTTGGACAACCATACCCAGGGGTACGTCACCAGCCTGGGGCTTAGCAGAGTCCTGGTCTCTGGCATGCCTCCAAATCCCGGATCCCTGGATGTTCCTTCCTCTGCCTGCTGTGAATCTTCAGCTGTGAGGTGCTCAGCAGTAAGTGACCCAGCAGCCTAGTTACTAGTTATTCCCACCGCGGTGTGAGTATCTGTGCTTGTGGAGGGTGCAGTTGTGACCCCCTCCTCGATGCTTGTCTCTGAGATGTCTCCCTCGGAGCTGCTCGGGTATGTAGTTTCCAGAGGGTGTGAGGATGGTCAGGGTTGGTCGACTGATTGACCTGCAAGGGAAGCAAGATGACATTAGTGCATCACAAGGGAAGACTGATGGGAGAAAGTTAACTCATGTGAGGCTGGTACCATGGCTGCATGTGTTGAGGGTTCTCACTTTTGTATCCTTCCTCCACCTCGACCTCTGCACAGCTGTGGTCCTGCACCTTGCTGGCCAGCTCAAGGATTCTCTCCTCAAAGGGTGTTAGCATTTTCAGCTTGGACATGACTCCAGCAGGGTGTGCCCGCTCACTCTGGTTATGCTCGAGTTTGCCCTGCAATGAGACAGATGGAGAGAGTGCAGGCGGGAGACCTGACAGGTCGGATGGTGAAGAAGTCTGGCATGCGTGTGAGATGAGTGGTAGCACGGATGTGAGGAGTAGATTATCTACTGGAGAGACCGTGGGGAAGGGGAGCGGAGAGCTTCATGACAAGTGTTGGGACTCCTTGAGGAGGCTCAAAGAGAGATCACCATGGATGTCTGAAGGGTGTGTTAAAGGTTGCAACTGGGGCCATGAGGAGGCAGACTTACCTTTGAAGAAGTTCATTCATCTTATTTCTTCTCTGTAGCCCTGTCCTCTCATGGAGCGAGCTGGCACTTGCTATTGAGTCATAGCCTCCCGGGGGAGTGGGGGGGGTTTGGTGATCTTGCTTTCTGATCGTCTGGCTGATCGCAGGGACAGAATGTCACGCCTCTCCTCGACAACATTTAGACATTAACACTTAGCCTCAGGATCAGAGAATCCCACCCAAGGTATTCCCGGGACGAGCGATTCAGAGGCAAACGTCCATGAGCACAACGTGAAACATGTGGGAGAAACATTTTTGTGAAAGAGACTGAATATACGGTGAGCCGGTGGGATTCATCCCGGTTTTCTCGCCATGACCGACCCGTTGAAAAAATTGGAAAATTCTGCCCCATTGGTTTTCACCTTTGTCGCCGGCCTGTATGGAGACCAGGATGAGTTGACTGCTTAAACATGAGAAACAGCACATGGGAGTTGCTCTTGTCGGGAGTTGGACGACTACAAAGGGTGAACTTGCCTCGAGGATGTCATCAGCGTTGTGTGATTAAATGTAGCAGCAGCAGAGAACACCACTGAGGGTAAAGTTATCATTTCTGCGAGCCGGATAGACTGCATTTTATTGAGATGTTTGCGGGGAATCCTGTGAGACACATTTTAAGGTTTAGAAATGAGCGGACCCATCATGTCATCACTTGCATGTTTTATTTGGCTTGTGGCAAATGCCATCATTTGTAAAGAAATTGGAAGATAAAATACACAGCAGCAATTTGTTGATAATATGTTTGCAAAGTTTTAACAATGGCAACTACGTCCCTACTTCAAAGCCCCCCAGTGAGGTCTTGAGTGCCCACAGTCAACCCAAAGCCAAGTGAGGCACAGTGTGGCCCCTTGGCTGCCAGCTATTTGGCTGCTTTTGCAGTGTGGGATATATCCCGAAAGAAAAAGAAAAATTACACACAACGCAGAGTGTGTGCAAGGGAATGTGACGTTAATGAAACCCTGAAGGTCAGAGGAACAGATGACAATTTACAATCTAAAGCTGCAACGGGAGGGAATGCAGGGCACACATGCCAGGGAACAGAACCATTTGTATTTGACTGGTTTCCCAGATAGTCTTTTCATTGTACATAAATAAGGTTACACAGAGCGTTACAGTGAAAACTTGTAATTGGTGTGAAGTGCAGTGGGATGTTTCTGAGAGATGTGATCAGACATTTGATAAATGCCAGTCTTTATTTCTTTCAACATGACCGCCGGGAAGAAACTTGACATTTTCATTCACGATTCTAGCCCAAGGGCCCATGACAATCGACTTGTGTCAAGGAAGAATTTTCAAATTAAATGCGCCATACGCCTTAACCAAAACTCCTCTTGGCAGGAATTTCTGTGCTTCTTATTGAGCTAACTTTGCATAAAGAAAGGGTTAAATTGTCCTTTGACAGCTTGTTTATACTGAAGGAAGCTGACAGGCTTCAAAACTGAAACATAGTATTGTCAAGAATGAATTAATTTTCACGCATATAGCACAATTACTTTCTCAGGATACTTCAAAGCACTTTACAACCATCAAATTTTTAAAAGTATTATATCGGTACAAGCAGTGTTTAATTCACTCCCACAGTTTAGCACGGGGTTAAATCGCTGGCTTTGAAAGCAGACCAAGGCAGGCCAGCAGCACGGTTCAATTCCTTTACCAGCCTCCCCGAACAGGTGCTGGAATGTGGCGACTAGGGGCTTTTCACAGTAACTTCATTTGAAGCCTACTTGTGACAATCAGCAATTTTCAGTTCTTCATGCTGTTTCCGAGAGGAATGTCAACCACAACATCAGGAGAACTCCCTTCATCTGATCAAATTCACAGGATATTTTATGACCACCTAACCACTGAGGCAGATCCTCGGTTTAACATCACATTCAGAAGGCAGCACCTGAGACAGTGCAGCACTCTCTCAGCATTGCAGGCAAATGCAAGCCCAGACTGCTTGGATGGGGAGATCAGTAAGAAGACAACCTGAAGACATTTTCACTGCTACATGGTTGGGCTCGCTATTTTTTCTTGCCATTAAGTTGACCCTGAAAGCCAGCCATCCTTGTCTTGTCGTAACCAATGATCCCTTTAAGATACCTGCATGCGCGCCCGCCCGTCAATCTTAAATGAACCAGCCAGTGCAAGAAGTTGTTTGGTACAGCAAAAAGTAGTTAGAGAGAACATGGTGTCAGCGGACAGAGCATAAAAACCCAGTAAAACTCCTAAAGAGAACTGCAGTCCTGAGAGACGCCTGAATCCTTGGAAAAGGGCAGGAAGAAAGATTGAAGACTCACGTGAGAATGGGACATTTTGCATGTTGCAGTTGCAAGCAACATCTAGACAGCAGTGTGTTCAGATCACAGTCAAGCAGCCAAATTACTGAAGCAGCAAAAGATCAAGAGTTAAGAGTAAGGTGAAATCGGCATTGTCACTCCCAGAACTGTTGTAAAGCATGGAGGAATTGCAACAGGCTTAACATTGGGATAATTGGAGTAAAGTTTCTCCAGAACAGAACAGCTTAAAGTTTACAAAAGAAGGAATAGAAGGATCAGGTCAGTAATTACTCGACACAGTAAGGAGCATAGCAGATGATGTTATTAAAAGGCATGGTGTCAATGAGGCTTCAAACTCATATGAGGAAGTCCTCCATCCTTACTTCAGTATTTGAAACAAATTGGTCATTGATCAAGAAAAATGCAATGAGAGAAAACAGAAACTGGACAAAACCATTGACACATTCATAAATGACATCATAGAATCCCTACAGTGCAGAAGGTGACCAATTAGCCCGAGTCTGCACTGACCTTTGGAAAGAGCACCCTACTTAAACTCACACCTCCACCTATCCCCGTAACCCAGCAACCCTACCAAGGGGTAATTTAGCATGGCCAATCCACCTAACCTGACCTGCTTTCGACTACGGGAGGAAACTGGAGCACCCTGAAGATACCCACGCAGAAACGGGGAGAAAGAGAAAACTCCACACAGTCAGCCGAGGCCGGAATTGAACCCGGGTCTCTGGGCATGTATAGAATGTCGGAGTATTGCAACTATGAGGTACTCAGAGATGAATTAATATATGATTGTATAATGGTTGGTGTCTTGAATGAAATCCTTCAATAATGATCATTTAAAAAGAGGGAGGATTTAACTCTCACACAGGCAATTGAGGTTGTGCAATGGACCAAGCTTAGGAAGCAAAACAGAGCAATCGCTCTTGAAAAAATTGATGTCCTTTTTGGAAAGAAAGCAAGTGAAGCCATTCAACATGTCAGACAAATACGCAGTGAAGCAAAAGCCTACAAAATCGGGAAAGGTGTGGTAAGCGGCCAATTAGCAATTGGCAAAAAGAGCCTATCCAGCTATGCCCATATCCAATGAAAGAAAGAATGAATAAATAAATAATATTTTAAAAATAAATTTAGAGCACCCAATTCATTTTTTCCAATTAAGGGGCAATTTAGCGTGGCCAATCCACCGAGCCTGCGCATCTTTGGGTTGTGGGGGCGGAACCCTTGCAAACATGGGGCGGATGTGCAAACTCCATACGGACAGTGACCCAGAGCTGGAATCGAACCTGGGATTTCGGCGGTGTGAGGCAGCAATGCTAACCACTGCGCCACCGTACTGCCCTTAGATAAATAAATAGATAAATAAACAGCTAAATAAATAGATAAATAATAGTTTAATCCACTAACTCAGGAAAACTGGCATAACACAGACAGCAGCAAGATCAGCCACCTGGTTTTCTTTACCATTTACTTCAATGTATGCAGATCGAATCAAATGCCATCATATTTTTACAGAGGTGATAACTCACTTATTTTTATTGAGGGAGAAATATGTTATATTAAATTCCTAGGATAAAGGTTTCCTCTCTGCAGTCGGTGCTAGGGAATTGTAAACTTATTCTTTTTGAACATATCTTTTTCTTGCACGACAACTAGCTAACATGTTACCTTCACCTCTTCGTAGGAGAGTTCATATAACATTGCAGTAATATTTTGTGTGAAAGTCACACAGCCATTGCCTAAAGCCATATGGTTCTTCTTGTGTTTCAAATAAAAAAGTGAGCATGCAAACAGGAAACCACAGCATCTCCCCTCCCGTATCTCTATGCTCCTGTTGATCGTAGCTGAGCTGGTGCGTAGGCATAAAGATCTTTAAGCCAACTGAAAGTCAGCCAAGGATAAATAGTGGGAATGATAAATAGTGCACTAAGAGGCTTTCCATATGTTTGCCAACAGTCAAATACTCATCACTTAGTATCTTCTTTCTCAAGAGTGCTATAAGAGCAAATGGAAAAATACAAGCATGTTTTCATTAGCAGCGAATCCACCATGTAATAATAGCCCAGATTTTGTGGTCAGCTTTGAACCAATGACACCTGTCATTCATTACATTTATTCTTGCCCACAGACTTCCCATGGACTTTTTGCACTAGATGGTGCTTAAAGAACCAGAAACAGCACAGTGTTCGCTGCGGGGCATCTGGGTCGTGTGCAAGCAACCGTGTATCTCCTTAACCAATCAGAAAGAAGAATTTATAATGAGGCACACAGCGCCTGAACCAGAAAGTGTACAGTAAAATACTTAATTTATTCCTGAATGAAGTACGGAAAACAAAATAAAGAGAGGGCAAAAGAAATAAAAGAGGCAATAAGAAAAAGAGACATTCTGTCAAAACCTTTTTGTCAGGCATTCATCAGGGCAAGTACAAGAATTCAAAATTTCAAAAGGAACAATAATTTGTACTGCATTAAATAAAGGTTGTTTTTGGTTGGTCAGTCAACTCTGATTGGTTGAGCTGTTGTCACGATGAGCTATGGTTCCTCATGATTTTGTTAATTCAAAAAAGGTGTAGGGCGGGACTCTCTCACCCTGGGGCCGGTTCGGAGAATCGTTGGGGCGGGCGCGATTCGAGCGCTGCCGCCCCGACGGCGGTCCGCCAATTCTTCGGTGACCAAAGAATCGGTGCCATTGGCGCCGGTGTGGTCGGCACCGGTCAGGGACGATCTACGCGACCCCACCCCCCACCCCGGTGATTCTCCGCCCAGGATGGGCCAAGTGGCCGCCAAGAAAACCTGAGATCCGCCGGCACTGTTCACATGTGGTCTTTTTTTAACATAAATTTAGAGTACCCAATTCATTTTTTCCAATTAAGGGGCAATTTAGCATGTCCAATCCACCTAACTTGTACATTTATGGGTTGGGGGGCCGAAGCCCACGCAAACATGGGGAGAATGTGCAAACTCCACATGGATAGTGACCCGGAGCTGGGACCGAACCTGGGACCTCGGCGCCATGAGGCCGCAGTGCTAACCCAATGCACCACCGTGCTGCCATCATATGTGGTCTTACCCGGCGGGACCTCGCGTCCATCCTGTGGGGGGCAGCCTGGTGGGTGGGGAGATGGGATCCAACCCCGGGGGGGGGGTTTCCACCGTGGCCTGGCCCGCGATCGGGGCCTACCGATCAGCGGACCGGCCACTCCTGGTGTGGGCCTCTTTTACTCTGCGCCGGCTCTGTAGCCCTATGTCGTGTTGCGTCGGGGCCGGCGCAGAAAAAGAAGCTACTGCGCATGAGCGAGTTCGCGCCAGTCGAGCGTGCATGCGCAGAACCGTGGAGCCCGTATGATGCTGGTATCGACAGCTGGAAAAGCGTGAGTTGCTCCAGTGCCGTGCTGGGCCCCTGTAGGGCAGAGGATCGGTACATGTAGCAGTCTGATGACGTCGTCGTTAAACTCTCCGGTTTTTACAACCGCCAGGGGGGAGAATCCTGCCCATAATTTCAGGACATGTTCCTTTTGCCAGCAGGGGCCAGGCCCTTGCATATAAATATATGCAGCTTCTAGCAAACATAAGTGCACTACATTGTGAGCCCAACTGATAATCTTAAATTGGCTATTGGTATAATTCTTAACACACTTGGCATTGTTCAGCAAATGCTGGCAAATCACAGAATCAGATCTAACATAATGGGACGGCGGTAGCGGAGTGGGATTGTCACTGGGCTAGTAATGCAGCAACCCAGGGTAATACTCTGGGGACCAACGTACAAATCCAACCATGGTAAGTGGTGAAATTTGAGTCAATAGAATTTGTGACATTAAAAGTATTAGGATCCCAGACCAGACACCAGCAGTAGCTAGGATACTGGACAGAAACCACAATTATTTATTTTAATTTTGTAAGACTGAGAGGAAACGATTGCAGGAAAAAAATAGCGATATGGTATTTTAAAATGAACTTTATTACTAACACAGCATTAAAATCTTTAACATCACATTCAAAATAACTTACAGTTACCCCTTAAACAATACTACTCAATACAGTGAACATAACACCCTTAATATCTATCTTTATTCCCACTCAAAAACAATCTGAGCTTCCATTCCACTTTTAAATGCCATTGGCAGTCAAAATTATGGGCGCAATCCCACAGCCAGGCTGTGCAGGAAAAAGAAGCTCGCCATGGTGCAGCGTGGCCGATGAAAGCTGGGAGACCCTGCTCACGGGATCCACCCAGCTCGCAACGCCTTGCGTGATTCAAAGCAATCTCACGAGACAATGCAAAGTGAATCTCAACCACAATGGACAGGATCACTTTTTAGCAAATCTGCATATTAGAACGAGGCAGATTCCTGAGATACCTGAGGCTTTGGGATTCAACCCCTTAGCCTCAGAGACCTTGCGCGAGCGCAATTTGGCACTGGTCCCCACAAACGGCACTCATGGGGGCCTCCAAGGTGATCGGAGGCCCTCAGCTGCCTGTTGTTTGGGCAGGGTGGTGACCTGGCACTGCTGGTGCCACCTGGTTGCAAGCCTGGCATTGCAAAGGTGCCCAGGTGGAATTGCCAGCTTGCATAGGCACTGCCAAGGTGCCAAGCTGGCACTTTTTACATGCACGCGATCGGCCTGAGGTTGCCCAGCATGTGTGTGTGTGGGGGGGGGGACATTTGGGCGTATTGGGAGGGGGGGTCAGGACTGTTTTGTGTGCCTCGGAGATCGGGACACCATTTAAAAATGGAATTCCGACATCTCGTTATAATGGGGAGGACTGGCAAGCGAAGTTCCCCACTATAAAAAAACAGGATTATGTGCAGCCTCAGCCACACATTCTCTGTTTATACCCCTTATTCTACGCAAGTCGCATTAAGTAGCCATGTGTTTCGCGGCACTCCGTTTTAAAAAGTGAATTTGACTGCTGGACTGGGGTATATTAAGGTGTGCAAGGAACTTCTTGCATGTTCCTGCAGATTCAAATAAAGCTAGCATGCCATCTACATATCAGAAATATGCACTGGGTAGGAGGTTAGGAGTAATTGCATCGAAAACGCATTTCCCGTGAAAACCGCCAAAAATGTTAGTGAGGGTTGACCCTCGAGGGGAACCCTTGGAAACACCATCTATTTGGGCATACATGGTGTCATTAAAGCTGAACTAACTGCATGAATTGCTAAGTTTATAAATTCAATTAATACAGAAGGCGCATCTGGATATAATTACGCAGTATAAAAGTTAATGGTTTCTTTGAACAGTATATTCGTGAAGAGGCTTGTAATATCAAACAAGAACAAAGGCATGGCTTAGTTCTCAATATGTAGGTTGTATATAGTCATGCAAAGTATTCACTGAACTCATGACCTTAGCAACTCAGGCAAGACATTGGATAAACACAATCACGGGGGAACAATTACTCCCTGGTGTCACTCCATGGTGATATCCCAACCAATCAGAGCTGACTTGCCAACTAATCAACACCCTTTTTCCAGTATAAAGTGTTGATCCTTTTGAAATTTGGTACCCTTCCATCTGTTCTGATGAGTGCAGAAGAAAAGTTTTGCTATTATGAGGGGGGTTTTCTGCCCCCTCCGTGGCATGTATTTTGGCGACAGAGGTGGCTCACCATTGGCCGCTGAGGAACCCGCGTTGGTGGGACCAGAAGATCCTGCTGGTGGGAATGGCCAAACAATGTCCTCTCTCCTATTTCAGCATTGCTCAAATTCTATTCTCCCTAGTAGACTTAAAGGCAAAAGATTAACAAGTAAAAATTATTTACATTTAAAATTCCCAACAATAAATAAAAACTGCAGGATTAGACTCCACATTTCAAAGGTTAATTTTCAGGTAAAAGAGGTAATTTGCCTATAGTTAAGACTTATGCCATTAAAAATTTACTCAGACTAGATTGCCGGTGCCCTAGGTTTTTTCAAGCGTTTTGTGGGTGTCAACCATGCAAGTATAGCAACTTCACATTTCTGCATGTGTTTCAATGCCAAGCTTTTCAGTGAGATATGGTACAGCACAGCCAATGGAGAAGATGTGCAGGTTAGATGGCATTACGGGGATAGGGCAGAGGAGTGGGCCTAGGTAGAGTGCTCTTTCGGAGGATCTGTGCAGATTTGATGGGCCAAATGGCCTCCTTCTGTAAGGAGTCTATGAAGAAGCAGGGCAACCTGACCAGCAACCTCCTGATTTTTTAGCATAGCTTTAATAGTGGTAAATTATAATAGCTTCAACAGTATTCTTAATGCTTAATCTGGGCCATTGTTTTGTACAAAATAACAGAGTCAAAAAGTCTAACGGATAGGAGTCAAGTGTCTGAAAATGGTAGTCTCAAGCTCCGTGATAAAATTCATGCATCTTCTCTCTGTACATATCTGACGTCCACTATAAATCTATATTCAAATTATCCCTGTCGTGGAGCACTTTCATTAGTAATAATGTTATGAGCTGTCATATTATGACACTAACATCCTTGGATTCCAGCTTTGGCACTCCATTGCATACTCTTATACGCCACGCTTTGATTAAAGAAAAAGGCTCTTAATCTAAGCCATTTATTGGAGGCTGAGAGTATGGGGAACCACCTTATATATAAGTAGATGAGTTGTACTATACTTTGCAGAATACAGAGTTCCTTGAAAGATTTGGAAATGCAAACAGGGTAGATGTATAATGGGTGGTGATCCAAATATCACCCATTTAACATTTTACCCCCAAAGTCAAAATTACTGACAACTACCAGTTTGGCATTCACAAGACCTTACACCTGCCATCAGGGAGGAAGGAGAAGTGGGATGTGAGAAGGTGGATTAGGTAAGAACATACCATTATCCTCTCTGGTTTCAACCCCACTGCTGACCATGGCCCCAACCAGATAATTATGAGCCAAGTCTCCTCCATCGGGGTAAGGACATGGAATGGTACCACGTTAGTTTGCTGCCTGCAGTTCTGTGCCACCTTGTCCTGCAAGAGAGAGGAAAGTGTCTCGGGTGAACTTAAGCCACTGGAGGTCATGGCCATGCCTTCATCCATCCAGATAATATGCTCTGGAATTCCCTCCCAAAACCTCTCTCTTTCCCTTTCTTTAAGACGTTCCTTAAAAAGTACCTATTTAACCAATCAAAAAATCATAATATCTTCTTTTTTGGCTCTTGCCAATTTCCTGTGAAACACATTTGGATATTTTCCAACTTTAAGATGTTGTCTAAATGAAAGTCATTATTACTAATACATAGATCGGTTAAACATTATTAGTTTTTTTAGTAAACAATGATACCCATTCACTTCAAAAGGCAGGTTTTCTCTGTGCAGCACTATTCAATTAGTTATAAATGCTTTACTCATTGTCAACTTAGTTAAAAACTCACAAAAGGACAGAGTCCATCACAGCCCATCTGTTAAAGTTTAAGGTTTAGAAATTACATTTGTTTGGGGCAGTTTTTGTTGTGCTTAGCCTGTGACTCCCCACAAACGGGATTATAATTTCAGTCAATGTAATACGTTAATAGAAACATGCTCAGATCTTTTTTAATTCTGTAACCTACCAGACTGAAATATCCCAAGCACCAAAGTGCTAATAAATGGAATAAAGCAATAGTCATAAGAGGCTTTTAACTGTACTGGCAAATCTCAAATTACAAGTGGGAGATGGGGCTTTAGTTGCAGTACAGCAGTTAATGACAAGTGCACCAGTTATTAAATGAATTAATCAAAAGGTCACGATTAGGTCATCCTCTAATTAGATACCAACATGATTCTCATGTCTGATCTGTTCAATATGTTGCAGCTTTAAGGTTGGAGTTGAACTTGATTCTGCTCATTGTTTTGATCCAGCTTTTTGCCCTCTTCTCCTTAGAGTACTGACACTTTAAATGTACAGATCCGAGTCGGCCACATTATACTCTCCCATCAGCCCATTCTTCATGGGTGAGCCTGCAGTGGCCCAGCATGCTTTTTGACATTGGAAGGCATGATGATTGACCTCAAATCTATCCTTAACTGAAGTCGATACACATACACTTTCCGGTAAGTCTCAGTGCACAGTGGTCAGGCTGCCTGGACTGTTGAATATTTGATTGAGGAGGAAGAGATTTGACTTTCACTCGCATTGTTCAATTGTGACCTGTCCAAAAAGGTCTAAACTCTAGAATTCCCTCCCTAAACCCCTCCGCTCTCTCTTTCCTTCTTTACGACAATCCTGGAAACATACCTCATTACCTTTGGCTATTTGTCTTAATATCGGTTTATGTGCTTCAGTGACAAATTCTGCTTGTTAATGCTCCTGTGAAGCTCCTGTGAAGGTATGATGGAAGTGCAAATTGTTATTTTTTTTCTTTCAAACTATTAAGTCTTCCATGCTTGGAATATTCTTGCCAGATGTCCCAATAGATGGACATTTAATCTAACCAACCAACGGATGCTGGAATCTGAAACCAAAAGAGTAAACGTTGGAAAGTCTCAGCAGGTCTGGCAGCATCTGTAGGAAGAGAAAAGAGCTAACGTTTCGAGTTCAGATGACCCTTTGTCAACTTTTCATCTTCCTAGTTTCACAATCTGGGCTAACTTGGTAAATGTGCTACCCAGTGTGAAACTGAGACCAGGAAACACTCATTCCTCAGACGAGGAGAGAAATATATGAGAATAGGAAGAAAATTTAACTTTTAGAAACCAAAACGTTTGAGAGTTTAGTTTGCTGATTTTATTCTTAATTCCAGAATAGTGTAAAACCTCAAATATCAACGCCCTGCGATGATAGTGAATACCCTGGGTGTCGTTATCCTGACTCACTTGCATTACTACATCCAGATCTGGTTCTGTGCAATCTGTGGGGCTGGTTTAGCACAGGGCTAAAGTGCTGGCTTTTAAAGCAGACCAAGGCAGGCCAGCAGCACTGTTCAATTCCCATTCCAGCCTCTCCGAACAGGCGCCCGAATGTGGCGACAAGGGGTTTTTCACAATAACTTCATTTGAAGCCTACTTGTGACAATAATCGATTTTCACTTTTTCATTAGCTAATATCTGCACCAGTGGTTCCATTGCTTCTGGTCTGCGAGAATACACAATACACAAGAGTCCGATGACTCTTTGTCAAAGCTTTGTCAAAGTTCAAATTTAAAAACAAATACTCACACAGCACATACATAAAGAATGTCATCATAGCTGATATGAGAGAATCCACCTTCACTGAACATCCAGACATTGCAGCTGGGATTCTCCGACCCTGTGCCGGGTCGGAGAATCCCCAGGGGCTGCGAGAATCACGCCACGCCACCCCGACGCCAGCTCGCCGATTCTCCGGCGCCGATTCTCGGCCACCCGCAGGATCGCCGCCGCGCCGGTCGGGGGCTATTGACAGCGGCCCTCCCGCCAATTCTCCGGGCCGCGACGGGCCGAGTGCCCGCCGAGTTCGGTGAATCCGTCCAGGTTGGGGGGGGACGGGTGGATCCGCCCCTGGGGGGGGGGGGCTCCACGGTGACCTGGCCTGTGATCGGGGCCTAACGATCGGCGGGAGGGTTGGTTCCATGGGGGCCTATGTTCTTCCGCGCCGGGCCCCTGTAGGGCTCCGTCATATTGCCCAGGGGCCGGTGCGGACACGGGAACCAACGCGCATGCACAAACTCGCGGCGGCCGTGCTGGAACAGCGGAGACCACTCCGGCCCCGACCTAGCCCCCTAGGAAGGTGTGAATGCCTGATAATCGAGGACCGTTGACGCCAGATTGGTTCATGCTGCTTTTCATGTCGGCGTCAGAACTTGGCCGCGGGATTGGAGAATCCCGGCCTGCATTTTCCAAAAATAATCATTAAACCATCAGGAATAGGCTCATTTCCCCCTTTGTAGGACATTTGTGGCATCCCTATTACTTGGAACAGTTCATTCAATACAGACCAGTGGTTAAACTTTGAACCTTACTCGTCTGTAGGGTACTGTAGTTACCATTCAGCCATGTGAGTGGTGAAAGTAGAGAAAACGGATGCCTGATTCCTTCGATATATTTCTATGCATATTAACAAAAAATTATCAGTGGTAAAGGGAATTCATGTAGTCCATACTACCTGTTTGATATAATTTAGCTTGGTAGTTAGGGTGAGAGAGCTCTCTAATTGTTATATGACAGCAGATCTTAAGGCATAACTGGATATCTTAAGCTGGTCACCAGTATGTGGACAATTCAAATATGTGTGCTGGAAGTAGGCACAGTAGGAAATCTTCTCCCTTTGTTTACAATACATAACGACCAGCTGAATTACTCCCCTGTGGATATCCTGGCATTGGATACAGAGCACAGCAGCAGAGGAAATGAAAGAAGCAGGACCTTGCCCTTGCAAAGCGCACTTCCTTACTTTGTAACTTTAGACAGTTACGAGAGGCAGCACTGAGAGCTGCATCTGAATCCATTTACAGGCTGCTCCTACATTACAGGAACATCAACAAGGCCGATCTCTGATCAGATTACAGCTAATTCTTCCACTGATTTGATTACTAAAGATGTGATTCATATCCACTGGCCAACCGGTCCGCAAACCAAGTACATTTGCCTCTAATACCCTATCCTCTTTCCAATTCTGTCCTTTGTACAGATTTTGTTTACAGGCAATGCTGTATTTGCTATTTACGTGATGTTTTACTGACTCAATTTTATTTACTCACATTATGTATAATATGACTGGAAACGGGTGAACCAGTATTTTAAGAGAAGCTCTTACAGCGACCCTTTTTAAGTTCTTGCAAATAAGTCTGATTCCAATTTACTACGTATTTTTCCACCATGATTAAGTTTTCCACTATTTGTGCTCAAACAATTAATATTTACTTGGAAAGATTATTAAGCATTACTGTGTGACAAATCTGGATTACCATTTGCTGCCAGTGCTACCCTCCATTAACTTGTCACAATGATGGAGGAAAACCCAGAATTACATTCCAATAGATTGAACTTTCATAGAAGACGTCTGTTTGTAAAAACAGATATACAAGCTAAAGATGGCTGAGGATGTAAATTCTGGGTTCGTTAATTCAGTCACTGTCTGAATTGCTCCAGCGTGGATGATACTAAGAGATGGACAATGGCAGTCTCACCCTGTTTCCAGGCATGGATAGTTCAATGGCATGAAAGCCATACAGAAACTAACTGTCATCTCCTGTGGAGATAATGGAAGCTGATTATCATCTTGTGTAAGTAATGCCCCAGACGGGTTTGTGGATTCCCGCCTTCCAGGAATGCATAAGAGACTGGGGATAAAAGATAGCTGTAAAACCTGGTCAGTGTGGACTGATTCTGAGTACATCAGAAGCAAAATGACAATGGAGGCACCCAACGCCCCCCCCCCCCCCCCCCCCCCCCCGCGCCCCACTCTGGTTGGCAGACAAAAATACAAGTTTTGCTCTCTCCTTCTGACTGCTGAAGTAAGTCATGTCAGCAAAGCCATAGCTGAAAAGGATGCAGGACAACTCAGCTGAACTGCAGAATCCTGGAATCTCAAAACCAATTATTCAACTACTGAGGTCAGCGCTATTGGCAACACAAATCTTAACAGTTGCAATGTTTCACCACCTACTCCTCGCAGACACGTCAAAGACTGATTCGTATAACTTTTTAAAAACTTATTTTTGGACTCGGTTCTCATTTAAAACCTGTGTGATTGTGTGTGCAGGTGCATTTTTATTTTCTTCATGATTAGTAGCTAGAAAACTCACTCTTTCGTTAATTAGAGAAAGCCTGAGGAAAAGGTATCCACAAGGGAAGCAATCCTTTTTAAATTAATCTTGTTACGGCCAACCAAGGGGGTTGAATAAAGAAAGGGAGCCAGTTCATCCCACCTCACCCGGGGCATAGCAATTTGGGGCTATTCCATCCAGAATTTAACAAATTGAGCGATACAATCTCGTCCAGCATGGCAAATTTGGGGGACTTTACCTGGGGACCGGTCGTGCCAAACTACAGTGTAAAACAGATTGTCCTCTCTTCAGATGGATTATTATTCTTAATGAGCTAATTTCCTTTACTGGTCCTGGAGTTGGGAGCTCAGTAAAGGGGTAGAAGTCCCATGTAGCCATTACTACATCCTTTTACTATTATTTTTTATGAGAAGCGAAGATCTTAAAGAGTCTGCAAAATCTGACCCAATAATTGTGTACATTCTAGTACAGAATTTTTTACTATTATTTACTATTACTTTTAAAAGAAAATAATGCATTATTTCCCATTGTACCAGCAGAATTCTATACTGGAATGAACACAAGAATAGGGTCAGATTTTGCAGACTATTTAAGATCTTCGCTTCTTATAAAAATGGGAGGGAGATTCCACTGGACTTCATTTCAACATGTCATCAAGCTGTGGCCCGTTGTCAACAAGATCACTAAAAATACTCTGGTGAAAATGGCACAGATCCAGCTAAGGTTTCTTGACCAGGATCTAATTCACTGCTCCTCTCCGACACTTGTATTTAGACCTTGAAAGAAAGCAAACTTGACAGGTGAGCTGACCGTACTGCTATTGCTTATCCTTACTGTTTGTGACATTAGTATGTGAAAGTTTCACTCTAGCATTTACGGACAAAAATCAAGGCTGACACTCCAGTGCGGAACAGCTGGAGATGCTGTAGCCAGAATTTACAATTGCCTGTGGTAGCAGGAACAGGAGTGGGCATTTTTTGAAGGTAACACTCCCAGATGGTGTGTCAGAGTCCCGTGCCTCCAAGATACACTCAAATAATCAAAGTGATGGTGCGGGAGTTGGAGGGAGTCGGATAGCTGTTTGCCTCCAGTTGACAACCTGTTAAGCTCCTTGAGGAGCTTGTTAATTGGGCTGGAGATGGCAAGAAATCGATTTAAAAAATTTAATAATCACTAAATTCGACCAGTGTGGTGCATGTTAGCGCATTATCAAGTTCAGTTTATATGCTGAAAACCTTGGGAATTTGGGGGGCTCGCCCCAGATCGGGCACAGTACCATTCAGCTATCTATTTGCCCATTCCTAGGTGCTGCCTTCTGGGCAGCAGCAGGCCACGCCACTGCCACTCTCTTCCTTTGCCTCTCATGCTCTGCAGTGAGTTTACTGGTAACGCTCTACATCACTAATTGGGTGCTGAGCTCACCTCTAGCTAATTAAGACACTAACATTGGATGATTACATTGTGTAAGAGAGAAAGGTGCAGCATGGGGTCAGGACCAAGAAATTATCAGGACAACCCAATCTCTAATCGTAGAACAAACGGCATCTTTCAAACCTCGTCTGTCCTCTCAGGAGATTTTAAAAGATTCTATGGAACTATTCTGAAGTAGAGCTGGGGAATTAGCTCCTATATGTTGGCCAATAGAGAGTCGGTTAGCTCAGTTGGCTGGATTGTTGGTTTGTGATGGGGAGTGAGGCAGACAGTGTGGGTTCAATTCCCGTATTGGCTGAGGTTATTCCTGCAGTCCCCACCTTCTCAATCTTGCCCCTTGCCTGAGGTGTGGTGATCCTCAGGTTACATCACTACCAGTCATATCTCTCTCTCAAAGGGGAGAGCAGTCTATGGTCCTCTCGGACTGTGGTGACTTTCTTTCCCGGCCAACATTTATCCCACAATCTATATCATAAAATCAGACTACCTAGTTTTCATATTGTTACTGATAGCAGCTTGCAATTTAGCTACTGCATTTTCTACATTATAATAGTGACTATACTTCAAAAGTAGTGGGTGGAATTCTCACGACCCCCCGCCGGGTCGGAGAATCTGCGCGGCACCGCGCGAATCGCGCCACGTCGCCCCGACACTGGGACACAATTTTCCGCAGCGCGGAGAATCGGCACCATCGGTGCTGGCGTGGTTGGCGTGGCTGGCGTGGCACCAGTCGGAGTATGCGCCGACTCACTGGCCCAGATAGGCCGAGCAGCCATCATCAAAAAGCCGCGTCCCGCCGGTGCCATTCTAGCATCCTCTGAGCTGGCGAGATCTCAGCGTTGAAGGGTCCCGAGGCAGCCTGTGGAGGTGGGGGTGGGGGGAGGGGGGGGGGGAGGGGGTACAACCCCGGGGGGTGCCTTCGTAGTTGCCTGGCCCGAGATCGGGGCCCACCGATCGGCAGGTCGGCCTCTCAGTCCCTCGGCCTCCTTTCCTCCCGGCCCATGTAGCCCTGCGCAATTTGGCGTCGGTGCCGGCGCAGGGAAGTTGGCCACTACGTATGCGCTAGTTGGCGCCGGCCCAACTGCGCATGCGCGGACCCCGTGGTGCTGGGTTCAGGCCGGCTCCAGCGCTGTCCTAGCCTCCTGTGGGCCACAGAATGGGTGCCGATGCTGGAGTACAACACTCCCGTTTTTACTCCGGCGTCAGCACTTAGCCACCCGTTGGGAGAATCCCGCCCAACGTATTGGCGGTAAAACATTTTGAGATGTCCAATGGTCACCAAAAGTGCTATATAAATGCAAATCTCTCTTTCTTTCTTTTGCAGGACCTTTTCACATCCAGAATTTGAACACAAACTTTAACCCTTTCTTTTTCCATGGCTTGGCACCTTTGATAAAATGATAGGGAGACGAGTGCACATGAAGGTCTTAACATGTGCGTTGATCTCACTAACGTCATTCTGACGGTGACATGTTGTAAATCCTTCTCCGCTCTGCAGACACCCTTTGGCTGGAATGCCAATGAAGTCAGGTCCTTGATGGATGAAAATGTCAGCAGCTGTCTTCATTGAAAGACACAATGGTGGTGCTACCCCTGGGATCGTGGATCTGAAGGTTTGTGTCTTGACTGAGGGTCCTGGAATTGTTCCGATATTGCAGTTTCGAGTATGCTTAAATGTTTGGCAGTAGAAAAAAGTTGTTATTTGAAGGCTAAGTTTTCTATTTCTGTGCTACCAGTGCATACCTATGCCAGGAGCACATAATCGAAAGTCATTTGCAAAAAGCTCTGCTTTTGCCCTCTTTTAATGAAATTAAGTTAAAGAAAATGTCTGTCCAGTTTTGAAGTTTTAATGAGCACATTGGAAGCACAGGATTGCAAATTCTATTCTGCTATGCCATTAAGCACTGTTAATTATCCACAAGCATGGTAAACATAAGATTGTCTGAAGCGATCAACTTCATTTTTTAAAAATTTAAATAAAAGGCTTTACAACTTGCTAATAAACTGCAGCCCAGAGCCATGTCCCACAGCCAAGACTGACTGAGGAATAAAATGGGGCGGGATTCCCTGTCCCGTATTCTGGTGCGGCGTGCCCCCATGGGCAGCGGGATCCTTCGTCCCACCAGCCAGCCAATGGGGTTTCCCATTGTGGGCACCCCCACGCCATTGGGAAATCCGCAGGCCTGAGTGTGCTGGCGGCAAAGCGGAGGATCCCGATGACGGAGAATCCAGGGAGCTGTTTGATGCTCTTGAATTTCTGCTGAGGACGAGCTGAGATTGTGGCTAACTCTCTGATGCATTTTCAGTGCTGCATTTTTGGGATGACTCCCTTGTACTCTGATTATTCAAACTCTGGTTTCTCATTGTGCTTAAAATTGTACATACATAAATGATTGGAGGCTTAGCTGATTTACATTTTGATATTCTGGACACCAGCTGACTCAGAGAGTAGTTGGGGCGTGGAGCGCACTTCCAGCGATGGTAGTGGAGTCGGACACTTTAGGAACTTTTAAGCGGTTATTGGATAGGCACATGGAGTGCAAAAGAATGATTAGGGGTAGGTTGATTTGATCTTAGTTTCAGACTAGTTTGGCACAGCATCGTGGGCCGAAGGGCCTGTACTGTGCTGCACAGTTCTATGTTCTATGAAGCAAATACACGGGTCGAACCTACATAGCTTCCAGTACACAGTTACTGTAAATAACTGTTTAATGTTGGAGAGTGCCAAGACAGACAACTAAATGGATCATGAGTCACAAAAGATCTGCTCACAGAAATCATGGTGAAACTCTTGCCAAAGATAACAGTGCTTTAAAAACTGGAATTGTATCACTTGAAGTGCAGTTTGGACATGGCACTGTCAAGCTGGTTAAGATCAGATATCTTTTCCACTGTTCCTTGTAAACTAGTGCTGTGTTACTTTCTTCCCCAGGTACAGGCATTTCCGCGGGAAAACCTTGCCCTGGTGTCTGCTGTGTGTCCACAGGAGGGGAACGAGGGGTAAGTGTTTGCACATCGTTAGGTGATGGGGATTTTAAACTGCTACCACGGCAACTACTCTCAATGCAGAAGTGGTGTTTGCTCAAGTTCAAGTATTTGAACTCTCATCAATTCTTAAAGGACAATTTGCAGCAGCTGTTGCATGAAATCTGGTCATTCCTGTTTGGCCAGCTGGCACAGGGCTCAATTAGGCAACTTATTGCCTTTCCCTTTTGAGGAAAGGCTTCATCAGAACTGAACTAAGCCATCAGCAAATCTCCTAAATGGGAAATCAAAACAGGAAATATTGGAAGTATGTAACTGGGCCATCGGCATTAGCCAATGAGCACTGATCCAACTCATGCCCCCCTGCAGGGTGGTCACTGCAGGGTCTGGAAGCAGAGCCTAGTAACATTATTATTAAAGTTAGAAGTTTCCATTGTTTAGTTTTTCTGGTTACGTTCCTTGTTAGTTATGCCCTTTAAGAAGGAGGGTTGATTTTTTTTGAGGCAACCCATGTTTACTTATTGGGTTTCTGGAAAAGACATTAATATTTTCCAAACTCAGGCCTCACCAAAATATGAACCCAATCTCCCCTCCCTCGTCCCTCCCGTTTATCCTTCAGTGTCTCTTGGTGTGATTCTCCGGAAACATTTTGAAGTTAATTTGTGGCGGGTTTTTCGAGGAGTTTCCTGCCGCTATTCAATGACACTAGTCACTTTTTTGCACCCTGGGAAGTTTCTCACCAATTTAGCCCACACCTGGGGCTGGATTCTTCGGCGCCACGGGAAGGACACGTATCATGTAAAGGTCTATTTACGTCGGGTGGGAATTTCCGGTCGCCGGGCAGGCGCGGCTGAAGAATTCCAACCTTAGAATTTTGTTCACCACTGGGGAGCTGAACTCAGAGATCATGCTGCCATTTTGAAAGGGTGCCTCGATCTCAAATGAACTTGTCTCCCCACTCATGGGAAATGTCACCCCGCATACGCGGGCACTACCCCACATCCCCCAAGTGAGGACACTCCGCAATGTGGTCCCTGGGGGGCCCTCTCTTCAGCCCCCCCCCCCCCCCAAACCCTTTACAGCACCCCCCACCTTCCAGGACCCCCATACTTCACCCCACAACTTCCCGGTGGTCCCTAATTACCTGCCTTACACACCAGCATCCTTCAACCTCCCCGACCCTCCTTTCATTGGCAAGGCCCCCTCTCAGGCCTGGACCCTTGGCGCGCCACCCTGGAACCTCTGCATCCTTGCACTGCCACCCTGGCAGTGACCCTGCAAGCTTGGCAGTGCCAGGGTGGCAGTGCCGAGGTGCCAGCTGGGCAGTGCCAAGGTGCCCACATTACAGGACAAGGGCCAGGGGGCCACACTGCACTGACCTTGACTACCCAGGGGTCTCTGATGGTCCAAGAGATACCCCCAGCTCTGGTGGCCTTCCCAAGGTTTGAGGGTTCAATAACACGGGAGGGGTGCTGAAGGAGGGGAAAGATTTAAGGCAGCCTTCTAAAATAGCACCCCGATGTGCGAGAAGCCTTTCCTGCTGGTGAGCTTCAGGGTTTTGGAATTTTTTGCACTTTGGAATATACTGAGCATGTTTGGAACTGCGCATGTGCGGAACATTGGGAACTGCACATGTACAGAACGTTGGGAACTGCGCATGTGTGACATGCGTTGGGAACTGTGCATCGTCTGGGCGCCTTGTGGGATTTCCCACTCATGACGTCACATCAACGCTCGAAAAAGGTGCGGATTTTGGAATTTATCGGTTTTTGGAATTTCGGATAAGGGATGCTCATCCTGCATTCACATATTGTTTCTGTTTATACCATTGCAGAAGGTATGAAAGCTGTTGCTGATGGCATCCTAAATTGTCCGCTGCACCACCTAGTCTTCCAAAGTGCTAATTTTATTGTGCAGTATAGTTACTGTCAAATCAGCACAACTATATTTAACTGATGATTCAAATATTTCCATCTGATTACTTGTGAAGTTGATTTAATACATAAACAATCAAAATACATTAGCTGTCACATGTTTTCACAATTGATGTGATTTATCTGGGATGGGAAGCTGTTTGGCTACATTTTTAATTGTTAAACTGTGACATGTCAATTCTATAATGGATAAGTGGTTCTTTGGTTGACAAAGCTCATTGAACACAGAATGGTTGTTCGACTCATTGAAAAATTGAAAATCGCTTATTGTCACGAGTAGGCTTCAAATGAAGTTACTGTGAAAAGCCCCTAGTCGCCACATTCCGGCGCCTGTCCGGGGAGGCTGGTATGGGAATCGAACCGTGCTGCTGGCCTGCTTTAAAAGCCAGCGATTTAGCTCAGTGAGCTAAACCAGCCCCTTAGGTTTGCTTGCAGTTTTAGAGGGGTGAATTTCTTGATTTGGTTTCACCCGTTGTGCTGTTCATCAACCATGTAGCTGATAGGTGGATAGTCTGATGTGATGGGAAAATGAATCATATTGCGGGTTTTATATTTATACTAAAATCCTTCACTTATTCAGTAAATACATATAGCTTGCTATCAGAATGCACAAACTGAGAGACACCCCAGTACCCTCTCCACTTAATACCATCATCGAACATCCCCTTCTCATGGTAACTGATGATGGGCGATAAATGCAGTCTCGACAGTGTTATCCAAATCCAGATGACAAATGAACTAACAACCAGTAAAACATTTCTGTTGAAATGCTAATAACACAGGAAAAACAGGATTAAAATAGTTCTTCACTGAAAGAAAAGTTTACAAAAAACTCTTTCACAGGATGTGGGCATCACTGGCTGGGCCAGCATTCATCGGCAATCCCTTATTGAACTTCTTGAACAGCTACAGTCCATGTGGGTTTTGGAGCAGTTTTGATCAGTTATAAATGCTGGAGGTGCTATCTTAATGTGGCGAGCTGACCAATGGATGTAAATGAACACAATTTTCAATTCTTTGCACAATTCTGTTCAATCTTCACAGATGCTGATGAAAAATCATGACCTTAGTGCTCTCAATCTTGTTAAAACTTAGGAACATAAGGGGAGATTGTCTTCTTTGGGACCCTTGGGGAGGCTGGCAGCTACATATCAGGAAATGACACACCCACTGTTCTTAATTTTACATCCACTAAGATTAAGAGTGGAAAGTTATGGGCCTTGGTTGTGCAATTTACAGATTAACAGGAGCAATGTGATCTTGAAGGCCAGCTGGTTGGTCCCATTTTAAAAAACATATGCACTATTTTATCTCTAATCCCCCTCAATATTTCTTCAGTCAAACATTTACCCTTTCCTCCCGAGATTTTTGATATTGCCTCCTCTGTGGGAAATGTGGCATATATATGTTCACTATACACTACATTACACTTCAAAGCATTTCCTGTACCAGCCTCCCCGGACAGGCGCCGGAATGTGGCGACTAGGGGCTTTTCACAGTAGCTTCATTGAAGCCTACTCGTGACAATAAGCCATTTTCATTTTTTTTTTTCATTTCATTTCATAGATTGTAAGGTGCTTTTGATATCCCCTGAGGCTGTGAAAGGTGCTTTATAAATGCAAAAATTTCTTTATATGGATGGACTGTTACAGCCCTGTGATGGGAGAGCAGCTGGTCTGTAAAATGCAGCAAGCACGTGCAGACGTACATTGACTTCGGTGGGAACAGAAAATCCGGCTGGTGTAACAATCCGCCGAACGTTTTACTCTGCTTGAATTAATTATATTCTCTGCATCTTGGTTGTTAGTCTGGGTTTGTAGACCCCCCCCCCCCCCCCCCCCCCCACCAGTTGTAGATTGTGTTAGCCATGATGGATTGAAACCACAAGAAAATGTGTTGATTTCCTCAGGGTGGTTTGCACAAGAAAGCGCCATTGTGAAGGTTTGGTGGCAACAAACGTACATTGCTGAATGAAAGGCAGTAACTGTAAGTGAAAACAGAACAATTGCATTATTACAGACCTCTGCTGAGGCAAGCATCGCTTATGCATGAGACAAAAGAGTCAGGCAGAGAGAATGGAGACCACAGCGTGCATAGACAACAGTTTCAGAGAATGCTGGCACAGTTGATGGTGACCTAATTGCGGTGTTTAGGTTCTAAAATGGCGTAGCCACCAGCAGCACTGGAAGATCCCACCGGCGGTCAATGGTGAGCCACCTCTACCACCAGAACCAACATTATGGTGGTTGGTGTGGGGGGGGGGGGGGGGGGGGGGGGGGGGGGGTTTGAGTAAAATCCCGCTCAAATTGTTGCATTTTGTCCAGAAACGCAAGACTGATGGTGGGAGCAAATGGAGTGAATTCATTCAAATGCAAATGGGGAGCTGGATTCGCCCCGTTACTGCTGCTAGCAAGGACGGAGAATTTGGCCGTGCCGTTTCGGAATTCCCATTGAAGCCACCCCAGACCGATGGGAAACCTGCAGGCAGGGGTGCACTGCTGGCGGGAACAGACAATCCCACTGCCAGCGAACGGCCAGAGAATTCCGGCCAAGGTACCGCTCCTTCGGAGAAAACATTTTGAATACAGTAAATGAGTAAGTTACGACCTGATGAGCAGAATGTCGTGCCCTCCCTTGTGGCATCTTTGATGACGGGTTGCATAATCTATGGGAGGGTGGTGGGTGGGTCCCTGACATTTTCCCACCTCCACCACAATTAAGTCTATGGCAGGAAGGCACGTGGACCACTCCGCTGCCAACTCAGGTCCTTAAAGTGGCAAATTAATGCTCACTTAATGCCTCATCCCATCTCTTGTTGGCGATAACCCAATGGCGGGCAGCCCAACAAGCAAACACATTACCCATTGCTTATGGGCATCCAGTGCAGGTCCCTCTTTCAAAGGCACTCAGTGTCTGATCAAAGGACCTGGCATTGGTAAGGGCTGGGGATCCACTGAGAGCCATCACCTTGCCCTTATTGCTGCCCCCCTCCCCCAGTTCATGACCTACTTCCTGCCATCACTTCCCCCTGGCCTGGAATTTGATGACATTCCTAGGCCCCCTTCCTGCCATCACTTCCCCCGGCCTATGATTTGATGACATTCCTAGGCCTCGGGTGGATGTCATACCTGCAGCAGCCACTGCCTCTCTGGTGGTGCTGCTGTCTAATGGAGCTGTCGGCATTTGACTGAACAGTAGCTCTTGACGAACATGACCAGGGTCCTTGATCCCAGCAGAAGATCCATCAATGGCCTGTCAAGTGCAGTGGAACAAGATGTTGCAGATCTTCCCTATAAGAGATAATGTGGAATCTCGCTGGCCTACTCGCTGGCAGCCAACAAGATTCCACCTTGACATCGATCGTAATGAAGTGCTACGAGAGGTTGGTCATGAGACACATCAATTCAATACTCCCAGAATGCCTTGATTCACTGCAATTTGCATACCGCCACAACCGGTCCACAGCAGACACCATCTCCCTGACCCTACACTCATCACTGGAGCATCTCAACGACAAGGACTCCTACATCAGACTCCTATTTATTGAGTACAGTTCCACCTTCAACACATAATCCCAGCTAATAACAATAATAATTGCTTATTGCCACAAGTAGGCTTCAATGAAGTTACTGTGAAAAGCCCCAAGCACATACCAAAGCTCCAAAACCCAGGACTTGGCTCCTCCTTCTGCAACTTTATCCTTGACTTTCTGACTCATAGAACACAATCAGTAACACCTCCCCCACAATAGTCCTCAATACCAGGGCCCTGCAAAGCTGCATACTTACACCCCTACTATACTCCCTGTACACACACGACTGCGTGGCAAAATTTGGCTCCAACTCCATCTACAGGTTTGCTGATGACATGACCATAGTGGGTCCGATCTCGAACAACGATGAGTCAGGATACAGGAGGGAGATAGAGAACCTAAGTGGAGTGGTGTAATGATAACAATCTCTCCCTCAATGCCAGCAAAACTAAAGAGCTGGTCACTGGCTTCAAGAAACAAAGTATCATACACACCGCAGTCTGCATCAATGGTGCCGAGGTGGAGATGGTTGACAGCTTCAAATTCCTAGCTGTGCACATCACCAACAATTTGTCCTGGTCCACCCACGTCGATGCTACCACCAAGAAAGCGCAACCGCACCTAAAATTTCTCAAGAAACTAAGGAAATTCGGCATATCTCCATTGACTCTTACCAACTTTTACAGATGCACCAGAGAAAGCATCCTATCTGGCTGCATCACAGCCTGGTATGGCAACTGCTCAGCCTAAGACAGTAAGAAACTTCAGAGAGTCGTGAGCAGCGTCCAGTACAGCATACAAACCTGCCTCCCATCTGTGGACTCTGTCTACACCTCCCGCTGACTTGGTAAAGCGGGCGGCATAATTAAAGACCCCTCCCTTATTCAGTCTTCCAACTTCTTCCATCAGGCAGGAGATACAAAAGGTTGAGAACACGCACTAACAGATTCAAAAGCAGCTTCTTCCCGCTGTTACCAGACTCCTAAACGACCTTCTAATGGCCTGATCTGATCTCTTCACACATCTTCTCTACTGAGTAATACTGCACTCCTGTATGCTTCACCCGATGCCTGTGTCTATGTATTTACATTGTGTATTTTATGTTTGCCCTATGTATTTTCTTTTCACGGATGGAATGATCTGTCTGAACTGTACACAGAACAATACTTTTCACTGTACCTTGTACACGTGAAGTGGAAAAAGATGAATTTGAACCAATGGCTCCCAAAACATTTCTTTGTATCGTATCTGGACCTACTGCAAACTATTTAATTGATTGTTATATCTGTTAATAACTCTAGTATTGTGTCGAAGGTGAATGAAATGTCACTTGGCAATTATTGCCATTGATTTGTTTTCCATCTAAACGTTCCTATGTTGATATTGCCCTTGATCAGTTTTGCAATTATTTTTCTTTATTTTGTCTCGGGACATGAACATCATTAGCAAAGCCACCATTTGTAGTCCACCCCTAATTATCCTTGAATAGAGTGGCTTGCCATACCATTTCCGAGAGCAATTGCAGTTGAGACAACAAAGGTGCAACAATTGGTAGGACCAGGTCAGCAGGGGTGAACTAACTCCTCTCTTCATCCCAATCCTAAATTGGTTATAACAGAGTTTAAATTTATAAGGTCAGCGATACCGTCAATTTAATATATGGCCGCGATTTAATCAAATGGGAAGAAAGTCCCATAACGAGAGTGTTTAGCAGGTTGATTCCTGTCGCTCGCAATGCCGAGAAACACCCCACTATTTACCGTGTCCCCAGTTAGATCGGGGTCGGCAGTGGGGAATGCACGGCTGAGGCCACACATAGCCCCTTTTTCTGCATTGAAGAGCATTGAAATGGCGTCCTGATCTCACACCCAACCCTCGGTTCCCCCAGCCCCAACTTGCCATGGGGATTCCCTGGGCAGACCTCCCCCCCCCCCCCCCCCCCCCCACCCTAAATCCCCCCCCTCCCCAATCCAACACTCGTGCAGGCTACCCCCAGCCCGATAGCCACCGCGCAAAATTGTCAGCTTGGTCTACCGGTTTCTATTTGCCACATTGCGCCACAGCACGCTGCTTTTCAAGCATAGCACGGCCGTTCGATGGTGCCCTATATTCACCTGCATATCTCAGTAGATGATATCGGGATTGAGTTTATCACTATGTATTGGCTGCTCCCTGCAATTATCTATGACGCCTATCCAGGGAGTTTATGATAACTTACAAGATGCCCAAGTGAACATGTCATTATTTACAGCACCTCCCTTAAATTCACCTGGCCCACCAATTCCCCTTCCACGCTAATGGCCTGGTGACTGTGGCTACATTTATTTTTTACACTATCATATTTCTTCATTGGGTGCCTCCATCTGGAGGTGCCTCGCATTCTTCCACCTACCTCTGCAGCAATTTAAATCTAATTAATAACATTTGGAATTGAAAAGCTCGTCTCAGTAATGGTGGCCATGAAACTATGGAAATCTGCCCTAATAAAACAGAAAACATGAGAAAAGCTCAGCAGATCTGACAGCATCGTGGAGGGAGAAAAACAGAGTTAATGGGTGCGATTATGCATGACTCTACTTCAGAGCTCGGTGGATGAAAGCATCACCTAGTACAATGCTACTAAACAGTTCAGGAAGATCCAGGGTCATACCAGGTCTACATTAAGTCTACGAATGTCAGCTGGGAGCCTCCTTACTTGAGCTGGCCTTCATGTGACTCCAGACCTACAGCAACGTGGTTGACTCTTAACTGTCCTCCTAAATGGTGGAACAAGCCACTCAGTTCAAGGGCAATTAGGTACGGGCAACAAATGCTGGCCAGTAATGCCCATCTGCCGTGAAAGATTAGAAAAAAATGTGATCCGCTGAAAGATGTGCGCTGGGATTGTCCAAAATCCCGGCTAAGTGTTGACGCCAGCGTAAACACCGGAGTTTTTCACGCCGGCGTCAATGGGCCGCTTGGCTCAGCACTTCAGTGGCCCACAGGGGGCCAGCATGGCACTGGAGTGCTCCATGCAGCTCCGGCACCGATACACGGCCATGCACTGCCGGAGTGGGTCCGCGTACGCGGGCGGTGGCCGTTTCGGCAGCGTGCAACATGGTGCAGCGACACAGCGGGCCCACGCGGATGGTAGCCCCCCCCCCCCCCCACAGATTGCGCATGCCCGCCAATCGGTAACCCCCAATAGTGGGCCTGGCCGTCATGGAGGCCACCCCTGGAGTTTGATTCCCCGGCCCCCCCCTCCCAACCGTGGCCGCAGGTCCGAGCTCCCGCCGGGTGGTACCATATGTGAACCCATGCCGGTGGGAATTCGGCTGGTCGACCGCGCAGAATCGCTGCGGGGGCCTCTTTCAACGGCCCTGGACCGGTTGCCGGAGAATCGCGTTCCGGCGTTGGAGCGGCGTGGCGGGAATTTTTAGCGTCAACGCCGATTCTCCGACCCGGTGCGGGCTCGGAGAATTCCAGCCGTGAATTACACACTACACTGCACAACATTGCTCAAGATTGAGTCCTCACTATGGACTTAAATGAGCAAAACGAGGCAGGCATGGAGACAATTGAATGAAGTTGATAAAAAAGGGCAGCAGAAGGAGATTGTATGTTACAGTTGGAGAGAAAGGAAAGGAAGTTGTACCATGGCACTTCTTTCTTTGACACAAGTTTTCTGCTATTTTATATGCCCTGTATGTTCATATAAGGGTTTCAATTTAACATTGTAAACTCACTGTTTGATAAAATATTACACACTTTGATCAAGTTGTATTATTTTCATAAACTGGCTGTGTGCATGTTGCAATCGGACGGTGCATAGTGTAGCTATTTAGTGTTTTGTTTTAGAATATACTGGCTCTGAGTTATGCGTTTTACACAGGAATGATGACTGTAGCCCTTATATGCTCCCCTCACAAAACCAGGTGGTTAACTCATTATTGCACAACTGTCATGTGGCTGAAGTAGGTATTAACAGAAATTGCTGAACTTGGTGCCCAAGCTCCTGATAAGTACTCCAGGTAGACGAGGTATGACCCTTGGGGCCATAGGTTATCTGACATCTACCCTTGAAATCTCTTATGCATGCATGTGCTTGCATTCCTAATGGAGCAGCAAATTTCAGATTGTGCACTCAACTTTGACGATAAACCTCAAGTTGAGATATGTCTTAAAGGTTTTCAGTCTGTACCTCAGAGTACATCTATTCACAAATTTATCGCCAAGCACCCTCTCTTCTGATTCTACTGTAAAGCTCTGAATTTATAAAGGTTATCTTGTTTTCCTGCAAGTCTATTTTAAAAATACTTGCAATTCACCATGACTGCAGTTAGAGAACTGAGTTTTGCATATTCTATATTCAGCCACTGCTTTCCATACACAATTTCCTCTGAACACAGCTGGATCAGAGATTATTTTCTTGCCTTTAAATAATTGGGCACCTTGCTCTTTGCTTCCAGAGTATAAAATGAGGATTGGCCTGGGCTCATGTTGTTCTGTTTGGCTGGTTTCTGCAGTTGAAGAGTGAGTGAAGCACAATAACCAACTGGTGGAAATGTAACTATGGCATCCGACGTACCAACATACTTCATTTGGATAGCTACACTGCGCAGGAAAATATCATTCACCCTGTTCCATACATTTCGTATCATCCTGGTTTTGCAGTATTTATCAATAGAGATGGGAAGGCAATTGTGTGCAGGTGTTACAGCACGACCAGCATCAAATCAAAATGTGCAGCCCGGTAGCACATTGGTTAGCACAGTTGCTTCACTGCTGCAGGATCCCAGGTTCGATTCCCGGCTTGGGTCACAGTCTGTGCGGAGTCTGCACGTTCTCACCATGTGTGCGTTGGTTTCCTCCGGGTGCTCCGGTTTGCTCTTACAGTCCAAAGATGTGCAGGTTAGGCGGATTGGTCATTCTAAATTGCCCTTAGTGTCCAAAAAGGTTAGGTGGGGTTACGGGGATAAAGGGGAAGGGGTGGAGGTGTGGGGCTTAATTAGGGTGCTCTTTCCAAGGGCCGGTGCAGACTCGATGGGCCGAATGGCATCCTTCTGCACTGTAAATTCTATGATTCTATGAAAATGGAAAGTTAAAAGATTTAATCAGAAGCCAGTGGCTCACAATAATGTTTTTCTTTAAAGCAATATTACAGATTCCATGAATGTCAACAATCATAAATAGGTTTTTAACTGTCAAATTGGATTCTGATATGTTAACGTACTTTATATTAACGTTAGTCTCAAACAATAAAACTATTGACATTTTGCATTTTTCTTCACATCCTTGAAAATTGCTGTTTTTCTGAGAAGAGAAAGGTGTTTCTACCACTTCCTAAGTGGTTTAGTGGACAAAAACATCACACAGTGGAGTACTACTACACAATTGAAGAAGGTCCAGGGTCACACTGGGTCTACATTCAGCCTACTGATCTTAGCTGGGATGTCAGTAAAGGCTGCTGCAATGTTTGTCCACAAATTTAAGTTACGGTTGAGGGGAAATCAAGACCTTGCAGAAGACAAGGGTCTTGCCTGCCAGGTGGAGAGCCGGCCATAGCTCCTTTTCAAGAAGGCCCACCACATTAAGTGCCAATTAGGCACTTCACGAGACAGCAGAAGGCCATCACCAGTATCAAGGACCTGGGGGTCAGAAGTCCAACCTACCAAGGGACGCAATGAGACCCAAGGTTGTGGAGGGACACAGGCCACTGGCTTGCAGGAGGGGCATCATGGTGTGGGGTTGGTGGGGGGAGGGCCTTAATTTAAACCATCAGTGGGAATGCACTTGCGCTAATGATGCTGATATATTCGTTAAGCGACTGGTGACTGAGTTCAATGAGCTGAAATCTGTACAGCTTTCTGAATGTTGCTATACCTTGTCCACCATATCTCTTGGGCTCTTTCCTCTGATCAAGTTCCCTTTACTTTCAGTTCAGGCATGTACTCAGAAGGTCCAGCTCTCACTTGAGCTCTTAAATGCAGCCTGGGCATTTTGCGAAAAAGAATGCTATTTATGTTCAAATAGTTGCAGGAGTGAATTGTTTCAATTTGATCATAATATTTAAAATAGTTAAGCAATGAATATATTCAAGGCTGAGTCATGCAGAGTTTTAATCTGCAAGAGAGACAGGGGTTATGAGTTATTAGGAAAGTGGAGTTAAGGCCGCATCAGATCAGCCTTGATCTTATTGAATGGTGGAGCAGGCTCAAGGGGCCGAATTGCCTGCTCCTGTTCCTATCTTTTATGCTCCTAAGATCGCATCTCCAACAAGGCTGCTTCGATCAGTCATTTTCAAACTCAGGGTCGCGACCCGCGGGTGGGTCGCAGGCAGGCGTAAGGAGGTCGCGGGGCCATGTGTCGCGGCTTTCCCATTTGCGGACTTTGCGTTATTCCCAATCGTGGGAAGAAGAGCGCAACAGCGCAACCGGCTTTTAAAAATGCCGGCTGCGACCAGCTTTCAGAATGCCAGCCGTTCTGCGCATTGGTGCCCCCTCAGCAGTGCGCAGACCCAGAGCCCAGCGAGGCAGAACGCCTCCTCCTGACTTCAGCGTGCTGACCCAGGAGCAGACTTTTTTTTTAAAATCGCTGGAAGCTTCCTGCCTGGAGCGCACAATGATGTTGTGTGTTCTGGGCGCGAGAGAGACTCCTCCATTTTGCGGCTGCCAGGGCCTCTGGTGAACAACCCATGAAGAAGAAGCTGAAAACAGGAACAAAGCAGCATAAAGATGATTTCTTGAGGTGTGGCTTATTAATGGTGTCACTGCAAATCAGGATGCAAAGTTTTTGGGTGGGATTCTCTGATCCTGAGGCTAAGTGTTGACACTGTTGGAAACGCCAGTCGCGTTTCTCGACGGTGTCAACACAGCCCCAGGATCAGAAATTCTGGCCCCATCAGGGAGCCAGCATGGGTTCATGCCTCTCCAGCTGCTGATTCAGCCATGGAATGGGTGCCGGGGGATGCGGCATGCGCAGTGGGTCCGGCGCAAATCCGCGCATGCGCAGTCCCACCGGCGCAAATTCCGCACATGCACAGTGTCTCCCTTGTCCGCGCCGGCCCGGACTCAACATGGCGCAGGAGTACAGGTGCCGGTGCGGAAGAAAGGATGCCGGGAGGAATGGAGGCAGGCCCGCCGATTGGTGAGTCCCGATTGCGGGCCAAGCCACATCAGAGCGCCCCCCCCCCCCCCCCCCCCCGGGGTCAGACCCCCTCCCCCACAGGCCACCCCCGGATCTTTCATCGCCAAAGTCCCGCCGGCTCAGAGCATGCTGGAACGGCGGGACGCGGGTTTTTTTAACGGTCGCTCGGCCCATCCGGGCCGAAGAATCGAGGGGGAGTCGCATAGTGCGGCCCCCGACCAGCACCGCGCCAACCACACCGGCCCCAATAGCGCCGATTCTCCGCTCTGCGGAGAATCGCATCCTGGCATCGGGACGGCGTGGCACGTTTCACGCGGCCCTCCGGCAATTCTCTGACCCGGGAGGGGTCGGAGAATCCCGCCCATTGTGTGTCATATGCAGGGAAGCATTGGCAAATTAAAGTTTGAAACCCTCAAAACGTCAAACGCATTTCAAGGACAATGCTGAATTCGAGGACAAACCTCTATTCTTTTCAACGGATACAGTGAGATCTTAAATCATCAGCTAAATTAAACAGGCTGACCTGTCACGTTAAAGATAAGTGAAAACTGTGGGTCGCGAGGTTGAGGCGGCGTGGGTCCGGAAGGAAGGCCGGTTGGTAAAAAAGGGTCCCGGACAAAACGTTTGAACAAGACTGGTTTAGAACATGTGTTAAATCCTGGAAGGAGACTTAAAACCATAGCCTTCTGACTCAGAGGCTCATTGAGCCAAGCATGTCATTCATTTCCACATTAATTTTCCACTTCGTCTTACCTTCAGGTCTGTGACAGATGGAACTTAACCGTGAAAAGTGTGAGGTGATGCACTATGGAAGGAGTAACAAGTCAAGAGAATACTGAATTAATGGCAGGACACGAGGAAGCTTAGAGGAACAGAAGGGTATTGGGCTGCTTGTTCGTAGATACCTGAAGGTGATAGGACAGATTAATAGGGTAGTTAAGAAGGCATATAGGACACTTGCCTTTATCAATCATGGCATAGATTATAGGAGGTAATATTTGAGCTGTACAAAATTTTGGTTCGGGCACAGTTGGAGAACTGTGTGCAATTCTGGTTGCCTCGCTTTAGAAAGGATGTGATTGCACTGGAGAGGGTGCAGAGGAGATTCACCAGGATGTTGCCTGGAAGAAGCATTTGAGCTATGAAGAGAGGCTGGATAGGCTTGGGTTGTTTTCTTTAGAGCAGAGAAGGCTGAGGGGAGGAGCTGATTAATGTTTATAGGATTATAAGAGGTATGGACATGATGGATAGGAAGCAGTTGTTCCTCTTAGATGAAGGGTCAATAACGAGGGGGCACAATTTTAATACGAGGGCCAGGAGATTTAGAGGGGGTTTAACGAAAAATACTTTCACCTAGAGGGTGACAGAAGTCTGGAATGCACTGCCTGGGGGGTAGTAGAGGCAGGAAACCTCACAACCTTAAAAATTATATGGATGAACACTTGAAATGTCACGCGTGGGATTCTCCGTCCCGCCGCTCCAGATTTCTGGTGCGGCAAGCCCCTGGGATCCTCCATCTTGCCAGCCAGCCAATGGGGTTTCCCATTGTGAGCAGCCCCATGCCATCGGGAAATCCCGGGGCTGCTGGAGAAAAGGAGAATCCCTACAGCGGAGAATCCAGCCCTATAACATTTAAGGATATGGGCCAAGTGCTGGAAAGTGGGATAAGTAGATTTAGTGTCGCTTGTCAGTGCAGACTCGATGGGCCAAGGAGCCTCGTCTGTACTGGAGGGCTCTATGAAATACCTTATCTGTTACAGATTAAGTAAGTAGATAACACTGGCGGCTTCCAACTGGCAATAAAAACATAGGAGAGGAACATAGAGCCAAGACCAGAGTGTATTGAGTGAAACATAAAAGCGGGATTCTCCCGTACCGGGGGTCCCGGCGGGACGGAGTGGCGTGAGCCACTCTGGCGTCGGCCCGCCCCAAAGGTGCTGGCTGGCATGGAAGGCCTTTGGTGCCATGCCAGCTGGAGCCGAAGGGGCTCCGCCGGCGGGCGAGAGTCTGCACATGCGCGGGAGCATCAGCGTCTGCTGACATCATCCCCGCGCATGCGCCGGGGGGGGTTCACCTACGCGTCAGCCATCACGGAGGCTGACACGGCCGACGCGTAGGAAACGAGTGCCCCCACGGCACAGGCGCGCCCACGGATTGGTGGGCCCCCGCGGGCCACGCCACCGTGGGTGCACCCCCCCGGGGCCAGATTGCCTCGCGCTCCCCGTAGGACCCCGGAGCCCGCCCACGCCGCAAGGTCCCGCCGGTAAGGGACCTAGTCTAATCTACGCCGGCGGGACTGGCAAAGAATCAGCGGGACATCGGCCCATTACGGGCCGGAGAATCGCCGGGGGGGCGCTGCGAGCGGCCGCTAAATGGCGGGGACGGGATTCACACCGCCCCCCCCCCCCCCCCCCCCCGGCTATTCTCCGACCCGTGATGGCCCGGCAGGGGGTCGGAGAATCCCACCCAAAGTATCGAAAAATATGGACATTACTTATTTCAGCTCCAGAATGCCATGGCCAGAAGCTGAGAAACATCGGGTTCAACCAAATCCACTCCCAAGGTATTATATAGAACATAGAACATAGAACAGTACAGCACAGAACAGGCCCTTCGGCCCTCAATGTTGTGCCGAGCCATGATCACCCTACTCAAACCCACGTATCCACCCTATACCCGTAGCCCAACAACCCCCCCCCCCTTAACCTTACTTTTTTATTAGGACACTACGGGCAATTTAGCATGGCCAATCCACCTAACCTTTGGACTGTAGGAGGAAACCGGAGCACCCGGAGGAAACCCACGCACACAGGGGGAGGACGTGCAGACTCCACACAGACAGTGACCCAGCCGGGAATCGAACCTGGGACCCTGGAGCTGTGAAGCATTTATGCTAACCACTATGCTACCCTGCTGCCCCTATTAGTATTAGTAGTATTACTGTGCAATTCCTCCGAATGCAGACTCTCATTCCTTCTGGGTGCAAATCCTGCATTTAGCTTAACTGTACTGAAGTTAAAAAAAAATAGTTAATACAATAGGGCTTTTATCTAATTGAAAGCATAAATGGCAGATTTGGTTTTGGGAAAGCTGCATATGTTTGTATTTTATGGAGATGAAGGGTGGTGCAGTAAAACATACAATAGACAGACTGATTCCCAAACAGATGTTTGTCGGTTTGAGGCACAGATCTTATGCCTGCCAACCACTGTTTATATGGGTTTCCCAAGACCATGCAGCATTCCTCCTGCACACATGGTTGCTGCAAATGCCAATTTTAAGGTAGTCAAATTGCTATTCCACGTTATGGGGTGGGGGGGGGGGGGGGGTGGAGCAGTGCACCTCTGTTAAGTGCATCCCATAATAGTGGACAAGTTCATCATGGGAGAAATCATTGGTAGGAATTGGTATCTTACAATATCTGCGCCTAACACCGAAAAAATCCTGTGCGCTGAAATGTATCAGTCAATCAACGCATGACAATATTGTTGCCATTTTTGAGGTGTAGCGTCCTCTGATGAAACTAATTACCTTTGACGGGGCTTTCAGTCCCACAGGGGCAACCTTTCCTCTGGTGGATGTGGCTATCCATTCAAATCTCTGTTGACTTGCATGGATCCCGAAGATTCGATCAGTGGGACGGGCTGGAAAATTCCACCCTTGGTTTTTTTTTCCGTGGAGGGGAAGCTAGTCATCAGCTGGTTTGATGCTGTCTTTCACCGTGGAAATGTTATGGTTTTCTTTCAAAGCGTTGTCTCGGGCAGGAAATGCAGAGGCCAGCCCGCCAGCTGCCTTGCCAGTTTTTGCTGCCAGATTTACAATCACTGTGAAAAGAAATTGGAAAGGGCACATCAAGCTGGCTGGGGTAAGCCCACCGCACCTGCAACCACAGCCCCTGACAGATTGGAGCGCCATTTTTAAAGGGCTGACAATCTGAAAATATAAACATTTTAAAAAGGATCCCTCCCCTCCCCCCAGACAGAAATGGAAACCACTTCCACCCCCACACGGATAAGGAGCCCCCTGCCCCTCCGCCCCAGGAACGACCCCCGTCCAACTCAATCCTCCCCAATGGAAGCCCCCCCACCCTCGCTCCACACACTGTTCCCGGAAGTGCTGCCAGGGTACTACCTGGACATGACCCACTAATGATAATTAAATGTATGATAATGGGGTTCCCGAACTTTCATGGTGGGAACCTCATTATGTCACTGGTTGGGGGAGGGGGGAAACAATGTAAATTGGATGACCCTCCAGCATAAAAGCCGTTCGGAGCTTTTCGTTTGATTTTCCGTCCCTAACGGCTTTCCCACCCGCTGTAAACAGGGATGGAAAGTCCCACCCTCCCCCATGGAGTTTGCTGAGAAGCAGGAACTTCAGTTGTCCATTTTAAATAAATGAATAGGGATGACCCTGGGTGGCCCTGTAGCTGTAACAGAAAGATAATTGCGCATGTACACCACTTTTGGCAGTGAGTTTTTCCAGTTTTCATTGGGAGTTTTAAGTGCGATACTTTTTTCTTTCTGTCACATTCCGGTAGAAATCTACTGAAGTATTTTCTCTGCTGTCCTGTTAGTGAACAACACTGGGTTATGCAGCATTTATCGGTTGTCACCCTCCCGGTGAGCTGAAGGTGATGAATATGAATGCTTGTGTGTGAAGATGAAGCAGAGAGACGTGAGGAGGGAAGTAAGGTGGATGCTTCAAAATATGGAAGTCAATTGACGCAGATTTGGAATTAATTTTGCGTAAGACTTGCCAGAGAGTAACAATGGGCTGGATTCTCCGATTTTGAGGCTATGTCCAGAGAATGTGACTAGTTTTACAATGAAAAAATTGGTGAGGCCCCCGCACCGATCCTCCGAGGGGCTAGCAGCCATGTAAAACACACTGCCTTCATAAAATAAACGGCCGGATGATTGCCGGGTCTGTGGCCGCACATGCGCACGACGACGACCTGCAGTGGTCGCGGCATACATGGTGCCAGCCACGTGCGGACCCAATCTGCCAGATAGTGCCCCCCCTGAACCTCCCCCTCGCCACCCCTGGACCACCCCCCACCAGACCCCCCAGTCCTTGCTGAAGCCCCCTCGGCCAGCGGCACTGCACCCCCCGATTGTGGCGGCGCTGGACACAGTCTGCAGTCACAACGCCACGTTCACGAAAACTGCGAGCACAAGTTAAACGTGCCGCTGTGAACTTGGCCCATCGGGGGCGGAGCATTGGGGGAGGGCCTTCAGGTAACATCCTGAGGCCATCCCAACGGCATGTGGCTCACGCCCCGACGACGCTGTTTTGGAGGAGTGGAGCATCTAAAAACAGGCGCCTATCCCGACTCAGTCGTTAAAAAGGGATTCTCCGCCTGATCGCCGATTACGAAATTGCCGTTGGCAAGTGGAGAATCCCGCCCTATGGGCGCGATTCTCCGCAAATGCGGAGAGTCATAAAGGCTGCCGTGAAACTGGCCGTGTTTCACGGCAGTCTCCGCGCCCCCTCCCGGGACCCGATTCTCCCCCCCGGGCGGGACTAGCAGAGCGGCCCCATGAAGCACGGCATCGCGGGCTTAGCGACCGTCGCTAAGCACGCGCGCCAAGCGTCACGGCAGCTGACGCGCACGATGACATCAGCTGCGCATGCGTGTGTTGGACGGCTCCAACCCGTGCATGCGCGGATGACGTCATCACGCATATGCGTCAAACCCGCGCATGCGCGGGCCGTCATGCCCCTCAGCCGCCCCACGGACTGATCCTGCGGGGCGGCAGAGGAACAAATAGTGCGCGGATATCGGACCCGCTGCCTGCGATCGGTGCCCACCGATCGCGGGCCCATGCCACCCTTGGCATGGCCGTGGTGCGGCCGTGCCAATCGGTGCCATGGTTGTCCAGGACGGCACTTTGCGGCCGTTTTCACGAACGGTGAGAGCAGGTGTGTTTGCGTTCATGAAAACGGCCGTAAAGGTCTGGGAACTCGGCCCATCGGCCAGGGGAGAATCGCTGTTCGCCGTAAAAAACGGCGAGCAGCGATTCGTGTCGTGGGGCGGCCGTGGGGGGGGGGGAATAGCGGGAGGTTGGGAAAAATGTTGGGAAGGCCCTCCCGCTATTCTCCGACCCGTCGTGGGCAGCGGAGAATCGCGCCCTATGTTTTTTATGTCACATTTTTCAAATCCATTTCTGCATTTAGTTCCCTCTTCTGCATTGTCGGTCAGACGGACCGATTTCAATGGGGCAGACTACTGGGTAATAGCTAACTTAGGACAGGACTGAAAGTCCGCCTGTTGTAAATGGATCCTTTTACATAGTCCATTTAGTAATTTTACCAAAATCGATGGGGGAAGATGTCTTTGTGGGCAAATTGCGCAAATATCAGTCGATATAAAAAATGCTTATGACCTTCTTACACGTAGCAGAGAGAAAGTATTTCCCCAAATTGTTGCACAACTTGTAACACATATAGAATAAAGACATTTGTTAAATCAGATTTTAATATTGGGTGATGTGCAAACTATTTATGAAGTGTATGAATATGGAATTACAAGTAGGCACCGTCAAGGAGACAGAAGTAATGTCAAAGCTTGGCTTAGTAAGAAGTCTTACAACACCAGGTTAAAGTCCAACAGGTTTGTTTCAAACACGAGCTTTCGGAGCACGGCTCCTTCTTCAGGTGACCATTCACCTGAAGAAGGAGCCGTGCTCCGAAAGCTCGTGTTTGAAACAAACCTGTTGGACTTTAACCTGGTGTTGTAAGACTTCTTACTGTGCTCACCCCAGTCCAACGCCGGCATCTCCACATCAAAGCTTGGCTTGGCACTTAAATATTTGCCGAATTCTCAATATTAACCGTTCTTAATGTTTATGGAGTGGAAGGACGCTTGGCTTGAGGCACAAGTCATATCAAATGCAATGCCTACACCAGTGGTTTAAACTTACACCAAAAACCTCCGTAAGGTATCAGCCAAGAATCAGTGTTACCAGCAAGGTGGGGTGAGAGAAAATGCAAACAATAAAAGTTACGTTCCATTTTGTTCTCCCTTTGCTAAATATACTGTGTACACTTGAACAAAACCTCAACACATTTGTTGAAGGATTTCTGCTAATGTAAATGTTCACATTATTCAGTCTCAGTTCCTTTTAGCATTATCAGCTGCATCACCCTGTGATGATTGAGGGGATACTGGGTAAGCAGCCAGCAGACAGCATTAAAAAATCTGTCAACAGTAGATGAGAAACATCAACTGAACATAGTAAATAGTTCACCACATGATTATGAACTGATATTGGCACAGCCAATTTGCAAAGTTTTCATCCATTCAAATAGGAACAAAATTAAGGAAACATCCGATGGTACTTACCTATCAAAATGACGATAAGAAAGAGTCCGTTATAACACACAGAAATAATATGTGCGATTTTGTATCCTGACTTGCAGAATGGTTTTCAAGTCAATGAAATCAAGTCCTTTGATGGTGCGATTTCAGAAACGGAGCATGATATCAAAATCTCAAAATTGTCCCTTCTCCCAGTGTGGGTTCCAACACAGAAAGGAGAATGAAAGGAGTGTGACACATGACTGCCTGCTCTGTTATTGATTTTCATACCAAGCGTGATCAGAATCTGACCAGAATGATATCCCCATGACTTTGCTGCTTACGATTCGCGTGATCACACACTTTAAAGATCACACAACTCACAGTTTTATTTCTCCACAGGGCCCTCGCTGCAAGAAGTTTCTATTGTTTTTAAGTCCGTGCTTTGATTATTTCTCCTTGTGAATTGTTGGGTGCTTCTAATTTGATGGCTGGGTTAATGAGTTTTCGCTTCCATCGTTCAAGTAATTACACATAATTGCAATAATGGATTGAGGTTGGGTTGTGCTGTCACAGAACCAAAAAGATTAGTCACAGCCTTGCCTCAGGTTCAGCTGGGAGCTCCAACTAAAAAGGGACCTCAACAATTTTCAGACTGGCTGTAAAGATAATTAGGTCAAGATAAACTGTTCTGTAGGTGGCTGGGGAGGTGGGGGGGTTAGAATTGGCAAAATTGTATAAAGCAACAGTGTGGCATTTCATCTGTACTTTTAATGTCAAAGTCATGTTGAAGTAATGCTTACACAGTGTTGAAGGATACATTGTTTTATAAATACAGTTTTGAGATATCCTCCCAAGCTCACTGACCATGAGTTCTGTTTCATACTTAACTGCTGCCACCTTGACTTCATTCTGCAATTTTTAGCTGGAATTGAATTCAATGGGCGGGATTCTCATCCAGCGATGCGGGAATCGTGATTGGGCGGGGGATCGCGTATCAGCCGAAAGTTGAGGCCGATGTCGGGTACCCAAAGGAATGCCATGCTCCGGTGCCTCGACAGCGGCGTGAATGCGTTCCATGCCTCATGGCGGCTTGGGCATGCAAATTGTACACTAAATGCCGTTGGTATATCATTAACGGACTCGACCCAGCAAATGCCAGGCCCCCCACGATGCTCTACCGCCGCCAGGAGGAATTACCGACGGCGAGGTTCACTTGTGGTATTTAAAAATCAGGAAACTGGCACCATAGCTGCAGAGGAAGAGAGAAAAGGTATGAAAAGTGGCCAACATTGTTATAGTGTCCTGACCATTGTGTCACTGGCCGGGGGGATTCTGCCAGGACTAAGGGGAGTAGCGGGGGTGCAGCCAGCAGGTAGACCATGGGATCGGGGTGGACGGGCATGGACCACCATTGCCGCAGCCAGCAAGGCAGCCAATGTGGCTGTGCAGGCCACTGACTGCCCTCTGTGAATTTAGTACCACTGGTCGTATGGGTGCCTCCCCAGGCCACCCCTCCCAGATACGCTCTGGCCCTAGCTGACCCATCAACAGGGTGGGCGTACTACAGCGCAATCAGTAGCATCTTCTTGGCTGGGATGAGGGTGGGAGGGGAGTTCAGTGCCTTTATGCAGCTCCTGCTTGACAGGCTCTCAAGTGCCAATCCCGACCCCAGAAAATCACACACCAGAGTTAGTTGGAATTGCACTGGTTCTACATGGCACCGGTGCTAGCCCATTTGGACATCCTGAATCGCAACAGGACTGCCACTGCTTTCAGGACTGTTGAACTCACGCGATTCTGTCCCGGCGTCAGCACTTAGCTCCAAAACAGAAAATTCTGGTCAATAAATTTGATCAGTTGTCAGTTGACAGCAGAAAATGACCAGGAAAGTTGCCAGAAAATTATAAAACCCTAACTGGATCACTACTTTCTTTCAGAGAAGGCAACCTGAATGGTATCCATCGATGGACTACGCCTAGGGTGTATGTCACTTCTGGACTGAACATTGTGGATGTAAAGGCTGGTTTGTGAGTGGCAGTCCCATCTGCAGCTGGCACAGCCCAAGGTCGACTGACGTTTTTGCTTCTGTCGGGCTCCCCTTTCTGCCATCTGGCCATTTCTTTTGTCCTCTATTTTTTCCATGCCCTTCCTGACTGCTTGATTCCTTGTACTCCAGTCAGCAGGAAAGACTTCCCATGCATTGACTCTGATCCTGATCAACTTGAATCCTTGGTTACAGCCATGCTTGTATCAAAGGCTTGGGCGAATCATTAGTCTCGTGCCAATAGTAAGCTTAGTAAGCTCACCATAGAGCATGACTTTGGGGGTGTGGCTGTCATCCATTCGACTCACATGACCCAACCAACAGATTCATCTCTGAATCAAAACGGAAAACATGCTGGGCATCCCTGCACGCTGGCTGCTGTACTCTGCTGCTGATCATGAAAGCATCTGATGATATTCCACTGATGGAACTGTGGATGTTCCCCTGGAAAGACAAAATTATGCCACAAGTCCATTCGGGCAACTCATTCTCTGCATCAGTCTGAAGAGCCCATCTCTGCGGACAAGATCGAAGGCCTTGCTGAGGTCCACAAAGACAATGCAGCGCGCTCCGCGTTGTTCACAGCACCTCTCCTGCAACTGCCAAAGTGACAAAATCATGTCAACTGTCGATCTGTCAGCTCTAAAGCCGCACTGAGACTCAGGGTAGACGGGGTTCCTGCAATCAGGTGTGAGCAAAGTGAGCAAAGACCTTCCCCACCATAATTAACAAGGGGATGCTTTGGTAATTAGCAGTCACTGTGATCCAATTTGTTTTTGTGTAAGATGACGATTTGTATCACACACATCTTGAGATACAAATCTTCCCTTACAGCAGAGACACAAAGGTTCAGGAGATGCAGCAGCACTGACAGTTTTCCACTTTGTGATTTCAGGTGGAATTCCCTGGTTTTCTGGAGCTTTACCACTGGCGGGGTAGCCAAAGACCCTGTTGAACTTTACTGAGGTGGGTTCGCTGTCCAGCTCCTCCCTGAAGGAAAGTTTGGAATAGCACTGAGGGCTCCTGAAGTGTTGGCGAGTGTAGACTTGAGAGATGAACAGACACTTTCAACTCAATTTTATTAACTACTTCTAACTAACTAACACACGATGACTGTGGGTCTAAATGATGCTAACTTAAACTAGAGACCTAAGCCTTGTCCAAACCAGTTGATTCTCTCAGCACGTGTTGTAAGTCTGTGCTGGGCTGGATGAGTTACACTCAGAGGCAGCACCCAGAAATGAGCGGGAACCGTGGTGCCCTCTGCCTTTATAGTGTGTGTATTCTAACTGGTGATTGGCTGCGGTGTTTGTACATGTTGATTGGTCCCTGTGTGTGTCCATCAGTGTGTGTCTGCACCATGATATACTGGTGTATATTATGGCAGCTCCTTCAATGACAATAATCCCCATTGTGCAAAGTTTGAGATAATGCTCCATTCACATTTTCATCTGCTTGCTAGGTTTGGTGATGATCATCACTGTCTGTCTTCAAGGGGGCTGATTTGATTGTTGCTGGGTCTGTTGCTTTTTTGATTCCTTCATACATCCCTCTAACATCCCCAGATTCAGCAGCATATTGTGATGCAGAGTTTCAACCAGTAATGGTTAGCACAGTTCCCGAGCAGTTTGCTGAGTTATGATTCTGGTAGTTCTGGGAGCATCCAGGTTTTGTTTGCTGGGGACTTGCTTGCAGTTCATGAGGGAGTTCCTCTGGCTCCATTTTGATATGATAAGCCTCAAACTAGTCAGTGTCCTCTAATTTATTTTCCCATATGCAATGAGTGCAGTTACAGATGGTATTGTGCAGGTGATGGCACTTTGCCACTGCACTCTGACCTTGGGAATTGTTGACCGCAAAAGCCTGGTCGAGGATGTTGAGACACTCCTGGGTCCTCTCTGTGTCAGTGGTGCAGCAAGTGTTAACACAAGGACAACTTTTCTCCTTAGTGTGGTCGAACTTCCTTGCTACACACCCAGGAGTGACCAGTGACATATTTAGCACTGCGAGAGCTACAATTGATTAGGTCACTGTTGAGGGTAGTAAGTCTGGTGATGGTAAGACTGGCCTGGTGCCAATGGTGTGATCGCAGATGTGTCCAGGACATCTTGTGCTGTGGTTTGGTTTGTCAGTAGCTGTTCGTCACACAGATTCCTTGATAATAGCACAGCTCCAGCAATCTCCGTCCATTTCTGTTCATCTTGCTGATTCTGTGGTGCCCAATGCACATTGGCCAAGTTGTGTTGTAGCTACCAACCCCCCTTTTATTGAAGTCCCCGAGAAGGTACAGTCCCTCAGTACTGGGAATTCTGCTGAAGGCAATGTCAACTGCCTCACAGAATTGATCCTTGAAACCTTTAATGGAGATGAGTACCAGGGCACAGATGCACATGAGGTAAACTGGACTCTAAGATGTCTCTCTGAACCTTCTGTGGCGGGTTGAATCATTACGAGTAGAGTGTTCTTTTACTGTGAAACTCATACCATGCGCACATGTTGCTTTATGAGTTTTTCCAAACCAGGAGAGCGTGCACTGCTTCTCATCCACTTTGTACAAGCATAATTTCTTGCAGCACAGCAATGTCCACATTGAGTCTTGTGAGTGCTTTGTCAATCACGACTCTCAATCTGTAGAAGGAGGTTGGTAAGGCCAGGATACATGGTCTTTATTTTCCAACCTGCGGTATGAAAAACAGATGGTTTCTTTATCAAGTTTGCCTTGCTAGTTGAGAGATGGCTCTCTAAGCTCCAAGCATCCTTGAAGCAAGTAAGCCATGGGGCAACAGCTTAACTACAAGGAGACTGCCCATCCTAAGGAAAGTGGCAGCTATCAAACAAGAGATGGTGACCTCGCCCACTGTCAAAGGTATGCCTGGAGCTTGTACTCAAAGCCAATTGAGCGCGAGCTTATAAATGGTAATGATTCTTGACATGAAATGAAAGTCGGCATTGTCTTCAAGGACCTATGGCTGCTCTCCCCTTTTGAGGGGAGTTGACTGGTGGCAATTTAACCTGAGGGTCATCACACCTCCGGCGAGGGGCAAGATTGTGAAGGAGGGGCTTTCAAGGATAACCTCAGATGGTACAGAAATTGAACACGCGCTGTTGGTGTCGCTCAGTATCGCGAACCAGCCAATCCAGCCAACTGAGCTAACCAACCCCCATATCATGCCAGCATAAACCATAAGACTGGAGTGCCGTCTTCAGGGTACAGGCCTGAACAAATAGTAGAGACCCTGAGTTACCCAAACCCTATTGGCATTGCTAGCATTGTCCAATGGAAAGGATAAAACCAGTACCATTTGGTACACCTTCTGCTGCAGGATGACAGGTTACCAGCTAAGGGATTCCACTCCAGATTTCATGTGAGGGTTTACTCGCTCAGTCATCTCTCCCAAGACACTCAGGCAGTGGGGCTATTTGCCCATGACTGGTGCTCTGGTTCATGGGCACAAGGGTGCCAGTGAGCCTTTATGCCACACATCTGGGCACCAAATCCCCTGTAGTTCAGCCAGGGTCTGCAAGGTACCCAGTTTATGTATATCGACATGGGGAAGCACTATGTAGGGTTGATAATGGAGAGGCTATGTACTGACAGGGGAGGCTCATGCACTAGGCCCTCTTTTCACAATCGCTGTACTGCGAGCCAGTGGTGAGAACTGAAAGCAAGAGGTGGTGAGCAGACTGACCACTAATCAGCACACTCTATGCTAACGCACTTGACACGTCACATCAACCAGAGGCACACAATAGAAACCCACCATCACAGTTATAGCATGCAATGTGTTTTTCTGAGTTTGGAGTTGATATTTGTCCCTTTAAGACCCTTAACTCTCATTGTTATTAAAGAAACAGGACATAAAGTTGATCCCAATTTAATTGTTTGGTGGTCCGATTGTATAGATTGGAAAATGATTGTAAATTTCAAGCTTCCAAAGCACCCAGTAATCATTTGCTATGTCTGCATTTAAGTTGTTTAGCATCTTGTAATAAAGTCTGATATGTTGGATTGTGATAGTGGGACTGTGACAATTTAAATCTGGACTAGACATGTACCAGGAGTTTAGATGCATTATTTTTTTAATTCTCCATTTCCTCGCTCTTATGACACGACAACAGATTAAAGTTCTTTCCAACCCTTCCTCAGAGGTACACACAGATATCCCAAACCAACTTTGTGATTTGTAATTGATAAAGGAGGGAGCACAGCTGTGACTACTCCAAATGTCCTCAGACTATTTGTCTATCAGAATGTGTGGAAGAGTCATCAGCAGATCTGATAGCAGCACTGATCTTCATTCAGCTTCACATTTCAACCTGTAGCAGCTCAACTTGAGTTGGTTACATAGACATAGAACAGTACAGCACAGAACAGGCCCTTCGGCCCTCGATGTTGTGCCGAGCAATGATCACCCTACTCAAACCCACGTATCCACCCTATACCCGTAACCCAACAACCACCTCCCCCCCTTTACCTTACTTTTTAGCACACTACGGGCAATTTATCATGGCCAATCCACCTAACCCGCACATCTTTGGACTGTGGAAGGAAACCGGAGCACCCGGAGGAAACCCACGCACACACGGGGAGGATGTGCAGACTCCACACAGACAGTGACCTAGCCGGGAATCGAACCTGGGACCCTGGAGCTGTGAAGCATTTATGCTAGCCACCATGCTACCGTGCTGCCCCGGTTGGATGGCTGGTTCTTGACGCGGAGCGATGCCAACAGTGCGGTTCAATTCGCGTACAGGCTGAAGTTAGTCACAAAGGCCCTGCCTTCTCAACATTGCCCCTCACCTGAGGTGTGGTGACCCTCTGATTAAATCACCACCAGTCAGCTCTCAAAGGGGAGAGCAGTCCTTTGGGACTGTGGCGACATTTATATTTTACAGCTCAACTTGAGACAAAATAATCTCCAAAGATTGCGAATAGATCACTATAGGTTTCCAAAGGACAAAGCTGGTCATCAGAGACTTACTGCTTATCGCTTTAATTACCTCCTTTTCTAATTTGGCCTTTTCAGCTTTCATGATGTCATGCATTATGAGCCTCACACCTTTATTTGGCGAGGCAACAAAAAATCATTTGCGTGTATCAAATCTGCAAGGAATCAACAAAACCTTAGAACATAGAACATAGAACAGTACAGCACAGAACAGGCCCTTCGGCCCTCGATGTTGTGCCGAGCAATGATCACCCTACTCAAACCCACGTATCCACCCTATACCCGTAACCCAACAACTCCCCCCCCCTTAACCTTACTATTAGGACACTACGGGCAATTTAGCATGGCCAATCCACCTAACCCGCACATCTTTGGACTGTGGGAGGAAACCGGAGCACCCGGAGGAAACCCACGCACACACGGGGAGGACGTGCAGACTCCACACAGACAGTGACCTAGCCGGGAATCGAACCTGGGACCCTGGAGCTATGAAGCATTTATGCTAACCACCATGCTACCGTGCTGCCCCTTGACATGCACGTTTCCAGGTGACCAGGGAAGGGGAATGCGCGGTGTCCACCAGTTACTGGAAATGTTCCTCAATTGCTTGGCATTGCATGACGAGGTAAAACTGGAGTCAAAACCAGGAGAATAAGTCAATCTGTTCAGATCCTGGCGCCTGCCTTTAACAAATTGCCATCAAGAAATGTCACTGGTGACTCAAGATTTAACAGCCATTCTATTTTCCTCTGTTAACTGATGTTTTACTTGACTGGATTAAAAAGCTACTCCAGAAGCAGACGTGCCATAAATCTATCAGGACAATTTATTTCATTGATCTGACCTGGGCTGTCATTATTGCAGATGCTGCACTTTGTCTTTGTGCTTCCTTTTTAAAAAATCAATTCATCATCAGTTTTCCCGAGAATATTAGAGAGGTCAAGTTGCAGCAGAGGGGAGTACGCAGTAAAACATTAAAAAGATGTTAATATGTCATGTCGAGGCATTGAAGATGTTTTTACGATAGACAGAAGGATCCCTGAATAATGAACTATTTTATTTTGGTCAGTTAGTTGCGTTGCTAAACTACGCAGATCAGTGTGTGTACGAGTACATGTGGGAGTGTGTGTATGTGTGCATGTAAGTGTGTGTGTAAGTACGTGCATACTTGTGTGTGCTTGTGCTTTTTGTGTGCATTTGTATCTGTGTGTGCATTTGTATTTGCGTGTATGTACGTGTGTATTTGTATGGGCGTTGATGTGTGTGCTGTCTGAATGTGTATCTGCATGTGCGGATTTGAGTGCATGTTTGAATGTGTGTGTCATTATGTGTGTTTGTGTACTTGTGCATGTAATTGGGTGAAACTGAAGGCCACTTTCTGTCTGTTCTCTTCATAGCCCCCTTCCCCCCGTCGCACAACTTTAAGGTTACTCTTCCTACCACATGTCACATGGAAAAGACCCTTCTGGTCCCAAAGCTTTCTCGCCTGGACATAGGTGGCTTTTTCCTGTCAGCAAATTTTAAAAGGCTGGAATTTGGAAGCACCCATGCTCCATACGGCCTTGTGTCAGTCCAGGAAAGACGCTCTTGTTGGCCATGCTTTTGGTTCCAACTTGTAGGATTTATGTGAACAGCGAAATAAAATTTGGCTTAGTCAGGAATTTATTGGATTTGGACATTAGCTAAACTCCCTTCTGCACCCCTCAGCTCAAAATATTTTTGTCCACAAAGTTAGTGAAAGTGCAAACATTTCAACGAGGGACCATCCAGGAACTGAGTGAACAGAACACCCAAAGGATATCTTCTTCATGATGAGATTGAAGGATTAGTAAATAAACAGTGGGAAGACTGAGAAAGAAGGGGAGTTAAAGGTGGTAAATTCCATGTAAAATCTGGTACAGAAAGAGAAATATAAAGAGAGAGAAAGAAAGATTGGGGTGAAGAGAGTAAAAGGGGACAAAAAAACATTTTTTCCAAATGACAGTTTTTAAATGCAAAATTCAAAACCTGATGGGTGATACCTCATGCTTGCAATGCAAGAGTTCATTTTCAGTGCCAGAGAGATTAAGTAGCAATAGCTAACAATGATAACATTGCTATAGGTGCAAACTTTCAGATACATACAGCAGCTTCGTGACATTCAATGTATGTTAATGGTGGAGCAGATAATAAAATGCAATTGTGATGAAGCTAAAGGAAGCTAAGTGGAGCTAACAGACAGTTATACAGGGAACACAGATGGACATGCACACCTTGGTGAGCTGATAGGTCCACCAGCCATCCTCCTTTAACTAACAAGGAGTATCTGGAAGAATCCAGCTCCAGCATGGGAGAATGCACCTCGTAGCGAATGGAGCTCATCCTTTGCACCATGACAGTGGCGATCAACTCCATGTTGGCAATAGTAGGCTCATGATGGAAACTCTGTTGGTCATTGTCTCACCTTCCATTGCACCACAGGTGGAGCACAGTGCTGCAGTGGAACTTCAGATAGAGATCACAACAGCCCTGATTGCTGTCACAGCAATGGGCCTCATTTCTCAAAGGGGTTCTTGCGGCTCTATAGCAGTACCCCAATAAGGTACGAGGTGCTGTCCCATGGGAGTGACCATGGCACTGTGGAACATGGTCCTTGTGTCCTCTATCAAGATGGCAGCATTTGTGTTCCCACCCCTGCCACTCTTCCAGTGACCTTGCTTTTGCCTTTCAGCCATCTAACCCAGACACAGCTGCCCCCCCCCCCCCCCCCCCCCCCCCCCATGTTGCTATACTGCAGTCTGCAGCCAAGCACTCAAATCCCAGATATGCTTGAGGGGATTCAGCAAGGCCATCTGCAGTCTTCCCTGTGAAAGTCAGCATCCTTTCACCAGCCATGCTACTGCACAGGGTTCACTACACAAGTGCACCAGGACAGACAAGGGTACCTGCAAAATAGATAAAGTAAAGTAGCGATAGCCCCAGATGACCACAGACTGATTTCCTCTTTGAGGGGGAAAGCTGAGTTGTAGTAATTTAACCTGAGGGTAGCCATACCTCAGGCAAGGGGCAAGGTTGAGAACGTGGGCCTTCATGAATAACCTTAGCCGGTACTGGAATTGAGCCCGTGCTGTTGGCTCTGCATCACAAACCAGCTGTCTAGCCAACTGAGCTAAACTGGTTCCCTGCAAAACAGGTACCATTCAATTGGCCAGCAGTTCTCGGCAGCATGACCAGTTGACGTAGGGTTGTCCCCGACCTTTCAGCCAGTTTATTGGGCCACCACTACTCGGTTATAATCCTGGTCATTGTTTCATTGGACTGATCGCATATTCAACAATGTTTCATATGCCTCTGTGACTTTCATTGTACACATGTTCTCCTTGCATGGTGGGATGGTGGAGGGGGCTCATGTACCAAGTGTAGTAGAGGGGGTTTACGAGTCCCCAAACAGTCTCTGGTTCCTCTAGGAGATCCAAACTTGGTGGATAGAGATGACTGATGTGGGAAAATGCAGCCAGGATAGCAGGCATTCATCAACATGTTTTCTTGGCATGGTCACAAAATAACTGCCTCATTATGGATTGAAATCTCTTGCTGTTCCTGTCCCTCTCTCCATGGTTATGGAGACACACATAGGCACTGCACCATTGGGAATCTTGCTATTCTGGTGAAGCCAAGTGACCTTTGGTCCTGCCTGTCCCACCTGAGCGAGAATATGATGTATTCTTGTCACCTGGAGTAGGTGACCTCCATTTCCTCTCAATTGTCCCAGTGAACTGGTAAATGTTGGTGATGTCTCCCACCCTGCCTGGAATGGCAGCATACATATCAAGGCAATGACATTCTTCACGGCCTCTGATCATTCGGTGATCATCTCCCTGTAGAACCCGAGAGAGAAGTGCTCCTAGAAAATGCTGGTTGGATAGAGTCTTCTGTGTAAAGTCCTCCTCCTTATCCTACCTTGCAAAGCTTCCCCTTTGCTGCCTGTGCTTCATCTCGCATTCATATTGCAGACCAAGAAAGACTGCAACCATAGCCTGGCACACCTTTGGTAGCAACTCCTGACTCCTCCCTGATTTGAAAGCACCAGCTCTCGAATATACAGCTCCCAAGAAAATAGCTCAGAACGTCTACAAAATCAGCCTGAGCAGAACGAAGCCAAAATCCCATCAGTTGCAACTAGTTGTCTGGTTCTTCAACACAAGTGCTGGGCCTTCCTGAAGTTGAGTGTATATTCTCTGCTGACTGGCAAGTGAATGCGTTGAATAGGTCCACATGATTCAACTGAACATGAAATCAGGGCTGAGTGACTTCATGTTCAGAGGCTCCCTGTGCACAAAGAAGAAGTCTGTGTGAGAATCCCTTCTCAGCACAGGTGCTAAAATTGGCTGCACTGGAAGTTGGCTAGAGGTACGCTGGATCCTACACGGGCACTCTCCAACTCCTGTAGCAATGTCTCCAGCAGTGCTACCGATTTAAATTACATACCCCATATTTTTTCTGATAGACCCCTTTTCAGCTCCATCACTCAAACTGCAATGAGTTACCACTCTTAAATACATCAAGGAATCCATTTTAAAGCAGATTTTTAAAAAAAGAATTAAGTTCTAAAGTCTTCCATTATTGCACTGGTTCAAGATAGATTTTACGTTCTGGGATATGTGAATGTGATTCATTGAAAACTTGAGGAACGAAACGCTTCACAAAATTAAGACAATTTTGGGTTCAAGTTGCACCTGGATCGCTGATTGCCCACAAAGTGGAAACTCCAATCCAACTCCCCACCCTCCCAAATTCCCTGCAGAGGTTCCGTACTTCGCGGTTATGGGGCGTGAAACCTATGCCTTCAGACCAGCCTTCAAATAGCAAGAAAGACATTCAAATCTGTGAAAACAACTCTTTGTGTTTTGTCATTTTGGCCGGTGCTTAAATGAAAAAGTTCAGAAACGGAATGTCTAATCAAAGTATAGCATTCCCCGATTGACATGAAATATGTATATAATTGCGACCCAGAGGTGTTTAAACTCAAGTGGTCACACGCACCTACTGTAGGATCCCAGCATCTTCCAAGATTCAATTATCTCTAGACCCACAGCAAAGAGCAACAGATGGCAAATAATTGGAGGCAAAGTCACAATTTATTAAACAAATTACAAAGGGGTTATAGGTACCCGTCAAGTTTCCCCTCTGCCTTTTTGGACTTCATTGCTTGCAAATTGCTTTGGGACATCCTGAGGTCACGAAAGGTGCTATGTAATTGCAAGTTCTTTTGCTTTCTTTAAACTTTCTATTCATTACATGATAACTAAACCTTCTCAAAGGAAATGCATGAGCCGCACTATCATAGCCACCATATCTCCACGTAGAATTGAGAGACACACGCAGTACTGATGGGAATACATGCTCCTGTCACCTCCCAGTTGTTTTTTTGGGAGAGAGAGCAAGTCTTGATACTTTTTAAAAACGTAGCAAACGTGACATAATTTCATTAAATTATTTTTAAAAATTTAGACCTTGTCGTTCAACACATGGAACCTTCGGCTGTATACAGGAGTGACGGAGAACCCTCTTCACTAGATCTCTGAAACTATATAAAATTAACAGAAGGCTATTTCAGCCAGAGTACTGATCGGGTGAATCCCAGCCGATTGCCACAGGCGCTATGGGATCTGTCAAAGGTCAAAGGCCGAGGATGTAGCAGGGCAATGACATGGTATCATTGTATCAACGTGCACAGCACAACTGTCAGGTCATGCTAATGTTGAAAGCAGATGCTTGGCGAAGGTCAAAGGTGACACACAGAGAGCAGACTTATATTCTTTTTTGAAAGTCATTTGGGGCCTGAAATTGAAACCTAGCTGCCAACATTTTTTAGAAAAAATATCTCTAACTCAGAGAAGACTAGATTCCTATCTCACATTATATAGCGGCACAGATACTCAAATGGCAGATCTAAGATTTGGGGCATTTGTTGCAGAACATGCGAGAGAAATAAATAAATCTGAGCAGAGCGAAAGCCCCAAGATTAACCCTTGAAAATAAAAAAGTTTGAATAAAGAGGAAAAGATGCTGTCCTAATAGATCACTGTGTGAAAGTCATTCTCTTATTATAGCATAAACCACGTAAAATATATTGAATATATCATCCCCTACCACATGTAGTTACAATGACATAAATATTGTGAGATTACACGGCAATCGTTAATCCATCCCGTGCCCATCTTTGTTACAACCCTTGGGCTAATGCACGGTCAATTCCAGCCCCACTTGACCAGGGGTCACAACACAATTGAAATTAATAAATAATTCTTAGAAAAAGTCCCGAAATCTTTGGCCCTTGGCTGCCCAATAACTATGGTTACCAGTTTTGTAAAATTTAGACATGGTTAACATTATTAATAACAATAACTATAATTAAATATGCAGAAAATACAACAGGTTAACTATTCCCTAATTCCTAACCTCCCCCCACTTGAACTCGCCCTCCTCTCTACATACACACAAGACAGACAAACACAAAGGGAAAAGGAAGGGTGTAAAATAATGATAAAAGTAAAAAGGCTTTGAGTTAAAGGTTTTTTCTTTCAATCTGTTATGATTTTCACTGTAAATTCATTCAGGTCTCTGTACAGCTATGCGCAGCTTTTCTGGAGAAAGAGATAGAGCAGGTCCTTTGCTCTGAGCGTCCAGGGCCCCAGCTGTCCTTTCCTCGGTTCTCTAAAAAAATCATCCCACCTGGGTAGGATCCAATCACCGCATGTGACCAGGCAGAATACAGCCTTTTGGCCAATTCCTTGGCCACCAGCCTATCAATCGAACCAAGTCCCACCAATCTCTCAGGTGACAAAAAGTCTGAGTTCTGTTGTCCAAAGGCTAGCACAGTGTTCTCCTTTGTAACTTTTGAGTTTGTCACTTCCCCTGCTCGACTTATTCATCCATGGATCAGAATGATAGCAGCAAAAATAAAGAAATGGAAAAAAAGGGAATCAGCAGGAAGGGGCTTTACAACACGGTGACTGTCTTTCCACAACTGCACTTGTTGAGGAAGAAATTGTGAAGGATTAAAGCCACTCATAATACACATAGAATATAGAACAGTACAGCACAGAACAGGCCCTTCGGCCCTCGATGTTGTGCCGAGCAATGATCACCCTACTCAAACCCACGTAACCACCCTATACCCGTAACCCAATAACCCTCCCTTAACCTTACTTTATTAGGACACTACGGGCAATTTAGCATGGCCAATCCACCTAACCCGCACATCTTTGGACTGTGGGAGGAAACCGGAGCACACGGAGGAAACCCACGCACACACGGGGAGGACGTGCAGACTCCGCACTTGTTATGACCTTCATATGACCCTGGTTCAAATCGATCCCAGGCCTGGGGGTTAATAGTGACTTTGAACAGCAACATGAAAATGAAATGAAATGAAAATCGCTTATTGTCACGAGTAGGCTTCAATGAAGTTACTGTGAAAAGCCCCTAGTCGCCACATTCCGGCACCTGTCCGGGGAGGCTGGTACAGGAATCGAACCGTGCCGCTGGACTGCTTGGTCTGCTTTAAAAGCCAGCAATTTAGCCGAGTGAGCTAAACCAGCCCCTGACCATGAGGTGGGTAATAGTGACTCAACCACTGGTTATACACCACTCCACATTTAAGTGAATAGATCTTGTTAAGGGTCTGCTGACAGCCTCACCAAGAGGACCAGCATGCAATGCAGAAAGATGATAAACAACCTCCTTGGGGCAGCTAGGATGAGTCACCACCTCTGTGCCCCTGGCATCAGTCCCGTCTATCACTGCTCACATCAGCCCCTAATCCCCTAGAGACCAAACAAACTCCAGCTGCCTGCATCTCCCTTACAACACACCCTCCACCAAACCCCACATATGTATTGTCCTCTTTGGCAAGGAGTCTTGTGCACACATGCCACCAGCTACAAACCCCACATAGAACTTGCCTACCAATGTCTCAATATTCCTTTTCTGTGTCCCCAAGGATAAGACAGTCCATAATCGTCAGGTGTGCCAGAAGACAGGAGGGTGCATGCCAGACATTTGTGTCACACCCCGTCACTGGTTTGGGAATACATTGTAAATGACAAGAGTATTGCACTGATACAGTTGAAATCCTCTAACCTGTTGTAGTCAAGATAGATACATTTTAAAAATGAGCCAAATGCAATAGTTTGACTCAACCGAGAGCTAGAGGTATGCACGAATATGGATGTGTAACTTTTCGTACTTCACCATCCACCCTTTCCTTCACAGACAGCGTTCCTGTCTATAGCCCAGTTTGTGTGACACACAGGGCTGGATGTAGTGCTACCTGTCCCAGTGGGAAAAATGGCAGCAGGGTCCATTTCAAAGAGGTCCCCTGATCGAGTTTACAGTGAGCCACAGAAACGCCATGCCACTAAATTCTGGTGAAATCAGGAATCATTTGTGTCTTTTGTGATATGTGCCTGTATGACCATTGTCGTGTAAAGGTGCTCAGCAAAGCAAGGGTTAACACAAAATTGGAGAATGGCACCGCCAAACCTCATGATGTATAGAGTCACATGGTAAGAGATTCTGAGAGAACAGTCCAGAGCAACACTCTGTAAGTAAACAGCCTATCGACATGGTCCAGCACGATGCATGGATATATCTTGGAACTATAAATAGTTAAAAACTACCCATTAATATACAAGTAATCAAGATCTCCCCATTGAGACACCTCTCCAGCAGTGACAGCATATTAAAAACGTGTCAATTGGCCAAATCCCGCTATAGAACATAGAACATAGAACAGTACAGCACAGAACAGGCCCTTCGGCCCTCGATGTTGTGCCGAGCAATGATCACCCTACTTAAACCCACGGAACTTGTATACCCGTAACCCAACAATCCCCCCATTAACCTTACACTACATTTTCTCACATAGGCCTGTTCCTGCCGTCAAATTAATCGCTGGGTTTTCCGGCATCCGACAGTCTTCGTCACGGCCGGTTTCTCCAGCAATTAAGTGGACCCAGCCAACCTGCTTGAATCAAAGCCTCAAATGTGACCTTACAAATGTGAAAAGATTCTGCTCTGTACTGCTGTTCATCTCCAAACACTTTTTGCTACAACTCCTAATCCCATTCATGTCATCAGTGACTCAATCTTTAAAAGCAAAATATTCCATTGAAAAAGCAGAACAAACATTGATCACTTCTCTGCAGATAATTTTTGAAAAGGGTGATGCATGGTTTTGATGGTGAAGCCGCTGAAGCAGTTCACAGTGAATCATCACATCGTTACTCCAAACCCTCCACCAACAGGAATGAATGACCAAGGTCATAATTTTTGCTTTCTCGGTTCACAAAAACGTCACTGTAGTGGAAATGATTTTTCCAATTTGGAAAGGCTGAGGTTTTTCTGATTTACTCCATATACATTGCAGGGTTAATTCAGAACACCGTCAACAACATTGAGTTCAGCGAGGGCCTGCAATGGTCATTTATGCGTGAACTCTTGGCTGGTTTTTGAACTGACTCCAGTGTCAGAGCGCAACCCGTACAAGTTGACGATGTTAAAAGCGCCGTGAGGTAGGTTACGAAGTCAGGAATGAAGTGGCACCCGACAGTATTCCCCCATTCACTGTGGGATCATCTTGGCCCAGCTGGAGGGCAACCCGATGAGATACGTGTGATTCCTCTGGTTTGTGTTTATTGACCCACCATAATAGCATGTGACTGCTTTACCCAGCATATTAAGCATCTGTACTCAGACTAACAAACAGTTGCTTAAATCAAAGTTACAAACTCACCAGAAGCCTTATGAAATAGTAATTCTCGTGGTTTTGCATAACGATCTCTTGAAATAGTTAATGTAATATAGATCTAGGCAGGAGTCAACAGTGATGTAAATGTGGATAATTCTCTAAGTGACAAACTGCGACTGTCTGGTCTATCCAGGATCATTTGTTGCTTATAAACTCAATGTGCAATGCTCCATCAAGATTGAGAAAGCCCTCTGATCTAATTATAAGGTTGTTGGAAGCTGATTGTTCAGGGTGTGTCTCCATTAAGTACACAAATTGATTTGAAACAGTAAGAATTACTGAAATTAGGAGCTTTGTTTAAAGCTCCTATGACAGCACTTCAGCTTGTCACACAGACTCGAGTTTGGCTTGTCAGTGCCACTACATCTACATCATGACCATTTATCGTGTGAGATTAAGTGCACAAAATGAATCAGTAGTCCCAAACAGTACTTATTTTAAAACTGGGAGCATTCTGTTATGCCTGGACAACACTAATCGCTATCATCCAGGTTTTTAAAGCCTTCTCCTTCCAGTTGAATGATGTATGGGTTGATCTTCAAATCCCTATGGAAAAATAATTAGGAAAACTGAAGTCTTACCTTTGGCTACATAGGACACCGAATCTCCCAAATGGACTTGAGTAAGTACGAAAACAAGAGAGGCATTAAACGTCTTATCAATTCACTTTTTTAAAAGCATCCTTCTTAACCCAATATTCCCGTACCAGCCTCCCCAAACAGGCGCCGGAATGGCCACTAGGGGCTTTTCACAGTAACCTCATTTGAAGCCTACTTGTGACAATACGGGATTTTCATTTCATTTTCAATGAACAAAGTGACCACCCCTCTGTGACTGTCCCTGTTGATGTTCCCTCTGTGACTGTTTCTGCTGGAGACCCCTGTGAGACTGTTTCTGCTGGAGTCCCCTGTGAGACTGTTCCTGCTGGAGTCCCCTGTGAGACTGTTCCTGCTGGAGTCCCCTGTGAGACTGTTCCTGCTGGAGTCCCCTGTGAGACTGTTCCTGCTGGAGTCCCCTGTGAGACTGTTCCTGCTGGAGTCCCCTGTGAGACTGTTCCTGCTGGAGTCCCCTGTGAAACTGTTTCTGTTAGGGTCCCTTCTGCGACTGTCCCTGATGGAGCCCATGCCCATGACTATTCCTGCTGGAGCCCGCTCTGTGACTGTTCCTGCTGTAGTCCCCTCTGTTTCTGTTTCTGCTGGAGTCCCTTCTGTGACTATCCCTGTTGATGTTCCCTCTGTGACTGTTTCTGCTGGAGTCCCCTGCGAGACTGTTTCTGCTGGAGACCCCTGTGAGACTGTTTCTGCTGGAGTCCCCTGTGAGACTGTTCCTGCTGGAGTCCCCTGTGAGACTGTTCCTGCTGGAGTCCCCTGTGAGACTGTTCCTGCTGGAGTCCCCTGTGAGACTGTTCCTGCTGGAGTCCCCTGTGAGACTGTTCCTGCTGGAGTCCCCTGTGAGACTGTTCCTGCTGGAGTCCCCTGTGAGACTGTTCCTGCTGGAGTCCCCTGTGAGACTGTTCCTGCTGGAGTCCCCTGTGAGACTGTTCCTGCTGGAGTCCCCTGTGAGACTGTTCCTGCTGGAGTCCCCTGTGAGACTGTTTCTGTTAGGGTCCCCTCTGCGACTGTCCCTGATGGACCCCTGTCCATGACTATTCCTGCTGGAGCCCGCTCTGTAACTATACCTGCTGGGGCCCCTCTGTGACTGTTCCTGCTGGAGTCCCCTGTGAGACTGTTCCTGCTGGAGTCCCCTGTGAAACTGTTTCTGTTAGGGTCCCTTCTGCGACTGTCCCTGATGGAGCCCCTGTCCATGACTATTCCTGCTGGAGCCCGCTCTGTGACTGTTCCTGCTGTAGTCCCCTCTGTTTCTGTTTCTGCTGGAGTCCCTTCTGTGACTAACCCTGTTGATGTTCCCTCTGTGACTGTTTCTGCTGGAGACCCCTGTGAGACTGTTCCTGCTGGAGTCCCTTCTGCGACTGTTCCAGCTGGAGTCCCCTGTGAGACTGTTCCTGCTGGAGTTCCCTCTGTGACTGTCCCTGCTGTAGTTCCCTCTGTGGCTGTTCCTGCTGGAGTCCTCTGTGAGACTGTTCCTGCTGGAGTCCCCTTGTGACTGTCGCTGCTGGAGTCCCCTCTGCGACTGTTCCTGCTGGAGTCCTCTGTGAGACTGTTCCTGCTGGGGCCCCCTCTGTGACTGTCCCTGTTGATGTTCCCTCTGCGACTGTTCCTGCTGGGGCCCCCTCTGTTACTGTCCCTGCTGGGGCCCCCTCTGTGACTGTCCCTGTTGATGTTCCCTCTGTGACTGTTCCTGCTGGAGTCCCCTGTGAGACTGTTCCTGCTGGAGTCCCCTGTGAGACTGTTCCTGCTGGAGTCCCCTGTGAGACCGTTTCTGCTAGGGTCCCATATTTGACTGTCATGTTGGAGCCCCATGTGTGACTGTTCCTGATGGAGCCCCCTCTGTGACTGTCCCAGGCGGAGTTCCCTCTTTGATTGTTCCTGATGGATGTTAAAGTCATCCCAGGTTACAGGACATTGAGGTCTGTCGCCTGCCTTCGCTGGACCTGCAGGTACAGGGGAAGCAGCTTGAAGGATCACCCATAAGTGGGCGTAGATGATCACTTACATGCACTTCAGTCTGATGAACCATGGAACTCCTATAGTGCAGAAGAAGTCCATTCGGCCCATTGAGTCTGCACCAAGCCTCTGAAAAAGTACCCTACTAAGGCGCATTTCCCCACCCTATACCCATAATCCCATCTAACCTACACTCTATTGGGCATTGAGGGAAAATTTAGCATGGCCAATCCACCCAACCTGCACATTTGTGGACTGTGGGAGGAAAGTGAGGCACCTGGAGGAAAGCCACGCAGACGCGGGGAGAACGTGCAAACCTCACACAGTCACCAAAGGTCGGAATTGAACCCGGCTTCCTGGCGTTGTGAGGCACAAGTGCTAACCACTGTGCCACCCTGCGGCTGATGGATGTAACAAATTTGCTCTAATGTTACTTTAACTAATGGGAGGTCACTTTCATTGTGGACAATCTCTAAAAGTTTCCTTGATGCCTTGGTCACACATGGTTTGCTTGTGTAGGGTTAGTCATGATTGCATACTCTCTCATCTTTATGTGTGTGTCTTGACTTGAGCACTCATTGCTGGGTAAGGACGGGGAGGAGGAGGAGGCAAATGCTATACATTTAGTCCAGGTTTCATTGAATTCAGTTGGATGGTGCAATATGGTTACAGGAACTGGATGTGCTTTAGATTTTCCCATGCCTGACTGGCACATTTTTAAATTCCTCTCACACCTGGTTCGAGGGCTTTCTAATTGAGTGTGGCTTGTCCAGCATCCTCCACCATATCTTCACTCCCATCAGAAGAAGATTGGTGTTCAATCATGACCTACTGATGTAAGCACCTCCCACCCTGCGCTCAAACCTAGATTGTGGAGAGCAGAGCAGACCACCACAATATGCGACAGCATGGGAAGCACTGGAGGACTCCAACAGATCAATCAAGGCATTAGAATCCCATTTTCTGCAGCCCAATGGTCTGTTCGATGGTCAATCAGGTGAACCCATGATAGGTATTGTATTTCATCTCTGCTGCAGAACGATGGTTCCTCACAGGCATGAGCAGCTATGTCTCCAATGGGGAACACCTTGAAGATAAGCAGGGGCCAAGATAAACTGTGCACTAGGGAACCCCTGGTGGCTTCCTGGAAACAGCAGGGGCGCAATTCTCCGCTCTCACGAAAATTCGGAGAATAGCGGGCGGCGTAAGTTTTTACGGACACGCTGGTCCGACGTCCTCCCGCTATTCTCCCCCCCCCCCCCCCCCCCCCCCCCCCACGCCCGCCTCCCGACACGAATCGCTGCAGCAGCGATTCTCCCCCGGCCGATGGGCCGATTTCCAAGTCCTTTACAGCCGTTTTTACAAGCGTAAAACACACCTGCTCTGACCGTTCATAAAAACGGCCATAAAGTCCCGTTCTCAGGAACCATGGGACCGATTGGCACGGCCGTACCACGGCCGTGCCAAGGGTTCCATGGGCCCGCGATCGGTGGGCACCGATCGCGGGCAGCGGGTACTTACCCCGCGCACTCTTTCTCCCTCCGCTGCCCCGATGGATCCATCCGCGGGGCTTCTGCGGGGCATAACGGCCCGCGCATGCGCGGGTTTCACGCACAAGCGCGATGACGTCATCCACGCATACGCAGGTTGGAGTTGTCCAATCCGCGCATGCGCGGCTGACGTCATCTGACGCGTTAGCCGTCGTTAACTCTGGCTAGCGCGTTAAGCTCGCGATGCCGGAGTTCACGGCCGCGCGATACTAGCCCCGACCGGGGAGATGAATCGGTTCCCGGTCGGGGGGGCGGAGGCTGGTGTCAAACGCACCCGTTTTTGACGCCAGCTTCCCGAGTTTTCATAACTCGGGAGAATCGCGCCCCAGAAATTTTCAGGACACACTTTTGATGGTCACAGACGAGTTACACATTTAAGGGGATGGGACTCTTCCTGTTGATGAAAGCTTCTGGCCATTCACTGGGAGCCTTTATGAAATCCAGTGATGGCTCCAAGGACGATGGCCCCTATGCCTGACATTAGGATTTGTTCAGCAGTACGCCTTGAACTAGGCTCTTGTCATCTTCTTGATGCAGAGTGGCTGCTACCTGGGTGTCCCAGTGGATCCCTGGAAAGCTGCAAATGCATCAAAGTTGAATGCCGCAGTGAACTTCAAGGTCTCGAGCACTGGTGTCCATCAAAGCATCTGGGTCTCAGCTCACCCTGAAGCACAGTACATAAATCGGTGAAAATCGGTGCTTTCCTGGCTGTGTTGTAATTCACTAACTGAACACTAGGAGTATCACTAGTATATAAGTGAATGTTAGAGTCAGGTGACCTCAGACTGACCAGGGAGCTGGGAGAGAGATAGTGGTTTGTGCATATTCATCTGTTGTTTTGTATATATTTGACCCACAGTTAATGTTTAGCTTTAGCTACAAGTGTTCTTGGTACATAAATTAGGCCATCTCACAAGAACATCACATGGTACCAGGACTAGATGGTATTAAACACTGATAAAAAGCTATCACATCATCAGTGATGCCTGCCACGAGGTCCACAAAGATTTGAAGATTTTGCAGACTACATAAATGAACTACATGGAGTTGTTGAAGCCACCAATGAGTCTCAGATTTCGTGGTAATGTGGACAGCAACTAACGTGTGTTGAAACAACAATTTAATCTCTTTCTTACTGACGTAAATTTATGAGATCAATCAGATTCGCCGAAGGTAGCAATGCTCATAACAGCAGCAGGGGCCAAAGCAATTGTTGTGTTTAATACGTTTAAATTTGCAAACGATGAAGATAGTAAAAGTTTTAACAAAGTAATTCAAAGATTTGATGAACATTGCACACCCAGAAAGAATGACATTTATGAACGCTATGTGTTTAGATCACGTTTACAGAAGAGTCCATAAATCATTTCATCACTGATTTAAAGTTAAAAGCTAGAACCTGTAATTTTTCAATGGTGGAATCTTCCATGACTCAGGGCCAAATTGTGTTTGGTGTGAATGAAAATAAGTTGAGAGAACGGTTTCTGAGGGAATCGGACGTGTCTTTGGAATAAATAGTTAAATGTTTCACGGTAATGACGGCGTCTTCTTGGAGGAAAGCACTCCGGTTGCCACTCTTCTTCCAAAAAGGCGGGGAATTTTCTGAAAAAAGGCGGGAAAGTTCTTGCAGTTCCTCGCACAGCAACAAACAGGTTACAGATCAGAACAAAGTATTTTTGTGTAAAAGATGTGGTCAAAGTCACAAATTACAGAAGTGCCCAGCGTTTGGCAAGTTTTGTTCCAGATGCAAAGGAAAATAACCACATTGCTCAGAATTGTTACTCTAAGCTCAACCCCAGATCAGTCAGTGCAATGGAAGATACAGTCTCCAGTGATGAAACATCATTGTTTATTGGAATAATAACAGAGAAGAAGAATTTTTTGGAGATATCAAAAAATTCTCCAGCTCTTAAAATAATGAAAACTGATGCTCCGTTTAAAATAAATGTGGTTGATGAGGACAAATGACTGCTATCACTTGAAGTGAATGGTACAGTGGTCCAATTGAAGTTAGACACTGGCGACAAAGTCAATTTAATCAGCATGACTGATTTTAAAAATCTGAAAATTCAGCTGATTAGAAGAAAGTACAAAAAATCTCTGAGATATTATAATGGTTTAAGCATTAAATGTTATGGTGCTTGTTATCTGAGTGTGGTGATGAAGAACACAGATTATTCCGCCCCATTCTATATTGTATCCGAGGGCTTGGATTAATTATTAAGCAATCAGTCCTGTGAAGAATTGGGTCTAGTGCAGTTGGTATATAGCATCCACAAAGGATCTGATTAACACTCCAACAATTCTGAGAACTTTATCAGCAAATTCAATTATGTGTTCACAGGTTTCCATGCACTACCATTCATCTGCAAGATACAATTCAAAGAAGATGCAAAATTTGTGATACATGCACCAAGAAGGGTACCTGCCCCTCTTTGGGATCACCTCAAAAGGGAGCTAGACAGAATGACAAAATTAAAAGTAATCAGAAAAATAGAAGAACCTACCAATTGGTATGTGTAAAGAAAAAGAATAGCGATATTCGCATATGTATGGGTCCCAAAGATCTTACGAAAATATGAAAAGAGAACACTACCAAATACCAAAGCGTGAAGAAATCACATCGGCAATGGCTTGTGCATAATATTTACGAAACCTGACACATCTCAGGTTTTCTGGCAGCTAAAGCTAGAGGAACAAAGTACAAAATAATGCACTTTTAATATGCCATTGTATGTTATTGCTTTCTGAGAATGCCGTTTGGCATAATTTCGGCATTAGAAATTTTTCACAGTGCCATGGAGCACATAATCAAAGGCATTGAAGGTATATGTGTGTACGTGGATGATATCATCATTTGAGGCTCAACCATAGAAGAGCACAATACGAGGTTTCTTAAAGTTCTAACGAGGGTCAGGAGAAATGGGCTGAAGCTCAACAAGCAAAAGTGCCAATTTGGAGTAACTGAGGTCACATTCCTAGGTGACAAGCTCTCATCACATGGCATTGAACCTGACAAGGCCAAAATCCAAGCAATTCTCAACGTGCCAAAACCGCACGTCCAGAAAACCATCTTAACAGTGATGGGCATGATCAATTTTACAGAAATTCATTCCAAACCGTCAGCAAAAACAACACGTCTACTTGATCTCCTGCACAAGACGATGTATTCCACTTTGACTGAGTAACATGAGCAAGAGTGGAAGAAGCCCAAGACTTCACTAACCACCACACCAGTTCTCACATTTTTGACCCATCTAAGCAGCTTAAAGTGTGAACAGATGTGCCGAAAGATGGTCCAGGAGAAGTTCTTCTGCAACTCGAGCATGACAATTGGAAACCAGTCGCATATGCATCATGATCTATGATGACAACAGAGCAGAGATGAGCTCAAATCAAATAATAATGCCTAGTTTTAGTTGTAGGCTTGAGGAAATTCCAAGGCTACTTATATGGGCTTCCAACGTTCACAGCTGTGACAGAGCATCGTCCTTTGGTTTACATCATCAAGAAAAATCTCAAACAAATCTCTCCGCGCATTCAGAGGTTGATGATGAAGTTACAATGCTATGTCTTCAATCTTATCTACACGGCAAGCAAATATTTGTTCTTAGCAGATGCATTATCGAGAGCGCTAATGCAAAATATTAGTAGTGAAATTGCTGAAGATGTAGATCTGCATGTCAGTCTTATTTCCACACTATTACCAGTATCAGATACAAAACTGCGTGAGATCCAAGAAGAGACCAGGACTCTTCTCAAACTCTTCCAAGAGCTGATGAGGAACATCAACTCACACTGGCCCAGAGGTCAATATATGGAGGTCTACAGGAAAGATCCTAACTCAGTATCATTAATGGAGTGGTGCTTCATTTGAACACGATAGTTATACCTCAATCTCTCCGCAAGGATGTACTTAAGAGGATACATGAAGGACATCTCGGTATTGAGAAGTGTAAACGGAGAGCACATGACTCTGTTTACTGGCCAGGTATAAATCAGGATATTGACAGGATGGTCAGTTTTTGTGACACATGTCAGACACATTGTTGCAACCAAACAGGAGAACCTATGCAAATATCTGATTTACCTACGGACCATTGGCAGAAAGTAGTTATCGAGCTCTTTCACCACGAGGTAAAGATTATTAAATTATCTTAGACTATTTTTCAAACTATCCCGAAATGGCTCTACCGTCAAGCATAATGGCAAGCAGTGTAATACTGCGTACCAAGTCCATTTTTGCGAGACACGGAATTCCTCAAGTCGCCGTGAGTGACAACGGCCCTGGTTGTAGCTGTAAAGTGTGGCAACACTTCGCAGTCAAGTCCGTTGTCCCCTCAAGCCAATGGCAAAGCCGAAAAAGGTGTGCATATTGCCAAGTGATTGTTGAAGAAGGCAATGGACAGCCAATCTGATCCATATCTCGTATCACTGAGTTAGAGTTTCACCATTGTCACATGGTAGATCGCCAGCAGAGTTACCCATGAATAGAAGGTTGCATACCACACTTCCAATGCTGGGAAAAGAAGGAGGAGAATGCAGTGCTACTGCAGGAAATGCAAAATATTAAAGCAAAACAGAAGCAGTTCTATGATAGTGTCTAGAACTTTCCCACCTCCTGAGTAGTGGTGACATTGCGAGAGTAGAAGATTCAGGCAATTGGTCAAGAAAAGCCATTGTACTTGAAGAAGTAGCACCTCGTTCCTACAATGTACAGACAGAGGAAGGGTTGGTTTTAAGAAAGAATCCTTGCGCGTTCATGAAAACGGGAGAAGAGTTTCGCAATAGCGGGATGGATGACGAATCTACGGCAGAATCAACATCAGCTGCAGTGTCAGATAGTTCAGCAGTTCATGAGCAGGAGCATGTCACTGAGGACATCAAATCTACAAGTTCTGAGCAGCAAGGTCAAACTTTGAGAAGATCAACCAGAGTCAGAAGAAAACCTAATTGACTCAATTTGTAGATTTGGAGTATTTGTACATACTATGCTTGCTGTTCTTGTGTGTGTACATATATATTTGTTAAACCAGTTTTAAAAATTAAAAAAAAATACTGTTAGACTCATAGGCTAATGATATCACATGTAAATATGCTGATGATAATCTATTAATTTATTCCTTTAAAGAGCAGCACGGTAGCATTGTGGATAGCATAATTGCTTCACAGCTCCAGGGTCCCAGGTTCGATTCCCGGCTGGGTCACTGTCTGTGCGGAGTCTGCACATCCTCCCCGTGTGTGGGTGGGTTTCCTCCGGGTGCTCCGGTTTCCTCCCACAGTCCAAAGATCTGCAGGTTAGGTGGATTGGCCATGATAAATTGCCCTTAGTGTCCAAAATTGCCGTCAGTGTTGGGTGGGGTTACTGTGTTATGGGGATAGGGTGAAGGTGTTGATCTCGGGTAGGGTGCTCTTTCCAAGAGCCGGTGCAGACTCAATAGGCCGAGTGGCCTCCTACTGCACTGTAAATTCTATAATTCTATGATAAAGGAAAGGGGACGTAGTGCTATCATGGGTGGGATTCTCCGACCCCCGCGACGGGTCGGAGAATCGCTGGGGGGGGCACGAACCACGCGAGGCCTCTCCGATGCTGGTCCGCAACCATAGAATCGGCGCCAATAGCACCAACATGGTCGGCATGGCGCCGGTCAGGGGCCACTCAACGCGGCTCTCCCCACGCGATGGGCCGAGTGCCCGTCGAGTTAGGCCGAGTCCCGCTGGCGCCGTTCTCGTATGGTCCTACCTGGCGGGACCTCGGCGTTCATGCGGCCTGGTGGGGCACCCGTCCTGATGCCCGTTTCGGCAGCTGGAGCAGCGTGAGGCTCTCCAGTGCCGTGCTGGCCCCCTGTGCGGTGCAGGATCGCTGATCCTAGGGGCCTGTTGATGCCGTCATAAAACGCTCCGGCATTTACGACGGCGTCAACACGTAGCCCCAGGATTGAAGAATCCCGCCCCAAGTTTGTGTTGTAATTCACTGACTGACCACTAGGAGTCTCATTAGTATATAAGTGAATCTTAGAGTCAGATGATCTCAGACTGACTAAGGACCTGGGAGAGATACTGGTTTGTGCATGCTCATATTGTTATTTTGGGTATACTTGACCCACAGTTAATGAATCATTACTAAAACAGAAATTGGATGTACTAGCTCTGTGTGAATCTACAAAGACTGGGTGTACTCGCTTTAATAATAATAATCTTTATTGTCACAAGTAGGCATACATTAACACTGCAATGAAATTACTGTGAAAATCCCCTAGTCGCCACACTCCGGCGCCTGTTCAGGTACACTGAGGGAGAATTCAGAATGTCCAAATGACCTAACAGCACGTCTTTCGGGACTTGTGGGAGGAAATTGGAGCACCCGGAGGACACCCACGCGGTCACAAGGAGAACGTGCAGACTCCATTCAGACAGTGACCAAGTCGGGAATCGAACCTGCGACCCTGGAGCTGTGAAGCAACAGTGCTACCCACTGTGCTACTGTGCTGCCCATGTGTGAGTCTACAAAGACTGGGTGGACTAGCTCTGTGTGGATCTACAAAGACTGGGTATACTAGCTCTGTGTAAGTCTACAAAGACTGGGTGTACTAGCTCTGTGTGAGTCTACAAAGACTAGGTGTACTACGGCGGTAGTGGTTAGCACCATTGCCTCACAGCTCCAAGATCCCGGGTTCAATTCCAGCCTCGGGTGACTGTCCGTGTGGAGTTTGCACATTCTCCCAGTGTCTGCTTGGGTTTTCTTTGGGTGCTCCGGTTTCCTCCCACACTCCAAAGATGTACAGGTTAGGTGGTTTGGCCATGCTAAATTACTCCTTTATGTCCAAAAGGTTAGGTGGAGTTGGTGGGTTACGGGAATAGAGTGGATGTGTGAGCTTCCTTCGGGTGCTCTTTCCAAGGGCCGGTGCAGATTTAATGGGCCAAATGGCCTCCTTCTGCACTGTAGATTCTATGATCCTATGATTCTACTAGCTCTGTATGAGTCGACAAAGACTGGGTGTACCAACGCTGTGTGAGTCTATAAAGACTGCATGTACCAGCTCTGTGTGAGTTTACAAAGACTGGGTCTACCAGCTCTGTGTGAGTCTACAAAGTCTCTGATGTCTTTTTCAATTAGGTGCAGCACTGCTAGGCACCTCTTGGTGGTGCTGCTGAGATGTCACAGTCTGTTGCAGGTCCAGTTGTGCAATGAGGTACAGTGCCCTGAATATTTCAGATGGTAGAATCTTTCTTGTTATCTGTAGAGTCAGTGAGGGACACGTCCCCACCAAATCTGCCTGTCCTGTAGCTATTTCACCCTCAAATGTGCGTTAAGTGGCTGTAGGCTGGACTTCAGCCCCTTCACTCAGGAGGAGGTTTTGCTGCCTGCCAAACCGATTGGCCAGCAGCTCTTTGGGCCGTGCAGCGACAGGAGCTGCAGTGGGAAGATGAGGAAGTGTTTCAACATGCCAGAGCCTAAGTCCCGGGATCAGACCGCAAGGTAGGATTTGGACAGGGAAGGCCTGTAGGGTGTTGGAGCGTGGGTGTTTGGGGTTTGGGGGAGAGGCTGGGGGTCAGGGACATCCATTAGCTGCCAGGCCTTAGGGGCGATGCCCAAAATCAGAAGGGGGCTTCCAATGGATGTGCCCCACCCAGCCCCATCACCCCCACCCATCTCACCCGCGATCTAAGCCTGGTCATTTTTGTGCTTCCTCCATACCAGGTGAATTTTCCTACCAGCCTACACATTGAGGCTGGACAGGAAATGCCCTTAATACCTAGAAAGCATTTAATAAGGCATCACATCAAAAATAAAAGCTCATGGTATGGGGGGGGGGATAATATATTGACACGGATGGAAGATTAGCTGGCTAACAGGAAGCGGAGATCAGGAGTAAATGGGTATTTTTCAGGTTGGCAAGATATAGAGTTACATAGGAATCAGTGCTGGGACCGCAACTGTTTTACCATTTATGTAAATTACTTGGAATGGGTGCCAGAATCTTCTCCTGAGCAGCACAACACACTGTAAGGTGCTTGACCAAAGCATTAAAATGCACCACAACACCATTGAATAGTGTCTTCACCAACTGGAGGTGGAGCGCTGCTGTTTCCCTTTCTGCAGTTTAATCAAATGTAGGCAGAAAATCCTACACACATTTAAATTGACTTGTTGACACCATCCAGCAGCCTTTATCGTAAACCCCATGACTTTCCTCATCAGCTCTTTAAGAGAAATGTTCTTTCTGTAATGGTGGGATGACCTACACAGGGCGTCCCACAATATGCTAGTGAACTGTTCCTGATATTGATGTCAACCGGTAAATCCTTGACTCACTAAGTACCAACTGCTCCCCTGCAGCTAATCTGCTGCAGGAGCCTTTCGAAGAATGCATCACGCCTCTTCATAAATGCTGAACAGCATGTCAAGGTGATCTTGAGCTCTCCCTTCTGTAACCATTTTCTCTTTTATCCAGCTGGCCCCTTGATCTTGTACATGGGCCAAAGGAATCTCATCTGCTGAGCATCATGGCTTAAATCTTGAAAGGAAATTGTCTCAACACATATAAACCACAAGTTTAACAAGAATAGATGTTTTGCTTAATTTGAAGACAGATAAGAAATACTAAAATATTGTTTGCTCCTTGTCAATCAGTACCCAAAGAACAATTTCCAAACTAAAGTTATCATCTACTAGACCGCCTAGATACCAATACAATTCTCAGGTGGGATTGAGCCTTTACCCATCACTAGCATCTCAAGATTCATCCTTAACCCTTGTGAAGCCACAATAGATTGTTACCTTGAATTACTGGTTCGTGTTATTGTATATTATATACGTTGAATCTAAGCGGAGTCGGCAATTGTTTCCATGTGTGTGATATGTTTTATTCACAGTCCTCGAGAATATCTGCTATACACTTCTAGCTCTAGTTTCTGGCTCTTTTTTAAACAGCTTTGTTTATTTTTATCTGAAGCCACACCCAGCTTTAACTAATCAAGCACAGTGAGCACCAATAATAAACAGACCCACATGATCAAACACAGAAAACTTAAACATTACAAGCGTCTTGTTCAAGATAATGAGTAGAAATCACATATGATGCTGAGGTAATCTGCCAATATCAGAATTTCATCTGTGAAAAGAATCATCCCAATTCTTTCTGAAATGCCTGCTAGAAGAGTGTCTTGTAGCCAAAGCAATGTTGACAAAGACGTTGATTCGATGATAAAGAATAGTGTGGTTGTCCTCCCCTCGAGTGTCCTGGGCTCAGTGTGTCTTCCATCTACCCTTACACGGATCTTGGGAATTCAAGAAAAACATCTTGGATAAGATCCAATGTTCAAAGTTAGTCATTCAAGCCTTCTTTGTGTGAGTATTAAGGCTGCATTATGGTCTCTTAGTCATCATCCGTTCTGATTATCAGAGCTTACAATGAGCAACTAAGAGGGAAAATTCAAAAGTTACCAATTAGTGCTGGCTTTATACAACACGATATTCATCCACAATTAAAATCACATTCCTTAATCCAGGCAATTTATGTAGCCCATAGCAATTAGCAGAGCTGAGTCATAACTCAGTTAGAATGCTATCCCGTCTCTAGCCTGGAGAGGTCACTCAATACTGCTGGTATGGTGTGAAAAAGATCAGCACATTCCTCTTTGCTGCAAACATTAACGTTATTTACATGATAAACGTATGTAATGTTTCCATACTTCCCCCTTCCTCAGTAATACTGTGTGATTGTGTCTCTTATATATAAAACATGCAGTGAGGATTTTAACATTCATCAGATTAACAGCCATACATTAATCATTTGATGTATTCAATTGTCTTATGCAGACACATTAGAAAATTGGTGATTGGCCCTTAACTAACACAAACTAGTGGCATCTGAAGCAAATCATTTCATTTTTCTGGCATGGCTATTCAGAACAAAGGCGTATTTCTGCAGTTGAAAGAAGCCTATCCAGAAGAAATTCCATTAGATTTTCATTAATACAACAGAACTGAGAGTATTAGACAAAATAACAATTTGTTTGCAGTGATTCCATGTATTTGCTGAAACGTTAGACTCAGAAGGAAAGTTTTAATGGAATCATCAGATTAGTCATCCACCAATTAACGTGTGGAAATGAATATTATATTCTGTACAGAGACCTCTTGAAGCAAAATGTCTCCCAAAACCCCATTTCATGAAACAGGAATGTCTTGTTTCAATGAAAGAATTGCAAAGAAAGAATGAATCAATGTTTAACGTTGTATTTACCTGCAAAAGATCCAGTTTGACCTTCCTTTTAGACCACAATGGCAGAAGGCTATTGGACATTGACCCTTTAACATTTGGTTTAAGTCCAGTGTGAGCTGGTGTGGATGACATTGCTAATCACTGGTTGGAAGGGTCCTATGCTTGGGTAGATTCAGTATATGTCGTCATAGCTCCTATACTGCCAACTTTATATTCATTAAATAAAGTCATCCATATTTATAACATGAGTTAATTCTTCTGCATCATTATTGTGCTCTGCAGTGGAAAAAATATGAGCACAAAGAAGGAGGGAAAGATAAGTACAAATCTCTGTCAATATAGAATTCCATTTAATTTCTGATGGGGAGGTTACAGCTGATAGAAGAGAAAATATTGGAGGGTGGTAACCTACTTTCCGAATTCCTGACAGCATTATGATTACTCAATGAACTGTGGGGGGTACACTGACCAAATGAATTCAGGAGTTGTCTTCTGGATTAGGATGGCAAAGTGGAACAGTGGCTAGCACCGCTACTTCACAGCGCCAGGGACCAGGGTCCGATTCTGACCTCGGCTGACTGCCTGTGTGGAGTTTACACATTCTCCCTGTTTCTGCATGGGTTTCCTCTAAGTGCTCCAGTTTCCACCCGCAGTCCAAAGATATGCAGGTTCGGTTGGTTGGCCATTCCAATTGCCCCTTAGTGTCCAAAGATGTGCAAGTTAGGTTACAGGGTTAGGGGGATTAGGCAGGGAAGTGGGCATAGGTAGAGTGCACTTTTGGAGGATCGGCGTAGACTCGATGGGCTGAATGGCCTCCCTCTGCACTGTAGGGATTCTATTGAAACCCTTTGAAAGCTCAATAATTACTGACAGTTCATTCATACAAAGTTCCTGAACTGTACAAAATGATCCAAAATCTAGAGAGTGTTCAAACACAGGCTACTCCGAAAAAGTATGATGAATGGCCTGGATTTGAACAAGATAAAAAGCTGGTGTCACAACACACTATCTACAAAATACTAATGCAAACATTGCTGAGGCAAGGTTAATGGTTTAAGATGGTCTGAAGTTTATTCCGTTAATTTGCTATAATTGACAACTCATCACTTTTTATACTCAGCACTGATGGTTTTATATAGCACACTATAATTTTAAGATTCACACTGAGTAATAGCAATAGGTGACTTTATGTGTAATTGAATATTAAACTCAACTATCCCTTAGTGCTTTATATGATTTATTTTTGCGACATAAAAGATAATTGAAGAAGACCGGGAATGACATCATGCAACACCATTACCTTGAATTAAAAGGACATGTACCCTAGTTTGGGAATGAATAGAGCACTTGTTGCCATGGCTGTTATCAGTCTTTGCTCCTCATGGGTAAATTTGATTAGAAGTAATCGTTAGATGAAAGCATTTGCAGTATGCTTAAGTATGACTAAGTGCCAGCTCTCATCTCATACTTCACAGTGAAATGTATCTCTCAGACCCCATGAATCTCAAAACTGATGATGGGACATTCAGTATCTGAGCTCCCAGCGAAATCATTCATTTCACCATCGGTTTTAAATGACATTTGCTTCATCTCAATTTGCTGCTTCTGTCTTCATTGACTTTCTCTACTTTGTAGGTTGCAAACTCTTGGTAATTATACCACCGTCTTGACTTTGAGGTAGATAGTCTCAGCAACCAAAGTTCATATTTTCAACGATAACTACGGTGGCACAGTGGATAACACTGCTGCCTCACAGTCAGGGGGCCAGGGTTCAATTCCAGCCTTGGAACACTGTCTGTATGGAGTTTGCACTTTCTCCCCATGTCTGCATGGGTTTCCTCCAGTAGTCCGGCTTCCTCACACAGTCCAAATATGTGCAGGTTAGGTGAATTGGTAATGCTAAATTGCCCCTTAGTATCCCAGGTCATGGGGTTACGAGGACAGGGCGGAGGAATGGGCCTGGGTAGGGTGGTCTTTCAGAAGGTCGATGCAGACTCGATGGGCCGAATGGCCATCTTCTGCAATGTAGAGATTCTATGATTCTAAACTAATACTTGGTTTGAGCCTCAAGTTCTTCACAGAAATATGTGGAATCCTTCATTTTTGAAATAAGCTCAAACATCTTTTCTTCTGGGCCGTTCAAAATAGCAAACACGATTCTGTTTGAAGATACTGATGATATATTAGTTGGCCATTTGCGGTAATGTAACTGCAAACTGTTGGGTACATGCATGTACAGAATGATGAGCCAGGAAAAGCAGTTAGAAACAAGAGGAAACTTCAGGAAGAGGATGCATCGAGATCTGAGTTGCTTGTGACCGTGACACCAACATTTGGGACTTAACCTTCTGTATGAAAAAGGGATGAATTCCCTCAAGCAAAGGACTTTCTGTTTTTTGGGAAAAGCTTGCATCTGTTTTTGGTGTGACCTTTGAAGTTCAGAGGAACTTGGATACTTAAGAACGTTCCACATATGAAGCTAATAAAAAGGATTTAGCCCTGTGGAATTATTGATAAATTAATTACACTGGAAACTGGCTGAGTAACAGAAGACTTAGGAAGAAGCGGTTTGAAGTGTCCCATGTCCCCGATTGTTCATATAGTGTGTTCATTCTTGCAAAATATAAATGTTGCTGATCACATCAATTATGCATCAAGTAACAATGAAAATTAATGGTATAAAAGATATCTAGACTAATCAAATGAAAGGTCTAATGAATGGTTGATGCAAATTAAAGTAGATTATGAGGGAGAAAGTGATATTAGCATCATAGAATCCTGGGACAGCACGGTGGAGCAATGGTTAGCACTGCTGCCTCACGGTGCTGAAAGCCAGGTTCGATCCTAGCCCCGGGTCACTGTCCGTGTGGAGTTTGCACATTCTCCCTGTGTCTGCATGTGTCTCACCCCCTCAACGCAAAGATGTGCAAGGTATTAATAATTTTTTAATAATAATAATATTTTAAAAAATATTTTATTGTCACAAGTAGGATTACATTAACACTGCAATGAAGTGACTGTGAAAAGCCCCTAGTCGACACATTCTGGTGCCTGTATGGGTACACAGAGGGAGAATTCAGAATGTCCAAATTACTTAACAACACATCTATCGGGTAGATAGATTGGCCATGCTAAATTGCCCCTTAATTGGAAAGAAAAAGAATTGGGCACTTAAAATTTCAAAAAATTAATCGTAGTATCCTTGCAGTGTAGAAGGAGGCAATTCAGCCCATCAAGTCTGCACCGACCCTCTGGAAAGCACCCCACCCAGGCACATTTCCCCACCCTATCCCTGTAACCCCAGCTAACCTTTGGATGCTAAGGATCAATTTATCATGGTCAATCAGCTAACCTGCACATTATTGGACTGTGGGAGGAAACCGGACCACCCGGAGAACACCCACGCACACACGGGGAGAATGCGCAGACTCCACACAGACAGTCGCCCAAGGTCAGATTTGAATCCGAGTCCCTGACACTGTGAACAATAGTGCTAACCACTGGGCTACCCCTATTGTTATTTTTATTGTTATTTCTGAAGAAAACTGGAAAAATTGAAAACATCAATAAACTTGGAGATTGCGTAACTGGAAACTTAATTTCAATAGCGATAAATGTGAGATGGTCGGAAATCATATCGCAAAGAGGCCACATAGTATTTGGGAATAAGAGTCTAAATGGGGTCGAGGAGCAAAGGGACTAACGGAGTACAGATTTGCAAGTTCTTGGAAGTCGCAATGCAGGTTAACAAAGTCATAAAGATTCAAACAAAGCACGGGAGTTCATTTCTGAAGGAACAGGGCAAATTAGTCAGCAATTTTTATGTTGAACTATACAAATGGGTGGAATCATGTGCTCACCCCCCCCCCCCCCCCCCCTTCCGAGGGCATGGTTGCCTGGGGGGCATTTAATTGGGTAGTAAGGTTGTGGATGGAGACCCCGCCACCTTCCTGCCTCCACTCCATTTCAAGCCATGGCTGGAAGGCCATTAGCAGCATCTTCCCACTTTGCTGCCAATTGAAAGTCTTAAGTGGGCAATTGATGCCCAAAATATGGAAATCTTAAGTCACAACTGAAGGCTGGACAAAAGGCCTCATTTTCAAACTGCCACAGAAAGGGATCACCTGCAATTGTGACAACTGGCATGGAATTACACTCCTTTCTATCCCCAGCCAAATCCTCTGTAGAATTCTCCTCCAGCAGATTAGGCACTCCAATCTTTGATGACAAGCTTAGCAAGAGCAAGCAGGGTTCCGTGTGGGACAGTGGATGTATGGACCAGAATGGAATGCACCCCTCCACATCAACTTAATTGGCTTCAAGAAGGTATTTAAGAGAGCCTGTGGAAGATTCCCAGAACCCACGGAATTCTGCCCAAGATTGTCAATCTCATCCGGAAGTTTAATGAGCAATTCGAAAGCAGTATCATCCTTGGCAGTACATTGGGCAGGAATCTCCCCCCCAACCCCCTCCCCCAGCGGCGGAGATGGCTCGCCATTGGCCTGCAGCGGGATCTTCCAGTCCCACTACAGTCAATGGGGCTTTCCGTTGTTCGTACCCACAACCTCCGGGGAACCTGTGGCAGGAGGTCACCATCGGCAGGAACGGAAAATCCCACAAGCGGCAACCGCCAGAAAATCCCACTGACTGTCTGAGTGGTTTGAAGTGAAGTCCAGAATGTGGCAGGACTACATCCTCTCCTGTTGTATTTTTCATTATCATCGATTGGATCACGTGTCAAACAAAATCATGCCATCCCCGGGCAATTCAGTGCACTGTTTTCCCATACTTGGAGGACCTCAACTTTGCTGGTGATCTTGCTGCTTCACTTCAAGATACACCCATCTCCAGGAGGAGTCAGACAGACTCAGCAAGTATACCAAACAGACTGATCCACATATCAACAAGCAGAAAAACCAAGTCACGAGCATCAACACACCAGCGGAACCTCCAATGCCATTGATGGAGAAGTGTTCAAGTATGTCGAGGAGTTCAGTTACCTCAGGAGCCTTAAAGCAATGCCAACAGTGCTAAGAAGGTGTCATAATCCCTATGAGGACCACGAAAAAACTATTGTTGATTGTTGAAGAAAGACCAGAAGTGTTTTTGGGGTGCCTCGCAAGACAAAGCATTGGCCAGGGTAAAACAGCATCTGTCATCCTCACAGCTTCTCACTCAGTATGATCCACCCACCTTGATCGCTACTCCGAACATACGATGCCTCCCCCTCTGGCATTGGGTCAGAACTGGCCCACAGACAGGTTGATGGCAAGGAATGCCTGATCACTTTTGCCTCGAGGACCCTGGCAGACGCTGAGTGACAATATGCTCCAATTAAGCAGGAGGGCTTGGTGATAATATTTGGTGTCAAGAAATTCCATCAATATGTTTATGGGAGGCATTTCTCTATTGTAATTGACCAAGCCCCTGCTGGATCTTTTTAGGGAAGATCAGGGAATCCCACCCATTGCATCAGCCAGAATTTAGCATTGAGCTTCTACTCGCTGCGTATGAATATTTGTTTCAACACTACCAGGGTACGCAGATTGCCTATACCGATGCTCTCAGTCGTCCAGCAATGCCCATGATTATCCCTACCCACCAGTGGAGGATGAAGCATTTGCAACTCTTAATTTTATGGACACCTTGGCAGTGACAGCTGCTCAGGTGCGAGCATGGATGCAGCGGGATCCGGGGCTGGCAAAACTCCGCCGCAAGCTTTAGAGCGGCGGAATGCAGGGACCCTTCCTGTAGCTCGACAGCATTTTGCCTTGAAGTTCTCTGAGCTCAGCGTGAAGGACAGTGTCATATTGTGGGAAGCTCATGTAGTAATCCCGCCGTAATGTCAGGAGTGCCTGCTGAAGGACATACAGTAGTGGTTACCAGGGTGCCTCGAAGATCACGATGCTGCCCTGTAGTGATGCCCAGAGTCCCGACATCGATGTGGACATTGAGAGGGTCGTACACATCTGCCCGGCATGCCAGGAACATCGCTGGCGGCCTCCCTTTATCAAAGGGAATGGTCGGGAAGCCTATGGGTGCGACTGCATGTGGACTTCTCTCAGCCTTTCATGGGGTCCATGTTCTCTGTCACTGTGGACGCCTACTCGAAGTGGCTTGGCATGTACAAGACGGCCTCGACGATGTCCGGGGCCACTGGAGAAAAGCTTAGGTGCTTCTTCAGCACCCATGGGATCCCTGAGGTCCTGCCGATGGACAATGGGATGCAGTTCACGAGTTAGGTGTTTGCCACATTTACAAAATGGATGGGTATCCAGCATATCAGAACCACCCCATACCATCCCTCATTCAACAGCCTGGCGGAAAGGGGATCCTGACTTTCAAAAAGGGCGTAAAATAAGCAAACCATGGGCTCCATGGACACGCGACTGACATGGTCTCTTTTTAACTACCGCACAACGCCACACTTGATGATAGGTGTAACTCCTCCAAAAGTGCTAATGGGCCAAAGGCTTAGAACCCAGTTGAGTCTCACATTCCGAACCTCGGTGAGAAGGAGGTGCAACAGGACGTGCAGAAGCGACGCCATGACGGGAGGATGCCAGGGCGGCAGTTTAACTTGGGGGAAGCGGTCTGTTCCACAACTGTAGGTCTATGCTCGCAAGTTAGGATTCAAGAGAGAGTTCAGCGACAGCATTTGGACCATCTCAAGAAGCGGGAGCCTGAGCTGCACGACGCTGAACGAGCAGCTTTTACGTCTCCTCCGTGCCAAAACGGCTCCTCGGGCAGGGGACCCAGCCGTCTATTTCCCAGCACCCGAACCTGCAGCACCTGAACCTGCAGCACCCGAACCTGCAGGAGAAGGGTCTGAAATGGTGACCGAAGTATCCATGCAGATGGACGATGTCCTGTCCAGTACTGAGATCCCAGCGATAACACTTCGGAGGTCAGTCAGAAAACGACTGTCAATGAACCAATATAATCAGCCGACCCAGAACCACTGTTGATGGCTGAAGGGGAACTTTTGAACATTTGGGGGGTGAGTGGTGTCATAACCCCCAGGAGACTAGGGGGTAACCATTGTTGATCTCCCCGTGGGACTCGTGGAGTACAAGCTTCCCTGGTAGGGGGTGGAGGCCACCCAGTTGGAGCTCGTTAGATCTGCATATAAAGCCTGCCCCAGCAGAGCTCGGAGCTGTTGGTTGTCCCAACAGGGACTGGATTGGGAGAGAACTACTGCTGTGGGAAGACTTGCACATCGTTTAATAATCCTTGTTCAACTACCACTGGCTTCCACAGTTACTAAAGAAAAACATCAAGGCCTGGTTGAATAAAACTAAAGAAACATTTAGCAGCCTTTGAACCATCGGGAAGTCCAAACAACACAGTCTCAAATCAAAGTCAGACTCAATGACAGCAATGTAAAGTCAGTCCTGCTGTTTGGGTCTGAATGCTGGAGGGCAGTGAAGACAGACATGGGCAAGGACATGGGCATGGGACTTTGATAATTAGTTGCCTATGCAAGGTCTCCAACATCTACTTGCAAAATAAAATTTCCCATGAGGACCTGTACAAGGCTGGTTGCTACAGTACTGTCCTCGAGATCACGAAGCGGCAGATAAGATGGCCTGGACACGTGCCAAAGATAACTCAAGAGTGAATACAGAAGGTTGCTCGAAGCTGGGAAACGTTAACTGCAGGCGGGAATTTCCGACCCCCCGCCGGGTTGGAGAATCGGCAGGGGGTGGTGTGAATCCCGCCCCCGCCAGCTGCCAAATTATCTGGCAGCGGGGTCGGGAATTGCGGCGCGCCAGTTGGCGGCCGCTGCCAGTGCGCCCCCCCCCCCCCCCCCGCGCGATTCTCCGGCCTGCAATGGGCCGAGTGGCCGCCCATTTTCGGCGGGTCCCACCAGCGTATGTTACGACAGGTACTTACCGGTGGGACCTGGCTCCGCAGACAGCCTCCGGGGTCCACGGGGGGGCGTGGGGGGATCTGCTCTCGTGGGGTGCCCCCATGGTGGCCTGGCCTGCAATCGGAGCCCACCGATCCGCAGGCGGGCCTGTGCCATGGGGGTACTCTATTCTTTTGCGCCGGCTGGTGTAACGGTCCACGATGGCGGGTGCGGAGAAGAACCCCCCCTGCTCATGCGCTGGGATGATGCCAACACATGCTGGCGCTCCCGTGCATGTGCCAACTCGCGCTGGCCGGCAGAGGCCATTTGGCGCCGGTTGGCATGGCGCCAAGTCCCTTCCGCACCTGCCGGAGCGGCGCAAACCACTCTGGCGCCAGCCTAGCCCCTGAAGGTATGGAGGATTCCGCACCTTCGGGGTAGCCGGACGCCAGAGTGGTTCACGCCACTCCTTCGCGCTGGAGTTGCCTGCCCCGCCGGTTTCCGAGGAATCCTACATGTCGTAGGTGACTGATCTGGAAAAGCACAATTCACAGGACAAGACATGACTGGACGGAGGAACATTGGCCTTATGATCCCAACCCCACTTCCCCCCTCCCCCCTCCCTCCTGCCCTCCCCCGCCCGGGACAAGGAGGATATTTAACTGACTAAATAAAGAGGTCTCATCCTGTCACCATTGGTCACCAGCATCAGATGGGGGGGCCCACCACGTTGAGAACACGACAAGAAAACCCTGGCATATTTGCTTGGTGCCTCCAAGAGAGGGATTCCTCATTCAAAGACACTCAGTGCTTTATTGAGGAACCCGGAATTGGGAAGAGTGTGGGCTGGTGAGAGCCACTCCAGCTACATTTGGTGCTGATTTACCTCCCCCTCTTCACCATGTCCCCACTCTCTGATCCCCTTTCCACCATCACCCACATTCACCCTCAATCTGAAGCCTCGGATGGGTGTACCAGCAGCAGCCACCGCCCCCCCAGTGGCACTGCTGAGTACAAGAGCCTCTGGCCTCATGGTCCTTGGTTCAGCGGTAAGGACCCATCGCTGACCTGACAAGTGGCAGAGGTGCACAGGACCTGGTGAGCCTTTCTGAAAAGACCCCTGTCACCTCTACTAATTCCCGCCCATGCTGTTGCCAGAAGGAACTGTCCAATTTACTCTTTGATACCATGCATTCTGAGAGCCTCATTGTTATTTTTAGACACAATTCATGCCATTGATGCCGAGATCATGTTGAATTTTGGATTTGGAGACGATATTATTCAATGAAGCAAAGAAGATTGAAATTATAATTAATGTTAAAATGAATGGATGGAGCAGATCATTGAACTTAAACTCACAGCAGACCTTATTCAACATATTTCTTTTTAACTTGCCAGGTCAAGAGAAACACAAAGATAGGGGGCGGGATTCTGTGACCCTGAGGCTGAGCGTTGATGCCATTGCGTTTCCCGACGGCGTCAACATGGCCGCAGGATCAGCAATTCTGGCCCTTACAGGGAGCCAGCATGGCACTGGAGCGACCCACCACTCCAGCTGCTGATCCTGGCGTGAACTGGGTGCCACGGGGTCCGCACATGCGCAGTGACACCGGCGCCAACACGCGCATGCGCAGTGGCTCCCTTCTACGTGCTGACCCCGACGCAACATTGCGTAGGGCTTCAGGGGCCAGTGCGGAAGAAAGGAGGCTCCCAGCCCGAGAGGCCGGCCCGCCGATCGGTAGGCCCCAATCACGGGCCAGGCCACAATGGTGCCCCCCCCCCCGGGGTCGATGCCCCCACCACTCCCCACCCCCCCCCCTCCCCACACGCCGCCCCGGGACCCTTCCACGCCGAGGTCCCGTCGGCTGAGAGCAGATGTGAATTATAGTATTTACAGTGCAGAAGGAGGCCATTCAGCCCATCGAGTCTGCACCGGCTCTTGGAAAGAGCATCCCTACCCAGGCCCACACCTCCACCCTATCCCCATAACCCAGTAACCCCACCCAACACTAAGGGCAATTTTGGACACTAAGGGCAATCCACCATGGCCAATCCACCCAACCCACACATCTTTGGACTGTGGGAGGAAACCAGAGCACCCGGAGGAAACCCACGCACACACGGGGAGGATGTGCAGACTCCACACAGACAGTGACCCAAGCCGGAATCGAACTTGGACCCTGGAGCTGTGAAGCAATTGTGCTATCCACAATGCTACCGTGCTGCCCGGTGGGACTCGGGTTTTTTGCGACGGCCGCTCGGCCCATCCCAAGCCGAGAACCAGCAGGGGGCTGCTCCGACCGGCACTGCACCAATCATGCCGACGCCAATGGCGCTGGTTCTCCGCTCTGCGGAGACTCTCGCGCCGGTTGCGGAGATTCTCCGGCCTGTCCCCAGCCTGTGAGAATCCCGCCCAGGATGGGGAATGTGGTGCGGTCTCTTTTAGATTCTGCAGTGGTCATCAATTCAGAAACAATTCGGATATGGGCGGTATATTTAATACTGAGTGGGCAGTGGGAATGGAGAGAGGAAACCGGTGTGGATGGACATAGGAAACCGGAACACCCGGAGGAAACCCACGCTGACACAGAGAGAATGTGCAACTTCCACACAATCACCCAAGGTCGAAATTGTGAGACAGCAGTGCTAACTACTGTGCCACCCACATATTGCTGATAGACTCAAGCTTTGACACATTCTTCCTTGTACTCAGTGCTCTAGTCTGATGCCAATTTATTTTCAGCACCAAGTTATAACTTAGCCCATTCAGGTTTCATTATCATCCGCAATCTGTGTGTGCGGAAATAGCTTGAGAGGCAGAGAATGGCTAGCTCCTCTCTTAATGCACTCGTTATGCGCTAAAGATGACTTCTGCTCAAATTAAAGTTTAATGGTTTTGCTCCAGAAGATGCACTTGCAGCAAAATAAGGTGCAAAGACAAGCAGATATGGAAAGCATTATCTGTCCAACTGCAAATAGGATAATGCGAGAGCAAGGATGCAGCAATCAGGAGGGCTAAAACTATTTTCATGAAAGAAGGAAAAAGGCTTCTTTTGCACAATAGGGGCCTCACGGTAGCATGGTGGTTAGCATCAATGCTTCACAGCTCCAGGGTCCCAGGTTCGATTCCCGGCTGGGTCACTGTCTGTGTGGAGTCTGCACGTCCTCCCCGTGTGTGCGTGGGTTTCCTCCGGGTGCTCCGATTTCCTCCCACAGTCCAAAGATGTGCGGGTTAGGTGGATTGGCCATGCTAAATTGCCCGTAGTGTAAGGTTAATGGGGTGTTTGTTGGGTTACGGGTATACGGGTTACGTGGGTTTAAGTAGGGTGATCATTGCTCGGCACAACATCGAGGGCCGAAGGGCCTGTTCTGTGCTGTACTGTTCTATGTTCTATGTTCTATGATATCCTGCTCACCAAATTGCACTCCAAGAAATTACATGTTTCAAAGTCATACATTTTATTTGCAAGTGAACAGGAATTTCCCCATAAAGGGAAAAATCTGAAGCCACGGTTGCAAATACAATCCTAAAAATTTATATTGAATGAGTTTCCGTAACAACTTTCCTTATAAAAATGAAGAACCCTCTACTGATCAATCTTCTCCTTAACTAAATATTGAGTTGAGCTTATTATGACAAAGCTAGTTTCCAGGTATCCTGTTAAATAACCCAAGAAATCGGATAATTCCATAAATTCCTGCCTTGAACTCTGAATAAATGACTCTTGACTTGGTTCCTGAATAGTTTTACATGTACCTCAGTTTGGATCAAGAACTATTTTGTTTGCTAATGCTTGCAAACACTGAAACTACAGAGTGAATTAATGAACTCGATCATGCCAGATTACAAGTCATGCACCAGACATATTGGGTGGAAAGCCCTCTTCTGCCCTTAGGTCCCATGGCGGGATCAGAAAGACAGGGTGATACCTGCCTCATTAGCTATGCTTGCGCACAGTTTGCGTTGAGTGTTGTGGGCAGGAAGTCGGCTGCCCCACCGTCACGATCAGCTGTCATTTTTCAGAGGCACCCAGACAGGCCTTCCCCAGTGGTGCCAGAACCCTGGGAGGAGGATGAACAGGTGGCAACAAGACAAGCTTCAGCGATACACCCCTGGAGCAGCTCCTCAAAAGGAAAGGCGGGATATCCTCTTCTCCAGGGATAGCCACAGGAGGCCCACCCGACTGACCTCATTGACCTGGCAAATGGTCGGCAGGATGGTCAGCACATGTGGGGTACAGAGGGGGACCGCCTCACGGTGCAGGAAACAGATGAATGATCACATCTGTGCTTCGAGGGCAAGCAAACTCTCCACTTTCAGAACACGCATCACCACTTTTTTTGTGTTTCTGACATAGGGGACATGGGTGTCATCAGCAAGCCAGCGTTGCTGTTGCCCATCCCTAAATGCCCTTGAACTGCTGCAGTCAATGTGCTGTCAGTGAGGCTGCTGGAGTTTCACCCAGCCACAGTGAAGGGACAGCCAAGGAGTGGAGTGCAAGGCAACTTGCAGGTGGTGGTGTTCCCATGTGTCTGCTGCCCTTGTCCTTCTCATTGATAGAGCTCACATGGTTGGTGTCATAATATCCACTCATGTATATAATGACGTGCAGACAGGCAGTGATTGACACACAGGATGACCAGTAAGCACATAGCACAGTGCAGCCAATCACCAGACAGGACACTGCCACTATAAAGCCAGAGGGCACTAGGTTTCCCGCTCTCTCTGGACCCAGCAACCGGGACAGTCAGAGTCCACGAGCTAGCCAGTGCAAACACCATGTGGTAGCTAGTACGTCTGGTCAGGCTAGAACAAGGTCTCCAGTCAGTTCAGTACAATGTCGACCCACAGCTAAATATGTATATTAGTTCTATCATTGAATAAAACCGTGTTGGATCTTCTCCAGTGTTAGAGATCTGTTTCTACCTTCACTGCATCAAGTGCAGTCCACATCGAACCAACCTGCCTAACACATCAGTTGGAGGGTGCTGTAAAAGGAGTCTTTGTGACTTGCTGCAGTGCACCTTGTAGATGGTATGTACTGCTGCTCCCCTGAGTTGGTGATGGGGGGAGAGAATGTTGAGGGTGCTGGATGGGGAGTTAATCAAGCAGGCTGCTGTATCCTGGATGGTGTCCAGCTGTCAGGCAAGTGGCGATATTCCATCTCACTCCTCACTGTGACCATGCACCTGGTGGTTGGGTTTTGAGAAGTTACAAGGTCAGTTATTAGCCATAGAATTAGCAGTTTGAGAACTGCTCTTTAATCACACATTCTCAGAATCCATCTAGATGTCCACAAGCAGGAAAAGGTGGCCCACAACAAGAGGGGGAAAGAGAAGATGGGAGGGGTTTGCTGAGTTCAGGCCCCTCACTCAACTTGAGCTGCAAACTGCCGAGCTGGCAGGGGAGGACCGTAGCCATGTCGACAAGCACGGCCTACCGCAAGCACGGTAGCACAGTGGTTAGCACCGTCGCTTCACAGCTCTAGGGTCCCAGGTTCGACTCCCGGCTTGGGTCACTGTCTGTGCGGAGTCTGCACGTTCTCCCCGTGTGTGCGTGGGTTTCCTCCGGGTACTCCGGTTTCCTGCCACAGTCCAAAGATGTGCAGGTTAGGTGGATTGGCGGCGCTAAATTGACCCTTCGTATCCAAAAAAAGGTTAGATGGGGTTACTGGGCTATGGTGTAGGTGTGGGTTTAAGCTTAAGTGGGGTGCTCTTTCCAAGACCTGCACAGACTCTATGGGCTGAATGATCTCCCTCTGCACTGTAAGTTCTATGATTCTAGTGAGGAAGCATACATAATGGCCGGGATTTCGGAGAATAAAGTGTTGACGCCAGCGTCAAAACCGGCGCGTGCAACGTTGGCATCAACGGGTCTCCAGGTCCAGGAATTCAGCTCTTCCTCGTGGGCTAGAACAGCGCCGGAGTGCTGTGCACTGCTCTGACACTGAAAGCCAGCCCACTACGGCCGGCGCAGGTACGTGCATGCACACCACGGCTGTCTCCGCGTCGGCTCCCGGCAATATGGCAGAGCCATACAGGGGCCCGGCGCGGAAGAACAAATGCCCCCCCCCCCCCCCCCCCCCCCGGAATGAGCCCACCCGCTGATCAGTTACCCCCTATCACGGGCCTGGCCACCGTGGAGGCGGCCCCCGGAGTCGGTTCCCCTGCCCCCACCAGGACGGCCCGCGCAGACAGAACACCGAAGTCCCGCCGTGTAGGACCACACGCAAATGATGCCGGCGGGACTCGGTGGAACTCGGCATGCAGTTGGCCCATCGAGCGCGGAGAATCGCTGGGGAGGGGCTGCTTTCAATGGCCCCCAACCGGTGCCGCAGTGACCACGCCGGCGTGATTGCCACTGATTCTCTAGTTGGCAGAAAATTGGCGGGCCGGTGTCGGAGCAGCGTAGCGGGATTCGTTCGCCAGCCCGGTGATTCTCCGACCTGGCGCAGGATCGGAGAATCCCAGCCAATAATCCTGATATGGTGGCTCAAGACAAGCCACTGGAGTCTTCCAGTAACAATGAAGGGGGTTTATTAACAACAGGCAAAAACAATTATGTACAGGTACAGAGAAAGGATAACGAAGTTTTGATTCTCCGTCTCCGGGTCCACACTGCCTAGGCCCAAGCTCCCAGGGCCCCACACTTCCTCGCCATTGGTTAGGTTTCACGCAATCTCGCACAATTGGTCCTGAGTCAGTAACATGGGCTGCGAGGACACGCCCCTCAAAGGTGACAGGCTACCACACCAGAAAATCTCGGAAAATCGAGGAGATTGATGAGTGCCATACTTGAGCCAGCCCTGGAAGTCACTCATTATCTCATTGTGGTGGTATGGATATGAGCACTGCCATTGGTGCAGAGCACTGGCTTCCCATTGGCTCTGGCTGGTCATGTGCCTCACGTCCGATTGGTTGGGACTAGTCATGTGACTACTCTCCAATTGGTCGAGAGGCAAGTAGGCCCCACCTCTGAGGCGGGGTATAAGTACCCAAAGTTCATGGCGGTCGGCCATTCTCTGTAGTCGACCACCGTGCTAACAACTAGCTGATTAAAGCCAGAGTTCGGATGCTAAATGTGTCTTGAGTCGAATTGATGGTACATCAATTTAATCAGCTAGAATTTTGGAATGGAGCTACGCATCAAGCCTGACTGCCTCTGCAGCAGCCCGCATGCTGCAACTGCATCTGCAATCTTTAAACACTGGCAGGCATGTTTTAGTAGCTACCTGACGACTGCAGCCAGCAAGCCCACCAAGGAGCAGAAACTCCACATCCTCCACTCATGCGTGGGCGCATCGGTCTACGCAATGATCGAAGACGAAGGCGATTTTGATGCGGCCATGGAGATTCTCAAAGGACACTTTCTCCGGCCGGTCAACGAAGTATACGCACGGCATCTCCTGATGACCAGACACCAGTTCTCTGGTGAGTCCCTCGACGAGTTTTACCAGGTCCTCGCAGCTCTAGGGAGAACATGCGCATGTCTCCAAGTTTCGGCGACGGAGCACATGGAACTTCTAATCAGAGACACTTACGTTGCTGGCATGCAGCCTCCTTCTATCCGCCAATGATTGTTAGAAAAGATCACCCTCAGCCTATCTGAGGCACGGACTCTTGCAACCACCCTGGAGGTTGCTGACCTGAACGCCCGCGCATACACCCCCGGTCGCGCAGCAACCCCCTGGACTTCATGGCACGCGCCACCCCCATCCTCCGTGGACCCCGACCACCCCCAAGCCTGCGCCGTGGGTCACTCCGATAAACTAGCGGGGCCCCATTGCTATTTCTGTGGCCTCTCAAAGCACCCCCGCCCGCGCTGCCCGGCCCGCTCCGCTCTGTGTAAGAGCTGCGGGAAGAAGACCCACTACGCGGTGGTCTGCCAGACCAAGTCGGTCGCTGCTGTCCCGCGCAGCGACCGCGGATTCCCCCCCCCCCCCCCGGGTCCCCCCAGGGCCCCACGCCGCGCACCAACCTTTCCGGCCCGCCTCCCGGCTCCCGCAACGGCCCCACGGTCCTCCCGACCATCGCTCCCAGCTGCCTCGACCGGCCCGCAGATGCCGTTGACACTGCCCCCAGCCGCCACGAGGTTCCCAAGGGCGCCGCCATCTTGGGCCCCGGACGCCATGTGCGGGCCATGGGCGCCGCCATCTTGGGACCCCGACTCCACGTGAGGGTCCTGGGCGCCGCCATCTTGGGCCAACTCGGAAGGCCCTGCAAGCGACTACTCGGCCACTGAAGAAGATCTGGGACTCTCACCACGACTGGCTTCCATCAAGCTCGACCAGTCGCAACCACGCTCGCTCGCCAAGACTACAACGACGGTGCAGCTCAACGGACACAAAACAAGGTGCCTGCTGGACTCCGGGAGCATGGAAAGTTTCGTCCACCCCGACACGGTAAGACGCTGCGCGCTCCCCATCCATCCAGTTAAACATAAGATTGAATTGGCCTCAGGTTCGCACTCCGTCCAAATCACCAGGTGCTGCATAGCGGAACTCACAGTCCAGGGAAGGGTTTTCAAAAACTTCAAACTCCTCATTCTCCCCCGTCTATGCGCTCCGGCACTCTTGGGCCTGGCCTTCCAGTGCAACCTGCAGAGCTTGACATTTCAATTTGGCGGCCCTATTCCTCCTCTTACTGTTTGCAGACACGCGTCCCTCAAAGTGGACCCCCCTTCCTTGTTTGCTAATCTCACCCCAGATTGTAAAGCTGTCGCCACTCGGAGCAGACGATACAGTGCCCAGGACCGGACCTTCATCGGGTCCGAGGTCCAGAGGCTCCTTAAGGAAGGAGTTATCGAGGCCAGCAACAGTCCCTGGCGGACTGGGGAGAAAAACCGGATGGTCATCGATTACAGTCAGATCATCAACAGGTTTACTCAGCTGGACGCGTATCCTCTCCCCCGTATTTCTGACCTGGTTAACAGGATCGCGAAATACAAAGTCTTCTCCACGGTGGACCTTAAGTCTGCCTACCACCAGCTCCCCATTCGCGCAAGTGACCGAAAGTACACCGCGTTTGAGGCAGATGGGCGCCTCTACCACTTCCTCAGGGTTCCATTCGGTGTCACAAATGGAATCTCGGTCTTCCAACGGGAGATGGACCGAATGGTCGACAAGCACGGTTTACGGGCAACCTTCCCGTATCTCGATAACGTCACCATCTGCGGCCACAACCAGCAGGACCACGACATCAACCTCCAAAAATTCCTCCGAACCGCAAAACTCCTTAATTTAACTTACAATAAGGATAAGTGCGTGTTTAGCACCGACCGTCTAGCCATCCTTGGCTACGTAGTGCGTAACGGAGTGATAGGCCACGATCCCGAACGCATGCGCCCCCTAATGGAACTTCCCCTCCCCAACTCCCTCAAATCCCTCAAACGCTGCCTGGGCTTCTTCTCATACTACGCCCAGTGGGTCTCCAACTACGGCGACAAAGCCCGCCCCCTCGTCCAGTCCACCTCCTTTCCCCTGTCGATGGAGGCCGGCCAGGCCTTTAGCCGCATCAAAGTGGATATCGCAAAGGCCACGATGCATGCTATCGACGGGTCCCTCCCATTCCAGGTCAAGAGCGACGCGTCTGACGTAACTCTGGCGGCCACCCTGAACCAAGTGGGCAGACCCGTGGCCTTCTTTTCACGAACCCTCCACGCTTCCGAAATCCGCCATTCCTCGGTGGAAAAGGAGGCACAGGCCATAGTCGAAGCTGTGCGATATTGGAGGCACTATTTGGCTGGCAGGAGGTTTACCCTCCTCGCAGACCAACGGTCAGTAGCTTTCATGTTCGACAATGCACAGAGGGGCAAGATCAAGAATGACAAGATCTTGCGGTGGCAGATCGAGTTGTCCACGTACAACTACGATATCTAGTATCCTGGGAAGCTCAACGTGCCTTCCGATGCCCTATCCCGCGGTACCTGCGCCAGCGTGCAGATTGACCGCCTCTGCTCCCTCCACACGGACCTCTGCCATCCAGGGGTCACCCGTTTCTACCATTTTATTAAGACCCGCAACCTGCCCTACTCCGTCGAGGAAGTCAGGACTGTCACTAGGGACTGCCACATCTGCGCCGAGTGCAAACCGCACTTCTACCGCCCCGAACGAGCGCATCTGATCAAGGCATCCCGCCCCTTTGAACGTCTCAGGATAGACTTCAAGGGTCGCCTCCCCTCCAACAACTGTAACACTTTTTTCTTGACTGTTATCGACGAATACTCTTGATTCCCTTTCGCCATTCCCTGTCCCGACATGACCACAACAACCGTCATAAAGGCCCTCCTATCCAACTTCTCCCTGTTCGGTTACCCCGCGTACATCCACAGCGACCGGGGGTCCTCTTTTATGAGTGATGAACTGCGTCAATTCCTGCTCAGCAGGGGCATAGCCTCTAGCAGGACGACCAGTTATAACCCCCGGGGTAACGGTCAGGTCGAGCGGGAGAATGGCACCATTTGGAAGACCATCCTGCTGGCTCTACAGTCCAGAGATCTCCCTATTCCCCGTTGGCAAGAAGTCATTCCCGACGCCCTGCATACAATCCGGTCTCTCCTCTGTACTACCACTAATCAAACACCTCATGAACGTCTTCTGGTTTTCCCCAGGAAGTCGTCCTCAGGATCCCCTCTCCCGACCTGGCTGGCCACTCCCGGGCCCACCTTGCTCCGGAAGCATGTGTGGGTGCACAAGTCCGACCCGTTGGTTGAGCGAGTCCAGTTACTCCACGCCAACCCGCAGTATGCGTACGTGGAGCATCCCGATGGTCGGCAGGACCGTGGCGGTCCCTACCAGGTCTCGCTCCGGGACCTGGTACCCGCCGGCGTGCGGCCTTCTCCCCCTACACCAACACCTCCCCCCCCCCAACCCCAATTCCCCCCAGCACCCCCCACGCCCTCACAACCCAGCGCACATGCCCCCTCTTCCACCAATTACAGCGTCTCCACCACCGGCCCGGGGTACGGAGACACATCTACGACCAACGCTCCCGGAGGCAAGGACGACCATCAGCCCGAAGTCACCGACTCCACTGCGACGGTCCTCTAGAACACCACGGGCACCTGACAGGCTGATCGTCTCCATCTGATGCGGCCATTGACTTTTTTTTGGACATTGTTGTGTCATCCTTTTGATTAGTGGTAGTACAGAGGAGAGACCGGATTGTATGCAGGGCGTCGGGAATGACTTCTTGCCAACGGGGAATAGGGAGATCTCTGGACTGTAGAGCCAGCAGGATGGTCTTCCAAATGGTGCCATTCTCCCGCTCGACCTGACCGTTACCCCGGGGGTTATAACTGGTCGTCCAGTTATAAGTATTGTTTTGCCACGAGCCAGTGGGCAGCTCACCTATCGATTTTCGCTGCTCATACCACCAGTCCTCGGACCCCCCCTCCTCCCCCCTCTCTCTTCCACTTACACCCCCCTCCTTCTTTCTCCACAAGGGGTGAATGTGGTGGTATGGATATGAGCACTGCCATTGGTCATGTGCCTCTCATCCGATTGGTTGGGACTAGTCATGTGACTGCTCTCCAATTGGTCGAGAGGCAAGTAGGCCCCACCTCCGAGGCGGGGTATAAGTACCCAGAGTTCCTGGCGGTCGGCCATTCTCTGTAGTCGACCACCGGGCTAACAACTAGCTGATTAAAGCCAGAGTTCGGATCCTAAATGTGTCTTGAGTCGAATTGATGGTACATCACTCATGTCTCCATTCCAGGTGCCAACAGGAAGAGGATGAGGCAGACCAAGGGCGCGATTCAGCGGATTAAAATTAACGTCCACTTTAGTAAAGACTCGCCAGCAGGAATGTCTCCCTGCAAATCCACGTCTCATTTTGAATGACAGCCTCAATCTGTCCACGCCCCCTTCTGCTTTATAGAACCCTCCCCCTCACCCCCCACAACCTTGTTGAGGCCCATGGGAGCACCCCCTCAGCCCCCAACCAATGGGCAAAGCACCCCCAGGCCTGATCTCTGCCAGTGCCAACCTGGCACCCGTGCCCCATGGCAATGCCAGCATGGCCACCTGGCAGTGCCCCTGGCACCCTAGCAGTGCCACCTGAGCACCCAGGCAGTACCCGGGTGGGACTGCCAGCCGGCTGGCAGTGGTGGGGTTGCCTGGGTGCCAGGGGAGTGCCAGGATACTACCCTGCCCTGTCCACGACCACCTGAGGGTCTCTACTGGCCTGCAAGAGCCACACAAGTATCATTACGCATGGCCCACATTTGTGGGGACCACTATTAAACGGCACCCTGGTAAGCTTTTACAGGCTTGGCCGTTGACTCCTGGGCACCGGGTGAATGCAGCGTCCTGATATTTAAATGAACCAAATGGCTCATTTAAATATACAGATCTGGATCATGCCCAGCAAGGGAGAAATCCAGATCGAGCCGGGCGGGGCGAGTCAGGTGACTTGCAATCGGCCCAGCGCGGAGCCCAATTCGGGGCTCTCCTGGCATTCACCCGGTTAAGCGCTGGGCGCAACACGATCACTGCATCGTGGCCTAAGTGTTGCCACCAGGACTGATTTGAGTGCCGTTCGCGTTATCATTGGGGCCGCTATTCGGTAAGCAAGTTAGGACATGCAAATGTGCCAGCAGTCAGCTGGTGCTGATTTAAAGCAATTCCTGGCCCAGCAGGGGCAGAGTTAGCACCAAGGAGCCTGGCAGCTGGGGCAGTTTATAATCGCTCGTCTTGCCACACATTCACGGTTGCCATGAAAATGGCTCACAGCTCACAGAAGACCTGCCCTCCGGGGTCGGACGTCCGAGGTGGACCCACAGCTCCATGGCACTGAAGCGAGGACGGACACCCTCTTCCCGAGGGTGTGCCCCACACTCAAACCTGTCCTCCCAAAGACTGCCTGGGAGGTGGTGGCAGAGGTAGCGCTGCCAGCCTCACCAGGAGGAGACAGTTGGTGATCCAGAGGTGTGAGGGCCACGGGTGAGGCCTTTGCCCTGAGAGGGGGAGAACCAGGGAGGGTTCGAGAGGTCACAGTGCAAGTGTTCTCTGGTTGAGGTGAGCTCTGCTGATCCCCTGCTTCCTCTACAGTGGGGCAGCGCTTCTGAGGTGTGCCAACACCAGGTGGGCCCCTGATTGAGCTTGGCCATGACCGTCCCCTTGATGAAACAGCTGGGATGTGACGGTGTCCAGAGGTGCGGCCTGGAAGAACTCCAAGATGAACAGAGACTCCCTGAGCATTTAAAGGATACAGGCAGCACTCAGTAGAGTGCACAGCCAGGGGTCTGTAAGGAGCAACAAAGGGGTGCTTTTAGAAGACAGATTTCAGCAATGGCAGCCTGAGCCAGGCTACCCCAATCCCGTGAGGGACACCCTGTACGGGATTTTCCGACCCCCCCCTCCTCCGGCCGGGTTGGAGAATCACCGGGGGGGGGGGGGGGGCAGCCCGAATCCTGCCCCGCCACTCCGTCGCCAGCTGCCGAATTCCCCAGCGCCGGTTTTCCGACGGGGGCGGGAATCGCGTCGCGCTGGTCGGGGGTTGTTGGCAGTGACTCCCCCCCCGGCGATTCTTCGCCCCGCGATGGGCCGAGTGACCTCCCGCTTTTGGCCGGTCCCTCCGGCGTAAATCAAACCAGGTCCATACCGGCAGGATCTGGCTCTGCGGGCGACCTGCAATTTCCTCTGGGGGGTGCGGGGGGATTCAGCCTTGGGGGGGGGGGTGCCCCCACGGTGGCCTGGCCCGCGATCGGGGCTCAGCAATCCGCGGGCGGGCCTGTGCCGTGGGGGCAGTCTTTCCCTCTGTGCCGGCTGTTGTCAACCTTCGCCATGGCCGGTGCGGAAAAGAACCCCCCTGCGCATGTGCTGGGATGATGCCAGCACATGTTGGCGTTCCCGCGCATGCGCCAACTCACGCCGGCAGGCGGAGACTCTTCGGCGCCGATTGGCGCAACCCTTCCGTACTGGCTGGCGTGGTGCCAACCCCACCGGTGACGGCCTAGCCCTGAAGGTGCTGGGGATTCCACATCTTCCGGGCGGCCCGGCGTCAGAGTGTTTCACGCCACTCCTCGGTGGCGGTACGGTCCGCCCCGCCGGGTAGAGGAGAACCCCACCCCCTGAGTCCACAAACTTTGCACCAAGTTGCTCCCTGCCCCTGCCGCTGGCCCGGGCAGCCTGCCCCAGCAAGCCCAACAACGGTCAAGGGTTTTTCATAGTTTTTTAGCCTCCCACTCACCCCCCCAGCAGCCATGGCGCCCATTCTCCGTTTGTAAACACTTGCACTAATTCGAGCCAGAGTGACCTCTGCCTGAGAGGGGCAGAGCATCATGGAATGATAGAACATAGTGTGTCCAACCTTTAATAACATTTAAATACATGCAATTGCCAGTTTGGCATGCCTTCGCCGAGGTGGGGCGCAATCCTTGTTATCACCACCAGGCACGGAGCACAGCATGGTGCTGGAATTGGCACCGGGCGCAATCTTCAATTTACGCATGATGGCCAATTCTCCGCCCGATCGCTGTTCGTGTTCCCAGCCTCGTGAGGCGGAGGATCCAGCATATGATTTTTCTCCAGTGCAAATTTTAGTTGGGGAATTAAAAGTAGAAAGAAATAACTAGGCTTTCAGGACTTCCCAAAGGTGCTTTACAGACAATCAAGTACTTTATAGTCATTATAATAACGTAGGGAATGTGACAGGCAATTTGCAAACAGCCAGCTTCCACAAACAGCAATGTAATAATGACCAGATCATGTATGACCAAATTTATGTTGGTCACGGGATCGATGTGGGGGTCAATTAGCTCAGTTGTCTGGATGGTTGGTTTGTGACGTGGAGTGGCGCCAACAGGGCGAGTTCAATTCCCATACCTGCTGAGGCCATCTCAACCTGCCCCTTGCCTGAACTGTGGTGACCCTCAGATTAAATCACCATCTGTCAGCTCTCGCTCAATAGGAGAGAGCAGCCTCTCATCCTCAGGGACTATGGCAACTTTCATTCATTGACCAAGGCATTCAGGAGAGCTCCCTGCCTTTCGCTAGAATTGTGCCACGGCTAAATCTTGGGATGGCAGGACTGACGTATGAGCGGAGATTGAGTCGGTTCGGATTGTGTTCGCTGGAGTTCAGAAGAATGAGAGTGGATCTTGAAGAAGCCTATTAAATTCTAACAGGACTAGACATGGTAGATGCAAGAAGGATGTTCACGATGGTGGGGGTGTCCAGAACCAGGGGTCACAGTCTGAGGATATAGAACATAGACATAGAACATTACGGCGCAGTACAGGCCCTTCGGCCCTTGATGTTGCGCCGTCCTGTGAAACTCCTCTAAAGTCCCTCTACACTATTCTCTTATCGTCCATATGCCTATCCAATGACCATTTGAATGCGTTTAGTGTTGGCGAGTCCACTACTGTTGCAGGCAGGGCATTCCACGCCCTTACTACTCTCTGAGTAAAGAACCTACCTCTGACATCTGTCCTATATCTATCTCCCCTCAATTTAAAGCCATGTCCCCTCGTGCTGGACATCACCATCCGAGGAAAAAGGCTCTCACTGTCCACCCTATCTAATCCTCTGATCATCTTGTATGCCTCAATTAAGTCACCTCTCAACCTTCTTCTCTCTGACGAAAACAGCCTCAAGTCCTTCAGCCTTTCCTCAAAAGATCTTCCCTCCATACCAGGCAACATCCTTGTAAATCTCCTCTGTACCTTTTCCAATGCTACCACATCCTTCCTATAATATGGCGACCAGAACTGCACGCAATACTCCAAATGCGGCCGCACCAGAGCTTTGTACAACTGCAACATGACCTCATGGCTCCGAAACTCAATTCCTCTACCAATAAAAGCCAACACACCGTACGCCTTCTTAACAACCCTCTCAACCTGGGTGGCAACTTTCAGGGATCCATGGACATGGACACCGAGATCTCTCTGCTCGTCCACGCTACCAAGAATCTTACCATTAGCCCAGTACTCTGTCTTCCTGTTATTCTTTCCAAAATGAATCACGACACACTTTTCTGCATTAAACTCCATTTGCCACCTGTCAGCCCAGCTCTGCAGCTTATCTATGTCCCTCTGTAACTTGTAACATCCTTCTGCACTGTTCACAACTCCACCGACTTTAGTGTCATCTGCAAATTTACTCACCCATCCTTCTACGTCCTCCTCCAGGTCATTTATAAAAATGACAAACAGCAGCGGCACCAAAACAGATCCTTGTGGTACACCACTAGTAACTGGACACCAGTCAGAACATTTCCCATCAACCACCACTCTTTGTCTTCTATCAACTAGCCAATTTCTGATCCAAACTGCTAAATCACCCTGAATCCCATGCCTCTGTATTTTCTGCAATAGCCTACCGTGGGGAACCTTATCAAATGCTTTACTGAAATCCATATACACCACATCAACTGCTTTACCCTCATCCACCTATTTGGTCACCTTCTCGAAGAACTCAATGAGGTTTGTGAGGCACGACCTACCCTTCACAAAACCATGTTGACTATCTCTAATCAAATTATTCCTTTGCAGATGATTATACATCCTATCTCTTATAAACCTTTCCAAGACTTTTCCCACAACAGAAGTAAGGCTCACTGGTCTATAGTTACCAGGGTTATCTCTACTCCCCTTCTTGAACAAGGGGACAACATTTGCTATCCTCCAGTCTTCTGGCACTATTCCTGTAGACAAAGATGACTTAAAGATCAAAGCCAAAGGCTCAGCAATCTCCTCCCTAGCTTCCCAGAGAATCCTAGGATAAATCCTATCCGGCTCAGGGGACTTATCTATTTTCACACTTTCCAGAATCGCTAACACCTCCTCCTTATGAACCTCAAGCCCTTCTAGTCTCGTAGCCTGTATCTCAGTATTCTCCTTGACAACTTTGTCTTTTTCCAGTGTGAATACAGACAAAAAATATTCATTTAGCACCTCTCCTATCTCCTTGGACTCCACGCACAACTTCCCACTACTGTCCTTGACTGGCCCTACTCTTACCTTAGTCATTCTTTTATTCCTAACATATCTATAGAAAGCTTTAGGGTTATCCTTAATCAATATGGGGTAGACGGTTTAGGACAGAGATGAGGAGAAATTTCTTCACCCAGAGAGTGGTGAGCCTCTGGAATTCGCTACCACATATATAGTTGAGGCCAAAGCATTGCATGTTTTCAAGACGCAGTTTGATGTAACACTTGAGTCGAAGGGAATCAAAGAATATGGGGGGGAAGGTGGGATCAGGCTATTGAGTTGGATGATCAACCAAGATCATAATGATTGGCGGAGCAGTCTCGATGGGCTGAATGGCCCCCTCCTGTTCCTGTTTTCTTTTTCTATGCATGGTAGAGAGAGCCTTTTTTGGGCATCTCATCCAAAAGACAACCTTGGATGCCACACTGCACTGATGTGTCAGAGTATATCTCTCAGGAATATGATTTGAACCCACAGCCCTCTGGTTTGGGGGCAAGAGAGCCACTGCTGGGCATTGGGAATTGCAATAGATCAGAATGAATTAAAGAACAGTGAATATCAAAGAATTAAACTTCTGAAACTGGAAGGGGAAAGGTTTGGATATTACTCAGAAACTGACCAGATTTATGTTTTTGGCCCAAATATGAATGTTAATCAATCACAGTTGGTTGGCTACTGGGAATTTGCAGTCCAGATCCCCAACGCTAATTCTCACGCTTACTTGCCAGCTCTTCAAACAAAACAGTATGGATACTTTTATCTATTTGTTAATAAAGTTACAAATGTTTCTGGGAAAAAAAAGACAGTTTTGGCTAAATGATGACACGTGGCTCTTCCGGGCATGATCAAAAAATGAGTTCCACAGTGAACTGCTTATGACTTTTCCAAGTGAAAAGTACCCACATAGTGACTACATCAAGGGGTATGTAATACCATTGCTGTCAGAGAGTAAACAATTGCCTAAAGGTTTGATAAATAACTGCTGGTGTGTCATAGCAGGGTTAACCTATACTTCTGTAAACCTGGTAACAGATAGTTAAGTAATTCTGGCCAGAAAATTGCACTTAATATTTATGTTATTCTCTTGAACTATCTTTATAAAAACAAATACTATCAGAGGAAACTTTCAGTCATCTGATAATGCTCGTATAGACTCACATACCTATCTAGAACAATAAGCTTCAAAAGAGAGGCCAACTCAAAATGAGCTTTGAATGAAGCAGGCTATACCAGCAAGACATGGACAATATTCAGGCTTGGTCGGATAAATGCCAAGTAATATTCGGGCCACACGGGTGCCAGGCAGTGATCATTGCCAACTGCAGAATACCTAACATCTCTACTTGACAATTAGAACATAGAACATGGAACATACAGTGCAGAAGGAAGCCATTCGGCCCATCGAGTCTGCACCGACCCACTTAAGCCCTCACTTCTACCCTATCCCCGTAACCCAATAAGCCCTCCTAACCTTTTTTTTTACACTAAGGGCAATTTAGCATGTCCAGTCCACCTAACCTGCATGTCTTTGGACTGTGGGAGGAAACCGGAGCACCCGGAGGAAACCCACACAGTGACCCAGCGGGGAATTGAACCTGGGACCGTGGTGCTGTGAAGACAGTGCTAATCACTGTGCTACCGTGCTGCCCATTTAATGACATTACTATTGCTCACTCCTTTGACATTAACATAAATGTAAGAACTGCAAGGGTTAATGAAATGTCTAAATCAACCATTAGGGGGAGCTAGATGTATAAGTATATAAGACATCAATGCTGAGCCTCAGGGAGGGAAGTGAAGGAGATAGCCAGAGTACAGACTGAAGGGAAGATAGTGTGAGTGAGAGCAGATCATAGTTAATGTAATAGTGTAGAGATTAGTAGTAGATGAGTGTAGATTGTATGTTAATTATCAACTGTGTTTTATATAGGAGTAAATGTTGAATCCAAGTTAGTAGAGTTGATCAATTTATAACTTTGTTCAAGTTAAAGCTATTTTGTGGTCTTTATGAACACTAGATGAACCATCCTGAATTTAGCAACACAAAGAACATCACAACTCCCCCAAAATCAACATACCAAGGGTTACCATTGGCCAAAAACATAACTGGACCAGTCACATAAATACTGTAATTACAAGAGCAAATCGGATGTTGGGAATTTACCCCCAAATTCCCAAATCCCATTCACCACTAAGAAGGCAAAAGCAGACGCGTGATTGAATACTCTCCATTTAGCTGGATGAGTGCAGCTCCAACAATATTCAAGAAGCTCTACATGATCCAAGAAAAAACAACCCATTCTACTGGCACATCAGCCACCATATTACTTATTCACTTCCTCTAGCACCAACGCTCAATGGCAGCATTGTGTACATCTACACGACACAATGTAGCAAGTTGCAAAGGCTTCTTCAACAGCATTCGGAACCCACAAACCTTTCCATTCAGAAGAACGAGGGCAATAGGAATAACACCACATGCAAGCTTTCCCCCTGGTGACACATCATATTAAATTGAAAATTTATTGCCATTCTTTCACTGATGCAGGGTCAAAACATGGAAATTTCTCCCCATATCCCCTGTGGGTGTACATATACCATGGCAGAGATTCTCCGACCCCACGCCGGGTCGGTGATTCCCTGGGGGGGATGCGAGAATCGCGCCCCGTCGCCCCGACGCCGGCTTCCCGATTCTCCCCCACTGATTCTCGGGTGCCCGCGGGATCCCCGTTGAAAGCGACCCACCCGGTGATTCTCCGTGTCCCAATGGGCCGAGTGGCCGGCGAGTTCGGCTGCGTCCGGCCAGCGTGGGTTACTCAGGTTCCACACAGCGGGACCTGGAAGGTGAGTCTATGGGGGCTATCCTGGAGGGTGGGCAGGGGTGGATCCGATTCCGGGAGGCCCCCATGGTGGCCTGGCCTGCGATCGGGCCTACCGATTGGCTGGCAGATTGGTTCCGTGGGGGCCTATGTTCCTTTGCACCGGGCCCCTGTAGGCCTCCGCCATATTGCCCGGGGGCCGGCGCAGAGAAGCGAACCCCGCGCATGCGCGGAATCATGCCGGCCGTAGCGGCATGCGTGGAAATACGCAGGCCCTGGCACGCATGCACAGAAATACGCCGGCCCTGGCGCACCTGCGCAAACGCGTGCCAGCCGTTCCGCGCCAGCTGGAGCTGCAGGGACCACTCCGCCGCTGATCTAGCCCCCTGGGAAGGGGAGCATTCCCCATTATCAGGGACTGTTGACGCCGTAGTGTTTGGCGCCGCATTTCACGCCAGCGTGGGGACGTAGCCCCATTATTGGAGAATCCCCCCACAAATGTATTGCACTGGTTCAAGAATGTGGCTCGTGCCCACTTTCTCAATAGTAAATAGGAATGGGCAATAAATGCTGGTCTTGCCAGTGAAGCCCACATCCTATGAACAAATTAAACTATGGCCTGTATCTCCAGCTGACAATCACTGTCATTTCACTCCTACTTTTCTGTGCCTCTTCCCTGCTTTGCATTTTGACCGGGTCTTCCAGCTAGAGCTGACTTCTTCAGAAATGTGGAGCAATGGTCCCTCAAAGAGTTTTATCAAAGTGTTGGAACATTGGGGAGAGCTCAAGTCACCCCATTTATTACAGCACTGGCTGCCGTAAGGTAAGTTTAAATGTTTGGCGTGAATGTTCATGAGTGGATGAATAGATGAGTGAATGAATGAGTGAATGAGCAGGGTGGTAGTGTTGGTAGGTTTGAGAAAGGTGGGTAAATGGGTCCGGATGAGGCAAGTGGGTAAGTGTGTAGTGTGGCGAATGGGTAGGATGGCAAGTGGGTAGGGTGGCAGGTCTGTAGGGTGGTAGCTGTGTAGGGTGGGAGGTAGGTAGGGTGGTCGCCAGATAGGGTGGCAGATGGGCAAGGGTATCACAGCGCCAGATGGGTAGGTCTGTTTGGGTGGGATTGTTAGGTTGGGGGCTGTTCAAGTCGAGTCCAGGAGATTTTCGGGTGTTGGAGGTATCTGGTTTGGGGTCAGTTGTATAATTACCCAGTGGCGAGACAAGGATTTTTCTGTCTAACATTCCTGGGTAACTATTCAGGTAAGTAAGTCGGAACTTGCCAAAGTCTCCAATTCTGGAGCACAGTCAGAGAATATTTTGGAGGATCCTGGGAAGCAAGGGACTTGCCCATTGAAAGTTCAAACTTCCTGGGCCATTACCACTGAGCTCTGCACATTGGGCCTTCTGCAAAGTCCCGACATGGGTCTTGGGTCACACGTCAAATCGCTTATTGTCACGAGTAGGCTTCAATGAAGTTACTGTGAAAAGCCTCTAGTTGCCACATTCCGGCGCCTGTCTGGGGAGGCTGGTACAGGAATCGAACCGTGCTGCTGGCCTGCTTGGTCTGCTTTTAAAAGCCAGCGATTTAGCCCAGTGAGCTAAGCCAGCCCCTGGTTTAGCTCACTAGGCTATAATCTGTGACGAGAGAATGCAAATAATTCTACTGAAAATACAGCAGGCTTATTTTAAAGGATCTTAGTCTCGCCAATAATCATAGATAGAAGTATTAAAGGTATGCAATTTATCTTTGAGACATTCTGCCCATTAAAAATTAGGAGATCATGGGCTCGATTCTGTCAAATGTGAATAGTGATTGCCTTACTGACTGACCCACTCCCTCCCACTGACCACATGTCCATTCTCCTGCAGGTCCAGCAGCTGACAGCGCCGGCCCATACCCGGCAAACCCCTCTCCTTACTCCAAGGAGAACACCTCGGAGGTGAGCTCCGAGGATGCACCGTGGCACAGTTGTCATTCCCACCCTCCACCAGCGCAGATGCACACACCTCGGTGGGAAATGCTGGTGGTCAAGCCTCTGGGGCAGAATCTGGTGAGCACCACACTGCTGCTGATGTACATCAGGTGGAGGCAGGAACCTCCAGGCGAGACAGCAATTGGAGGTCTGCTTGATCCCTGGATCCAGCTGGGTCCCACTCTGATGCTGAGCCTCTGGAACAGGGATGCCCGGGACTAATGGGGACAATAGGGACCAACCTGGACCTTCAGAGGGAGCTGCCCGCATCACTCCAGCAGATCCATAACCGATTGGAGTCCCAGAGTCTAAGGGTGCAGGAGATGGCGTGGACAATGAGTGGAACCAAGGGCAACACTGTTAGGGTAGCGACCGCAGTGGAGAGCCTGGTGCACGATGTCGGCACCATGAGTGAAGGTGTCCAAGGCATCGCGCAGTCGGTGATGACCATGGCTGAGGTTCTCGGCAGTATGTTTGCCTCACTGGGGGATGTCAGCCAGTACCAGGTCGTCCATGATAGGGTTCTGCGGGGCAACTCCCGCTCTCAGATGGGAATGGCTGAGGCGTTGCGGGTGTTGTCCCAGTCGCGGTGGGCATAGCTGAGGCACTACAGAGCATGGTCCGGTCACTGGGGGATGTGTCCCAGTCACTGAGGAGCATTGTGAGGGTGTCAACACGATGGTGAGGACTATGGGGAACCACCAGGGCTCGTAGAGCCAGCTGATGCGGGACAGTCGGGGCTCGAACCAAGGGTGTATTTCAGGGGCCACGACCCTTCAGTGAAATCCAGTCTTTTAAAAGAGTAAAATTGTTTAATTTTGATTAATTTTAGCACATTGTATGTTTGAAAATCAGGGCAGAACCTTGTGCTCTTCCCCATGCTGGGTTTGTTGGGGCGGGGCGGTGGGGGGCGTATTTAATGGATCTGATTAATTGTGTAATCATTCAGCAATGGTGAGAAGAAGATCATGGATGAAGCAACTGAAGATGGTTGGGCTGAGGGCACTACCCTGAGAAACTGCTGCAGTGACATCCTGGAACTGAGGTGGTTGACCTCCAACCACTATAACCCTCTTCCTTTGTGCTAGGTATGGAGAATTTTCCCCCTGATTCCCATTGAATGCAGTTTTGCCCGGGCTCCTTGATGCCATGTTCGGTCAAATGTTTCCTTTATGTCAAGGACAGTCACTCTCATCTCACTTTTAGAGTTCAGCTCTTTTGTCCTTATTTGAATCAAGACTGTAATGAGGCCAGGTGCTGATTGATCCTGGCTGAACCCAAAACTGAATGTCGGTGAGCTTGTTTTTGTTAAGTAAGTGTCACTTGATAGCAATGTTGATGAGTACTTCCACCTTACTGATGATGGAGAGTAGACTGATGCGTCAGCAATTGTCCAGTTTGGATTCATCCTGCTGTTTGTGTGCAGGATATATTTGGGCAATATTCCATATTCCTGGGTAGGTGCCAGTGTTGCAGCTGCACGGGAACAGCTTGGCTCGGAGCGCGACAACCTCAGGAGCACAAGTCGTTAGTATTGTTGCCGGAATATTGTCAGGGCCCATAGCCTTTGCAATATCCAGTGCATTCAGCCATGTCGTGACAGCATGTGGTGTGAATTGAATTGGTTGAAGACTGGCATCTGCAATGCTGGAGACGAGGTTGAGATGGATTGTCAACTTGGCACTTCTGACTGAAGATTGTTGCGAATACTTCAGCGTTTTTATTTACACTGATGTGCTGGGCTCTAGATACATTGCTCATTTGGAGAGCTGACACAGACATGATAGGCTGAAAGATTGTGAGGATGTTTGCCAAAATGTTTTTAAAAATTACAGGAATCGGAGTTATTGATCTATTATAACCCAAAACTGAACTGCAGCTTGCTTGTGACACATCACCCTATGGGGTTAGAGCAGTTGTCTCACATATAATGCCTTCAGGCAAAGAGCGACTATTAGCATTTTCTTCCAGGATGTTGACTAGTGCTCAGTCCAACTATGTTTAACTTGAAAAAGAAGCCGTCAACATTATTTTTTGGGATACGAAGGTTCCACTATTATTTATTTGGCCATCAATTTACTCTACATTGCACATTGGTTAGCCCTGTTGCTTCACAACGCCAAGATCCTGGGTTTGATTCCCGCATGGGTGACTGTCTGTGCAGAGTCTGCACGTTATCCCCGTGTCTGCGTGGGTTTCCTCCGGGTGCTTCGGTTTCCATCCTCAAGTCCTGAAAGACATGCTTGTTAGGTGAACTGAACATTCTGAATTCTCCCTCTGTGTCCCTGAACAGACACCGGAGTGTGGTGACAAGGGGATTTTCACAGTAACTTAATTGCAGTGTTACTGTAAGCCTACTTGTGACAATAATAAAGATTATTATTATTGACTGACCATTGTCCCTGAAAAGCAATTTCTGGGCAGCATATGGGAGATCCCTTTGCTTGCTGTTAGTCGATTACAGCATTGGGCGTTAACCTTGTCTGCACATGGTTATGTCATTGAATATTATAGGTCTGAACAGCACGCAAATGCAGGTGCTTTACTCGGACTGCCACTGCAAGATCAACAAGACGAAAAAGATAAACACATATCTGATGAACACTTCTGCAACATATTCTATCTGCTTGATGTGGAAGGTTTTCGGTAACACCTGCGCAGGTGTGAAAACTTACCCATTCAGATCCGGTGATGGAGAAGGTGTTGGACATGATTCAAAAAGGCATTATTACAAATGAGCACAGAAAGAATCCAGACCTTAAACACTATCTTACCAGGCATCTTGATTTAACAGTACAAAATGGACTAATTGTTGTGGGGTATTAGAGTAATCATTCCGCTGTGTCTATGAAGTAACAGCTGCATGAGGGTCAGCCCTGTTCAATGAGAGTGAAGGCGTTGCCAAGAAGCTACTTTTGGCAGCCCAGTTGGTTGCCCAAATAGAAGAGAATGTGGGGTTATGACAATCCTGTGCTGTGCTGAGAAATGGACCTCCACTGCAATCTTTGCATCCATGGGAATGGCCCATAGGCCATGACGAAGAATCCATGTCAATTGTGCAGGAGCAATCAAAGGACACATGTTTTTGGTCATGTTTGATACATATTCAAAGTGGCTGAATATTGCCACCATGAAATCGACAACGACAGAACAGACCATAGAAAGGTTTGACAAGGTATTTGTAAGGTTTGAGCGGCCTGAACAACTTGAGTGATAACAGTACGCAGTTCGCATCAGCCAAATGTGAGAACTAACTGAAGGGGTGTGGCATCCGCCATAGCAAATCTATCCCCTACCATCCAGCTACCAAGGACTTAGCGGTACATTTTGTACAATCCCTCAAACATGCAGTGAAGGTTTTGAGGGATAAAGTCTTTCTGCCCAAACGTGTCAATAACTTTCTAATGATATGCCGAAACATAGTCGGGCAACAACATCAGACGCAAGTGGCTAGAAGGGAACAACATTCCAAAAGCAGAGTCTTTGACTGTGGGGAACGTGTTCTTGTGAGAAATTACACTTCAGATGAAAAATAGACTCCAGCAATTTAAGGGCAGCACGGTAGCATGGTGGTTAGCATAAATGCTTCACAGCTCCAGCGTTCCAGGTTCGATTCCCGGCTGGGTCACTGTCTGTGCGGAGTCTGCACGTCCTCCCCGTGTGTGCGTGGGTTTCCTCCGGGTGCTCCGGTTTCCTCCCACAGTCCAAAGATGTGTGGGTTAGGTGGATTGGCCATGCTAAATTGCCTGTAGTGTCCTAAAAAAGTAAGGTTAAAGGGGGGGGGGGTTGTTGGGTTACGGGTATAGGGTGGATACGTGGGTTTGAGTAGGGTGATCATTGCTCGGCACAACATCGAGGGCCGAAGGACCTGTACTGTTCTATGTTCTATGTTCTATGTTCTAATTGTATTAGCCAAAATGGGTCCGATTTTTATACTGTACAATCTGACAATTAACTAATTTGAAGTCGGCACGCTGACCAATTACTGTCTGCACGTGGTGAGAGTACAGAATTTTACTAGATATTTTCACCACAGAGAGTATAGACAGCGACATGCCAGACTTGAAGACTACAACTGCCTAACTGCCTAAATGATGGGATGCATTATGGCAGAGTCATCCACACAACCACAGATAGTTCCTGAGTTGGTTGTGTCAGATGTAACACTGACTAGTGTCTAGGAAGGCATTCCTAGTACCCCTAAGAATCAAGTTCATGAACATTGTGTTCTGCCAAAACAACAATGACGTCCACCCAATAGACTGTTTTACTGACGTACATGTGCATCCGTAACATAACAATGTTAGTTATGGCATAGTGTGTTGGATCTGTGTTAAGTGTTTGATTAAATAATAATAATCTTTATAAAAATGCCGCGGACACTAAAGGAGTAAAGAGGGAGATGTGTTATGTATCAGAGTACCACCATTGGCAGGTGTAATGTCACCTGTTGCGCAATGATGTCATCGGAGAGTTTTGTGAGCTTTTGTGAGTTCACCATTGTGCCTGTTTGAGCAGCAATTTGTAAATAAATCCCTTGCACTGTGTTACACAAACTCAACATGTGCCAGCTCTGATTCTCTCTCTTTCCGGCTACAACAAAGAACATAACAGATCTCAGTTGGGTGGGCCCCCTATACTGAGTCTAAATATATATTTTTCTAGTTCATGGGATGTGGGCGTCGCTGGCTGGATCAGCATTTATTGCCCACCCCTGAAGGTATTCAAGAGTCAACCACATTGCTGTGGATCTGGAGTAACATGTAGGCCAGGCCAGGTAAAGACAACAGATTTCCTTCCCTGAAAGACATTAGTGAACCAATGTTTTTTTAAATGTGTTGCCCACAGAATCCCATGACAAGTAACATGGAGTTTCTTAAGTGGAAAATTGTACTCGTTAACGTGTGATTGCTAAAAAATAGCGCTTTGAATGTGCTGTGGTCATGAATGCCGCTATACAAATGCAAGCCTTTTCTTTTTTGTATTTTGACCTGACGGTCATTTGGAGCAGGGATTGATTTCCTCTCATTAAGCCATGCCTTACAGTTGGGCTATGGTTCCATGGCTTTCTGGTGTATCGTTGCAACGATTGTTATTAATGAGCAGCATTGAAAGTGAGAAAAATAAAGAAAGCAACAACGTACATATTGCACAACGTCTTCCATACCTCATTATGTTCCAAACAATTTACCAACTACTGATTACTTTCTGACATGCAGTGCACATTAGTATGATTAATTACAGCAGCCTATTTGCACACAAATTGCAAATAATGGTAAGACCAGAGGATTTGTTTCTGGTGCTGTTTTGTGAGGAAGGAAGCTTGCCTACATCACTGGAGAACTCGATCCAGCTATTCATCAAATAGTGTATAAGAACTTTGATGTTCACTTGCAAATGGCAAATAGGGCCTTGATTTAATACTTCAACTGAAAGGCAGTACCTCCAGACTTGCAGAAATTTAGCTAACTTTTCCTTCTCTAATGCTGAAGCACTGAGGCCAAATTTAACAAACCTGCCACCACCCTAAAGCTCAGTACCGAACCAGTGACCTTCCTTGTATATGTGGCTTAGCTACTCACTGAATAAACACATTAATGACTGTGGATGGGGGAAAAGGAGGTAAATGAATGCCATTTATTATTTGAATGAATAATCGTGCCTGAGTTATGCTGGAATTGGGACTTCTTGGATTACTATAATTAAATCATTTGGGGCTTCCTGTATTCTAGCCAAGCCGAAGTCCTCGACACCAGCACAAAGACGGCTGGAAATGTTATTACCGTACCAAATCACTATAAAAGCTACGCTTATTAACTACACAATCTGGTTCCTTCCATCTAAACTTCCTAAGGTACTTAGGCTTTTCATTTTCTGCAGCACATTTATTGACCCATCAAACATTAAATTATCTTTCTTTTCAAATGGACTTGGGAAGCTTTGGGCTCAGCGTTTTAGACAAAACTGTACACATTGTCAGTTTAAATTGCTCTCCGACATCTTCAGCCTGTTTTCTTGGTACCTTTCTATCCATTTTCCTTTAATGGAGAATTTCTGATCTTGGATATTATTTTGTTTTGGTAAATGTTTCCTCGCTGTTATTTTATTAACATGCTTACTTTCAATTGGCATTTTATGAAAATTTATTAACATGGCCTGGATTGAGTTCAACTCTCGATGATTTATTTTAGTATAGCAAAATGAAAACGAAATGTTTTTTAAAATAAATTTAGAGTACCCAATTATATATATTTTTTCCAATTAAGGGGCAATTTAGCGTGGCCAATCCACCTAAACTGCACATCTTTGGGTTGTGGGGGCGAAACCCACGCAAACACAGGGAGAATGTGCAAATTCCACACGGACAGTGACCCAGGGCCGGGATTCGAACTCGGGTCCTCAGCACCGCCGTCCCAGTGCTAATCACTGCGCCAGATGCCACCTAAACAAAATGGTTTTAATTGTTCACTACAAAAATCTTCCTAGATGTTCCCTTAAACCAGGGACTGGTTTAGCACAGGGTTAAATCACTGGCTTTGAAAGCAAACCAAGGCAGGCCAGCAGCACGGTTCAATTCCTGTACCAGCCTCCCCGAACAGGTGCCGGAATGTGACGACTAGGGGCTTTTCACAGCAACTTTATTTGAAGCCTACTTGTGACAATAAGCGATTTTCATTTCATAACAGTTAAAAAAAGATACTGAGCAATAATTTGGACGGTTAAGCTGATCTCAGTTGACCTAAACTCGGTTAATTTAGAACACATTCGCTGGGAGCATATACAGGCCACACGCATGGGCATCCTCTATCAGCTGCTCTTAAAGGGTGGCTGATGACCCAAAAGGGAGTGAACTGAAAAATTCCACAAAACGTTAAAACCAAAGCAAAGAACCAGATGAGCCATATGTTTTAAGAAATTGTTTTTAAATTTGTTTCGTCCTTAGTAATGAACAAAAAAACAAAACAAAAAAATAAACAATTGGCAGTTACTTATCCGATGAAAACTCAATCTAGGGGAAGGGGTTTCACATATCATTTCCATTTTATCGAACCAGTGATCACCTGGAACACACTTCAGCCATTCCCAGCATACTGTAAGGCTACTCACTAATACAATGTACACCCAACAACTGCTTCCCAATGCAAATCACCCTCTAGATGCTGTAGATCACATAATCAGTCCAATATTTATATTCCTTGTTTTTAACCTTGAGAAACCTGAATGCTGCCAGTGAAGCAGAAGAGACTTTAATTCCATAAAGGCCCCAGGGTTGACAACAAATGTCTGACTTCATGTGCTACCCATTTCCCTTCAATGTTTTGTCTGATTTATTCTTCAGTCACTGAGCACTGTGGCCCATTACCCAGAGAAGGGAACTCACCACTTCAACAAAATGCCAACCAAGCAAACCAACCAAGCTCAACAGAGAGCAGGAAAAGCTCACAATAGATATAGCCCGAAGCTTCAGTATTAAAGAACACAATTCACTACTGACCTGGAATTCTTTGCTAATTTTATCCTAGGCTACCTGTGCAACAAAATGCAATGGGCCGATGGGCGTCTTACTGTGCGGTAAAACACTGTAAAATGATAATGTGACCACAAAAAACACTAAACAGCTTACTTGAAAGTGCAGATACTTTAACTGAGATTAAGACCTAATTGAAAATGATAGAAAATGTGTCACCGCTCCCCCCACACACACGCTGCACCCCCCCCCGCCCCCCGCCTCCCCACCAAACCCAGTGGAAAGGATTTCCTGGCTACGTGCAAATTACATATGGGGCTGGATTCTGTGATCTCCCATATTAGCTGGCAGCGGGATTCTCAACTCCCGCCATTTGTCAATGGGATTTCCCATTGAAGCCACCCCACACCACTGGGAAACCCACGGGTGTGGGTGCCCAGCTGGCGGGAAAAGAGACTCCCAATGGCTGGAGAGGTCCGACCATGATATTCGCACATGGAAATAAGTCAGCTATTTCAAACAGTTTATGTCAATATAGCAAAATCAGCCAGAATTTTTCATATCTATTTTCCTGTTGTCAGGGACTAAGACGTCACCCTGTGGGCGTGATTCTCCGCTCCCCACGCCGGGTGGGAGAATCGGGGGAGGGCCAGGTGACTCACGACACGCCCCTCTGGCGCCCCCCCCCGCAATTCTCCCACCCCCCGCTCGGAAGAATCGCCGCTCGCCGTTCTTTACGGCGAGCGGCGATTCTCCAGCCCGGATGGGCCGAGCGGCCTGCCGTTCGCGACCGGTTTACGACGGCGGCAACCACACCTGGTCGCTGCCGTCGTGAACATGGCGCCAAATGCTGGTTTGAAGCTTGTGGGGGGGCGGAGAGGGGAGTGAGCACCACAACCGTGCTCGGGAGGGGACTGGCCCGCGATCGGTGCCCGCCGACCGTCGGGCCGGCGTCTCAAAGCGACGCACTCTTTCCCCTCCGCCGCCCCGCAGGATCAAGCCGCCACGTCTAGCGGGGCAGTGGAAGGGAACACGGCAACCATGCATGCGCGGGTTTGAGCCGTCAGCCGTCGTGACGTCAGCCGCGCATGTGCGGGTTGGAGCCGGCCAACCTGCGCATGCACGGCTGACGTCACTTAGGCGCCGCTGTCGCGTCATTCTCGGCACGCCGCCTTGGCGCAAGCGTCAAGGCCCGGCAGCCAAGAGTTACGGAGCGCCGCTCCTAGCCCCCCGGGTGAGGGTGAATAAGGTGAGAGGAGCGGCCTCCGAGGCCATCGTGAAACTCGGCTGAGTTCACGACGGCCTTCCCGATTTTTCGCGGGAGCGGAGGATTCCGCCCTGTATATTTTCTTAAAATATTTATAGAAATCCTCATTGCTATTTTGTAAATTTTAAACTGAACAAGATCCTTAAAATGTCTGAGCCAGTGACCCCTGTGCAAGAAGAAGCCACCTTGCAGTTTCAAGGAAATTCACATCTTGTTATCTCTGAGGAGCCATTAACAACCGCCTGTGGACTGCACAGCCCAACATCAAAGAGAAGTTGGGAATACACCACAGCTTACAAAGAGGGCAACAATTGAAAACACTTTTCTGCTTATGGTCAGGCGGTGAGAGAAGAAATCAGTGCTATTTAAACTAACCCCCCCCCCCCCACCAGTCCTTAACACTAAGGCACTTCCTCATAACAGTACATCTGCTCTGTATCCTCTCTCAACATCTTTTCTTAACATGGAAGAAACACTGCAGAATACGCCAAATCCAGTCTTACAGAGATTTCACATTGAATCACTTTTGGTCTAAACTTCCAATCCTCTCACCATGGCGTGGCGTGGGGTGGCTTCCAACAAAAACAACATTCCATTAGCTTCTAATGTTTTGTGAACCTAAACATTCAAATCCCTCTCCTCTTCCACATTAGCCAGCTCCTCCCATTCCAAGAATGATTGTTATTTCTTTAATGTATTTTCTCATATTTACTGACATTGAATTCCATCTGACACTTTTTACGTGTTTAATTTTAGCAAGATAAAGTCACCATTGTTCCAGATGACCATAGGCTGCTTTCCGTTTTAAGGGGGAGAGCTAACTGGTGGTGATTTAACCTGAGGATCACCACACCTCAGACAAGGGGCAAGATTGAGAAGGCAGGACTTCATGAATAATCTCAGCCAGTATGGGAATTGAACGCACACTGCTGGCCTCATAAACCAGCCATCTAGCCCACTAAGCTAAACCAGCCCTCCTTGTTTAATTTTACCTGCATCTTCTTTGTGTTTCCTTAGATCCTCAGTGTTATTACTGTGTCTTAGATTTAATAACATCCACAAATGTGCATTCCACTCTTTCAAAATATGGATGTCACCTGAGATGACTATCTGTAAGATGTACTGCAGCAATGCACGAAGTAGCTCTCTATGACTGCATCTTCTCAACTTGTGGTCTCTTGGCCCAGAAGAGCATGGGCAACAAACACAGGGCAAAACCATGAACTGCAGGTTTTCCTCCAAGTCACGCACAATCCTCACTCGGAAATATATCAGCATTCCTTCATAGTTGTTGGACCAATATCCTGGAACTCCCCAGTTAACAACACAGTGGGTGCACTTAAACCACATGTACTGCAATAGAACATAGAACATACAGGTTCGGCACAACATCGTGGGCCGAAGGGCCTGTTCTGTGCTGTATTTTTCTATGTTCTATACAGAGCAGAAGGAGGCCATTCGGCCCATCGAATCTGCACCAACGCATTTAAGTCCTCACTCCCACCCTATCCCCGTAACCCAATAACCCTTCCTAAACTTTTTTGGTCACTAAGGGCAATTTATCATGGCCAATCCACCTAACCCGCACGTATTTGGACTGTGGGAGGAAACCGGAGCACCAGGAGGAAACCCACGCAGACACGTGGAGAACGTGCAGACTCCGCACAGACAGTGACGCAGCGGGGAATCAAACCTGGGACCCTGGCACTGTGAAGCCACAGTGGTATCCACTTGTGCTACCATGCTGCCCCTTCTTCTCAAACGCAATTAGGGATGGACAGTAAGTGCTGACTTTTTAAATGATGCCCACATCCCAGGAACTCATTAAAAACATGCATTAATCTCAAAAAAGGGACCCAAGAGGAACCACTATCTAATTTCAATCACCCTGAAAAACTGCCCTTAGCACAAACTCCGTTCTTTCTCTTCAAAACAGCTTTGATCAAATTTGTTGCATTTGTTGTAATTCTTTACTCCTAAGTTCCCTCCAGTATTCTCCTGTATGGGGTTTTATCAAAAGATTTCTAAAAGTCCATGCGCAGCACATCTAGTGCATTTTCCTAATCAACATATCTCTTACCTCCTCAAACATTTCAATCAAATTTGCCAGGGTCTATATCACATAAATCCATGTTAGCTGTTTCTAATTATTTTCTACTCATGTAGGCACTTTATTAAAGTAATTACTGCTTTACAGTTTTTTTTAAATCTTATCGGTTATTAAAGTAACTGTTTTGGAATTACCTAAGTTAGCTCTGACTTTCCTTGCGAAAATTGTTATTTGATTCAGATCTCATCTTTTACCATTCAGAATTCATTGTTGTGTGAACGATCCTTAGGGCTGGTCCTTAGAACTACATGGAGCAAGAGCAGCAAAGCAAAAATATTTTACTACTGGGGTTGACTGCCAATCTGTTCTTGAAATCTCACTTGGGTGGCCAAGTTGCACAAAGTGGGCCAAGCCTCAATTAGTTTTGCAAGGTTCCAACTCAGTAAAAGTTTCCACTAACAACTTATTTGGTTCTTTTGAGTCAACATCTTCATATGTTTGAGGCAGCGGTTCTGTTTACAGAGGATTAAGTTTGAATGTAATCGGAGACCTCTCCTTCAACTTCTTCCATCATAACAGTTACTCACCCCGGTCAGTCAAAACTGCGTTCTCATACAGTGATCCACACTCCAGTATGGTAGCCGTGGTTGGTTTGCTCATGTATTGTGTCACAGAATGGTTGAAAAGTTAGGCCACTGCTAGAATTTTGGGTGCAATTTAACTGGGAAAAAAATCTGTGCGTGTTTTGGGCACATTTAGTGGGGTGTTTCTCGGTGGCTACAGTGCCAAGAAACACCCCGCTATTCAACAGCATTTTGCTATTTTTTGGGCCTTGGTGAGTTTACCTCCGCCAAGGCTGGGCTTAGAGTTATTTCCTGCTGGCGAGCCTAGCAGAAAAGGCTCCTCGGGGATCGAGGCTCCATTTTCTCTGCCCCACCCCCACCCCACCACACCACCCCCCCTCCCCCCTCCCCCCCACCCCCCTCCCCCCACCCCCCCACCCCCCTCCCCCCACCCCCCCCACCCCCCTCCCCCCACCCCCCACCACCCCCCACCACCCCCCCCACCCACCACCCCCCCCACCCCACCACCCACCCCACCACCACCCCACCACCACCCCACCACCACCCCCCCACCCCACCCCCACCCCCCCACCCCACCCCCACCCCACCACCCCACCCCCACCCCCCCACCCCACCCCACCACCACCCCCCCCACCCCACCCCACACCACCACCCCCCACCACCCCACCCCACCACCCCCCCCCCACCCCCCCACCCCACCACCACCCCCCCACCACACCCCCACCCCCCCACCCCACCACCACCCCACCACCACCCCCCCCACCCCACCACCACCCCCCCACCACACCACCACCCCCCCACCCCACCACCACCCCCCCCACCCCACCACCACCCCACCCCACCCCACCACCACCCCACCCCACCCCACCACCACCCCACCCCACCACCACCCCACCCCACCCCACCACCACCCCACCCCCACCACCACCACCCCCCCACCACCACCACCCCCCCCACCACCACCACCCCCCCCCACCACCACCACCACACACACCCCACCACCACACACACACACACAGACACTTTCAGCAGCCCGCCTTGACCACCCCCTTTTTTCGACCCGCCCCCTCACCCTCCAATATCTGGGGAGATATTGAGGAGACTTGAGCTCTTTACAATGAAAGTTAACAGGAGATCTGTATGAAATGTTCAAAACTTTGAGAATTTTGAAAAAGTAATACTTCTTCTTGATTATTGAGGACCTACCCAGCTGCAGCACCGCTGTGCTCGTGAAAGCCCGAACTACAAAAGTGACAGTTCCCAGTTACTTCCAACATGGTGCACTCTGAGTGCTGGGGTGCTGGTATAGATGTCAGGAGCGGGGGGCAGTGTCCTCGGCTGACTTTCCATATTATCTTCACACTTAGACTGTGAATGTATAGTTAACATCCTCGCTTAGTCACTCAATTTTAAATGTTTACAACTGCACAAGGAAGTCCTCCATCCTGTGGGCAGTTCTGAGGGTCAGTCATCTAATACGCAGGTGGGTGTTGTTTTTTTTTTAAACTTATTTTAACTCTTGCAAAGTGTGTGGGCTCTGTACTGCAGTATGTTCCTGGAAGGGTTTTGGTGACTTGTTGCATTTTGAGTGCAGTGTTGCTGCATTCTGACAGGAAGGCCAAAGGAATTTTCTGTCCTGTCAACCGAAAACCGGCTATAATTACAGGGACTGTGATTGCAGTCCCTCTAGATTTGTAACATGACACGGACATGGAGTCCATGTGATAGATAGGGGAAACTGTGCACAGGGGGAGGAGGGGGAGAGCTCACAATGGAAGGCCCTACCAATAAAGGGTTTATAGGGAAAATGTCTTCTGCATCTACCTTTGCCTCAGCCAGGAGCAGTGCCTTGGCAGCTGTGGCACAGGAAGCAGTGGGCGCTGAACTATGGCACCTTCTTCAACAGGACCCCCTACAGGGCAAGTGAGGTGTGTATGCGAATGTTCACCATCACCTTCATCTTCTACATAAGCAAGTCCTTCTAGCTGGGAGCTCGAGACATGGCTAACATTTTGTAGCTCACTGTGTGTCAAAACATTAGAGAGGTGACAAAGACACAGGCTGGGATTTTCCAGTTGTTTCCACCAGTGGGTCCTGTCAATGGTGACCTCCTCATCAGGTTCTCGAGTGGCAGAGCGTACCAACAGGAATCCCCATTGACAGTGGCAGGACTGGAAGATCCCACCATCAGCCAAAAGCAGGCCGCCTCCGGCTCTGCAAAACATTTCTGCGGGCGACAGAAAATACCGTGCTCTTTAAACCAGAAGGGGGCTTCATAGCTTCCTCATTGACTGGAGGAGTGGGCACATGACTTTGTCAGGGTAGTGGGATTCTCAATGTGCAGAGAACTATTGACTGCACACATTTGGTTCTGCGGCCCCCATATGTTAACGATGAGGTGTACAAAGACTATCACGCCATCATTTTGAAATGGCATGTGATGATGCACAGAACATCATACTGCTGAATGGTCAATGTCATGGCAGCAGCCATTCTGCTTTTATCCTCAGCTAGTTCACTGGCCCCCATGGTCTTTGCCTCATATGAGGCTGGCTGCTTGCTGACAACTTTTACTCTGGACAGACCTGGGCTCATGATTCCCCTAGGCCACACAAAATGGCGTGCCTATAATGAGAGTAATGCAACCATGAGGAACATCACGGAGCAAACCATTGGCATTCTGAAGCAACGATTCCACTGCCTGGACTGCTCAGGCAGAGTCATCCAGTGCTGATTAGAGCTCATGTCCAAGTTCATGGTGGTCTGTTTTGTGCTCCAAAACCTCATTGTCATGATGATGCAGCCCATGGCACTGGACATTTGAAGGCCACCTCAGAAAGTGGAAGAGGAAGATGATGAGGAGAAGGAGGTAGAGGAGGAGGCAGGTAGGACGTAGGAGGCTCTTCACTGTGAATGGCTGTCTCCAAACTGATACTGAGGACGCAATTTAACTAAAAAAAAACAGTCCATTCTAGGCGGGATTATCAAATGACACTCTGTTTCATTTCCGGGCCCTGGCGGGGAATGGTTCACAGGCCGCACTTAGCTGCATATCCTGAACTGAGGAGCTCCGACGGGTGGAGCTCCTTCGTGCAGAAAGAGATTGGGCGCTGTTTTTAGATGGTGCCCCAATCTCTCAACCCCCTCAACGTGACCCCCAGACCCCCCCCCTCACCCCCCCACCCCCCAACCCACCCCCCCCCCCAAACCAATGCCCCAACTCATCTGTTGGTTCTCCAGTTGCAATATAGGTACAGTAACTCTCAGTTATGTTACTGAACTAATAATTAGTCTGAGCTAATGTTAGGGAGCCATGAGCTCAAATTCCACCATGGCAGCCGGGGAATCTAACTTTACTGAATTAAATAAGTCAGGATAGATGGGTAGATTGGAGGGGTGGGGGTGGGGGGGGGGGGGGGGTGGACAGCATATTTCCCTTACCCTGCACCAGAATCCATGTTGGTCTGGAGTCAACATGCTCCATTCCCACTCATTCTGCATCCATAAAGTGCTGCATGACGGTCAAGCGCTGGCCGAGTGGGGATGTTCTGCCCTCTGGAGCTGCTGGCCAATTCGATTGGCTGACAGCTCCATCAGTCTCTAGACTGCCCAAACCTCAGAAGGAAAAGAAGATCAAGACTCATAGATCCATGGAGCATGTAAGTCCGGGGTCTTGGGCCAGGTTGGTTCAGGTAGGTTAAGTGGGGTGGGGGAGGGGGAGGGGAGTGGGAGGAGGATTGCTGTTCACAACAAATGTTTTATGATTTTGCTGACATATTATCAGGGTAAATTGGCTTCACAACAAGCCCAGTTGAGCCTTAGTTATTCATATAAATATGGCTGGTGTGTTGCCGATTTCAGCACCTATCTGTCCTGCAACTTATTATTGGAGAGAGCTCAGGGACGGGCATGAATGGGGTAAATGCCCAACTTATTTTGCATGTTTCCCACACTCCCACTACAGGAAACATAGGTGCCAGGCACGCATAGCATTCAGCCTCATCGGTAATGACGTCCCTGATACTACCAGGTCATTTTTAAAGCCACATTTAAGTCATTAATGCCCTGTAGAGAAGGAAATCTGCTCTTCTTACCTGGTCTGACCTCTGCTTTATTCCAGACATTCAGCAATGTGGTTAACTGTGAACAACCTTTTGAAAAGGACTAGTAAACCACTCAGTTGTTTAAACCACAAGGCCAGAGCAATTTAGGAGGGGCAGTAAATGCTGATCTTTTGCATTCCGCAAATGAATTTTTAAAAATATCGCCACCACTGTAAGGTAGGAAGGAATGGCAGCCAATTGGCACGTAGCAAGGCTCCATAAACAGCATTGAAATAACTGAACAGACAATGGGTGAGACGTTCTGGCTGTTCTCGCCTGCGGGATCTTCCTGTCCCCTCAATGGCTCACCCCTGCCACAGGTTTCCTGGCGGCGTGGGGTAGATTCAATGGGAAATTCCATTAGCAGCAGCGGGACCAGAAGATGCTGCCACCAGCCACTCCGAGAAACCCGCCACGGGGAGGCCGGAGAATCTCATCCAATATCTTTGTTCAATAACATTTGTTGAGCTGTAAGTATTGACCAGGACTCCCCTCAACTATGTCAGGCAGATTGCATGACAAAAAGATTAGATATGGTTCCACAGAGATAGTTATGTTGTAGTGTCTCAGGTGAAGCCATCTCAGTCTTCAATTTTGCACTGTAAGAGAAATGCATTAGAGCCATGTGTGAAGAGTGCTAACTGTGAAGTAGCCCTAATGCAAGGACTAAACACAAGGGAAAATCAATATAAAGACTGATTGAGCCTTCTTAATGCTTCAATGCACTCAGCTACAATTGAATATTGATTGCATCAGTGCAGATTTATGATGCCCCGTAAGCAATGCAAAACATTTGAAAACATAAGCAAACTTAAAGTGGTTTATAATGGTATAGGCAACCTTTTCAATGAATATTAATATCTGCTGCGGATGCCGATGCCTGATTTCTAACTTTCTTGCCCTGTTATCTTTATCTCTGTAAGGTTCTGTATCGCTAGGGACACAGCATTTCTCCTTAATTCCAAGTTCCCTTGTCAACCCCAGATAGTCTTAATAGCTGCACAAACTCGAGGGAAGTGATTTTTTTTAAGACCTGTTTTCACAGGGGCTGGTTTAGCTCACTCAGCTAAATCGCTGGCTTTTTAAAGCAGACCAAGCAGGCCAGCAGCACGGTTCGATTCCCGTACCAGCCTCGCCGGACAGGCGCCGGAATGTGGCGACTAGGGGCTTTTCACAGTAACTTCATTGAAGCCTACTCGTGACAATAAGCGATTTTCACTTTTTCAGAAGGGAATAACAAAGTTATATTGTGAGTTGAGAGCCTTTGTGAGCGGACTGCAAAAGTAAAATAAAACACTGAGAGGCGCCAAACTGGTTTGGCCGCAAATATTTGATCTTATTGAGCAAATTCAAAATGTAGTCGTTCAAACAAGACATGATCGCTGAGCCAAGTTCCTTGCCTCGAGTATTGGAGTAGCCTAGTGTTCCATACAATAATAGAAACCCTACAATGCCGAAGGAGGTAATTCAGCCCATTGAATCCGCACCGATCCTCCAAAAGAGCATTCTACCTTGGCCCACACCTCGGCCCTATCCCTATAACTCCATTTAACCTGCACAACCTTTCGACACAAAGGAGCAATTTCGTATGCCCTATCCACCTAACCTGCATATCTTTGGACTGTAGAAAGAAACCAGAGTACCCGGAGGAAACCCACTCAGACACGGGGAGAATGTCCAAACTCCACAGACAGTCACTTAAGGTTGGAATTGAACTGGCGTATCTGGCGCTGTGAGGCAGCAGTGCTAACCACTGTTCCTCTGTGCCGCCCATTGGAGGTAACCAGAAGGTTGGATCTAAATTTTGGTTGCAGGAGGCATTGATGCTCACATGATACAATTCCTACACTAGCATTCTGATAGCTTACCTGGGGGGGGGGGGGGGGGGGGGAGTAGTTGTGAGAAGGTGATCTTTTTCCTACATAATAGCTGTTGGGATTTTCTCCTGGAATTTTGGGGACTGGTTTCAAAAGGTTCTCAGGAGATAAAATGGGAATCACTCCCATAAAAAACGATCCATAAGTGCGTTTCCACGATCCCATTTTGGAGCATGAACCTTTTGTGCTCTTTTGACACATGTTAAGGTTCTTTTTTCAACCACCCATGATGTTAATCTTCTCCACATTAAATAATTGCCCCCTTAATAATACAATTTACTCCTACATTTTCTATCCCTCTTTTGCTGTCTTTAATTTCTATGATATGAACTGACAGGCGCGATCTATTGGCCACGCTACGCCTGAAAAGCAGCTCGCCGTGATACAGCATGGCTGATAAAAGCCGGGAGACCTGCCCTAAGGATCTATCCGGCTCGCAATGCCTTGCGAGATCCGACCCGATCTCACGCGATATTACGACATAAATCCCGACCCTGTGGGGACTTTTTTTACCACTTTTTGGTAAATCTGCATGTTAGAAGCGAGACAGTAAGCCTCGATCTAATGTGACGATTTCAGAGCTACCTGAGGCTTTGGGATTCACTGCCAAGGTGCCAAGCTGGAATTTTTTGCATATGTGCAATTGAACTGAGGGATGCTCTGCATGGGTGTTGGGGGGGTATGGGGGGGGGGGGGGGGGGGTGTAGGGACGCTCCCATAGTGTATTTAAGCTGGGTGGGGAGGTCGGGGATTGCTTCGGGGACCTCGGAGTTCCCCAGTGTACAAAGTGGGGCTATGTGTGGCCTCGGTCGCGCGTTCCCATTGAGGCCCTTTATACAAAGCTAGTCGCGTTGAATAGCCATGTGTTTCTCAACACCGCGTGCTGGGAAACATGCTAAACGCTCTTGTTCTGGGACTTTGTTCTCATTTGGTTGAAACGAGTCCCTTGTGTTTACGTTCTGTACAGAGCAGAAAAACCTATTTGGATCCACTTTGCCCAAACCATTCATATTTTTAAATGCTTTTATCATACCTCCACTTAATCGTCCCTTCTCAAGAGGAGAAAGGCCCAAGGCTGTCAATCATTCTCCGTAAGTCTTTCCATTAAGTTCAGGATTCAGCTGTGAAGCTTTTCTCTTCACCCTTTCCAATAACTGAACATCCTTTTTGAAATAATGAGACTATAACCTGACACAGCACACCAGATGTGATCTCATCAGTGCCAAGTACAATTTTAAAATGATCTCTCTGGATTTAAATGCTATCCTCCTTGCTCTGCAATCCAACATTCAATTTGCATTTTAATTTATGATCTGGGGACATGTTAATGGTTTTAATAACCTGTCGACTAAAACCCCAAGTCTTTCTCTCCTACTTTGACACTTCACGTGTATTCCTTTCAGCACACAATCCATATCAATCATTCATCTGACAAATCACATCAGTTTATATTTCCCTATGTTAAATTGCATCCATCATTTCTCCCCCCATTGATCGAACTTGTCAAGATAGTTTTTGAACTTATGGCCATTGATAGTCACCATTTGCTACCACTTTCAGTCTGGTGTGGACACAATTCATTCCTTTAAATCACTTATAAATTTAACACTGAACCTTGTGGTGCACCCCTCATAACTGGCTGCCTACCAGATACCTGGCCGCACTCATTGTTGCCTGACAACCCAACAATTCTAAATCTATTTTAATACATTATAAATCTATTTTAATGCAGCATCTGTAGGGAGAGAAAAGAGCTGACAATTCAAGTCCAGATGATCCTCTGACAAAGCTAAAATACATAGAAAGTGGGAGATATTTCTACTGTGGGGCGAGGGAATAAAAGATGAGTCATAGCCACAGAAATCAAGGGAAAAGAGTGCTAATAGCCACAGAAACTAGGGGGAAAGTGCTCATGGACGTCCCCAGAGAGAATAAAAGGTGTGGAAGGTCAAACAGCAGGGAAACTAAAATCAGAGAGTAAGCTGTGAGAGATGGAAGGGGGAGAGGGGGACACAAAGGGGAGAAAAGGTTATGGAGAGGGGGGATAAGATATGGGGGGGGGGAAATATATATATATATAAAGAAAGACAAGAAAGAAATAAAATGTAAAAGACAGTTAAAATGAAATGGTCTGAAAACAAAGGGGTTGAGGTGGGGCAGAGAAAAGGGAACTGATTTGTTATCCATTTGTTGCTGCTGCAAAGAGAAAAAGAAGTGCTTAATGTTCATGAAAATATAATTCTGCGTTTATTGAGAGATGGTAAACTCACTAAAAACCCACAAAATGCTCTGCTGACGTCACTGCGTGTCATGTGACATTTCACCAGCAAACAGTGTTACGTGAATACATAACAGCCCTCCTCCTTTACTCATTCAGTGCCAACCACTTTTCTTTTAAACTCTTAAACAACATAACCAACACAATGTTCATTTCATTAAATCATTATGCTATTTGTACATCAGTGAGACAGTCTCGTTGGAGGATGTCTGACTCATTAGGTAATATCCAACGTTCAGGAGTGTGGCTCTTTGAGATCACGGAAGTATCTGCCTGTTCACAGGTTGGTGGTACATCTTGACAAACTAACTCAACACCTGTCTCTGTTGGTGCTGGTGATTCTGTAGTGACTCAGTCATTTCTGCAACAGTAGATCTCAGTTCTGTCGTATCACTGTCCATTCTCGCTGATGTGACCATTTCTGGTGCAGGCTCCATCAATTCACTTTGTGAAGATAATAACTGGTCAGCGTACCGACGCCAAACCACTTCAGCATCTGTTTAAACTGTGTAAGGTATTGGACCTGCTTTGTTGAGAATGATGTCTGGAGTCCATTTTTCACCCGTGGTATAATTTCGAGCTAGAGCGTGCTCTCCACAGTTTAAAAACTCCACTCTTCTATTTTGCTCTCCTTTAACCATTTGTGTTTGATGCTGTCACCTGAAAAATTTTGATGTCAAGAGGTCAAATTGCATTCTTAATTTTTTCTTGAGTAGTAGCATGGCTGGTGAGATTTGCGTTGTTGAATGCGTGGAGTTTCTATATGACATTAGAAAGTTGTTAATACGTCCGGGTAAAGAACCTTGATCTCATGGTGCCTTTATTGTGTGTTTCAGTGATTGCACAAAGTGTTTGACCAACCCGTTGCTTGCTGACTGATAGGGAGCAGATTTTATTTGGCAGATACCTATCCACTTCAAGTATCCTTCGAATTCTGTTCATGTAAATCAAGTCCCATTGTCACTCACAAGTTGCTCCAGCCTTCCAAACCTTGTGAGTACCTCATCTATTCCCTCAATTGTTGTCTGGTTGTTGTGGACTTCATGATTGAAATTTCTGGCCACTTTGAGTGCATCAACCATCACCAAGAACATACGTGCTTCGATTGGTCCAGCATAATCAATATGAATTCTCTGACATGGCTGTGTAGACCATTTCCACAGGTGCAAAGGTTCCAGGGGTGAAGTATTCCTTAATGTAGAGCAGGGCTGGCATAGCCCCACTTTATCCTCAATTTGTGCATCTAAAACCAACTACCAAAAGTAGCTGCGTGCCAACTCCTTCCATCCTCACCACACCAGGATGTCCTTCATGTAGCTGTTCAAGGATTCTGATTCAGAAACATGGTGGAATATCATTCAAATGCCCCACAGCAGAACTGAACTCTGATGTCAACTCAAAATGCCGAGACCCAGACCCTTTGATGGCGATATTTGGGGTTTCAGAGAAGCTGGAGCTCATGGAAAGGAGGAAGGCCAATATCATGGTCTTCTCTTTTCTGATTGCACGGTGGCTAATTTTGCTGGCGTGGTGGTCGGCATTGCATACTGGCAGTAGCGGCTTGGTTGGGTGACCTGCATGACATCCTGTGGTTAAAGAAGATAAAATATGAGTTAAGGGGCTCTGCAGGGGGGTTTGAGAAAAGGTGGGGGATGTTTGTGGACGTACTTGAGGAGCTGTTCATTGTGGGAGTGGGGGGGGGGGGGGGGGGGGGGGTGAGGGTGAAAAAGGGGAAAAACCTGTACAGACTGTATAGTTGATTGGTGGGAGGTATATTTCCTGCGTTTTTTTTTTGCTGTACCCTGTTTTGATACATGTTTGTAATAAAATACATTTTAAAAAATGATGTCGAATGATGTAGGGTTTGAGGTCTGGATTCTTCCAGTGTGCATTTGTTAAAGTTCCTTTTTGGATCATATCCATGACCTTCCCTATGACTGGATCGGTTCATGTATACCTTTGTACTTGAGATGAAGTTACCAGTACATTTTCCCCATGAGAGAGATATAAGATATTTACAAAATTTTCCTCAGATTCTTGTTTGACTTCTTGATCATGTTTCACTTGTAGCAGCAGTCTAGATAAAGCCACCCCATTTGTGTGCTGCTCTGACTTATGATACTGGATGTCATAATCATGCGCCGACAAGATTAAAGACCATCTTTGCAATTGACTAGCTGCTAACGAAGAAATATCCTTGTACGGTACAAAGAATGTCGTTAAGGGTCGATGGTCAGTCAAAAATGTAAAATGACGTCCATAAAAGTAATGGTGAAACCTTCTTACGCAGGAAAGGATGCTCAAAACCTCTTTTTCTCGTTGAGCATAGTTCGACTCAGCACTATGTTCTAGAGGCAAACGCTATTGGCCGTTTGTCTCCTGAAGCCATTATGCGCGAGACAATTGTGCCATCCTCAGAGGGTGATGCATTGTAAGCAACTTATAACCTCAACTTTGGATTGTAATGGACCAATAACACCAACTTCTTTAAAATTTCCTTGACATTAAGCATTTTCACATTCTTTGGTCCAGAACCAAGTTTGTTTGACACAACGCAAAATGTATAATGGCTTCAGCCTTGTTTCTAAGTTAGGAACAAATTTGCCATGATAATTGAGCAGTCCTAAAAATGACCTCAACTGTGACATATTTTGTGAACATGGAGCTCCCAGGATCTCAGTCACCTTCTTTGGTTCCTTATGCAAACCACCTCTGTCAATGATATAACTCAGATAGTTCATGGAAGACTTTAAAAATTCACACTTTTCTTCTTGACTCTATGATTGTGATTCTGCAAATGTGCAAAGTAGCTTCCAAATTCCTCATATGTTCTTCATCATTCAAACCTGTAATAGGAATGTCATCTCGGTAACATTGCACACCAGACAGCCCACTCAGGATTTGATCCATGGATCTCTGAAAAAGAGCAGGTGCCAAAATGATCCCAAATGGGATAACAAAAAAGGCCTTTATGTGTCACCATGGTAAGTAACAATTGTGACTCAGCAGTCATTTTCATCTGAAGACATGCTTGAGAAAGATATATTTTGCTAAATTGTTGGCCTCTTGAGAGTACAGCAAATAGATCTTGGAGAAGTGTTGGAACATAATGGTCAGCACACAATCCTGGGTTGATTCTGGTTTTAAAATTCGCACAGATTCTTACTGAACCATCCTTCTTTAACACAGGAACGATTGGTGTCACCCAAGCACTGATGGTAAACGGCTCAATGACTCCTGTCTCAATTAATTTTTCAAGTTCTTCTTCCACATTTAGCCAGATAGCATAGGGCACTTTTACCCACCATTTTTCAGATCCCGGTTTCATGACCTGAACTTCAGCCTTCTCCCTTCCATTTATTTCCCGAAAGTAAACAATCTCCAAGCTCACAAGCAAACTAGACTTTCCTTGCGTGTGCTATCAATTCTCGAGCAGTAGATTTCAGAGTCCGCAGCCTTCTAGGTTCCCATTCCCGTAGCCCGCTTACAGTGCCACGTGTGCAGCCTCTGCAGCTTCTACCCTCTACCATCAGTAAGTACACGTGAAACTTCGATCATTGTTTAAAATATAGGCTCCAGTAACTCACAGTTGTGTCCCGATTTAATTTGGAAAGCTTATTTTGCAGAAGCGGCTATCGTGAACGACCAATTGACATGCCGACGTCTTTCCACGATCTGAACGGTTTTCTTTTATTTACTACTTGCCACAAGCTCTTCAATGATTTTCAGCCTGAATGTCAACAATGGTTTTCTTCAGACCACCAAATCTTTGTCAATGGTTATTTACGGCCCAAATCATCCTTGCCAGTTTTCTCCACTATTATATACTTGTTGTTGCTGCAAAGAGAAAAAGAAGCAGAGGTGCCATGCTTTAGGTTTGTGAGAGCATAGTGCAGGATTTATTAAGAGATGTTGCTGCTGCAGGATAAGATGGTGAACTCACTAAAAACATACAAAATACTCCACTGGTGTCATTTAAAGTCATGTGACATTTAATCAGATAATAATGTTACGCAAATATATAACATGGGGCGGAATTCTCCGACCCCCTGCAGGGTCGGAGAATCACCCGGGGCCGGCGTAAATCCCGCCCCCGCCATGGCCGGAATTCTCCGCCACCCAGAAATTGGTGGGGGCGGGAATCACGCCGCGCAGTCGGCGGGCCCCCCGTGGCGATTCTCCGGCCCGCGATGGGTCGAAGTCCCGCCGCTGTCAGACCTCTCCCGCCGACGTGGTTTAAACCAACTCTGGTGCTGGCGAGAGCAGGCGGCGTGAGCAGGCCCCGGGGTCCTTTGGGGGGGGGGCGCGGGGCGATCTGACCCCAGGGGGTGCCCCCACAGTGGCCTGGCCTGCGATCGAGACCCACCGATTGGTGGGCGGGCCTGTGCCGTGGGGCACTCTTTTTCTTCCGTAGCCGCCACAGCCTCCACCATGGCAGAGGCGGAAGACACCCCCTCTACCGCGCATGCGCCGGGGTGACGTCAGCGGCTGCTGACGCTCCGGCGCATGCGCCGACTCACGCCAACCGGCGAAGGCCTTTCGGCCAGCCCCGATGCCGGTCAGCGGGGCGCCAAAGGCCGTTGGTACCGGTCAGCGGAGCGGGAGCCACTCCGGCGCGGGCCTAGCCCCTAAAGGTGCGGAGAATTCCGCACCTTTATGGAGGCCCAACGTGGAGTGGTTCTCGCCACTCCGGTTCGCCGGGACCCCCTGCCCCGCCGGGTAGGGGAGAATCCCGTCAATGATTGTCAATAGTGAGTCACCTTTGATCTGTTTAGCGTTCTCTAGTTCCCCTGTAAAATATTTATAATTTCCAATTTAAAGTCTTTCCCCTCTGTAGTCACTGTATGGTCATAAAAGCCAATCACAGTAACAGCTCAAAGATGCAATGGACCTTCACTGTTGAAATGGATTTACAGGGAAACCTGCTTGCTCCTAATAAATTCAGCTGGTGTGAAAATGATTCTCAGATGGACAATTATTGGCTCCATTTACAGTTGAATTCCTTTGGTACTAAATGTATTCTTGAACATACTCAAGGGCCTAAGGAACATGACACAGTTATCATGTTCAGTGCTGTCTAAATAGCAAATGCAAAAACTGTGCTAATTTAGCTAATTTCTCTCCCCACTGTAAGATATCCACAGATGAAACTGTTATTTGTGAGATATTTGTCCAAACGCAGGGAATGAACACACAGGATTATTTTACTCTAACCTGCCCAGAAGGTTCTGTTGAACGTCCATTAGTTAACGAGTGCGATTTCGCTCTCCATTGAAAATGACAGAAAGATAATCAAGTGGGGTATAAAATTGGAAGGTGACCCAATGTCATTAACTACCTATTACAAAGCTGAATTTGAAAAAGCCTCATAGCTCAGTTACTTTTACAGTGAAATAACTGTTTTCAGGGGAAATGGAGGAATTGGGATGCAGAGAGATGGCATAGTCACAATGGGCCAAATAGTATTGTTCTGTATTTCATGGTCTACTCCTAGACATGAACATTCCACTTCTCTCAAGCGTACTTTATAGTTTTCCATCATCTTCTGCCTCAGAAAAGTGCTGGTCCCTGCTAGGGTATGATCTCAAAGGTAATATTTGCCTTTGAGTAGCTCGGTCAAGTGAATACAAGACTAGACTGCTCTCTGATGTCTCTTTGGCTGAGTCATCAATTGTTTACAGCTGAGGATCTCGTGTGAACAGGGAGAGATCCTGATGGACTGTGATCAATCAATTGTGCAACCTTCATCTCAGTACCAATCCTAGCCATCGTGATTGCAGAGTGGTGAGGAAAAAATTAAAAGAATTAAATGATAATGATTGCTCTTTGTACTTGATGCCAATCAGTTCTGGAAACTAGTCACCAAGTTTTTGGTCGTGGTAGGCACTGGCCATTAGCTTTTTCCAGAAGTTATTAATCATTACAATTTGTAACCCTTGCCAGGAAAATCTTATTTAAGTACAAAACTGTGACCAAACATCCATTATGTTTATATGTGTCAGGGTATTAATTTCGCAATTTTATCAACTATAACCAAGAATTAATTCTGTTGTGTTCATTGTTTTAGTTCTTTCAGGATGGTGAAGGTTGTAGTGCTAACAAAGAACATCAATCTGTGTTTAATAAACAAAGCAAATTTATTACACTACACTGAATATTACCAAGGAATTAGTTAAATAAAGATTACATGACACATCTACACTATTAACTATAATATTAGTTCAACTATCTCACAATTACTCTGTCTTGCTCTCCATCTATCTCCCTGAAGCCAAGGAAGCATGTGATATTTATATGTTGCTCTATAGCACCATCTAGTGACCAGAGTAGTAACATTACATTAACCCTTTATGTGCTTTACAATATCCACATATTGTGACAAATTCTTCTTAAGACTTTAGTTTTGAGGACCGAAGGCACACCTTCACATTTTCTTGGCTTGCTCCCTTTCTATTTCGGCCACTCCATATTTAATCATTTGCATATCAGGCAATAGGACTGTGGTTTCAGCTTTAAGAGGCAAATTTAAGACTCTTAACAAGCATGTAGGGAGTTTGCAAATGATGTAAAGAGCAACACCCATTTGTGCACAGTTATTTTGGAATGCTAATGGAACCTGGAGGGAAAGGTCAATTCGAAGTCACTGGTCCAGGGAAGGTGAGAACAGGGGGAGATTATATAGGGAATCCAAACTATCAACATTCTCTCCTACCCCCTACCACCATCCATATCCTCCCAGGACTGCAATCTTTTCTAGACGAGTGAGGAAATTGCTGAATGTGTTCGCCAGAATCTTAAGGGCATAGGGTGGTGTGAATAAGGTGACAGACTGGAAGAAATCAACCAAGATTAATGCCAAGCATTATTACATAGAGCACTCCAACTGCATCAATGTGATTACACGTTATCCCTAAACAAATGGGGTGGGATTCTCCATCGTTTAACAGCAGCAGAATTCTCCGGTCCTGCTGCAGCAAATGGGAGATTTGGCTGCGTGCCAAATTCTCCGTCCTCGCTGGCAGTGGTAGCGGGGCGGACTCATAACGGAGAATCCTGGCGATGGAGTGGAGATGCACATATTCGCAAATCATTGACAAAATTATACAGTGCAAAAAAAGACCAGTGGCGGGATTCTCCGGCCGCGTCCGCCCGTCGACCAGAGAATCCCGCCCGAGGTCAGTGAAGTCATTGTACGCGGCTTGCCTGCAGCGTTCTTGCAGTAGGCGGGGCGGGAGATTCTAGCCCCAGAATTCATTTCTATATGAATGGGCTTCTTAAGCAAGAAATTAGGTTAAACATATATAGAACCTTAGTTGGACCATACATAGAGTACTGTGGACTGTTCCAACCTCCATGTTACCAATATTATGATCCCAGTTGATGTCCTAACTAGACAGGAAGATCCCAGAATTGAACCCTAGCTCAAAAGACCGTAACCTTTTACTTTCTTGAAAACAAAGTCACAGGACTGCTAATTAATTTTACACAAAAAGAAAACAAAGTATTTTTTTAACATGAAAAAATTGAATGATGATACAATACTCCTTTATTCTCCCCCTTAGCTTAACAAATACACATGGTTTTAAGATTAACACAGTTTGCAAAGTATATCTTAAGCTACAACAGTCTCATTGATACAAAATCCCTGTAAGCACATAGATTAGCAGTGGTCAAATCCACACACTCTGCTCTGAACCCAAGTTAGTGTCTGTGAAATTCTTATCAGAATTCCCCAGATGATTGTCACATGAGTGTTTCAAAACTCCTCTCCCAGAAACATGCTTTAAAATCTTCTTTCACAATAATGGTTTCCATTAGTGGTTTGCATTCCAAACTCCAGTCCAGGTTTTCCAAATGACTCTTTTAACCAAAGCTTCTGCACATTTTTAACAGTAAATTCAGTATCCAGGTTTCACATCACCCCCTTTGTCTTGATTAAAACTGTTCACAACTGCTTTAATTCTCCATTCCCAAACTCTATTAAAATGACATTAAACTTTTGATTTACCTCTGAAGTCTGCTTTCCCAGTTTAAATATGGTTACTTTAATTGCCTCTTTGCTCTTCTTTGAATTCTTCTGAACTGTACCTTAGCCTCCGTTCTCTTAACTTCAGTCAACTTAAGGCATTCTTTCTGTCCCAACTCTCTGGTTATCTGGATAGTGACTGGTTCCTTGGGAAGCCTGTCTCTTTGCAGCTCTCTTGTCCTGCCCAGTCTTTCTCCTTGACCATTTGAGAGACATTCACTCCCTTGTGTTTTTCTTCAACTGCAATTAATCCAGCTAAAATTAAAACTTAAATGCTTTTGTACCTTACAAGAACCCCAGTTGCTAAGCAACCGCTGCTAGTTTATTTACTCTTCACACCGTAGCCTTCTCTAAGCAAAATGAAAATGCAGTTGGAATTGAACCAACCCCCAAACATACAAACACCTTTGTCCAGCATGAATCTAACTATAGGTTTTACACTTCCAGGCATAGAAACATTAAATTGAACCCACTTAAATCTAAATCATATTTCAAATATTTATCCATACAAATATAAATCCCTTAAAACTACCTTTGTTTTCCGAACACCAAAAGGATATAGAAGCACTGAAAAAGGTACAAAAATGATTTAGAAGTAGAATAAGAATTCGAACTCAACATGTAAAACAAGAAATAATGAACTGCTTGGACTGGTTTCTCTCGAAAAGTGACGGAAACGTGACCGAAGAGGTGACTTTAAGTTATGAAAGATTTCAACAACGATAGCCATGGAGAAGAAGATTGTACTTCATGGAGTCCAAAACTCGAGTTATAGTTATAAATTGAATATTCATATTCAAATCTAATGAAGAATTCAGAAGAAGCCTCTTTACTCAGAGTGGTGAGCATCCCTGAAATAAAAACAGAAAATGCTGGATAAACTCAGCAGGTCTGGCAACATTCGTGTCCGTTCAGAACGGGAGTTACACGGACTCGATACGTCAACCCTGTTTCTCTGTCCACAGATGCTGCCTGGCCTGCTGAGTTCATCCAGCATTTTCAATCTTTATTTTAGATTTCCAGCGTCCGAGTATTTTGCTTTGATTTGGGAATCACTGAACATGTTTCGGGAGGATCACCTTGCATATTATTGGAAGGAGATCATCAAGGAGTAGAACTTGTTTTTAAATTTAGAGTACCCAATTCATTTTTTACAATTAAGCGTGGACAAACCACCTACACTGAACATCTTTGGGTTGCGGGGGTGAAACCCACGCAAACATGTGGAGAATGTGCAAACCCCACACAGACAATGACCCAGAGCCGGGATCGAACCTGGAACATTGGTGCTGTGAGGCAGAAATCAAGGAGAAGAATGGTGCAGGAACTGTGGGTGGAATTTTACCAACCCTTTGGAGAAGGACCAGAAAGCAGGAGGTTGTGCAATTGGTTGTGGAATGCATTGGGAGAGGAACCAAATGTCTTCATGCCACCACTGGATATTATTAATAACGGGAATGGCAATGGTACAGACCTCTGCCAACATGAATTGGGTAACCAATCAATGCAATTCATTTGCCAATTCATAGTCACTTTTCACCCCCACCATCATTTTACCAGTGTAAGGACAGACTACATTCATGTGGAGAGAATGTCAAGTGTATCGAGGCAGACTCTCAGTGGTTCTCAAGGGGGTTTTCTTCATGGCTACTCCATGGCCACAGAGGCGCACCCCACAAGTGACAATACCAACCCCCTCCCTTCAGCAGCTTTGAGGTTTGCACTAGAAAGTGCATCCCTCTGATTTGCCAAGGTCTGCATGCCTATACCTTTGGCAAAGTTACAACAAAATTATTTCCAGGTCTTCAAGGGAAGACATAACATGGATGCACTCTTGACTTCTTCCTGCACCTTCAGCAGCACCCACCTCTGACAGTGACACTGCAGAAACTGCCAAGCTGTCATCCTTCTGATTGCCCAGCAGATCTGAGAGGCTCGTTACCACCATTAGATGGCAATATCAACAGCTGCTTCTCAACTGGACAGTGATCCTGGCAGGAGCCGACCTAGTGTTTGGTAAAATCCAGCCATCTACGTTCAACATAGTGCCCTCATGCATATGCTGATGTAAATAATCTATCAAAGATTCTTCCTGGTGGCACACAAACTTTGGCCGATTTATCATAAACACTATTCGATGTAATTGTAAATACAAGGGCCACCATCACTCGATCTAGCGACACCTTCCACCTTTTATAGAAAGGGAGGAAGAGAGAAAAACCCAGTACTCACTTCACAACAGCTTAGTTTAAAGTTAGCACAATGATGCATTTTACATTGGCTGCATTTGCTGACCACGCCATGCATGAACAGTTGTCCTGTTTTACTCCGTTATGTCATTGCAAGTCACAGAGTAAGCAGTGACCAGGAATAAAGATAGCACCGATCAAATCATAATGCCTGTGTTTTGGGTCAGTAAGAAGTCTTACAACACCAGGTTAAAGTCCAACAGGTTTGATTCAAACACGAGCTTTCGGAGCTGCGCTCCGAAAGCTCGTGTTTGAATCAAACCTGTTGGACTTTAACCTGGTGTTGTAAGACTACCCCAGTCCAACGCCGGCATCTCCACATCATGTGTTTTAGGTGACTTGGTTTCTCTTGTTGGCCTTGTTTTTTCTTTATTTTGATTATCCATCTCTGCAACTGAATGAGTTAATTCAGTTTACAAGTTTGTCAGAAACATTTGAATAGCTAGCAGAGAACTGCCCCTTATCTGCAGAGCTTATTTTCCTACAGCAAACAGCTGCCGCAAGATTGCCCATTCTGTGCAGTTGTTGCAATGTTCAAATCCATTGTCACATTGCCACGAGATAAGGCGAAGCTCATCCAGGATAAATAACATGAAAAAGACCATTGCTCCTTGCAAATGTAGTTTATGCAGAGTTAATTCTGAGAAATGACTAGCCTAATCTCACCCTGAGATTGGAAAAAAGGCTTTTTACAAGGCTTGCACGCAGTTCCTAGCTGATATTTGAAAATAGACAAAGGCAACATGTCTGCCTCCACATGGCTTTTCCCAAGTTCAAAATCTATTTCCAAAGACGGTGGGGTGTTCATGTAGAATATACATTCTATGTGGTGGGTTAACAATTCTGAAGATTTGAGACAGTAAGTGTCTTTGTTATAGAACGATCCATTCAAATCAGATAATATCCTTTTTATTGGTTTCAGGGAAGAGCATTGGCTTACCTCAGTCTGAAATGTTCTTTCTGTTCCCTCTTGAGATGGGAGAGTGGTTCTAATCTGCAAAATAAGCCAGGTGACTTTGGGTGACCCTCTTTTCCAGAGTTTTGTGTCCAGTTTAAAAATATGAAATTAGTTTGAAGTTCAGAGAATGAAATTCTGATACTGGGTATGACACCTGGAGAGAGATCTTCCCTTGTGTTGTTTCTCACTTGCAACGACCAACACTATCCCCCAACCCCCACTCCCAAAACTCCCACCCCCGGACCCTTCACTTGTTCAAAACCTATTCTATTTTTATCTTAATTCTGTCCTGAAGTAAGGTCCTTGACCTGAAATATTGGATGGGATGTTATGGACGTCCATTTTGGCGGGATTTTATGGTTCCGACGACGTTGCACGCCTGCTGCGGCTGTTGCGGCAGCCAGTGGTGCATTCAACGGGAAACCCCGTTGGCAACGGCAGGACCAGAAGATCCTGCCGCCAGCCACAGCGAGCCGCTCTATGCCATTGCAGAACACGCCACCGAGAGGGAGGAAAGTCCCGCCCATAATCTCTGCTTCTCTCTCCACTGATGTTGCCAGGCCAGCTGGGCATCTTCTCCAGCATTTTCTGTTTTTAATTCAGATTTACAGCATCCGCAGTGTTTTGTTTTTGCATGCTCGGTTTGCTGTGTGTAACACCTTTGGAAACGGCAATCACATCTCATCATAATGCTGCAGTCACAAAATATGACCCTTACAGATGAGAAATTACAGCTGCAGTTGTGCAGAGCCACTTACCTGCTGGTCTTCTGTCACAGCTTAAAGATCAAAGTGAACACCTTTGATCACTGAATGGCCTTGCAGATTCCAAAATGAATTGTAGAACTCGGTGAACTGTTTACAAGCTCATCACCAGGCAGTTTGGTGGACTGGTACCTTTTATTTCATTAGCTGTTACTGTGGTAGTCACCACTGATTGCATAATAGTTGTTATTAGAGGTAATACGGTAAGTACTACAGGTACGGGGGTATATCCCTGCTGCTGGCTCCGCCCAGTAGGCGGAGTATAAATGAGTGTGCACACCGAGCTGCTCCCATTCTGGCAGCAGCTGCAGGAGGCCACACATCTCTGCTTAATAAAGCCTCGATTACTCTCTACTTTCGTCGTAATTGATAGTGCATCAGTTACCTCACTGAGGTGGTCTTGCGGTCGTGACAAGAACAGGTACAATTCGGTTTAAAGGAACTGTTCACGGCTTTGAGTAAAAGGAAACACAAAACAGATGGAAGCTACAAAGGTGACAATTGGGGCCCGATTCTCTTTTGCCACGTCGGTTTAAGACCAAACCCTCATTCAGTAAATACAGGTCAAGTTTCAGGAATGCATAGATGCATCTTTTCCATAATTATAGCACTTTCTGCAAAACTTATTCTGCTGCAAAACATCACAGTCTCCAAATCGGTGCCTTAGGCTCCAGCAGCATCGTGGAGTCAGCTTGCCTTTGATAGAGGCTCAGACCACTCAAATCTGTCAGGGTAAATTTAAGGCCAATGTAAGTACTTTGCCTTTCGGGACTGAATCCGGACTGGGACAGATTGAGTGATCTGGGGGAGGGGAGCGGGATCTCTGTCAGGAAATCTGGAAGTTTGAGTTTCCCCACATGATGTGGGGCTTTGACTTCACCACATTCACAGGTTCGTTCTGACAGGTTTGCCACCTGAAAGTCAGACTGATTGGCATGATTGGCCTCCTGACTAGTGAGGTGCATGCCGGAGGGGTGGCTCTCTGCCTCAAGTAAGCGACCAAGGGGGAGCAGGGGAGGGGTGAAGCTGAGCTTTCCACTCACTAACTGGGATGGTGAGGGTGTTAAGAGTGGGGGTTTGGAGGGAGGGGTGTGGGGAGGGTAGGGGTGGAGAGACGGGGGGATGCGGTTTGATGAGAGGGGTAATAAAAGACTCGCCTTTTCTCCGAAGTCGTTCTCGATTTCAGCTGCCAGTTTCCCCAGGCCTGGGATAATAATAATAGCTTATTGTCACGAGTAGGCTTCAGTGAAGTTACTGTGAAAAGTCCCTAGTCGCCACATTCCGGCGCCTGTTCAGGGAGGCTGGTATGGGAATAGAACCCGCGCTGCTGCCTTGTTCTGCAAAACAAGCCAGCTATTTAGCCCACTGTGCTAAACCAGCCCCAGCTGGATACCCAGCTGGATAAGGTGAAATCTGCAATGCAGGTTAAAATATTCAATTGGCCAACCCTTCTCCTGGGAACTGAGTGGCTACCACCCCTCACCTTGCCTCTCATAACCCAAGATGTAAATGAGTTGGAGTTAGGCTGAGGGCCAGTTTTAACATCTCAGTTGACCCTAATCAATCCATTTTTGTAGGTTAAGGTTCAGTCCAAGGTTTTTGTTTCTTATGTACTATTGTAACAGTGTTCTCACAATGTAAGTTGGTATTTCTTAACAATAAATTATTTGAAGTAAGTGTTGAGAGAAGTATTGTGTTCACAGAGGAGTCCACACGAGAGGCTAAAGGAAACTATTTGTTTATTGAACAAGAAACTATTTTCACGATACACACAGGTCCCAATCGGGACTTCCTGTTCGGCTTCCACTCAGGCAGAACTTTAATACATGGGACGGGATTCTCTGACCCCCCGCCAAGTCGGAGAATCGTCGGGGCCGGCGTCAATCCCGCCCCCGCCGTATCCCGAATTCTCCGCCACCAGAGATTCAGCGGGGGCGGGAATCACACCGCGCCGGTCGGCAGGCGCCCCCCCCCCCCCCCCCGGCGATTCTCCGGCCCGTGATGGGCCGAAGTCCCGCCGCTGTCAAGCCTCTCCCACCGGCGGGAATCAAAACACCTACCTGACCGGCGGGACTGGCGGCGCGGGCGGGCTCTGGGGTCCTGGGGGGGGGGGCACGAGGCAATCTGGCCCCAGGGGGTGCCCCCACGGTGGCCTGGCCCGCAATCGGGGCCCACCGATCGACGGGTGGGCCTGTGCCGTGGGGGCACTTTTTTCCTTCCGCCTTCGCCATGGTCTTCACCATGGCGGAAGCGGAAGTGACCCCCTCCCCTGCGCATGCGCAGGGATGACGTCAGTAGCCGCTGACGCTCCGGCGCATTCGCGGACTTCCGCCGGCCGGCAAAGTCCCTTAGGCCCCAGCCGGCGTGGCGCCAAAGGCCGTCCATGCCAGCCGGCGGAGCGCCAACCACTCCGGCGCGGGCCTAGCCCCTCAATGTGAGGGCTTGGCCCCAAAATGTGCGGAGACTTCCGCACCTTTGGGGCGGCCCGACGCCGGAGTGGTTCACGCCACTCCATCATGCCGGGACCCCCCGCCCCGCCGGGTAGGGGAGAATCCCGGCCATGGTGTCCATGGCTCTGCTGATGGGGCCCCTGCTCCACAGCGGGAGAGTTCGTACTCACCGAGACTCACGGGGAGACTAATTGGTCTCATGCGGGTTTGAACAGGAAAATGAACAGTTTCTAACAAGTTTCAGTTGTCTGGTGATATTCTGCATTCATTTCTGGTACTGTCCAATTGCATTAGTCCCTGGAAATGTCTACCAACCACTGGTGAAAGTTGTATATCCAATACTGCAGAATAGACATTCTGCCATGGCAGTGCTGCTGGTGAGAATGGGCTCATTAACATGATAATTGTTATAACAGATATATAAAGTGGATATCTCCTGTACAATTAATGCATCACTCCTACATATTATTTAACAGCTCATGTGAGAGATGTGAGCATAAAGCAATATACTTGTACTGGCTTGTACATGTATTCAGTTATTGAAAGCTCTCTTGGTTGACTTCACATCAACCACTTTCCATATTCCTCTGCTCATCCAAAACTCCATTGTCCACCCGTTTTGTCCCTCACTGGTCTTCAGTGGCTCCTGATTCCACAGCACTTCAAATGGAATTTTCTGATTCCAGCCTTTGAAATCCTTCATGGCCTAGTTCACCCCCCTATAACTTCTATAACTTTTCCCAGCCTTACGACCCTCCACCTTCCTTTCTCTAACTCATATCTCTTGTGCACCCCCCTTTCTTTGCTACACCATTGGTGCCTAGACACTGTGCTCAGGAGTGCCCTTCCTAAACCTCACTGCTCCTCCATTTCCCTCCCCGCATTCATAGTATAATAGAATTCCTGCAGTATAGAAGGAGGTCATTCGGCCCATCGAGTCTGCACTGACCCTCTGCAGTGACCCTCTGAAAGAGTACTTCATCCAAGCTCACTGCCCGCCCTACCCCATTAACACCTTAATCTGACCTACACATTTTGTTTGCAATTTATGGGGCAATTTAGCATGGCCAATCCACCTAACCTGCACATTTCTGGACCTTGGGAGGAAACTCGCGCACCTGGACGAAACCCACACTGTCCAACATGTTGATCACACCACCTCCTCTTTGGGTAAGGCTCCATTTTGTTGACTGCACCCCTAGAAAGTGCCATGTGAGTGGGGATGCGGAGGTGCTTATCACTGCCCACACCAGAGTAATGTACAGCAGCAGTTTATAATTTTATGATCCGGAGGCTGTCCCTCACCACCCCCTCCCACACCTCCATGTATCAAAAACATTCGTACTGTGATTGGATACTGATCTCTCATGCTGCCTGTGAAATATTCCAGAAATATTTGATTATCATTGATTTCTCTTTGTGATACTTCTAATCACTTTTGAAAATTCGAAATTCAGGTGACAGTTCTAATTCGCTCTTTCTTTGCTCATGATGCTGAATGAATTTACTAACTTGTAATCACATCCAAAAATCTATACTTTACTGTAACAATTGTATAAAATTACTTTGTAGTGCATCAGTCTGCTTACTGCCTGCCAGCACTTGCATTTTCAAACATGGGAAGGTTGTTGGAGACCAAAGCTACACACTTCTGCCTGCCTGCATTCCGAGACTGTTTCCTCGTTTGATGGATGTGATGGATTCGGGATTATTCCTTTCCTTCCACACTTCCAGAGGTTGTTCTCCTCTCTGAGAACTGACTGGTAGTGAGTTAATTGATGTGTTGGGTACTCTGGATCTGTGGAGACTGGGTTGACCTTAGCAGTAACATAGACAGGCTACCAACACTTGTAATAGTACAACTCTATTTTATTTAACTAAGAGCTGTTGAACATACTTGCACTGTGGGTCGACACTATGTTAGATTGATTGAAGACCTATGCCTAACCTGACCAGCCTATACTGCTAGCACATGGTGGATGTTTGTGCTACTGACTGCAGGCTCTGCCTGTCTCAGAGGCTGCATCCCGAATGAGCGGGAAAACTAGTGCCCTCTGATTTTCTAGTGAACCTGCCCTAACTGGTGATTGGCTGCTGTGTTGTGTGTGTTGATTGGTCTTGCAGTGTGTCAGTCAATGTGTGTCTTTGCACCATCATATACTGATGTGTATATTATGACATTAACCTGAGAGCCACTACACCTCAAGCGAGGGGCAAGGTTGAGAAGATCTCAGCCGGTACAGGAATTAAGCCCGTATTGTTGACGTCACTCTGCGTCACAAACGAGCCGTCTGGTCAACTGAGCGAACTGACCCCCTTTCCCTCAAGGGATAGGAAGAAGACCAGTTGGGTGATAAGCATTCCCGAGGAATATAGAAAACCACGGTACAATAGACAAACTTAATGCACAGAAAAGGCTGACAGGATAGGCATGCGCGGTTACGCCATCCCTGCTTTTTATCTATAAGTACCTCATTCCAAAATGGCTGCCCAACAGCCTTCACAAAAGCACTGCTGCCTCACAACGCCAGGGATCAGGGCTAAATTCCAGCTCTGGGTTGCTGTTTGTGTGGAGTTTGCACTTTCTCCACATGTCTGCTTGGGATTCTTCCAGGTGCTCTGCTTTCCTCCCACAGTCTAAAGATGCACAGGTTAGGTGGGGCGACAGGGATAGGGCAGGAGACGGGGCCTAGGTAGGGTGCTCTTTCAGAGGGTTAGTGCAAACTCGATGAGGAAAATGGCCTCCTTCTGCACTGTAGGAATTCTACAGTCTAATGTCCAGATATTTCTGAGTGGGAATCAACCAATTAACCAACAGTTTACACGGTGTCTAATGCATCCCTCCCTCCCTTATGGACAATGGCCAGAATTTACTGCAGCTGACAAACAAACATCGCCCACCATTCTTTAAACCTTCCTCTATGGCAGCAGGGTGGCGCAGTGCGTAGCAATGCTGCCTCACGGCACTAATGACCCGGGTTTGATCCCGGCCCCAGATAGCTGTCAAAATGGAGTTTGCACATTCTTCCTGTGTCTGCGTAGGTCTCACCCCCACACTGATAATAATTAATTTTCAGTGTCAGAGAGGTAGTTTGTAAGTAATTTAAATCTCATCACACATTAAACATGTTACTTAGAAATGACAAACTCTATTTTTCTGTGGTGAGATTAGTTCTTATCTACTGTGCAAATTGGAACTTGACCCCAATGAATTTATTTGCATGAGTAGCCAAATGGTGAAATGCCATTCTCACGCAGTTTCCATATGAAAGAGTAGCACATGCCAGATAAACTTGGGTGACTGTTTGCAGTTTGTACTTTCTCCCCATGTCAAAGTGGGGTTTCCTTCAGGTGCTCCAGTTTCCTCCCACAGTCCAAAGATGTGTAGATTAGGTGGATTGGTCATGCTACATTGCCCCTTCGTGTCCAAAGATGTGCAAGTGAGGTGGATTGGGTCATGCTAAATTACCCCTTGGTGTCCAGGGATGTACAGGTAAGGTCACGGGAGTAGCATGGGGGAGTGGACCCCGGTGGGGTGTTGTTTAAGAAGGTCAGTGCAGACTCAATGGGCTGAATGGCCTCCTTCTGCGCTGTAGGATTTTGTTTAAAGGGAAATGTTGAAAAGGTGCCATGGAAATCCTGCTAATCTCTGTTCTGTTGTGTTATTGAATATGAAATTTAGGAGAATATTTGGTTGGTCACTGGGCAATACACTTTAACCTTTCACCAGTCGTTATTTGTCATCCTTCGCGTTGCTCCCTACCTCTTCTGTCAGAGTTATGAAGCATGAAATATCACTGTTCCAGGTGCATGAGGAGAAATACTTCTCAGTAAAGCTCATTTGTGTAAACTCAGAACTTCTGTTCAAGAGTGCAATATTGAGAGTGCTACCCTGTTGCAGGAACTGTCTTTTGGATGAGATCCAAGTCTGGACAAAAAGGTCACGATTTAATGCACTCATCGCCTGATTTGGTGACGCAACGAGGCCGTTGAATCTCGCGACAGGACTCTCGTGAAATTCGCAACACTCAAAATGCCTCATCAGATTCATCAAGATCTCGCGAGGCGTCGCGATCTAGCTTTCTCCCTTGCTGGGCAAGATCCAGATTAAAATATTTAAATGAGCCATTAGGGGCCCCAGGAAATAATGGGGCGGGGTTCTCCCGTACCCGGTGGGGCGGGGTGTCCCGGCGGGACGGAGTGGCATGACCCCCTCTGCCGTTGGGCCGCCCCAAAGGTGCGAAATCCTCCGCACCTTCAGGGGCTAAGCCCGCCCCAGAGTGATTGGCGCCGCATTAGCCGGCAGGATAGGGGCTTGGCGCCACGCCAACTGCCGCCAAAGGGCCTCCGCATGCGCAGAAGGATTCATTTCCGCACCGGAAATGATGGATGACCACGGCCTCCGGTGCGGAAGGAATAGAGTGCCCCCATGGCACAGGCCTGCCCGCGGATCGGTGGGCCCCAACCGCCAGGCCACCGTGGGGGCACTTCCCGGGGCCAGATCCCCCCCGCGACCCCTCAAGCACCCCGGAGCCCACCCGCGCCGCCAGGTCCCGCCGGTAAGGGACCAACTCTAATTTACGCCAGCGGGACCGGCATAGAACAGGCGGGACTTTGGCCCATCGTGGGCCAGAGAATCCGGACAGCCCTGGGGCCCATTGAGTTGCGCCGGACCTCGCCATTCTCCGAGGCGGGTGGCGCGACTCACGCAGGCCGTTTTTTCGGGGGTGGGAGGATTGGGAGGACGGTGGGGGCGGGATTAACGCCGACCCCCGACGATTCTCCCACCCGGCGGGGGGACGGAGAATCCCACCCATGGTTTCTCCTGGGAGACCTTGCCATGACACAGTTTAGCACTTGTTGCCACAAACACGGACCAGGCATAACAGCACCTGTGGGGTCTTCCAGGCCATTAGAGATACCTGGATAGTCATATTCTGGACAGGTGGTAAGCTGGAACTCCTACTGGCACCTGGTCAACTTGGCATTGCCAACCTGGGACCTTTGCACTGCCACCTAGACATGCCAGGGTGTCTGGGTGTCATTGTCAGGCTGGCAGGGGCACTGCTAGGGTGCCAGGGTGCCAGTGTCAAGGTGTCCAGGTGCCAGCTTGCTCATGCCAGGGATTGGGCCCGGAGGTGCCTTGCCTTTAAGAGGTGGGGTAAGAGGGGCTTAAAGACCCCATAAGAGGTAAGTTGGGTGAAGTGCAGGGGTCCGGAAGCTGTGTTGGGGAGTCTGAGGAGGGATTGAAAGTTCGGACGGTATTTAATAATGGCGCCCCAATCCGTGAATACTCTTCCTTCACTGGTGAGCTGAGCTGATCAGTTCAGGAAATGAGGTAAGTGCGATCTCGATGGGGCGTTCCTCGCCGAGGCTAAAAGAAATGGTAAAGTTCCGTTAAATAGCAGTATCATTCTTGGCGCTGCAGGCACCGAGAAACACCCCGCTAAACGCACCCAAACGGGACTCTGATTTTGTCCCATTAAATCATGGCCAAAGGATCTCAAGACACAGTTTTAAAGAAGAGAAGGGAAGTTTCACCCGTGTCCTACTCAATATTTATCCCTGAACGAATGCAACTATGAACAAACTGTCATTATCACATTGCTGTATTGAGGACATTGCTGTGCATATACTGGCTGCATTTCTCCTATATTATTAATCTAATTACACAGGAAGAGCACCTAATTGTTTGTAAAGCACCTTGGGATGCCCTGTGATCATGAAAAGTGTGACAAGTGCAAGTCTTTCTTACTTACTTTAAACATCGGGAAGTTGATCCTATCTCTAACCTAGTCTTATGAGTATACGATCGAGAAGCAGGAGTAGCTCATTCAGCTCCTGGAACCTGCTCCGCCATTTAATAAGGCCATGGCTGATCTGATAGTAGCCTCAAATCTGCATGTTGCCTGTCCCCAAATAATCTATACAGAGTATTCAACATTCAGCGAGCTGTTGCCATCTGGAATGTGCTGAACATCTCCCGGCACGAGAGAATCAATTTCAAAACTAATCTACTGAAGTTAAGATTTTATCGCTAATGCTGGAGTTATACAGCACCCTCCCATCTACACCCCCCCCACCCCCCCCCCCCCCCCCCCCCCACCCCCCGGCCCCAGAGAGAAAATATTGTTCAGAGGCCAATTGTGCCCCTTTTTAAATATGTTACTGGAAGAGAAACAGTCGCAGGTTCACATAGGACTCATATCTCATTAAGTTCAAGCATTCTAGCCCAACAAATCATCCTTCTAGCTTCAGTGAAACAATCGTATGAGTTTATTTCATGTCTCAGTATGTGAATATGTTTGGAGTGTGTTAGATGAATACTTGAATATTGTGAAGAGACATGCACTCAATGGGTGTCCAGTTATAGGCATGACAAATTAACTCTGATGTCTTGGAAATCCTTCATAAATCATTCTGTCCAATGATTCTGAACACCCCGTAACTCGTCAGTGGAACTCGTTTCACCTCTCACCTCCAACATCAGAGTTGTGTTTCCTCCTGATGCCAGCACTTTGTTGATTTTTAGGCAAACAGTGGGCCACGTTTATTTGTTTAGAGCTAACAAATTAAATTATCTAAAGTCTCAAGTTCCGAATTGGTTCCAGACAAGCGCTGCGTTTTGTTTTACAGATGTGTAGACCACACTAGATCCCTGCTGCTGTCACTTAATCATCGGAGATGACATATAAATGAATCATTCATCTTCTCTGGAATGTGGGATGACTGGAATTCCCCAGGAACTGACACAATAATGTCCTGTTTTCCTTCATTTTAATGACTACACAGATTCTATTCTGTAGATTTCAATGTGCAGAATCACTGATACAAAATAACTACAAGTCTGACATATCTCAAGCCATAACACACAATAAAGATCTTGACCTAGATGTTATGCTAGTCTCAAAGACGTTGGGCGGAATTCTCCGCTGGTGGCCAAAATCGTGGAGGCCGTCGTGAACTCGGCCGAGGTTCACGACGGCCTCAGGGCCCGCTCCCCGCACCTAATTCACCCCCACCCGGGGGGCTAGGAGCGTGCCCCCGTCGTTCCCGGCCATGACCTCGTCGCGCCGGAAATGACGCGGAAACGACGCGGAAACTGAGCTTTTCTGATGTCATCCGCGCATGCGCGGGTTGCCGGTTCCAACCCGCGCATGCGCGGATGACATCAGCACGCAGACGGCATGAACCCGCGCATACGCGGTGCCGTCTTTCTCCTCCGCTGCCCGGCAAGACGTGGCGGTTTGATCTTGCCGGGCGGCGGAGGGGAAAGAGTGCGTCCGTTTTGGACGCTGGCCCGACGATCGATGGGCACCGATCGTGGGCCTGTCCCCTCCCAAGCACAGTCGGGTCCAAATCGGGTCCCTAGATGCCCCAAACGACCAGGTGTGGTTGCTGCCGTGGTGAAACGGGCGTGAAGGGCCAGCCGCGGATTCTTCCGAGCGGGGGGGGGAGGGGAGAATCACTGGGGGCGCCAGGGGGGTGTTAAAAATGTCGGAAGGCCCTCCCACGATTCTCCCACGCCACGTGGGGAGAGGAGAATTCTGCCCATAGTGTGTGCAGTTGCTGTGTTATTTTCTAATGTTTCTTCTCCAATGTTGCTGTTTCCATGTCCTCCCCTCAATAGGTTTCATGTCCTGAATATCAGCTCAGAGTCTGGAGACTGATGAGTTAGCCACAGATGTAAGCCTTCAGATCTGCTGCTTAAACTCAACATTCTTCGAGGAATGTCAGCACTGGGCTTTGATGACCTTTGAGGTGTGAAGGTCAAAGTGCAATGTCTATTGGCAGTCATAACAATGCACTTCGTGCTTTCATTGGGCCTCAGAGATTGAAATTTCATAGCAATCCATTATATATCAACACACATGTTTCAAAAGCTGTTACAATGTGGCCTAATGCACAACAGTGGGAGTTGTGTGTGAAATTAATCCAAGAAATTCACCTAATGTTTCTAATTTAAATTACATTAATAGGCGTTGGTCCGTTAAATAAGAAACAGCTGACAATGGTGTGGGTGAACACACATCCTTCATTAGGAGGAAAGGGTCCCTAAAACCAAATGTGCAGGAAGCTTTACCAGTCATAAGAGTAGTAGATATTTACGAGATAAACCTGAAGTTAGTCATTGTTTATATCTTCAATTTGTTAATAATGATGATTAAACATCTTCCACTGTGACTGAGCTGGTTAAGACAACGAGCTGAACAAACCAGTAAAGGCCCAGGTGATCTGTACCCAGTCAGCAGATCTAAACCTATCAACATAAGGAGCATGAGCAATTGGTCATGAGGGGGGGAAAGGGGCAGGTTGCTCACTGCCAAAGACAATTCAGTAGCATTTTCGAACAGTTTTGGTGCGTGTGAATGTCAGGTAGAGACAAACATTGGCTTGAGCTGGGTGCTGTCATGCTCAAATAATTTGCTGTCATTCACGGTCAATAATCATAGAACCATAGAATTTACAGTGCAGAAGGAAGCCATTCGGCCCATCGACACTGCAGTGGCCCTTGGAAAGAGCACCCTATTAAGCCCATGCCCCCATTCTATCCCCATGACTCAGTAACCCCACCTAACCTTTTGTTTGGACACTAAGTGCAATTTATCATGGCCAATCCACCTAACCTGCACATCTTTGGACTGTGGGAGAAAACCCGGAAATGTTCTTTTGGTTCACATACCCAGAGCCTGACCAATGCCTTTCATTAGCCATATCCGAATAAGGTGTCAATGTAGGAAAGGGGAGAAAAAGTGGTGGGAGAAAAGAAAACTGCCTTAAAATTAAACACCTCTCCCTCTATAGCCACAAGGAAGACCTATCTCTTTTATGCAGGTCATCCTATCATTTTGTTGCAAATTTACCTTAAAATATGAATCAATAAAAATCAGGGCTGCCAGCTATTTCTTGGGATCATTTGTGTTGTAAATTTTGAATCCTTTATTTTGCTTTCTTTCTAATTTATAAGTCGCAGCGATTTAAAGACTGATTTTGAAATGATGGGGAAAGCTCCTATTTGACGATGTGTCAAAGCAGATGGGAACCTTGAATGGAACAACTGGAAATCACTGTTATTTTCTTACCTGCCTATAGCAAAATGTTGCAAATATTTCACTCACGAAAACACTGAACACTGCCTCTTCCCTATTTATCGGAAATGAAGATACAACTTTTCCCTGGAGTGCACCATAACGTGCATTAACTAAAGATTCCTCCTTGAACCATCAATGTTGGCCCTTTTCCAAATTGGTCTTGTCTCCTCCATCATGCATTGCCTTTTGTGTGAGAAATTCCTTTAACTTGGGAATCCTACAGATATTAGCCTGGTTAAATAGCCAAGTTTTCAGAAGCCCAGATCCCTCAATACAACAATTTACTGTAATATTAACCAGAGGCATAAGGGTATGCATGCTGATTAAACTCAGACATATAAATTATTTCATACATTGTTCTTGGTCCAATTCCTTACCTTTGAGTGTCACTAGGCTTAAATTCAGGTCTGTTCAATAGCTGTCAACTATCTTTGGAGATGCTTATCTGTTGCAATCATGGCATTTGTACAGTTTATTGGGAAAAGGACACTTGTTGTAAAAAGGAAAAAAGAAACATGGAATATTGAAACCGTACCCTCACAAAATGGACTCCAGAGAGTCAGGAACTTCTTTTGTGGTTTCTGACAGAGACAGACACAATTATTTATTTCTGGGAAGTACCTTAAAATATAAACGGACTTCCTTGGTGCTAAATGACTACCATTCACCATTTAAATTGAAGAGATTTTGTGGGCGGCACATGCCACAGTGGTTAGCACTGTCATTACAGCACTGAGGTCCCGGGTTCGATTCCTGGCCCTGGGTCACTGTCCGTGTGGAGTTTGCACATTCTCCCCGTGTCTGCGTGGATTTCACCCCCATAACCCAAAGATGTGCAGGTTAGATGGATTGGCCATGCTAAATTGCCCCTTAATTGGGAAAAAAAATTGCCTACTCTAAAAATTTGAAAAATAAATAAATAGAAGAGGTTGAAAATGATAATGACTGCTGGACTGCTAGCCCGATGAAGATGAGATTTCAAATAAAGTCATTCAGTGAGGTAGATTATAGCCGGAATGTTTACGCGATATAAAATATTTGCCCTCTGTGTATTGATTACATTGGCTTCAACCCATTATGTGGACAATAGAATATATTGATACTGCCATTATATGACTGAAACCAGCTATAGAGGGAGCCAATACCTTATTTATCCTCAAGCACAGCACAGCAGGTTGTCTGGGAGAAGCACTAGCTGTGTATTTCCAACATTTAAAATGTTTGAAGATTACCACTGTAAAGCATCAGAAACATTGCATGCAGTGTTCATTGTAATGTGCAAGCAGCCAGCTGCCTCCACATTGAATACTCTTAGAGCCTTATGACCACTTCATAGTCCAGCATGTTTGTGTCTTGTCACATTCAACAGTTCTGCTTGAGGGCATGCTCCACAGAATAAACATATTATGTTTCCTCATACTTTAATAAAAAATTAAGAGAATGATAATGGTGGGAGCACATTAGTCTAAAGTACTTTCACCCTTTATGACCAATTTATAAAATGAGATAAATATATAGTATGTATTGTGGAATATATATTTCAATCACATCGTAAAACCATGTTAAGGACACATTAGAGTCACAGTTGTGTCACAAAATGGTAGGATGCTATTAAAATGAATGTATTTTTTTGCACAAGTAAAATAAAACTGCTATGTATTTTGTAAACCATGTCTGGGCAGCAAATAGGAGAAAGGAAAGAATAGGAAAGAATTGGGAAAAGGTGTTCTTTGCAATTGATACATTTAGTAGTCAGAGTGCTCTGAGACAGGAAGCAGGCCAGTGACAGATGAGGTGTTGAAGAAGTAACAAGAGAGGAAAGAGCAGACAACCTCAGGAAACAGCTCAGCTAGAGATGAAGCGCTGAAGACAAAAGCCAGTTGGTGCAAAAGATTGTTTTCTTCACTGAATTGAAAACCATTTCCCAGTGCTGGTTACTTAAGCTGTACGTGTGGTAGTCGGTGGTGATTTCACCAATATATTTATGGTTGTTGTTTGGGAAATGGAGGGATCTCAGTAGAGTTTAGGATCATAGGCGAAACAGATGGTTTTGGGTGGCAATTCTTTGAGGGACTAAATGCAAAGAATCAGAGGTCATCGAGCTCAATGGTAACGAGACAAAGCTTGTCGGCGCCAGCTCACTGGTCGATGGAGCACTGGGTCGAGTACCTGGATGGGAAATTTGCCCGGCATCACAAGGAGTGTACAGAAGATGTAACCCAGGTGATAGCCTCGATTAAGGAGGCGGTTGACCGGGTGGAGGAGAAAATGACGACCCAAGGGACAGGAGATTCAAAAGTTGCAGGTGCTGGTGACTGAACGAGAGGTGGAGTCCACTGCAATGGCGTTGGAAATTAGCATACTACAGGACAGGCAGAAACAACTGCTAGATAAAGTGAAAGACTTAGAGAACCAGTCTCGCAGGCAAAATATCCGAATCGTCGGGCTGCCAGAGGGAAAGGAGGGATCGGATGCGGGAGCGTATGTGGGGAAGATGTTGCAGGAGATGGTCGGGGCCGATGTGTTTGACAAGCCGCTGGTGGTGGACTGGCCACATAGGGTGCTCTTACGTAAGCCCCAGGATTGTGAGCTCCCGAGGGCCATGGTGGTGAGGCTACATCGATTCCTTGGCAAGGAGCGTAGCATGAAGTGGGCCAGGCAGAGGAAACAATGCACGTGGGAAGAATCAGAGATTTGGGTGTACCAAGACTGGGGACCAGAACTCGCAAAGAGGAGAGCAAGTTTCAACAAAGTTAAGGTGGCCCTGTTTGAGAAAGACATTAAATTCGGACTGTTATACCTGTCGCGTCTTTGGGTTACCTACGAGAACTGGGAGCTGTACTTTAATTCTCCAGAAGAGCTGGCTACTTTTATGAAAGACAATAATCTGGCTTAAGGACTCTTAAATTCTAACTGTGGTGGGCTGAGTTTGAGGGAAGGGATGGAGTGGCGGGGAGGAGAGAAAAATGGTTCTATGTTTTGCTTTGTCTTGTTTAAAATTTCAGTCTTTTAATTCTGTGAGTTAAGTTACGATGTTCAGGAAGAAAAGGGGTTGGGTATTTTATTTTTTTTTAAATTCTCTTTTCTTTTCTATCTTCTTGTGTAATTTGATTTTGATTTATTGCTTTATGTACTAGATCACAGACGAAAGAGCTTTAAAGTTGCGACGGGGTGTGTTATTTTCTGTAAGTAAGATGGTCGATTTTTGCATCCATAACTTTGCTTAAGCTGCTTGAAGCTTCTTCTATTGTGTTTGATTCTCTTTGAAGGTGATGTGACTGATAAGAATCGGTCAAAGTGGGGGTAGAATCTGGAAATCCCGTGCAACGACTTTTAAACTCAAACTGTGGTGGCCTGAGTTTGGGGGAAGGGACAGGGTGGCGAGGAGGAGAGTAAAATGGTTCTATGTTTTGCTTTGTCTTGTTTAAAATTTCAGTGTTTTAATTCTGTGAGTTAAGTTCCGATGTTCGGGAAGGTGATAGGAATGATAAGAATCAGTTAAAGGGGGAGGGGCTTGCCTTGTTCCCTGCGCATTGGGGGGTGGTTTATTTGCTTTTTGGGATTGTTGTTACTGTGTTGAGTGCTTGTATTATTGCTAGGTGTGATAGAATCTGGCAGCCGGCAGGTTTTTTTATGCCAGAGGGTGGGAGTGCTGACCTAGCTGGATAGCTGGTTGACGGGAGCAAAGTGGGGGGCGAGCTGAGGAAAGATGAAGTGGGGGGAGGGGGGGGCGTGAGGGGGGTACTGCTGACAGGTAAGACACAGCTAGGAGACTGGAGATGACGATCAGATGGTGGTTGCCGCCGATGGGCGGATCAAGTGAGGTGCGGAACACGGGCTAGGAGCTAGCCTAGGAAAGGTCATGGTTGACCGACAGGGGAGGGGGGAAAAGCCCCCCCCCCAACCAGACTGGTTATGCGGAATGTTCGTGGACTGAACGGGCCGGTTAAGAGAGCTCAGGTTTTCGCACACCTGAGACAGTTAATAGCGGACGTGGCTATATTACAGGAGACACACTTGAAGCTGGGAGACCAAATTACATTAAAGAAGGGATGGGTCGGGCAAGTGTTTCAGTCAGGACTGGACTTTAAAACAAGGGGGGTGGCTATACTCATTAATAAAAGGGTGACATTCGAGGTGGGGAGGATAGAGGTAGACCCGGGAGGCAGATTTATTATGGTTAGCAGGATGCTATAGGGAATGGCAGTGGTGCTGGTGAATATATATGCCCCAAACTGGGATGATGTTGCGTTTATCAGGAAGGTGTTGGCTGATCATGGGGGGTGACTTTAATACGGTCCTGGACCCAAGGTTGGACCGGTCGAGTGATAGGTTGGGGGAGCTATCAGCAATGGCAAAGGAACTGCATTGAGAGCATGGGAGGAGTGGATGCGTGGCGATTTGAGAGACCAAGGAGCATGGAATATTCATTCTACTCCCATGTACATAAGGCGTACTCCGGGATAGATTTCTTCATGCTAGATAAAACACTGCTAGCAGGGTTTGAGGACGCTGAGTACTCAGCAATTGTGGTCTCAGATCATGCACCACACTGGATAGACCTACGGGCAGACACGGGAATGTCCCAGCGCCCACAGTGGAGACTAGATACAGGGCTGTTAGCGGATGAGGAGACCTGTGAGCGAGTGACAGAGGCCATTCAGGGGTACATAAAGATCAATGACATGGGACAGACTGCAGCTGGGGTGGTCTGGGAGGCACTGAAAGTGGTCATTAGAGGGGAATGTATTTTGATACGAGCCCACAGGGATAAAACTGAGCGGTCGGAGCTAGACAGGTTGGAGGAGAAATCTTACAATTGGACAGGAGATACTTAGAGTCTCCAAATGAGGAGCTCCGGAAGGAGCATCAGAGACTTTTGGGTTCCTTTCCACAGGAAATGCGGAGGGTCAGCTGAGGAGGATAAAAGGGGCAATATATGAACATGGGGAGGAAGCTAGTAGGATGCTGGCACATCAGCTGAGGAAACAGGAGGCAGCGAGAGAAATAGGGAAAATAAAAGATTTGAGGTTGAAGGCGGTGACGGACCCAGGCGTGGTGAATGAAGTGTTTCGGTTGGGGAGGAGGGCATGAATCAATTCCTGTGGAGGCTAGAGTTCCAAATGGTAAATGAGGAGCTGGTGGAGGCCCTCGGGGGCCCGATTGGGGAGGTGATAGATGGACTGGGGGGCGAGGGTAAAGCCCTGGGACTTGATGGGTTCACAGTGGAATTTTATAAGAAGTTCTCTGGGTTACTGGGGCCACTCCTGGCTAAGGCTTTCAATGAGTCCAAGGAGCTGGAAGGACTCCCCCCAACGTTATCACAGGCATCAATTTCTCTCATCCTGAAGCATGACGAGGATTCAGAGAGCTGTGGATCGTACAGGCCAATCTCCCTCTTGAATGTAGATGCCAAATTATTGGCAAAGATCCTGGCCACTCAAGTAGAGGATTGTGTCCTGGAGATAATTGGGGAGGATCAAAAGGGATTTGTAAAGGGCAAGCACCTGACATCCAACATTAGACGGCTTCTTAATGTAATTATGATGCCAGCGGAGGGGCGCGAGGCTCAGGTGGTAGTTGCCATGGACGCGGGGAAGGCTTTCGACTGAGTGGAGTGGAAGTATCTATGGGATATTTTAGTCAGGTTTGGGCAGGGATTTGTCCAGTGGGTACCAGGCCCTGGTGGCAAATGTAAGAACTAACCAAAATCGGTCAGAATACTTTTGTCTTTGTCGGGGGACAAGGCAGGGATGCCCACTCTCCCCATTGCTGTTTTGCCTGGCCATAGAACCATTAGCAATGGCTCTGAGAGCAGCAAATACCTGGAGGGGAATAGTCGGGGGTGGGGGGGGGGGGGGGGGGGGGGGACAGGGTCTCTCTCTATGCGGACGATTTGTTGCTTTATATCACGAACCCGGTGGGGGGATGACCAAAATCATGGAGGTATTAGGAGAATTTGGGTGATTTTCAGGCTATAAGTTAAATATGGGAAAAAGCGAGATGTTCGTGATTCGGACACGGGGGCAGGAAAGGAGGCTGAAGATGCTACCTTTTAAAGTGGTTGGGAAGAGTTTTAGGTATCTGGGGATTCAAGTGGCCAAGGATTGGGGGCAACTTCACAATCAAATTTGGGCAAAGCAGTGGACCAAATGAAAAGGGACTTTTGTAGATGGGACATGCTCCCACTGAGGCTGGTGGGGAGGGTTCAGACAGTGAAGATGACTGTCCTTCAGAGACTGCTTTTCTTTTTTCAGTGTCTCCTGATTTTTGTCCCAAAGGCTTTCTTCAGAAGTATGAATGTGGCGATATTGAGGTTTATATGGGCAGGTAAAACCCCGAGAGTAAAGAGGACACTCCTGAAACGGGCCCGCGGGGAAGGGGGATTGGCTCTCGTGAGCTTTAGTAACTATTACTGGGCTGCCAACATATCGATGGTCAGGAAGTGGGTAGTGGGTGATGGAGGCAGCATCCTGCAAAGGCACGAGTCTGGAGGCTTTACTGACGGCGCCCCTGCCATTCTCGCCGGCTCGGTTCTCCACAAGTCCTGTGGTGGTGGCAGCCCGGAGTGTGGGGGCAATGGAGGCAGCATATGAGACTGGAGGGGGCATCAGTGTGCTCACCGATCTGTGGCAATTACCGGTATGTCCCAGGGGGGTGCTGGATGGGGGCTTTAAGGTATGGCAGCGGGCAGGGATTGAAAGGTTTGGGGATCTATTCATCCAGGAGGGCTTTCCAGCCTTAGAGACATTAGAGGAGGAGTTAGATTTGCTGGGTGAGAACGGGTTTCGGTATCTTCAAGTGCGGGACTTTGTACGGAGACAGGTACCAAGCTTTCCTCGCCTCCCCCTAAGGGGACTACAGGATAAAGTGCTGTCAAAAACAGGGGTTGGGGTGGGAAGGTTTCGGACATATACAGGAATTGTTAGAGTGGGAAGGGGCCCCTATCAGAGAGATGAAGAGGAAGTTGGAAGAGGAGCTAGGAAGGGAGCTGGAAACTGAACTATGGGAAAAAGCCTTGAAAAGGGTAAATGCATCCTCGTCCTGTGCTAGACTCAGCTTGATTCAGGTCAAGGTAGTCCACAGGGCCCACATGACGGTAGCTCGGGTGAGTAGGTTCTTCGAGGAGGTGGAGGACAGATGAGGGCTGTGTGGGGGTGGCCCGGCCAACCATGTTCATTTTGGACATGTCCGAAACTGAGGGAATTCTGGCAGGGATTTGCAGATGTTATGTCGGAAGGAATATTTGGGGGGTCGGAAGATCTGGGGACAAAGGGGGGGAGGGAGGCCGATATCCTGGCCTTCTCCTCCCTGGTGGCCCGGAGACAGATCTTGCTGAGATGGAGGGACTCGGTGACCCCGAAATCAGGACTGTGGGTCAGTGATATGGTAGAGTTTCTCAGTCTGGAGAAAATCAAGTTCGTTCTGAGAGGATCAATACAGGGATTCGCCCAGAGTTGGCAGCCGTTCATCGATTTCTTCAACAAAAACTGAACGTCAGCAGTAAGGGGGAAAGGGAAAAAGTCGGGGTGGGGGAGGAAAATAGGAGGCATGGTATTGTTAAATAAGTACAGGGAGTTTAGTATACAGGTAATTGGGGATAGGGCGGGAGAAATGGGGTACATAGTTTATTGTTTATTGTTATTTTAGGGGGTATTTTGTGCGTTGATTTTGTGCGTTGTGCCTCGTCCTGTGCTAGACTCAGCTTGATTCAGTTCAAGGTAGTCCACAGGGCCCACATGACGGTTGTTTTAGAAATGTCAATATGTAAATTTGTGAAAATTACAAATGCTACAATAAAATATTTTCTAAAAAAAAAAATATTGTTTCAGATTGGAACACTAGCACAGAACAGTTTTAGATTGGCAAACCTCAGTGCTGCAAGTTTGAGTACACTTCTAAAAGGTGATTTCTGAGTTTGTTAATGCAGAGGCTTCCTGGTTCTTCTACAAACCTGTATGCTGAAGGAAATAGAAACTATCTAATCTATTTGTGCTTTTAATGGGGTGGGGGTACCGATGGATGATTGGATCTTGGGGAACTCTCCTGTTCCTATTTGAACCCCTAAATTTCTGATGATGGGATGAGATTTCTACCTCTGAGACAAGGCTGATGGCAACAATGTTACTTACACATTAAAATAGCTATTGCAAAGTAGTAGGGAAATGATATTGCAAAAATATTTTTCTTGCAAGCATTGTTGAAAAAAAGGGCGACAAAGATAAAGCCAGCAACTACAGACTAGTCAGTCTAACTTCAGTCGCAGGGAAACCTCTGGAAACTACAATTTGGGACAAAATCATGAGTCAGATGAATGCAGGATAATTAATGAAAGCCAGCATGGATTCATTTGGGGCAGCACGGTAGCATGGTGGTTAGCATAAATGCTTCACAGCTCCAGGGTCCCAGGTTCGATTCCCGGCTGGGTCACTGTCTGTGTGGAGTCTGCACGTCCTCCCCGTGTGTGCGTGGGTTTCCTCCGGGTGCTCCGGTTTCCTCCCACAGTGCAAAGATGTGTGGGTTAGGTGGATTGGCTATGCTAAATTGCCCGTAGTGTCCTAAAAAGTAAGGTGGGGGGGGGGGGTTGTTGGGTTACGGGTATAGGGTGGATACGTGGGTTTGAGTAGGGTGATCATTGCTCGGCACAACATCGAGGGCCGAAGGGCCTGTTCTGTGCTGTACTGTTCTATTGAGGGACAAACGTATGTAATTAACTTGCTGGAGTTTTTTGAAGAGTTAATTGAGCAGATTGGATATTCAATAGGAATTTGAGAAAGTGCCACACAACAGACTTGTGAGCAAAATTCTAGCTCATGGAATTAAAGGAAAATAGGCACACTGATTAGAAATTGGCTGAGTGACAGAAAACAGAGTTGTGATAAATGATTTTCTGACTGGAAGAAGGTTTGTAGTGGGGTCAGTGTTCAGAACGTTGCTCGTCCTGATATATATGAATGTCCTAGACTGTGGTGTGCAGGGCATGGTTTCATAATTTGCAGATGATACGAAGATTGGAAACATTGTCAACTGTGACGAGGACAATTTTGAACTTCAAAAGGACATTGACATGTTGGTGAATTGGACAGACAAGTGGCAGATGAAGTTCAATGCGAAGAACTGTGAGGTGATTTATTTTGGAATGAATAATATGGAGTGACAGTATAAAATAAAAGTAGAAACTCTAAAGGAGCTGCAAGAACATAGGGATCTCGGTGTATATCGACCACAGAGGGAGCGATTTTGCTGAACAAAAGGAAAGACCCTGCCTTGAGAAAAGTAATCTCAGGCAATGACGAGGGGCTAAATGATTTTCTATGCAAGATTGTATTTCGTCATTATGGTGGTTTAACAGTAACGTATAGCCTCCATTTGTCTTCAGTGAACCAGGGGAGAATCATTCAGGCCTATATCATTTTAACCAGAATCCTAAGGACTATATAGAAATGATGTTTTATTTACCTTTTGTCATGTTAGAGTACCCTTTAAGAAATGGGTGTTTAAGAAATGTACCTTTAAGAAATGCAGCTTGTCATGTTACTGGAGTGATGTCAGAGGAGCTGAGCTCTACTTCTGCTTTCTTAGTTTTCAGTTTGAGAAAGAGCTTGGGTGTGTCTGTGTTTTTCAGTGAGCTGAATCTGAAGTTAAAAGTGAGCTGCACTGCTGTTGATCTCTGCCATCAAAAAACTATCTATGGATCATTTGGCGAACTCAAAGAACAAAGAACGAAGAAAAGTACAGCACAGGAACAGGCTTCAGCCCTCCAAACCTGTGCCGACCATGCTGCCTGTATAAACTAAAATCTTCTACACTTCCTGGGTCCATATCCCTCTATCCCATCCTATTCATGTATTTGTCAAGATGCCCCTTCAATGTCACTACCATCCCTGCTTCCACCAGCTCCTCCGGCAGCGAGTTCCAGGCACCCACTACCCTCTGTATAAAAAAAACTTGCCTCATACGTCTACTCTAAACCTTCCCCCTCGCACCTTAAACCTATGCTCCCTAGTAATTGACCCCTCCACCCTGGGAAAAAGCCTCTGACTATCCACTCTGTCTATGCACCTCATGATTTTGTAGACCTCTATCAGGTCACCCCTTAACCTCCATCATTCCAGTGAGAACAAACCAAGTTTATTCAACCGCTCCTCATAGCTAATGCCCTCCATACCAGGCAACACCCTGGTAAATCTCTTCTGCACCCTCTCTAAAGCCTCCACATTCTACTGGTAGTGTGGCAACCAGAATTGAACACTATACTCCAAGTGTGGCCTAACTAAGGTTCTACACAACTGCAGTATGACTTGCCAATTCTTATACTCAATGCCCCGGCCAATGAAGGCAAGCATGCCGTATGCCTTCTTGACTACTTTCTCCACCTGTGTTGCCCCTTTCAGGGACCTATACACCTCGATCTCTCTGACTTTCAATACTCTTGAGGGTTCTACAATTCACTGTATATTCCCTACCTGCATTAAACCTTCCAAAATGCATTACCTCACACTTGTCCGGATTAAACTCCATCTGCCATCTCTCTGCCCAAGTCTCCAAACGATCTAAATCCTGCTGTATCCTCTGACAATCCTCATCGCTATCTGCAATTCCATCAACCTTTATGCCGTCTGCAAACTTACTAATCAGACCAGTTACATTTTCCTCCAAATCATTTATATATACTACGAATAGCAAAGGTCCCAGCACTGATCCCTGCGAAACACCACTAGTTACAGCCCTCCAATTAGAAAAGCTCCCTTCAATTGCTACTCTCTGCCTTCTCTGACCTAGCCAGTTCTGTATCCATCTTGCCAGCTCACCCCTGATCCCGTGTGACTTCACCTTTTGTACCAGTCTACCATGAGGGACCTTGTCAAAGGCCTTACTGACGTCCATATAGACAACATCCACTGCCCTACCTGCATCAATCATCTTTGTGACCTCCTCGAAAAACTCTATCAAGTTAGTGAGACACGATCTCCCCTTCACAAAACCATGCTGCCTCTCGCTAATACGTCCATTTGCTTCCAAATGGGAGTAGATCCTGTCTCGAAGAATTCGCTCCAGTAATTTCTCTACCATTGACATAAGGCTCACCGGCCTGTAGTTCCCTGGATTATCCTTGCTACCCTTCTTTTTTTTTTAAATTTAGATTACCCAATTATTTTTTCCAATTAAAGGGCAATTTAGCGTGGCCAATCCACCTACTCTGCACATTTTTGGGTTGTGGGGGCGAAACCCACGCAGACACGGGGAGAATGTGCAAACTCCACATGGACAGTGACCCAGAACCGGGATCGAACCTGGGACCTCAGCGCCTTGAGGCGGTTGTGCTAACCACTAGGCCACCGTGCTGCCCCTTGCTACCCTTCTTAAACAAAGGAACAACATTGGCTATTCTCCAGTCCTCCGGGACATCGCCTGAAGACAGTGAGGATCATAGGATTTCCGTCAAGGCCTCAGCGATTTCCTCTCTAGCCTCCTTCAGTAATCTGGAGTAGATCCCATCAGGCCCTGGGGACTTATCTACCTTAATATTTTTCAAGATGCCCAACACCACGTCTTTTTGGAACTCAATGTGACCCAGGGTATCTACACACCCTTCTCCAGACTCAACATCCACCAATTCCTTCTCTTTGGTGAATACTGATGCAAATACTGATTCATTTAGTACCTCACCCATTTCCTCTGGCTCAACACATAGGTTCCCTTGCCTATCCTTTTGTGGGCCAACCCTTTCCCTGGCTACCCTCTTGCTTTTTATATACGTGATAGAAAGCCTTGGGATTTTCCTTGACTCTATTTGCCAATGACTTTTTGTGACCCCTTCTAGCCCTCCTGACTCCTTGCTTAAGTTCCTTCCTACGTTCCTTATATTCCACACAGACTTCACCCGTCCCCAGGTTCTTCAGTTCCCACCTAATATTGTTATAATTAGCCTTCCCCCAATTTAGCACATTCACCCTAGGACCACTCTTATCCTTGTCCACCAGCACTTTAAAACTTACTGAATTATGGTCACTGTTCCCGAAATGCTCCCCTAGTGAAACTTCTACCACCTGGCCGGCCTCATTCCCCAATGGCAGGTCCAGTACCTTAGTTGGACTATCTACATATTGTTTTAAGAAGCCCTCCTGGAGGCTCCTTACAAACTCTTCCCCTTCTAAGCCCCTAGCACTAAGTGAGTCCCTGTCAATATTGAGGAAGTTGAAGGAGCCCATCACAACAACCCTGTTGTTTTTACTTGTTTCCAAAATCTGTCTACCTATCTGCTTCTCTATCTCCCGCTGGCTGTTGGGAGGCCTGTAGTAAAGCCCCAACATTGTCACTGCACCCTTCTTATTCCTGATCTCTACCCATATAGCCTCGCTGCCCTCTGAGGTGTCCTCCTGTTGTACAGCTGTGATATTCTCCCTAACCAATAGTGCAACTTCACCACCCCTTTTACATCTCTCTCTATCCCGCCTGAAGCATCTAAATCCTGGAACATTGAGCTGCCAATCCTGTCCTTCCCTCAACCAGGTGTCTGTAATGGCAACAACATCATAGTTCCAAGTACTAATCCAAGCTCTAAGTTCATCTGCCTTCCCCGTTATACTTCTTGCATTAAAACATATGCACTTCAGGCTACCAGACCCGCTGTTTTCAGCAACATCTCCCTGTCTGCTCTTCCTCAGAGCCATACTGGCCCTATTCACTAGTTCTCCCTCAATGCTTTCACCTTCTGACCTATTGCTCCGGTACCCACCCCCCTGCCATACTAGTTTAAACCCTCCCGTGTGACACTAGCAAACCTCGCGGCCAGGATATTTATGTCTCTCCAGTTTAGATGCAACCCGTCCTTCTTATACAGGTCACACCTGCCCCGGAAGAGCTCCCAGTGGTCCAGATAATGGAAACCCTCCCTCCTACACCAGCTGTTTAGCCACGTGTTTAGCTGCTCTATCTTCCTACTTCTAGCCTCACTGGCATGTGGCACAGGGAGTAATCCCGAGATTACAACCCGAGAGGTCCTGTCTTTTAACTTTCTGCCTAGCTCCCTGAACTCCTGGTGCAGAACCTCATGCCCCTTGCTGCCTATGTCGTTAGTACCAATATGTACAACACCCTCTGCCTGTTTGCCCTCCCCCTTCAGGATGCCCGCAACCCGTTTGGAGACATCCTGGACCCTGGCACCAGGGAGGCAACATACCATCCTGGAGTCTCTTTCACGTCCACAAAAGTGCCTATCTGTGCCTCTGACTATAGAGTTCCCTATGACTATTGTTCTTCTGCGCTTTGACCCTCTCTGCTGAACATCAGAGCCAGTCATGTTGCCACTGCTCTGGCTGCTGCTGTTTTCCCCTGATAGGCTATCCCCCCCCACAGTATCCAAAGGGGTATACTTGTTCGAGAGGGGGACAACCACACGGGATTCCTGCACTGACTGCCTACCCCTTCTGGTGGTCACCCATTTCTCTGCCTGCACCTTGGGTGTGACCACATTTATATAACTGCTTTCTGTGACACTTTCCGCCACCTGAATGCTCCTAAGTGCATCCAACTGCTGCTCCAACCAAACCATGCGGTCTGTGAGGAGCTCCAGTTGGGTGCACTTTCTGCAGATGAAGCCATCCGGGATGCTGGAAGCCTCCCGGACCTGCCACATCTCACAGTCAGAGCACTGCACCCATCTAACTGGCATTGCGTTAATTAATTAGTAAATTAAATTAAAACATTTTTTTTTAAGTTGCTGTTAACTATATGTTTATGTAACTCAGTATTATGTCACTATATGTAACTCAGAATTGTAAAAGATCTCAGTATTAAATGTAAACCTAATGTGCTCCTGTTTGAAGGTTTGTTAAGTCTTTTGGATGTAAAGGACAGCTCAAACGATTACTTAGTGTTGTATTCTTTGGGGGTTATCTTTGAATTAATGGTTGCTGAGATATTCACTGTTTGTTTTAAAAAGGTTAACTTGAGTTCATAGAATAAACATTGTTTTGTTTTAAAAACCACTGGTCCATTTTCTGCTGTACCATACCTGTAGAGTGAACCGTGTGATCCCCAAACCACAATCTATTAAAAGTTGTGGGTCAGTTGAACTCCATGATACACTTTGGGGTTCTCTATACCCTGGCCCATAACACTTTCTACTGGGCTAAGTGAATGTTACTTCTCTAAAGTCGTCTTTTCTTGTGCGTGCGGCTGTGTGTGTGTCTGCGTGTCCGAATGGTAGGGGAATGGATGTTTATTTTATACTTTGGGTGTTTATCCTTTCTTTTGATGTAAAAATACAAAAATGTTTGTTCTGTTCTTCAAAGTCACATAAATCAAGAGGTCAAAATGATCCTTCTCTAAAAATGCATCTTATTGTGGTCAGCCAAGCAGTGAAAATAGGGGAAAATTATCCCATATCTCCCTTTGTCCGTCACAGTGCCTTACATATATTTGCGCAAAGTTAAGACCCTCATCAATCTGAGGAAGTAAGCAGAATGGGTGTGGGAAATACAGTTCTCATGTTGATGCAGTGAAGGAAATTCTTTCTACGCTGGGATTAAAGTACATTGTGAAAGCTTAATAAGGGTGACTTTATTCTGTATTTTACCTATACCATACCTAAGCTGGGTGTTCCATACAAAGGTGCGCAAAGTGAAAAAGTGTCACTCTCCATTTTAAAAGGTTGATGAAGAAAGGTTTCAGCAAAATATGTAAATCCTATCCAAAGTGCCGACTACAGAATCTCAAATAGATATTACAAGGTGGAGTTACGTTGAATACTGTCATTTGAGAGCCAGGTTAAGCACGCAAAGAGCCGAATGGTAGGGCCATTATGTTGAAAGTCGCCTCGCCAATCATTTATTTTGTTTTCTTATTAATTGTCATGGGATAAACATTACAATTAGCTTTTTATTAATAATGAGGAAGGCAGGGGTTTGTGGGAACGTGTGTGGGGGAGTTTAACTACTTAGGACAAATGCTGTTAGATCTTCACTAACATTTCTGACTAAAACTAAATACTTCCACTTATTTAATACTATAATAAGAAGCAAATGCATTAGAAGTCGCCAGTGATTAGTATTCACTATGAGGAATGTATAGAATTTTATAGCTATTATGTGATAATAAATGGAGGCACATATCACTGCTTTGTAATGAATAAGATTTTATATTCAAATTGCACAATAACACAGAGCATGTCTGTATTTTATTCTCGTACCCCATTATGCATAGTAGAAGTCTGTAACTATGGAAACATTATTATCTTGTTTTAAAAAAACAGGATGTCACAGGATGTGAAAATCCAAAATCATCTTGAAAGGGGCTAAAGTCTGGTGTTTGCTGGTCTGATATTTGAACAATAATTTTTGATTGTGCTTTGCATTTACCAAACAGGATGTGGAGTTAGACGTTGCCATCGTTACCTTAATGAACTCTGTGATGGATAAAGAAATCAGCACAAACACACTTGGGGTGAAGGAAAGTCACAAAGTGAATGAAAAATAAAATAGAGGCTTTTTTCTATAAGCGGCAGATGGAAAGAGACTTCAGGCTGAATGTAGTCTTCTGAGGAGGAGACGCTTCATTCAGCACTCCACACCTTCTTATCCCCCCCAGTGTTCCTCATCATTACTATCCCCTCATTAATCCACACCCTCTCGTCCCCTCATCACTCCACACCCTCTCATCCCCTCATCACTCCACACTATCTCATTCTCTCAAAACTACACACCCCCATCACTCCACACCGTCTCATCCCCTCAAAACTACACACCCTCTCATCCCCTCATCACTCAACATTCTCTCATCCCTGATCACTCCACATTCCCTCATCCCCTCAGTATTCCACACGATTATTGTCCCCTCATTACTCTACACTATGATCATCTGCTCAGCATTCCCAGATACGATTATTATCCATGCAATGCTAAAAATGTCAACTGTACAGAATATAGAATTTCATTCATTTATCCTTCCAGAAATATAGGTGATATAAAGTGGAGAATGGCATCAGGCAAAACACAGAATGCAGAGTCCAATAGCTATTTACAAGTTCTGTGGCAAAATTATAAAATTGCATTATTTATGATTAAGCATCATAAAGACAATAGTGATATATTTCCAAGTCAGGGTAGTGAGTGACTTGGAGGGGATCGTCCAGATGGTGGGATTCCCATGTGCCTGCTGTCCTTGTCCTTCCAGATGGTAGTGGTCGTGGGTTTGGAAGATGCTGTCCAAGGATCCTTGGTGAGTTCCTGCAGTGCAACTTGTAGATGTTACACACTGCTGCTACTGTGTGTCGGTGGTGGAAGGAGTGAATGTCTGCAGAAAGGGTGCTTTATCGTGGATGGTGTCAAGCCTCTTCAGTGTTGTTGGAGCTGCACTAATCCAGGCAAGTAGAGTATTCCATCACACTGCTGACTTACCCCTTTAGATGGTGGACAGGAATTGGGGAGTCAGGAAGTAAGTTACTCACTGCAGGAATCCTAGCCTCTGACCTGCTCTTGTAGCCACAGTATTTATGTGGCTAGTCCAATTCAGTTCCTGATCAACAGTAACCCCCAGGATATTATTAGTGAGGGATTCAATGATGGTAAAGCCATTGAATGTCAAGGGACAATGGTTTGATTCTCTCTGATTGGAAATGGTCATTGCCTGGAACTTGTGTGGTATGAATGTAACTTGCCACTTGACAGCCCAAGTCTGGGCATTGTCCAGGTCTTGTTGCATTTTCAGGTGGACTTCTTCAATGTCTGAGGAGTTGCAAATGGTACTGAGCATTGTGCAGTCATCAGCAAACATTCGCACTTCTGACGTTATGTTGGAAGGAAGGTCATTGATGAAGCAGCTGACGATGGTTGGGTCGAAGACACAATTCTGAGGAACTCCTGTAATGATGTCCTGGGACTGAGATGACAGACCTGCAGCAACCACAACCATCTTCCTTTGTGCCAGGCATGACTCCAACCAGTGGAGAGTTTTCTCCTGATTCCTATTGACTCCAGTTCTGCTAGGGCTCCTTGATGTCAAGGGCAGTCACTCTCACTTCACCTCTGGAGTTCAACTCTGTTGTCCATGTTTGAATCTAGGTGGGATTTCCCGTCACGCCGCACCAGTTTTCTGGTGTGGCGCGCCCCCACCTCCGTCGGGAGATCCATGGGCATGGGTGCGCTGCCGGCGCAACGGAGAATGCTGACAGCAGAGAATCCAGCCCAGGATGTCCGACATCGGAAAACCCTTAACCAGTACAAGTTCATACGGGGCTTTTCCCTCAATGGTGCTGCTCGCGGTACAGCTATAGGCCCAGCCTCCCCCTGCACTGAAGGGCTTTGGTCCTTGCCGAGTTCAGCAGCATGTCTCTGTCTCTAATGCTGCTTGATCGCTATGAGTATAAACGCTAACTCGACAGGTTCCATGTGTCTCCAGAATTATGCACTAAAGAGAAGAAAACCAAGATGAGCAGTGAAGATTCCTGAAAAAGGCCTTCCCCTCAGCCTTCTACTACACTGGATCCTCTCCCCAAGCACTTAGTGAGTGCTTCTCCACTAAACTCCACATCCTCCCCTCTCACGCTGGCATATCACCACGCCTGTCACTCTCAAGTCTATTACAATCCTGGACCAGACCACAAGAGTGGCTCAGATACTGAACAGAAATCCCAATATTGTATTTTAATTTTGTAAGACTGTGAAGAAAGTTCACTCATGATATTAAAACAAACTTTATTACTAACACAATATTATTAATTTTAACATCTTAAATAGTTTCCAATTACCAGTTAAACAATGCTTATCAATACAATGAAACAATAACCCTTAACTGCTACCTTTATCTCCACTCAAACAACACCCATCTCAGGTCAAAATCCACTTTTAAACACAGTTAGCAATCTCAGGAATACTTGCTGTGAACAGATCTATTGGATAAGCCACTTTGAGAAAGAAAGAGCCTTCAGGACCCAGCTACCTATCTCAAACTACTGTTTAAACTGCCAACCTGGGACACTGCTCCTGTCCAGTACACAGGCAAATCTGCATGAGAACAGCTGTTTATCTAGTCAGGCCTCAGTCATCCTTTTAACTAAACTGTTTTTTTCCCCAGAAACTGCTACTCTGTCAACAGACAGATCTAAAATCATTGCATTGAGAGCACAGCTTCTTGTCTCTCACATCCTAATCTAAAACTGAATTTTAACACTGAAAAACCCAACACCTTACTGCATAAGTCCCTGGCTCCACCCATTAACTATATAATCTTACCAAACTAAACACATTCCCCGGTCCCCCACCCGTGTGTTTCTCTGTGACGTGTCATTCACTGGCGGCAGGATTCTCTATTCCCACCACTTGTCAATGGGGTATCAAAAGTATCTATGGCTGGAATTAATTATAATATTACTTTTATGATGCTTTAATTGCACATATGTCTGTAGCTTCGTAACCCCACCTAACCTTTTTGGACCCTAAGGGCAATTTAGCATGGGGGCAGCACGGTAGCACGGTGGTTAGCATAAATGCTTCACAGCTCCAGGGTCCCAGGTTCGATTCCCGGCTGGGTCACTGTCTGTGCGGAGTCTGCACGTCCTCCCCGTGTGTGCGTGGGTTTCCTCCGGGTGCTCCGGTTTCCTCCCATAGTCCAAAGATGTGTGGGTTAGGTGGATTGGCCATGCTAAATTGCCCATAGTGCCCTAAAAAAAGTAAGGTTAGGGGGGGGGTTGTTGGGTTGCGGGTATAGGGTGGATACATGGGTTTGAGTAGGGTGATCATGGCTCGGCACAACATCGAGGGCCGGAGGGCCTGTTCTGTGCTGTACTGTTCTATGTTCAATCCACCTAACCTGCCATCTTTGGACTGTGGGAGGAAACCGGGGCACCGGAAGAAATCTAAGCAGACACAGGGAGACCGTGCAGACGCCACACAGACAGTGACCCAAGACCCTGGAGCTGTGAAGCAACTGTGCTAACCACTGTGCTACCGTGTCACCCATTATGAACCTGGATCCTTGAGAGTCTCACTGGTAAATTTACATTTCTCCCAGCCATTACCGAACCCACTCCCGATCCCCGTAAGGGGCACCTCAGAGAAGCCTCCCATCATGATCTATAATGAGGTAAATGATGATAGACTTCACCATGAAGCCTTGCATTGGGGATCATATCAGTGTATCCTGTGTGCTGCTATCTCTTGTATGAGCATTAGCGTTCAATGCTTCGGAATCCAACTGTTTTGTATAAACCAATTAAACTAAATCAAACGAACTGAGGCCAAAGTGAAAGGGGCAGACCCTTAAAGGGATACTGCCTTAAACAAAAAGAATCACAAATGTAACTTAAAACATCAAACTAAAATGTGGTTAAAGGCGTTGATAGAGCACCACAATGGTGCCCACTGAGCAAAGGCCTTGACAGTGCCAGTGGACACCACACACTCCCTCTTCAGAGACACCCGACTGCGAATGTAGCTGCAGTAGAGAGGCAGACATTCGGGTTGGAGGACCCACTAGGCGCCTGCTGCCCATACCTGTTGCTAACATGTTTGGCCAGACTCACAAGAAGGTGCTCCTCCTTCCCCACCCCTCTCTGCACCAGGTGTTTGAGACACTATGGAATTTACTTTTGCTCTGCAGATTTCATTGGCACAATTGACTTGTCAATGTAGGGTGAAATAACATACAAAGAAAAAGACTGCATTTTATGGCAGATGAGCTATAGTGACTGAGTGACGCCTGCAATTAGCATGACAAGTGCATACCTAGAGGGCACCCTCATTTTCCCATTTCACAGCCCTACACATTGATTCCTGAAAGACAAACTTCCCAGACCAGTGGAATGGAAATTCTATAGAGCTTAACTCCCTTGGCTCTCAGAGAGCTGTCTGAGTGTGGGGTTCTACTCACTGTTCAGTTATGCTTCCAGAAGTGAGAGAGTCTTCATTCCTCATGAGGCTGGGAGGCACCCCATCCTTGAATCACCCACTCTGCACTTTCAGTCCGGCCTCTCATGGGACCATACCCAAGGTGCTAACCTTCTGTATTCACCCACATGCTATCCAGCTCCCACTGAGGACAGGCCCTACCTCAGTGGTGATTTGGCCACAAGTCAAAGGGCACAGGAAGCAAAATTCTAATCCCACAACAGCGCATGGGTGCCCCAGTGATATGGGGTTCTGTCCCTGGGAAATCCATTGGCAATGGTGGGGTTGGCAGATCCCGCTGATGGGCCACCTCTGCCACTGACAAACACGTGGCGGGTTGGTCAACAAATCTCGCCCACCAGAACTGCGTCTTACCACCCATCATGAAACGGACTCACCTAGTGAGCTGTCCAACCTTTCAGGTCTGGCCGCAAGAAACTGTCAGGAGGAACCTTGAAGACCAAAATCTCACGAGTGCCCCTTAGCTATCATACTGCTCCACATGTCACAATAGGAATTCCAACAACATAACTGCTAATGAAACGTCATCTCACAATGAGACCGAGCCTCGTGTTCACAAATTTGTCAGGGAGGGTAGAAGGCAGCCAAAGTAATCAGAAAGCAAGCCATGATTCACGTAGTACAGCACGATTATTTATGGTAAATGAAGCTGTATATGTGAGAAACTTCGGTAGTGGATGAAGTTGAATCCCCGGAATTATTCCAATTACCTCCAAGATCATCTTCCTTTCATGTGATGTGAAGGACCGGTCGTTCGTAAATGACCACCTGAGGAGTAGGGAGATATTCCAAGTCAGTGTTGCCATCAAGAAATGTTTTTGAACCCATGAGCACTGAAGCACCTGATCAGCCCGTGAAGCAAAGAGTGATAAATCGCCTGTGCCAGAAAGAGTACCTATTTTTGCAATTTCTGTTAACATCAATCCTGTGGAAGCATCTCAGAAAACAGAATACAGCTCCACAAGAAACAGAAAGCCCCCTCAAAGACTTGATTTATAATTGTCCAACTCATGTGTATAATGTTTAGTTTGTATTTAGGACTAAGTGACTTAGTTATTGAAGATTGTATGAAGGACTTAAAGGGGGAGTGATGTGGTGATTGTCCCTTTAAGGGCAACACAGCAGAGTAAGAGTCACATGACTCGTGTGACCAAATGGGACTCAGATTGTGGAATCACCCCAAGGGGAGAGAGACTTCTGAGAAAAGAGACATATTGGGAGCAAGCTACCGTCATGAGGCTGCAATACAGTTCTTATTAATAAATACCTTTCGCTTTCACTAATGAAGCTTGTGAAAGTGCATCTTTACACCATGTTTGAAAATAAATAGAACATAGAACATAGAACAGTACAGCACAGAACAGGCCCTTCGGCCCTCGGTGTTGTGCCGAGCCATGATCACCCTACTCAAACCCACGTGTCCATCCTATACCCGTACCCCAACAACCCTCCCCCCTTAACCTTACTTTTTAGGACACTACGGGCAATTCAGCATGGCCAATCCACCTAACCCGCACATCTTTGGACTGTGGGAGGAAACCGGAGCACCCGGAGGAAACCCACGCACACACGGGGAGGACGTGCAGACTCCGCACAGACAGTGACCCAGCCGGGAATCGAACCTGGGACCCTGGAACTATCAATAGATAGTTTGTTTTTGGATTGTTGGCAGGACTGAAGTTGTCTCAGAATTGAGGCTGTTATTAAAGCCACTGTGCTTGGCTAACAGTGAGTTTTGTCGTGTGCCAATGGTCTCCCCATTGTCATGTGCTTGCTTCAAAGGGGAAGATTCTCCTGTCATAAGTTATTCCATCTAAAGTGCCATATCAAGAAGTGACCAAACTCGACTAGTCGGTGCAATGAAAACAAAACTGTCTTGAAGCTGCCATTCGAATCCATGCCCCCTAACCTTTGCTGCAGAGAAGTTGACCCTTGAAGATGAATCCATCACTATTACAAACACTTTGAGCCTTCCGAGCCTGTTTATCAAAAAATACCTCCGCCAGTAAGTCACGCTGTGGCTTGATAGTTACCTCAGTAACTCTGCAGCTGAATGTTTTGCCTCAGGCTTACTCAGATTGCTCCACAAGAATTCTGTCAGGTTCGTTGGAAGATAATTCGATGAAAAATGCAGTTGAGTATTTTTCAACGTCTCCAGCCTGTTAATCTATTTAGCCTCAGGTTAGCTGCAGTGTACATGGGGAAAACAATTAGGGAATTCTATGAATCAAAGTTAACAGGAAAAGAGATGTTAATTTTTAATAATACAACTGCACAAGATTGTTTTATGATATTTTCTGTTTGTCAGGTGTGTGCCCACACACACACACACACGATTCGGTGGGATTCTCCATCCAGCGACGCTGGTATCGGGAAACGCGACTGCGTGGAGAATTGTGCGAGACACAAATATCGTGGCCAGGGCCAGGCACCCAACAGAATGTCATGCTCTCGTGCTTCAACAGCGGTCTCAATGTATTCTACTCCACACGCACAGTAAACCCTGTTGGCATAGCATTAACGGACCTAACCCGGTATTCTCCGGAGCTCCTGTGATACTCCGTCTCCGCCAAAAGGAATTACCGATGGCGGGTTTCACTTGTCATTTTAGAAATCAGGCGGCATGGCTGCGGAGGGAGAGAGGAGGTAGGACATGTTTCCAGGTGCGCCACCGGGGGCTGCCGGTCCTGCCGCTGACATGGCTGGCTGGGGGAGGGGGCAGTCTGTCAGGAGTTGGGGTGAGGAGTTGGGGGGAGGAGTGACGGGGATGACCAGGGAATGGGTCGTGTGGTCAGGGTGACTCCCCTGGACTGGGGTGTCCATCACGGACCGCCATTGCCACGGCCTGCAAGGCAGCCAACCTACTGCGCACTGCACTGATTGCCCCCGGTGGCCCGTTAATGCGCAGAGTGACACCGACCATATGGGTGTCCCCAACCCCTCCCTCCCACCCACCAACCCAGCCCCACCTCCAGGTGTCACCTGCCGGTGTGGCCCACACAAGGCCAACACCTACGGAAACCTCTACAGGAGGGCACCAGATGGGGCCACAGAGTGTACCCTGGCATGGGTAGCGCCAGCCAACATCGCTGCTAGCAGGGATGGGTTTGGAAGGAACCAGCTGTCGCTTGGGTGTCCTAAGTGGCATGGTGCCATGCTGTTCTGCCCACGGCCCATCGGCTGCTCCAGGGATAGGAAGAGGGAGTCCGAGGCCTCCCCTGTTGGAGTCAAAAACACAGGTCCCATCACCTCCTCCTCCCTCGGGGTGCTCGATGACCCCCAGGCTACTCCATAGGATGGGGTTGCGGCTGGAGTGAACTCCTGGGGCTCCCTCACCCCCTAGTGCCGCCGGTCCTGGAGGCCCACTCTCGTCTCAACCAGGGTCTCGATGCTCGCTGCCATGGAGCACAGGGACTGGGCCACCTCCCTCTGGGACTATGCCACATCACGCAGTGACTGTGCCACCTCCCTCCGGGGCTGGCTCAGGTCAGCCAGCGCCCGAACAATGCCGTGACGCCTGTTGCGCGATCAATAACCACTGAAACGAAGGAGTAGTCCGAATTGAAGGCTTTAATCTACAAGATGTTTCCCCAGCAGCTCGAGTACAGAAAGAAGGATGGCTGCTAGAAACACGGGTTCTTATACCCCGCCTCATTGGGCGGAGCTACCTTACGTCTTGACCAATGAAAAGGCAAACACTTGGGCCAATGAGCAGCGAGCCTTCTCGGCAAATGGTAGCTCACATTCCCAGGTACCGTGGTACCTCTAGTCATACGTCATACTACCACATTCACCCATGTTGAGAAAGGAACCGGGGAGGAGGGGGGGGGGGGTGGGGGGGGTGCTAGTTGAGAAGAAGGGTTGGGCGTCCAGCCATGACTGGTAGTCCGGTGAGGGTGGGACAATTTACTGGTAGTATGACTAGTGATATGGGACTATACCTCTCCAACGGCAGCTGCCCACTGGCCCGTAACTATGTACAGAGTCGTGTTGTCACATGGCAAATTATTTACAGAGTCAGAGAAAACAAAGGTCCGTTTCGAGCTCATATCGACTCGATCAGACGATCGGGGACCTTGGACGTCCTCTGCGACCGACGGAGCTTCATTGGAGATGCGGGCGTCCATGACTCCGGGAGCGATGATCCGGTCCTCGTAGAGGTTTCAACACCCCTAGACGGAGCTGGTGAGGGCCGGGCCGTGGGGGGGGGGGGTCGTCTAGTCCTCTAAGCGGCGCAGGTGAGGGGATTGGCGGGCCAGGGAGGGGAGCGCCTGCAGGGAGCAGTTGCGGTTAGAGGGGAGTGGCGGGGCTGGTGACGAGGGCGATGGCGGTGATCCGGCGGGCGCCAGGTCCCGTAGAGAGACCGTGTCTTGTCGGCCGTCGGGGTAATCCACATACGCATATTGCGGGTTAGCGTGGAGCAGGTGGTCGCTCTCGACCAACGGGTCCGATTTGTGCACCCGCACTTGTTTCTGGAGCAGGATGGGTCCCGGGGGCAGCAAGCCAGGTCGCGAGCGGGGTCCCTGAGGAAAACTTCCTGGGGAAGACAAGGAGGCGTTCGTGAGGAGTTTGATTTGTAGACGTGCAAAGTAGCAACCGGATGGAGTGGAGGGCGTCTGGGAGGACCTCCTGCCAGCGGGAGACTGGGAGATTTCTGGACCATAGGGCCAGTAGGACGGTTTTCCAGACCGTGCCGTTCTCCCTCTCGACAAGTCCGTTACCCCGGGGGTTATAACTGGTCGTCCTGCTTGAGGCAATGCCCTTGCTGAGCAGGAATTGACGCAGTTCGTCACGTAAGCGGGGAATCCGAACAGGGAGAAAATGCTGTGGAGGGCTTTTATGATGGTGGTTGTGGTCATGTCGGGGCAGGAGATGGCGAATGGGAAGCTGGAATACTCATCAATCACGTTTAGGAAGTACGTGTTGCAGTTGGTAGAGGGGAGGGGACCTTTGAAATCCATGCTGAGGGGTTCAAAGGGACGGGAAGCCTTTATCAGATGTGCTTTTTCGGGGCAGTAGAAGTGCGGCTTGCACTCCGCGCAGATGTGGCAGTTCCTAGTGACTGTCCTGACCTCGATGGAGGAGGGCAGGTTGCGGGTCTTTACAAAATGAAAGAAGCGGGTGACCCCCAGGTGGCAGAGGTCCACGTGGAGGGCTCGGAGGCGGTCCACTTGTGCATTGGCACAGGTGCTGTGGGACAGGGCATCAGGAGGCTCGTTTACCTTCCCAAGACGATACAAGATGTCGTTGTTGTAGGTGGATTAATCGATCCTCCACCGCAAGAACTTGTCCTTTTTTATCTTGCCCTGCTGTGCATTGTCAAACATGAAGGCCACCGACCGTTGGTCTGTGAGGAGGGTGAACCTCCTGCCGGTCAGGTAATGCCTCCAATGCCGCACAACTTCTACTATGGCCTGTGCTTCCTTCTCGACCGAAGAGTGACACATTTTGGAAGCATGGAGGGTGTGGGAGAAGAAGGCCACAGGTCTGCCCGCTTGGTTGAGGGTGGCTGCCAGAGCTACATCAGACGCGTCGCTCTCGACTTGGAAGGGGAGGGACTCATCGATAGCGCGCATCGTGGCCTTTGCGATATCCGCTTTGATGTGGGTGAAGGCCTGGCGGGCCTCCGTCGACAGGGGAAAAGTGGCTGTTTGGATGAGAGGACGGGCTTTGTCGGCGTAGTTGGGGACCCATTGACCGTAATAAGAGAAAAACCCGAGGCAGCGCTTCAGGGCCTTGGAGCAGTGGGGGAGGGGGAGTTCCATCAGGGGGTGCATGCGTTCCGGGTCGGGGCCTATCACTCCATTTCGCACTACGTAGCCGAGGATGGCTAGGCAGTTGATGCTGAACACGCACTTGTCTTTGTTATAAGTCAAATTCAAGAGTTTTGCGGTTTGGAGGAATTTGCGGAGATTGGTGTCACGGTCCTGCTGATCGTGGCCGCAGATGGTGACATTATCGAGATACGGGAAGGTTACCTGTAAACCGTATTTGTCGACCATTCGGTCCATCTCTCGTTGGAAGACCGAGACCCCGTTTGTGACACTGAAGGGAACCCTTAAAACGCGGTAGAGCCGCCCGTCCATAAGAACGCAGTGTACTTGCGATCGCTTGCGCGGATGGGGAGCTGGTGGTAGGCCGACTTCAGGTCTACCGTGGAGAAGACCTTATACTGTGCGATCCTGTTGACCAGGTCGGATATACGGGGGAGAGAGTACACGTCCAGCTGCGTAAACCTGTTGATGGTCTGACTATAGTCTATGACCATCCTATTCTTCTCCCCGGTCTTTACCACCAGAACTTATGCTCGCCAGGTGCTGTTACTAGCCTCGATGACCCCTTCCTTCATAAACCGTTGGACCTCGGACCTGATGAAGACCCGATCCTGGGCACTGTATCGTCTGCTCCTGGTGGTGACAGGTTTGCAATCCGGGGTGAGGTTTGCAAACAAGGACGGGGGATTGACCTCGAGGGTCGCGAGGCTGCAGACAGTGAGGGGAGGTACAGGGTCGCCGAATTTAAATGTTAGGCTCTGGAGGTTACACTGGAAGTCTAACCTCAGGAGTGCGGCTGCGCAGAGTTGGGGGAGGACGTAGAGTCTGTAATTTTTAAACTCCCTCCCCTGGACCGTGAGGTCCGCTATACAGTACCCCGTGATCTCAACTGAATGGGAGCCAGAGGACAGGGCGATTTTTTGCTTGACGGGATAGACAGGGAGAGCGCAGTGTCTTACCGTGGTAGGGTGTACAAAACTCTCCGTGCTCCCGGAGTCCAGCAGGCAGATCGTTTCGTGCACGTTGAGCTGGACCTTCGTCGTCGCCGTAGAGAGGGTGCGGAGTCAAGACTGGTCCAACGTGACTGAAGCGAGTCGTGGCAGAAGATCGGAGTCGCCATCGGGCGGTGCGTAGTCACCCGCGCCGGGGTCCTCGGAGCCGATCCAAGATGGCGGCGCCCATCGGTCGCACATGGCGGGGGATGGACAAAATGACGGCGCCCGTCCCCCGCACATGGCGTCGGGAGCACAAGATGGCGGCGCCCGGAGGCCGCACGTGGCGTTGGGGGATGGGGACAGAGAAGTTTGCAGGCCGCGCGGGGCCCTTGGAGAGAGAGGGGTGGTGTCCCGCGGTCGCTGCCCGGGACCGCAGCAACTGCCTTGGCCTGGCAAACGGACAAAAAGTGGCCTTTCTTCCCGCAGCCCTTGCACGTTGCCGTTCGGGCTGGGCAACGCTGTCGGGGATGTTTCGCCTGGCTGCAAAGATAACAATGGGGCCCAGCGGGGTTTCCAGGGCGTCTTGCAGCGCAGGCCTGGGGTGATTCCGAGTCCGTAGGGGAAAGGGAGGCTGAATTCCATGCTACAGGGGGCCGCCGCGCGGTCGGGGGCGTATGAACGGGCGTTTCTGTTCGCAACATCTCGAGAGTCCGCGGGGGCCCGTGCCTCCGTGAGGCTCAAGGTTTCCCTTTCTAACAGTCTTTGGCGGATTTGTGGGGACTGCATGTCCGCAACAAGGCATCTCGGATGAGGGGGGTCGGAGATTCCGCCCAAGATTTCCCACAACAAAACGAAGACAACCAAGACCCCAGGGTTGAGGACAGTTTTTCTTCTCAGACAGATCCTTGAAGTCGAAGATGATCTGCCTCGGCACTAAAAATGAATTCTCAGGTGAGTGAGAAATCCAATGCACGACCTGCAGTCTCTGTCACAGTTGGGGCAGACGGTGGGTGGGTGAGGAGCCCTTGATGCCACGCGCTCCCTTCGCTGTCGACAGTTGGCTTCAGTTTTCTCTCGGCAATTAAACTTGAGGTGTTCAGCTCCTTCCCGGACGCTTTTCTTCCACTTTGGTCAATCGTGGTGTCGGTGGGGACGTTGCACTTTTTTGAGGTGGTGTTGGTGGTGTCTTTGAAGCATTTGCTCTGCCCTGCCGGGGTCCGCTTGCCGCGGTCAAAGCTCCGAGTAGAGTGTTTGTTTTGTGAGTCTTGTGGACGATGTGGCCTGTCCAGTGGAGCTTATCTAGCGTGATCAATGTTTCGACGCTGGGGATGTTGGTCTGGGCAAGCACGCAGACGTTGGTGCGCTAGATTCCCATTTGTTCTGTAGATTAACTCCACTCCAATGGGGAGCTTGCTGAGGGCGAGATGAAGCATCGCAGAAAGGAAGATCGAAAAGTGTGTCAGTGCACTGACACAGCCTTGTTGACTCCAGTCTTAAAGCAAACTGGGTCTGTGGTGGATCTGTTGGTCAGGATCACAGCTTGCATGTCATTGTGGAGCAGGTGGAGGACATTGAGAAACCAGGGCCGGCTCAAGGCACCGGCAACTCGGGCAGTCGCCCGGGGCGCCATGTGGTAGGGGGTGCCAGAGACTCGGGTCCCGCGCATGCGCAGTTGGGCCGGTGCCAAACAGCGCATGCGCGGTGGCCGCCCTCCCACGCGGTCCGCCCCCTCGGTCCGCTCCCCCCCCTCGGTCCGCTCCCCCCGCCCCCCCCCCCTCGGGTCCCCCGCCCCCCCCTCGGGTCCCCCGCCCCTCCCCACGGGTCCGCCCCCCCCCCTCGGGTCCCCCGCCCCCCCTCTCGGGTCCACACCCCCCGCGGGTCCGCCCGCCCCGCCTCAGCCCTGCCCCGGCCCCGCCCCGCCCCCCCCTCGGCCCCGCCCCCCCCCCAGCCTCGGCCCCGCCCCCTCGGCCCCGCCCCCCCTCACCCCCCTTGGCCCCCCCCCGGCCCCACCCCCCCCCCCCCCCCCCCCCCAAGGGTGCCGAAGTTCAGCTTGCCGGGGCGCCAGCAACCCTAGGGCCGGCGCTGTGAGAAACTTTTGGGGGCAGCCAAAATGGAGGAGGATGCTCCATAGTCCCTCGCAGTTGAGTGTCAAAGGTCTTTGTGAGGTCAAAGATGGCCATGTACAATAATATAAAAGCAAATGAAATGGATGCTGGAAGCTGAAACAGAAACAGAAAATGCAGGACATTCTCAGCAGGTCTGACAGCATCTTTGGAGAGAGAAGGAGCTTCCAGGCTCAAAAGGTTAGCTCCCTTCTCTCTCCACAGGAAGGCCATGTACAAGTATTGGTGCTGTTCCCTGCATGTCTCTTGTCGTTGTCGCATGCTGAAGATCATGTCCGTTGTGCCACTTAGTGGGCAGAATCCAAATTGGGATCTGGGAAGAGATCTTCAGTCACAGGGAGAAGACGATTAAGGATTAAGAAGACGATTTTGATGACCTTCCCTGTGGCTGATGGCAGGGAAATTCCTCTGTACTTACTACAGTCAGACTTCTCACCTGTTTTGAAGATGGTCACAATTACACCATTTTTTTTAATATGGATTTTGTCAGGAGCAGTGTACCATTGGTGTTGAATTTCCCCGCTCGCTCTCTGTCGATTACACCCCACCAGATGTCTGTGCCACCAAGGAAGATCAGCTTGTCATCTGTCAGGACTCAGACCAAGGGTTGTTTGAAGCTCCCAGCGCTGAGGCCTGTAGCGCACTCATTCTGGTGAGGGTGAACCAAAAAGCCACGAGGCATTCAAACACCCCGCAAGCGTAGCACTGTTGCTTCACAGCGCTCGGGATCCGGGTTCGATTCCCGACTTGGGTCACTATCTGTGCGGAGTTTGCACGTTCTCCCTGTGTCTGCGTGGGTTTCCTCCGGGTGCTCTAGTTTCCTTCCACAAAGTCCCAAAAGACATGCTTGTTCGGTGAATTGGACATTCTGCTTTCCCCCTCAGCATACCCGAACAGGTGCCGGAAGGTGGCGACTAGGGGATTTTCACAGTAACTTCATTGCAGTGTTGATGTAAGCCTACCTGTGACACTAATAAAGATTATGAAGGGGAGTCTCTCATTACCAACTACTTTACTTTTAATGGTGAAACCAATCCCGTGAAGGTAGCGATCTTCTGCTTTACCTTTCCAGGCGAAAGTGTAACTATCATCTTATTCCTTGAGTTGCCCTTCCCGTGCCCATCGGGTTTTACTTGGAGCGGTGATATTGATGTTGAAATGCCTGAGCTCCCGGTCTGTGGCTGTTGGGTTGCCAATGAAGTTCCGGACGTTCCAGGTCCCAAACTTCATTTTAAGGGATTGAAGATGCCTGTGTGAGTTTTTTTTAACACGGGGTGACTGTTGCCTACCAGCTATCAGATGGGATTGACAGAGCAAGACTCTGGTCTGGTGGTAAGGTGGTTCAAGGTGACTGGAGACCAGACTCCAATGTACGGTCCAAGGATATACAAGCGCACATACTCCTAATGTCTTCCTTTCTCCTTCCCAGACGCCTCTCTCCCTGAGATTTATAAAATGCAGTGGCAGCCTTGGGGTCAGGTTGGGTCTGCTCCAGAGGGTGTGGGAGGCGAGAGGGCGGAGTGGATCGGCTCTGCTTCAGATGAGTTGAGAAGGCTGTTGGGTCGGGTCTCCTCCAGAGGGGGCTGGAGGTTGTGTCCGCTCTGGTGGTGTGCGGGGCAGGGGGGGTATAGGTCTGCTCCGGGTCTGGGCGTCCTTCGGAGTATGCTCAGTGGTTGCAGGCGGGCGGTGTTTTCCGATGCAGGAGGGGCCTGGCTTCGCTGCGGGGGGAGTGTGGGGGGGGGGGGGGGGTCTGCGCCGGGTCTGGGCGTCCTTCGGAGTATGCTCAGTGGTTGCAGGCGGGCGGTGTTTTCCGTTGCAGGAGGGGCCTGGCTTCGCTGCGGGGGGAGTGTGGGGGGGGGGGGGGGGGGGGTCTGCGCCGGGTCTGGGCGTCCTTCGGAGTATGCTCAGTGGTTGCAGGCGGGCGGTGTTTTCCGTTGCAGGAGGGGTCTGGCTTCGCTGCGGAGTGGGGTGGGGGGGGGGGGGGGATGGGGGCGGTGGCAGATCTGGGGAAGGGTGGAACTTAGAATTTGGCCTGCAGATTGGGGAGTTCTGTGTGACTAGGGTACAGGTGTTGGGGGCGAATCCATGAGCAGCGAGGTTGGAAATACCCTGGGGTTGATTAGTCCAGAGTGTGTGAGCTGACCCAGACAGGGCTCAGTCTCTGTGTTAAGAAGTCACGCTGAAGTCAGAAATGCTTTCTTTCCTTCCAACCCTTTCAGAGTAACTATGCAGTGCCATCCGAAGTCAGTGATTTAAATTGCTTCTGTCGAATGATTCCCAGCGCAGCACCATTGTCCAGGGGAAGTCAGCCCATCTGGTCAATTGCCTCGTTAAACCCTTACCTGGGAACTTCCTCGAGGCCCATCTTTAGATACCCTCCAAATCCAATGCTGGGGAGTCAGGAATTTATGGACCAAAATGTTTAAAGAAATTGCAGTCACTTCCAGTCTGAAAGATCTGCTAGAGTAATTGATTTTATGGCTTAGCAAGCACATAAGTGTTTTGGAAATCAAAGAGAAAGTCATCTTTTAGAAGCTAGACATGTTGGAGTCAGAAAGCCGTCTTAGATCTTAACCAACCTTACCTTTTAATTTATAAAGAGCGCTATTCATACTATTCTTACTTGTACAGATAATTCTGCTTCTTATCCCTCTTAACATGACACAATATGAAATCTGTCACACTATCAAAGCGGAACGATAGTTGAATAATGGCACGGTAACGCCTTACACATCCAAAACTTCTCGATGGGGCTGTTTGTGTTCCAGGTGTCATCTTGACGGCCACCGGGCCGGTTTTCTACAAGGTCAGGGCACAAGGGCGGGAATCCAATCGCCATGCGGATCACCTTCAAAGCCGTGTGCCTGACGTCCCCGGCCAACAGCATTTCCCACCCCGCCTCCCCGGGTTCCAGCTCCACTAGATTCGCCGCTGGCCCTACCACGCCTATTGCTGTCACCGTTGGCCTTGGTCTCAGTTGCGGTTGCAGATGAAAGCTCCCTCAACTGAGGACACCGAGATGTTGGACGAGGATCCACTCAGCTCTGAGTCAGAGACCGAGATGGACACGGCTGCCGCTGCCCGAGGCACTTCCAGCAGCACCAGGGCCCACGTCAGCAATGCCGCCTCCGTCTCGGCGGTCGATATGCAAGCACCGTCCTCCAGTCCAGTACATCCCATCCCCCCAGGCCGTTACAGGCCACGCCAGAGCGTCAGCCCCCATCTAAACCAGGACAAGTTTCAACAGACATGGACATGGTAGGGGAAGGGCGCTATAACTCCAACGGAGGCCACAGGATAGGAACCATCATGTTTCCTGTGCCCTCCGCGGAACTCCAGTGATGGGGCGGGGCTTCCCCTCAACAGATGTAGACCCTCTAGTATAAAAACCCAACTGAGATACAGGTCAGGGAGGATACCCTCCGTATAATGGTAGCATTTGATTGTAACTAATAATAAACCTCTTTGTGCTCTAAACTACAGCCTATGCACGGCTGCTTACTTCAGGTCTAATAGATGGTATTTCATGCCAAGAGTAAGCACCTTGTTCTGCCTGCTTTTTAATTTTCCTGCTATTTGATATTATGGTGAACTCTGTAGTATCTCTGATCACTCTGCCACGCACTTCAATATTGTCCAAATATTTATTTGAATTGAATAGAATATTTCTTGTGCTGATCCCAATCTTTGACTACTACTGTGCAAATCGTTTCCAAACACCAGGACCTGGAAAAATTCTTAGCGTGCTTCAGTCACTGCTGCGTTCGATAATCACTCTAAATCCCCAGTGCACACTGGCGGCTGTTAAAAAGTTGTGGTATCATAATTACAAAGCTTTACAGTCAACAGTCACAAGGGCAACAGATGGCACACGGGATTGGAAGATATAATTCTCTTTTAATTAATAAATTAAATAGGGGTTTCCTCCACATACATACTTGATGATCAGAAATAAACATTGTTCTCCGTCCTTTCCTCAAATTGTTCCATCTGTCATAACAATGACAGGTGAGTGAAGCATCATTTGTTGATGGCAAAAAATACCACAAGCAAAATAATTTGAAGCTGGTATGAGCTGACACTTTTGCGACATAGCTTATGTGCTCCCCTACATGAAGGAGAGGGGGGGGGGGGGTAGTTTGAGGCAATAGCAGATTGTACATGAGCTGAGTACCATTTGTAGAGTTGCCAACCCTCAATGACTGTCCTGGGGCTTTCAAACCTTAAAGATGAATCGCACAGACTATGAGCAACTCCAAAGAAGAAGTCACACAATGTCGACTTAAATACATCTTTAAATTTTCCTTGAACACTTTCACTGGTTATTGTAGTATCTTGTAAGACTGGCGACCGCCAGGTAGATTAACGAATAAACATTTTGTTAAGGTGAGCAACTATTTACAGAGAGTGAGTTCAAGGCCCCCGTACTCCATGACACTAGGCTCCAAATTGGCACGGGAAACCCCCAGTTGACCCCATGATTCGCGCGCTCCTGCCAGGTTGGCCGAATGGGCAACATGACCTTCTGAGAACTTGCCAGCTAAAGGGCCACGTTACCATAGTTCTAAAAATAACAGAGATGGAAAACTGTCTACTTGATGCTATGGGCTATTTGGAGGCCGGAGGTCTCATGGCGAAACTGCCAGAGATAAACCCAACCAGAGTTAGCAGCTCTTTATTTTGATGGGAAAACTATACAGGTTGTGGGTACGCTTTCCAGCATTTCAGCACTTGTTGCAACCGCGAAGACCAAGGCTGAAATTTTAAGGCTATTCCGATCAGCGGCACCTTCCGATCGCACCGGCGGCAATCCCCTGCTATGCGTTTCCCGACAGTAAATGGTGTGAACAGCAGGAAAACCCATTGACAGCGGTGGGACCAGAAGATGCCACCGCTGGCCAATGGTGGGCTGGCTTTGCTGTCGGGGGTTACAGAAAACCCCACCCGATATCACTCAGTGATATTTTAATCGTTCATCCTGCAGATGTAAAAAACAGGATTCTGGAAAATGATAGCAAGTCCAGCAACATATAAAAGGGAAAAGGTCAGGCTAATCTTTCAGATGGAGATCATTTACTTTTGATTTCCAACATCTCAATTTTTCCTTTCATCTCTGTATTTTGTTGCATGACTTCAGGTCCTTTTTTTTTGCTGTGCTTTTTCGTTGTCAGCTGGGGATTTATGAGGTGATGCAAACACGCAGACTGCTCCCATTGATATTTTTTATTCCTAGTGAAAATCAAGAAGCTGATGTATGGATTCCACCACTATTCCATCCAGAGCAAGGTATATTTCTGCCAGCTTGTGATTTAAGGCCATTCCTTCTTCGTCACTGGGCACATGAGAGGGGACTGTTGAATTTCCAAGAAGTTAATCACGCTTTAGCTCAGCTATATGGCACCATATTGCATCAAACAAAAGTATGCAGTATGAGCAGCAGTGAACTATAAATGATAAAGCTGAAATAAATACATTATAATGACATTTTGCTTCTTGTCCCTTCTATGGAGGAAATAATGGACGGATTCTCTGGCAGTTCACTAGTGGCAGGATTTTCTGTTCCCGCTGGCAGCGCATTCCCATCATGGGTTTCCCAACGGCGTGAGGTGACGTCAATGGGCAATCCCATTGACATGCGGCGGGAGTAGAGAATCCCACCAACAGCGAACGGTGCGCCAAAATTCTCCGTCCTCACTATCAGGGCGGACTCGCTACGGAGAGTCCCAGACAATATCCTTTAGACACTTCCTAAGTATTCATCAAGGGTTAGTCCATTGTTGACAGTGAATTTTATAAATCAAAATCAAAGATATAACGCCAAAGAAAATGGATGGGGCTGGGTTGAGATTTACCCTCAGACAGATTATAAATAAACAAGGTTCAAATTTGGGTTTACACTTCGATAGATCACAAATCATTTGCGTTTAATGGGAGAGGGTTTATATTATGGTTCAGACAAATCTGAGACCTGTGAAAATAACGGCGCGATTCTCCCAGAGAGGGAGAAATCGTAAGGCTGGCGTCAAATCCGGGCGGGTTTGACGCCAGCCCCCCCCCCCCTCCCCGACCGGGAACCGATTCTGGTCCCCGGTCGGGGCTAGTACGCCGCAGCCGTGAACTCCGGCATCGTGGGCTTAACGAATTTCGTTAAGCCCGCTTGCCAGAGTTTGTGCCGGCTGACGCGTCACATGACGTCAGCCGCGCATGCGCGGATTGGAAGACTCCAACCCGCGCATGCGTGGATGACGTCATCGCGCATTTGCGCGAAACCCGCGCATGCGCGGGCCGGGATGCCCCTCAGCCGCCCCGCGAAGTGATACAGCGGGGCGGCGGAAGGACAAAGAGTGCGTGGGTATCGGACCCGCTGCCCGCGATCGGTGCCCACCGATCGCGGGCCCATGGCACCCTTGGCACAGCCGTGGTACGGCCGTGCCAATCGGTGCCATGGTTTTCAAAATCGGCACTTTACGGCCGTTTTTACGAACGGCCAGACCAGGTGTGTTTGCCGTTCGTAAAAGCAGCCGTAAAGGGCTTGGAACTCGGCCCATCGGCCAGCTGAGAATCGCTGCTGGCCGTAAAAAAACGGCGGCAGCGATTCGTATCGGGAGTCGGGCGTGGGGGGGGGGGGATAATAGCAGGAGGGCGTCAGAGTAGCGTGGCCGTAAAATTTTACGAACCCCGCTATTCTCCGCACCGTCGTGAGTGCGGAGAATTGCGCCCATTATTTTATATGAAGATACAAGGGGTCGGATAACCTTAGACTCTGTTGTTTTACCCAGAGATCATTCACAGTAAGTACCCTCCCTTACCCAATGCCTCAATGTACAAAACACACAATCCATCTCACATATTTAAATGTCTGAAAGTAAATAGACAAATGCTTTTAAAAGGATGAAGGAAAAAAAAAGAACCTTAAAATCACGTGGCAATTTTTTTTTTTCAATGTGAACATCATTTGGGAGCAAAACTCTCAGTTCCAAAATGTTAAAGAAATGAAAAAGACCAAATCTGAGGTAAAAAAAAAAGAATAATTTCCAACCAATTTATAATTCTTGACATGTAAAAAAGAAAATCTCGTTGTCTCATAAAGGTTCAAACCCATCGGAGTACTAGCTCATTATTTGAAATGAAGTCAAAGAGAGAGCTGATGGTTAACTCAGAAACAGGAAAGTGCTCCTCCCCCTTTTATGTTCATACTCGTACAAGAAAATAAGAAAGCACTTTAGTCTAAATCACGTTCCATCAAACCCTTGATCTGCAGGCAATAGAATTGGAATTTATTAAATCTCAGCACTAAATGATGCTTTTACAACTTTCTTACACTAGGAGTCAGTGGAGTATTTAACACAGACCTTTCACCAATTCCATCGTAAACGGGTTTAATTGTCCTCCTGCAGTTGTCCTATTTATCCAGCATTTTCTGTTTTTGTTGCAGATTTCCAACATCCACAGTATTTTGCTTTTATTTGAGTGTTCTATTTTGCAGTCTCCCTTTTCTTATAAAATCAAATACAAAAATGTGATCAAAGTAAAATCTGACTTCATCCATTCACAACAAAAGAATCGCACCCTGCAATTTCCCAGATCTACTCCTCCGACAACAGATTATCAGTTCAGTAAATACTTTTCAAGCCCTGATGAGTACATAATTAGCGTGATGGATCAGGATGTGTAAAGAGCTGAGCCATTCAACAGTAAAAGGATGTAATCATCACACTATCTAGATGCTTGCAATTATCCACGATCTATCTTTTATTCAGCAGAAGAAAAGGGAGCATTGATGAGGCAGAATAACATGAAAAAAACAGCAGCCTGTACACAGCTTATTCAGCATAACAAGCTAGGATATTAGATATCTGGACAGCACTGATCGGGGTAAAAGGAAGAGGCAATTTGGTCAGGGTGATGTGGTGGAGTAAGTAGGTGCATCAGTGCCCGAGAAATGAACTGCAGAGAGAGAGAGAAGGGGAAAAGAAAGAGGGAGATCAATCGAGGAAAAAGAGAGAAAGGGAGGGAGGAAAATGTTACCAGGCAACAAAAACTAGTGATGAGAAACTAAATGAGATAGAATCCCAACAGAAGGAAGCCATTCAGCCCATCGAGTCTGCACCTGATTCTGTTGAAAGTGCCCTTACTGACAACCAAGACTGCAGCACCCATATCCAATTCCATTGGGATCAGATAACTATTGACATGGACAGTGATCCTAATGGACGTGACCTTGGCTAATGAAACACAGTTCAGCTGCTCGCAATCGTCTTGGGTTCCTCTGCGAAGAAGGTGCAGGACCGAGAAGAGCGGCCAGGCCTGGCAGGGCGATTGGCGGATGGGGCATCACGTGAACATCGCCCTCTGTGGCCATGCCAACTATTTGGCCTGCAATAACCGGGGGCTGTGCCCTCAGGATTGGGGGAAGAGTCCCTTTCATCTCTCGGGGTCCGGGGTGGATGGTTCAACACCTGGAAGCCAGGGTCACCCAGTCTATAGGGTGCTCTCCTCTGAGAGGAGGCATGGCCTAGACTAAGGGCCTCCAACTCCTGCAATTTGTGCATGCCCCACTCCGTGCTTTCCTGCAATAGGGCTATCTCAATGGCCCTTTTTGGACCCGGTAGGGGCTCAGCGAGCAGCTTTTGCTGAGACGCCGCATTGTGGATACCGCAGACCTGCCTGTCCCACAACATTTCTAAAAGGGCGGCTTCATATTTGCAAAACACTGCGAGCCTCCGGAGGCACACTCAGTATTCCGACACAGACTCTCCAGGGGTTCGTTGAGCTGTATTAAAAGGGGAGCGTTCGACAATAATAGACAGTGTAAGGTTGAAGTGTCCCCCTACCAGAGCAGCTAATTCTGTGAATGACCTCACATCTGGGGTGGCAGGGTAAGTTAAGCTTTTGATTTGCTGAAGATGGGTGGACCATAGGGCATCGACAGGATAATGGCCTGTCTTTCATCTCCGATAATGGCGTTCGCTCAATAAAAAATAGCGCATGCGTTCAATGCACTGTGACCAGTCGCCGGTACTTGCGTCAAACTCCTCAAGCTTCCCAAAGTGTAGCGTGTCGGCAGCTGTTGAAACAACTTCCAGAAGCCAATGGGGAGGGGACCGAGTACTGCGGAAATGGCGCCATTTGCAACTCCACTTAATAATAAAAATTATTATTATTATTGCTTATTGTCACGAGTAGGCTTCAATGAAGTTACTGTGAAAAGCCCCCAGTCGCCACATTCCAGAGCCTGTTCGTACAGACAGAGGGAGAATTCAGGATGTCCAAATGACCTAACAGCACGTCTTTCTGGACTTGTGGGAGGAAACTTGGAGGTAGGTGAGCATTTTGGTGATAGTGACCACAATTCGATTACGTTTACTTTAGCGATGGAAAGGGATAGGTATAAACCGCAGGGCAAGAGTTATTGCTGGGGGAAAGGCAATTATGATGCGATGAGGCAAGACTTAGGATGCATCGCCTGGAGAGGAAAACTGCAGGGGATGGACACAATGGAAATGTGGAGCATGTTCAAGGAACAGCTACTGCGTGTCCTTGATAAGTATGTACCTGTTAGGCAGGGAGGAAGTGGTCGAGTGAGGGAACCATGGGTTACTAAAGCAGTTGAATCACTTGTCAAGAGGAAGAAGGAGGCTTATGTGAAGATGAGACATGATGGTTCAGTTGGGTCGCTTGAGAGTTACAAGTTAGCTAGGAAGGCTCTAAAGAGAGAGCTAAGAAGAGCCAAGCGAGGACATGAGAAGTCTTTGGCAGGTAGGATCAAGGATAAGCCTAAAGCTTTCAGGAATAAAAGAATGACTAAGGTAAGAGTAGGGCCAGTCAAGGACAGTAGTGGGAAGTTGTGCTTAGAGTCCGAGGAGATAGGAGAGGTGCTAAATGAGTATTTTTCGTCAGTATTCACACAGGAAAAAGACAAAGTTGTCGAGGAGAATACTGAGATACAGGCTACTAGACTAGAAGGGCTTGAGGTTCATAAGGCGGAGGTGTTAGCGATTCTGGAAAGTGTGAAAATAGATAAGTCGCCTGGGCCAGATGGGATTTATCCTAGGATTCTCTGGGAAGCTAGGGAGGAGATTGCTGAGCCTTTGGCTTTGATCTTTAAGTCATCTTTGTCTACAGGAATAGTGCCAGAGGATTGGAGGATAGCAAATGTTGTCCCCTTGTACAAGAAGGGGAGTAGAGATAACCCCGGTAACTATAGGCCAGTGAGCCTTACTTCTGTTGTGGGAAAAGTCTTGGAAAGGTTTATAAGAGATAGGATGTATAATCATCTGCAAAGGAATAATTTGATTAGAGATAGTCAACATGGTTTTGTGAAAGGTAGGTCCGCCTCACAAACCTCATTGAGTTCTTCGAGAAGGTGACCAAACAGGTGGATGAGGGTAAAGCAGTTGATGTGGTGTATATGGATTTCAGTAAAGCGTTTGATAAAGTTCCCCACGGTAGGCTATTGCAGAAAATACAGAGGCATGGGATTCAGGGTGATTTAGCAGTTTGGATCAGAAATTGGCTAGCTGATAGAAGACAAAGAGTGGTGGTTGATGGGAAATGCTGTGACTGGTGTCCAGTTACTAGTGGTGTGCCACAAGGATCAGTTTTGGGGCCGTTGCTGTTTGTCATTTTATAAATGACCTGGAGGCGGGCGTAGAAGGATGGGTGAGTAAATTTGCAGATGACACTAAAGTCGGCGGAGTTGTGGACAGTGCAGAAGGATGTTACAAGTTACAGAGGGACATAGATAAGCTGCAGAGCTGGGCTGACAGGTGGCAAATGGAGTTTAATGCAGAAAAGTGTGAGGTGATTCATTTTGGAAGGAATAACAGAAAGGCAGAGTACTGGGCTAATGGTAAGATTCTTGGCAGTGTGGACGAGCAGAGAGATCTCGGTGTCCATGTCCATAGATCCCTGAAAGTTGCCACCCAGGTTGAGAGGGTTGTTAAGAAGGCGTACGGTGTGTTAGCTTTTATTGGTAGAGGAATTGAGTTTCGGAGCCATGAGGTCATGTTGCAGTTGTACAAAACTCTGGTGCGGCCGCATTTGGAGTATTGTGTGCAGTTCTGGTCACCATATTATAGTAAGGATGTGGAAGCATTGGAAAGGGTACAGAGGAGATTTACAAGAATGTTGCCTGGTATGGAGGGAAGATCATATGAGGAAAGGCTGAAGGACTTGAGGCTGTTTTCGTTAGAGAGAAGAAGGTTGAGAGGTGACTTAATTGAGGCATACAAGATGATCAGAGGATTAGATAGGGTGGACAGTGAGGGCCTTTTTCCTCGGATGGTGATGCCCAGCACGAGGGGACATAGCCTTAAATTGAGGGGAGATAGATATAGGACAGATGTCAGAGGTAGGTTCTTTACTCAGAGAGTAGTAAGGGCGTGGAATGCCCTGCCTGCAACAGTAGTGGACTCGCCAACACTAAACGCATTCAAATGGTCATTAGATAGGCATATGGACGATAAGGGAATAGTGTAGAGGGACTTTAGAGTGGTTTCACAGGACGGCGCAACATCATGGGCCGAAGGGCCTGTACTGCGCTGTAATGTTCTATGTTCTATGAAACGGAGCACCCGGAAGAAACCCACACAGACACGGGGAGAACGGGCAACCTCTACACAGACAGTGACCCAAGCCGGGAATCGAATCTGGGACCCTGGCGCTGTGAAGCTACCAAACTGCCCGTAATAGTTATAACAACAGCAAACTAAAGTGGTGCTTATTCTGCCAGACAATTGCAGATAACATGTTGTTGGCTGCCCTTTGGAGGTTACAAAATATGAATGTTTATCTATTTTAAATTGCTAATACAGTTGTTAAGATTAAAAACAGCCTCCGGCAACATTTTATTTTTCGTTAGGAAGGAGGTGAATCAATGTGCAGTGTTGACTGATGTTATTCACAAAGGTTAGAATAAAATGCATCTGCCGGAACTTCCATTCGAATATCCTGTACCGTTAGCTTGCTTGGAAGTCAGCTCTTTGGCTCCAGGTAATACTGTCCGCTGGGGTCTGATAAAATCAAGATTCGCAACATTGAGTGTGTCTCATTTATTGAATTGACTGAATAAGTAAGTGCTCACAGCTGGGCCGCACAGACCTCGGGCATGAGTGAAATGACCCTGTTTCACCTGAATACGGCAGGCTTTGTCTTTGACTTTCTGAATTCTCGCCTGATCAATAGTATATTGCAGCTTTTGTCTGTACATGCAACATGCACCATGGTGAAAATTAGCACCCAAAGCTATGTTTTTGTTTTGCACAGCCTTTGCTGGTTGTGGCTTTCAGCTAATGCAGTGCACAGCTGGAATAGTGGACCCTGGAGTCAATGTCATAGATTGAAGTCACATTATCCAGACTCACTTGCCTTGAGCCAGTCTATCTCTTTCATAAGATTTTTTTCTCCCAGAATTTCTCCTCTGTTCTTAAACATACTGCCGGACAGCCCCCCAGTGGCAGCTGCTCTTGAGTACCTTGCTCGAGTAACTATTCTTCACTTGTGAGCCTAAATCACAAGGTTTGACGAACGAGCGAACCATAGATGAGGGAAACATGAGTAGGCCCAAAGCTGTGCACATTCGACAATAACCTGCTTTTATATAATTCCTTTATCATTGTAAAACATCTCGAGGTGTACAAAGGAATCTGCAAATTCTCCAAAGGAGGGCAGTCAGGCAACAACGTTTTTACGCTGAGCCAAAGGAGGAAACATAGGGAGGGATGACCAAAATCTTGGTTCAAGAGGCAAATCTTAGAAGGACAGAGAGATGTGGAGTGGCGGAGTGGTCTTATGGAGAAATTCCAGAGCTGGGGGACGAGAAAGCGAAAAGTGTGACCAATGGTGGAGCGGATAGAATTGGGGATGTACGAGAGGTCAAGAGTTAAAGAAAAGTAGGGCAGCACGGTGGCACAGTGGGTTAGCCCTGCTGCCTCATGGCGCTGAGGTCCCAGGTTCTATCCCGGCTCTGAGTCACTGTCCGTGTGGAGTTTGCACATTCTCCCCGTGTTTGCGTGGGTTCACCCCCACAACCCAAAAGATGTGCAGGCTAGGTGGATTGGCCACGCTAAATTGTCCCTGAATTGGAAAAAGTAAATTGGGTGTTCCAAATTTATATATATGAAAAGATAAACAAATGCATTGTCCTGGGAAGGTTGTGGGGCTCAAGGAGGATACAGAAGTGGGGGAACTGGTGAGGCTGTGGAAGAAGTTATGGGTAAGAATTTAGAAGTGAAGGCATTTTACCCCCGAGAACTAATATAGGTCAGCGAGCAAAAGTGTATTTGCAAAAGTGTGATGGCTAAGCAAATCAATACATTCCACATATGAACCCAGTGGAAAATTTCAACCTGGGGCTGAATTCCTTGTAGGCTGTCACCTGCAGCTACATTCCCGATGCGGCGGAGAATCCAACATCTGGCAAAAAAAACGATCCTATTCTGATGCTCCAATCCCCCGCTGGCATCAGGATCAAGGTCTGTGCCCCACACTAGCAGAAGGATGCAAATGGGTCATCAAGATCCATTTGCATTCTACTAATGGACTGGGCACCATATTCTCCGGGCGCACATGATTTTCTGGTCCTCTGGGCCGCAATGTGGACCTTGCGGTGAGCCAAGAGGGTAACTCCGTAAGAGAGTTGCCCCCAATGTCTGTCAGAGGGCCACCCTCCCCCTCACAGTGCAAGACCTGCCCGCCCCACTTCCACCAGACTGCCCCCCCCAACACCCCTTGCACCAGAGCCCCCTTAATTAGAAAGACCCCCACCAGACACCCTCTACTTAGAAAGACCTCAACAGAGAGACCCCATGGAGTGGCATGCTGGAACAGTGGTTAGCACTGCTGCCTCACAGCACCAGGGACCCGGGTTCAATTCCAACCTTGGGTGACTGTGTGGAGTTTGTGCGTTCTCCCCGTGTCTGTATGGGTTTCCTCCGGGTGCTCTGATTTCCACTCAGAAGCCAAAGATATGCAAGTTAGTGGATTGGCCATGCTAAACTGCCCCTTAGTGTGCCCAAAGTTTAGGTGGGGTTACGGGGATCGAGTGGGGGCGTGGGCCTAGGCAGGGTGCTCTTTCAGAGGATTGGGGCAGATTTGGTGGGCCAAATGGCCTCCTTCTGTACTGTAGTGATTCTATGATTCTAAGCGAAACGCCTGCCTGGTAGCACACAGTATGACAGACTCCTGTCTGGAAGCTAGAGAGCATTTCAGACAGAGGCAGTGAAAAAAAATCACTGCTTTAAAACTGGCCTGGGCAATACACATGCTGGCTCAAAGAGAGGAAGCAGTACCTGCCAATTCCTGCGAAGATAAAACCAGTCAGCTGGGTTTAAACCCCCTCAAATCTCCCATGTGAAAGCCATTCAGTAATTTCTCTGTGAAACTGCTTTCACTAGGTTGCGATTGACAGCTTCCACACACTCACAGCTGTCCATATTGCTTAATTCATCTCCCTTCAGCTTGAGTGGCTTTGAAGTACCCAGCTGTGAAACTAACCAGTTAAGTGCTTTCTGCAGAGAAAAATAGGAAGTGAAGCACTTCAAGCACCTAACTGAGTAATTTCACAGCTGGGTACTACTGGTAGGAGTATCTCTAATCAGGGCATCTCACGTGGAGGGTCGGTAAGGGGGTTCAGATCATCCCCGCACTGTGGGGTGGGGGTGGTCCAGAGAATCTGGGTGGTGGGGACACGATAGTGGGTTCCCTGAGGAATCCCTCGCAATCCTCGGCATGCAGAAATTTGCATGGGTGAGGATTGGGACTCACTTCCTGATTTGCACTCCCAGCATGAGCACAAATCAGGTGCGATTCAGCTCCAGCAGGAGAACAGAGGCTGGACTTCTCCATTTCAGAGATTGACACCGGGATTGAATCGGAGGTCTTCTCGGATCACTGAAGCGGCTTCAGTCCCGGAGCAATTCATGGTCCGTGATTGGGCCAGCACCACCATGTGGATCTCGAGCCATTCCGATCATAAACGGAGTCCGATTGGTCGGGGTCGGCATTGGCACTCGAGAGGCTGACAAGCTGCAGCTGCAAATTAGCACTCCACCCCCCCCCCCCCCCCCCCCCCCCGCCCCCCACACACTCATTCCAGCCAACAAGATGGCAATCCGAAGAATGGTACCGCTAGTTCGCAGATGCTGAGCTCGAGACTCTGCTGGACGCCGCGGAGGAGAGATGGGCCACCCTCTTCCCCGGGGTGGGAAGGAGTCTGCCGCTTGCCACCAGACACTGGGCCTGGCCGCAGGTGGCAGAGGCCATGTCGCAAGAACAGAATCGCAAGAAACTGCACAACTTCCTCAGGGCGGCCAGGGTGAGGAGCCAGCACCATGCCCCTGGCACCAACCTCTGTCCCACACACCCGTAACCCACCCCCCCCAACCCAGAGTGCAACCGAACCCTAACCGATTGCTCACACACCACCCTGGGCCACATGCCAGCACCCATACCACACACCATGGTTGGGTACCTTCCTCACAAAGGCCACCAGCTGCCTAACCCCTGTGCTGCCCGTGTCCGACTGCCTAACACTGTGCATTTTCTGTCTCCCCACCACTCCCAGGTGAAGGCGGCACACAAACGCAGGGAGAGCGGGAAGACTGGAGGGGGTCTGCCACACCTGCAGCCCCTCACTCTCACAGACCGACATGCACTGGACCTGGTCGATGGATCAGGGGGAGAGGCCAGTCGCTGAGGCAGAGTTCGGCATCGGGAAACCAAGTGAGAACCAAGCTGAGTTGCGGTGCCCCTATAACACGTGTGGCACAATGGCCACACCACCCCCACACCACCCTGCCACCCTCACACCACCCCACCAACCCAACCCCAGCACCCAACCTCTCACACACCAGCATCCCACCCCGCAATCCAACCATGTGCCATGTCTTGTGTCTTAAAGGATCACCTGGCAACAAGGCGGGCTCTTCTGATGTGCCCCACTGCCAGCCGCAGCCCCAGGACACATCCAGCGAGGAGGTGGCAATGGCAGCGACACGAGCCCCCAAACGCCAACCCGGATCACCATTCCGGGGACAACACCAACTTCCCGTCACAGCTGTCTTCAACACACTCCACCATCGCAGAGACACTCACCTCGGTTGGGCATGTTAGTGAAGAGGCTCATGGAGCTCTAACTGGAGCGCAAAACACATGCGCAGTGGTACAGGTGGAGATGGAACCCCTGAGGGGGCGGAAGATGGGAACGCGGCCCGATCCCAGGGACTAGCTGCCGTCCAGATGGGTCTTGGACTTCTGAAAAGGGCAGTCCCATCAGAGCTGGGGACGATATGAGGGGATGTCAGCAACCATCCAGTACCTACAGGTGCAGTTGGAGGAATCCAACTGCCTGCAGGGTCAGGAGGCATTGCCACCAAGGCCAAAACCGCAATGAAGGCCTTGGGGGCGAATGTATCGGCCATGGATCAAGATGTCCAAGGCCTGGGACAGCCTGTGCGGGCGGTGGCTGAGGCACAGGACAGGGCTTCCCAGTCACAGGCAGCTGTGTACCTGGGCCACCTGGACATTGCAGCAACACTGGCCCAGTCACAACAGGTCATGACTGCGGGCGTCGACGATATTGCACGGGCGCTGGCTGACCTGAGCCAGTCTCATGGGGACCTGGCACAGTCCCAGAGAGAGGTGGCCCAGTATCTGTTCTCCATGGTCGCGAGCATTGAACCCTGGTCGAGACAAGAGCAGGCCACCAGGACTGGCAGCGGCAGATGGCAGGGAGCACCCCAGAGCTTGCCCGACCCCACCTGCATCCCAAGGAGTAGCCCGGAGGGGGGGGCCTCCGGCACACCGAGGGTGGAGGAGGTGATGGGGTCCATGTCGGTGACACCCATAGTGGAGGTACAATAGATCCGCCTCGACGTAGCATTAGGACCAGTAAGGCCAGAAGGTTAGACACCAGTTTAGTTGGCATGGGTGCTGCACACAGGATAGCATTAGGGGCTCGGGCACGAACCTGTAGATACATGTTCACCTGATCACAATAAACACCTGTTCACACATGTTTCAACCTGCCTCGGTGCTCTGTCAGAATAGTGTGAGGGATGGGCTCAGCTGGATTGGCTGTAGAGGGGGCATTGTCGGGGGTAGGGGGGCCCGGGAGGAATGAACGGCTGTTGGAGGTGGACACCCCCCCCTCCCTCCCCCACCCCAGCTGCACCCAGTCCCCATCTCTGCCTCTGCCACCCCACAAGTTCGGTGGGACCATGTGATGAACAGTCAGCTTGCATGCAGGGATAACCCAGGTGGACGGTGGAAAGTGCTAATGTGGGCAGGAGTCAGACTTTGTCAAATGATGCAGAGCACAAGAGCACATCACAGAGCGGTCCATGCCATGGGACAGAACTACTGTTACTGCCAACCCCCGACCCACACCCCATAGTGAGGCAGCTAGGAATCATGGAAGGGGTTGCAGGAACGGGGGCAGGGCAGTGTGCGGGTGTTCGCGATGTTGGTGCTTCCGTCGGTCAGGCACACTAGTAGGTGAACCTGGTGGCAACTAGAGAATCCCATGCGTGCCAGCCTGACACACATGCTGTGTGGCATCCTGTGCTTGCCTGGGCCCCATGCCCTGACCATCCTGGTCCTCCACTGCATCCTCCTCATCAGTTGAGGCCTAGCGTTCATCCCCCTCCTCCAGCATGTCACCCCTCTGCTGCACGATGTTGTGGAGGATGCAGCAGGCCCCCACGATATGGGAGACCCTCCCAGCAGTATACTGGAGGGCCCCTCCAGAGCAGTCCAGGCACCAGAACCGCATCATCAGGATGCCAATGCACTGCTCGATCACGCCACTGGCCGGGCTTCGTTGCAGCGGGTATCTGCCTCGGTCTGTTCCCTCCGGACAGGCGTCATCAGCCACGACTGCAGCGGATAACCCGAGACACCCAAGAGCCAACCCCTCACCCGGGGGAGTGTCTCAAATGTGTCGGGAACCATCAAGTGTGTCAGGATGAAGGCTTCCTGCACGCTGCACACCTTCATGGAATGGAACCATTTTCGGTTTGTGAAGACTACCCCCTCATGCGCAGGTGCTGAAAGGGTGACATGCGTCCCTTCGAGCACCCCCTGAACCTGGGGCATCCCATTGATTGTGGCAAACCCTGCTACCTGGGCATCCTGGGGGACTCGCTCTACGTTGAACCTGATATATTGTGCCGAGCAGGTATACAGGACCTCCGTGACGGCATGGACACACCTGTGCACCCAGGTCTGCAAGATCCCTGACAGGTCCCCAGTGGTGGACCCTGTGGTGTAAAGGTTCAGGGCAACCGTCACCTTGACGGCCACGAGGAGTTGGTGTCCTCCCCCATGCCCCCACGGTCCCAGGTACACCATGATCTGGCAGATATGCTGTACGGTCCCCCTGCTCAGCCGGAGTCTTTGACGGCATGCCCGGTCCGGCAGGTTCTCGAACCTCAACCGCAGTCTGTTGGGCGGCCAGCTTTCCATCCTCACCAGCTGACTCCTGTTCCTCTGGGGCAAGCTCCACTGCTGTAACGTCCTCCCCGAGCAGCTTCTGCTCATACATCCTCAATGCATCCCCCAGGGCTGTGGCGGCTAGGTTGATGGCAACCATTCCTGGTTGGATTCCGAAATCCGTTGACTACAGGGGGGTGAAAGACAGACATGTTATCATGATGCGTACCCCATGCCCAACCAGGTCCAATGGGCTGGATGGTGGCCCCGGCCTACACTGCAGCCCCTGCCCCGACAGCCAGCCCGAGCATTCCTGATCCAACACAATCAGCAGAATCTGGCAATTCTGATTTGGGGGCATGGTCAGTTTTGTGGTCGAGGCTGATTCAAACAGATTATGTATTTAACCACCATAAAAGAAAATATGATCACTCATGGCTTTGGATGTAAGTCACCTACATTTAAATGTGCCGACCTTTTATTATGATTTCATCGAGGCATAAAATCAACAGAAACATAATAATGAGAATCTTTATTGTCACAAGTCGGCTTACATTAACACTTCAATTAAGTTACTGTGAAAATCTCCTAGTCGCCACACTCCGGTGCCTGTTCGGGCACACAGAGGGAGAATTCAGAATGTCCAATTCATCTAACAAGCACATCTTTCGAGAGTTGTGGGAGGAAACCGGAGCACCCGGAGGAAACTCATGTAGACACGGGGAGAACGTGCAGACTTCGCGCAGACAGTGACCCAAACCAGGAATCTAACCTAGGTTCCTGGTGCTGTGAGGCAACAGTGCTAACCACTGTGCTGCAGTACACTCATAACCCCCAAGTTGATTAGTCTTGCCTGAAAATGACGCAGTATTGATCAAACAAACCCAAACAGAGGATCCCCACCCCCACTCCCCACCACGTAGTGGGATGTGGGCATCGTTGGCAAAGCCAGCATTTGTTGCCCAGTCTGAATTGCCCCTTGAACTGGGCAACTTGCTAGACATTAAGGTAGGGAGGGGTGAGGGTGGCAGCTAAGAGTCAACCACAGCCTATGTGGGCCAGAGCTGGATAGATTTCTGTTTTTGTGAGCCAGATAGGCTTTTAGCATAATCTGTGACAGCTTCATATTCCAGATTCATAATTTGCCATGTTGGGATTTGAACCCATGTCCCCAGGGCATTATGTGGATTACTTGACCAGTGACATTACAAGTATACCACCATGCAAATCAATGAATGGAAGACGATGAACAATTATGAAACATTAGCCTGGACAGCAGGTAAGATTGGGTGACAGTGAATTATTTTCATTGCCATTAACCTCAATGCCAGTTAAAGACACCGAGAATACTGGAGAATGAGAAAATCATGATAGGGCACCTCATGAGGAGAATTATTCATCATAATCATCACAGTTGGTGGTTCATATTTAAAGCACTTAGAATGGCTTCTTAAAATGAGAAATGGATTTGAATAAGTATTTTATTGCAACTTTTGTTGAAGTTCTGGCTCATGACTAATTATGGTGATGCTAAATGTCTTTAGATGTGCGGATTTGTAATCCTTGATTGGAGAATATCAGTGGAAATGAATATTAAATTCCCTCTGACATTTCCCAACAAATGTGTTCTAAAATAAAAATGGACCATCTTCCATGGAGCCTCTTGGACATTGTTTTTAATCCTCAAGGTGGGTACGAAGAGTCTTGAAAATCCTCAGTCTGCCTCAGGCGAAAGTGCCCACAAAGCAGGGATCTTTCTCACTTCATTGCTGGGGGCTGGGCTGGGGACGGGGCAGCTGACCCAGGAAGCCGCCATGACCGGCTGCTGAAAAGACACGCCTCAGTGCTGTCCCAGCAAAGGAAAATCCAAAAGGTCCTCTATCCTTCACCCATCACACCTACCGTTACCAACAGGTCACAACATCATTGAAGCCATTCAGCCTATTGCACCTGTAACAAATATTGGGGGCTGGATTCTCCGATGTTGGGACTATGTCCCCACGGCGTTGTAAAAACTGTGGATTTTCATGCCAGACACACTGTCGTCAAAGAGCCACATATTCCTAGCCCTGCAGGGGGCTAGCAGGGACCCAGCATAAAACCAGCAGCTTTTGCTGCAGATATGGGCCCCCCGCACTTCCAGGTCGGAGGTCGCGCATGTACACGGCAGCGGATTCCAGCGGCTGCGCCGTGCTCCATGGTGGATTCAGACCGCGGAGCTAGACACTAAAAATAGACCCCCCAATCGGCTGGTGGCTGACCCTGACCGCTCGCACAAACATTGCCCGGCCCTGTATAAGGCCCACCCCCTACCCTCCGATCGGCCCGCCCCCGGCCAGGATGGCTGCCGACTGTCTGCAACCGCCACGCTAGTTTCCCGACCGGCAGGACCACATTCAATCCATGCCTTCGGGACTTTGGCCGGTCGGGGGCGGGGAATGGCGGAGCGGGCTTCCAGCAATCGCCTCAGTTAGGTGCTATACGACGCAGCATTTTTCGGGACCCGCAGGATCGGGGAACCGCCGCCGGTTGTGGTGAGATAACCACTGTAGTTATGTGTACTGCAGTAGGGGGATGTATGCCTGTACCTGTAATACAGGTTCCTCCGGTCAGCCCCTGCCGGCTAGCTCCGCCCACAGGGAGCTTATGTATAAATATATGAGAGCTGCTCAGACCCTTAGTCTACTGTTGCAGATGGAGGGACAACATCGTACAGCAATAAAGCCTCTATTGTACTAGTCTCTCGGCTTTGAGTATAATTGTTAGCGCCACAATTTATTGCTGTACGATGTTGTCCCTCCATCTGCAACAGTAGTGTAACTGTAATACAAAGGATGCTATTTACAAGAGGGTCCAACAAGGAAAATCAAGAGTCCATCCGGTTAGCAGGTTACAGGTTGAGCCGAATCGGTGGTCGGACGTTCCGCTGTGATCGGCGTAGCTGTGGTGGTGACGTCGGCACAGGCGGTGGTGGCCCCGATGGTGCAGGTGCTGGCGGTGTTGGTGCTGGCTGCTGGCGGGATGACTCCGAGAGCAAGCCGAAGTCTTCCGTGTCCTCCGGTCAGCCCCTGCCGGCTAGCTCCGCCCACAGGGAGCTTATGTATAAATGTATGAGAGCTGCTCAGACCCTTAGTCTACTGTTGCAGATGGAGGGACAACATCGTACAGCAATAAAGCCTCTATTGTACTAGTCTCTTGGCTTTGAGTATGATTGTTAGCGCCACACCGGTCCCGATTCTGTACAGGAAAATTGATTCTCTGCCCCGGCACCAGCCGCGATTTCGGCGTCAGGGTGCAGAGAATCCAGTCCATGGCACATGGTTCATGTAAATACTTGAGAGGTAATGTTTAGTTTCAGAAAGATTAAAGATTAATTGTGGATAATAGAACAAGTACAACTAAATCAGTTTGGGTCCTATTACACTCAGAATGTGGAAGTTATATTGACTTAAGGGCTTAACAACCAGCAAGATAAGAGCCATAAAACAACAGGTGGGTTTACTGAGCTGGAGAGCTGGAGATGTGATGACTATATCACTTGTAAAGAAGGGCAGTCCCGAGAGATATTTTATTTTGCGAGTTAGAGATAAATTAGTTGATAAGCATCCAGTGAACCTTAACAGGCTTTAGAATATGGATGGGGCTTAAGAAGGTTCTCTGGTTTCAATTCACCTAAGTGTTCTGGAACAGGGGTGGAGGCTATGCCAAAAGAGTGCTGCTGTCAGCAGGGCCCAGGAAGTTAGGATTTAGAAAAGGATTTGCAAGCCTTTTGGTGCAGCTGAGATTTGCAGTTTGGACCATGTGTGCTTGCAGCTCACCGAGCAACCTGGGAGCAATTTAGTGCAGTTAAGGTCCTGGAGAGGTCCTGGGGAACTGAGAATGTAACGGAAGGTGTGTGCTTCCACGAGAATTCCATTACAAGGGAATTAGTTAGGGCTCTGAGAAGACCTGAGAGTCATTTTTAGCTCAGTGCATCCACGACACTGGAGATCTGAAAAATCCAGGGACTGTACCAGCTTAGTTAATAAACAGACTGTGAAAGGATTGTAAGTATGTTGGTCTTTGGAGGCAAGAGTGCAGCTTTGTGAATCTCGTGGAATGCAGTCTGAGGAGAAGAGACTGAACCTTTGGGAGGTGAGCGGTCCTTGCGGCAATCTGGATTGGACCACATTTTGAGAAAATTTAGAGATAAAGGGCGCGATTCTCTGCTCCCCATGACAGGTGGAAGAATCGCGGGAGGGCCTGGCGAATCACGACACACCGCCCTGGCACCCTCTGCGATTCTCCCACCGCCTCCCCCAAAATGGGGTGTCGCAGAATCGCCGCTTGCCGTTTTTCACGGCGACTGGCGATTCTCCGGCCCGGATGGGCCGAATGGCCTGACGTTCCCGACCTGTTCACGCCGGCGGCAATCACACCTGGTCGCCGTCGGCGTGAACGTAGCGCGAAAGGTACATTTGGGGCCTGTGGGGGGACGGAGAGGGGATTGAGCACCACGGCCGTGCTCGAGAGGGGACTGGCACGCGATCGGTGCCCACCGATCGTCGGGCCGGTGTCTCCAAGAGACGCACTCTTTCCCCTCCGCCGCCCCGCAAGATCAAGCCACCACGTCTTGCGGGGCAGCGGAGGGGAAGACGGCAACCGCGCATGCGCGGGTTGGAGCCTGCCAACCTGCGCATGCGCGGCTGACGTCACTTAGGCGCCGCCGTCGTGTCATTCTCGGCGCGCCGCTTTGACGCAAGCGTCAAGGCCCGGGGGCCGAGTTTCTCACACCGCCGCTCCTAGCCTCCTGGGGGGGGGGTGAATAGGGTGCAGGGAGCGGCCTCTGACGCCATCGTGAAACTCGGCCGAGTTCACAACGGCCTTCCCGATGCCGCGCGGGAGCGGAGAATCGCGCCCAAATGCTTCGAAAGTGAAGGGTTGAAATCCCTCATGAGGAAAACAGAATTTTAATGAGAGACCCTCACTAAGGTCACTGACATCTGGGTGGGTTGCTGAGGGAGGCATGGGAGCTGTCTTCATTGGATCTCCCATTTAATGTGCAGTGTGGTGTGTCCAACCGCAGTTTGCCTGCTAATTTATATTTAGCTCAAGTTAGTTCTGAATATTAAAGTATGGGATTGTTTTACTTTTCTGACCTTGTATAGGAAAGTTTATTTTGTGTGTTTGAAAACATGGAATCTTGTGGTTTTATTCTCCTAGTGGGTAAATGGGATTTCAAACCTTGTCCACTTTAAACCAAGCGTTACTGGTCCCTAACCAGATCGCAAAAATCAATGCATTTACTATGTTCCAAAAATGAAACATATGGTGCCATCCAGCAAAATTCATGGCCCCCTTCAGCACTGAAAAGGCAATATATTCTTACTCTGCTCTATTGAATCCATTTAAGTGGGCCCATGTTAGGGAATTTGACCCAACTCCATGTGGCCCTCCTTGGATTGTTCCACTTAGTTAACGAATTTCAGCCATCATCATTCCAGTGCAACTCGAAAACATTACCTAATATCCATATGTGTGGGGCACCGCAAGTTCAATAGGAAATAAGACTGGCTACAATGACGGTTAAATTCGGACCGATTGTTCCCAATACTTTAGCCATTAGGCACACATGGCTAATTGGGAATCCAGATGTGGCTAATTGCACTATTGATTAATAACTGAGATATAATGAGCAATAGTTGGGCTTGTGATCTTGCATTGCGTATGCATGTGTACTTTAACCTATTGTGCATTTGTGGTCAAAATGACAGGATGAAAAGCAGTGTTTTGAGAATGTTTCTCTACCATTTCAACTGCTTAACTTCTTTGATTGCTGAATCGTGGCAGACATTTATTAAGTAAACATAGGCATGTTAAGCACGTTTACCAGTGATAGTATCAGTTTTCTTTTTACTAAGGTTAGTTACACATGGTTAAAACAGGATGGTCATGCCCATTCCTATGGCCATTCTTGGGTCATGAGTTTAAAAAGCACTTGGAGAATCAAGTCGCTCCGGAAAATGAGTTAGATAATTATCCTTTTATAGCGAGACGCTGACCATTCCTGTAATGGCCTGGGGAGGGGTGGAAATAAATCTGACAAGATCACACGGAACAGGTCCCATATTTCCAGGTGGCCAATGAAAGCAGCTCTGGCAATGGCCTCGAATTTCTCTCTTGGGAGATGGTGCAATTAAAAAGGCTAGAATTAAATGTAGTCATTAAAGGTGATGCCAAACAATTTTAAATTTAGGAGGAAAATCTTTGATAAGTTCACTGCTTTCGAGTCCTTTTGAAGTTGAAGCTGTTGATTATCAAGCTAGGAATGAAGCTACTTCAGTAAATAAATACGCTATAGTTTCGTGCAAATCGTTTACATCTGTGGGTATAGCATTTGCCTATTAAACTGAAGCCATTAAAACAGAAGTGAAGAATAATCAGAGTCATTAGCATAATGTCTTTCAGTGTAAAAGATAAAACAAATTAATATCAAAGGATGTGGTGTAATAAATCCCTCCATTAGTGGCCTGGACGTCCTATCTGTGAGTGCTAATAAGATATCATTGCCAGGCAATAAACCCGTCGGATGTGCCCTGTAACTTTTCCACTATTTTTGTTTACTGTTCTTCTAATTGCATTTCCTGACCAGAAAATACAGTCAGTACCAGATAGAGAGAGAGAATTGTGACGTGTTAGACTGGCTTCCAGGAAAAAGTGAGGTTGTTGAGATATTTCCTTGATACTGCACGATGGTACAGTGCTTAGCACGGTTGCCTCGAAGTGCCAGGGAAGCAGGTTCAATTCCTGCCTTGGGTGACCATCTCTGTGGTGTTGGTACGTTGTCTCCATGGGTTTCCTCTGGGTGCCCTGGCTTCCTCCCACAGAGTCAGTGCAGACTTGTGGAGTTGAATGACCTCCTTCTGCACTGTAAGGATTCTATGGATCATCTGAAATGTTGACTGAAGGGTGTTTTACTTCACCACATATAATTGTTTTCCTCGATAAGGCAATGAAGACAAAGTTCATGTAAGAATTGGATGGGTGTAGTAACTGAGGGGGAATGAGAAGAGAGCTAATACCGTATATAAGTAGTAATATTTAATAGTTTAAGTTCTAAACTTGGTGCTGTCAAAATTGGAAAAGTACATGGTTCAGTCAGAAATTTACTTTAAAGTTTAATGTTGCAAGTTCATTCAATTCATTTTAAACCCTTTTTCCCACTGTCAATTGGACAAGAAATAATATAACTTTACAGCACAAGCAGTAAGTTGGCCATTTGGTCCTGTGTACCTGTGCTGACTCCCACTCCCCTCTTGACCCCCGTTCCCCTCCCACCTCCCCATATCCGATTACATTTTTGGAAATTATTTTTGTTTAATGATCCAGTTCCCCTTGAAACACTGTTACCGATTCATCCCTCATTATTATTTCTGGTAGCCATGATGTGGAGATGCCGGCGTTGGACTGGGGTGAGCACAGTAAGAAGTCTTACAACACCAGGTTAAAGTCCAACAGGTTTATTTGGAATCACTAGCTTTCAGAGCATAGCTTCCTCATCAGGTGGGTGACTTCATCAGGAGCGGGCTCCTTTAGACAGGGGTCCCAGTGGGGGTCCCCCTGTTAACAGGTGTCACTGTGGAAGGTTTCTCGAATTACAGGGGGTGTCTGTGTGTGGGGGTGGTCTGTGGAGAGTGTTCCTTTAGGCAGGGGTCCCTGTGGGAGGTCCCCAAATAACAGGGGTGCCTGTGGGAGATCCCCAAATACAGGGGATGCTGTGGGGGGCCTCCCATTACAAGGGTGCTGTTGGGGTGTCCCACTGTTACAGGGGTCCCTGGAGGAGGTCCTCCTATTACAGGTATCCCTGTGGGAGGGGGGGGCCCCCCCGATTACAGGGTTTCCTGGGGGGGTCTCCCTATTACAGGGGACTCTGAAGGGAGTCCCCCTACTTCAGGCGTCTCTGTGGGGGTTCATCCTATTACCAGGGTCCCTGGGGGTCCCCCATTACAGGGGTCCTGGGGGGGGGGAAGGTAATAATCAGGCCATCCCAGTACTTGGGGGTAAACCAGGCAATCTGGGGGTGGGGCGCTGCTGTGCAGTGGGCGGGGAAGGGCTGATTTGCAATTAGGGGGGGTTGGCCGGTCGCTATAGGTCTCCCACTCAAAATGGCTGTCCGACAGCGGGGTTCCTTTGAGAATACCACCTATTCCTCATCATGCATAAATTTGCGTGCTGAGGAATGCTGAATTGCTTCCTGATTTGCGCTCCGAGGGGGAACGGAAATCGGTAGCAATTCTCCTCCGGCGGGAGAACATAAGGTGCAATCTACCACCTGCATTGCGCCTGAAAGGCGGTGCGGTATGGCCTTTCAGATGCCAGGAGGTCCCTCTTCTGGGATCTATCCAGCTCGCCACTGTTCACGAGTTCTAACACGGTCTCGCAAGGTGTCACGATCTGAACCCCATCCATTGTGTGCGGGATCACTATTTTTCAAATCTGTATACCTGAGTGAGACAGCTAGTCTTATGGGGACCTCCCAGGGGATTGAAGGCCCCCAGGCATTTTCCCTCTGGGCCAGGTGGCACCCTGGTACTGCTGGTGCCACCCAGACAACTTGGCACTGCCAGCCTTGCAACCTGCCAGCCACTTGGGTGCCACAGGAGTTCCAGCAAGCGGAGCACGTCAGTGCAGGAAATGGAATTAAGTGCGGTCTCGGTGGGGCGTTTCCCGCTGAGGCCTTGAATTGAAACAGAGTCCGGATAGGTAGCCTGGTGTTTCTCGGCATTGCGAGCGCCAGGAAACATCTGGATAAACACGCTGGTCTCTGATCCAATTTGGTTAGATCATCCCAAAGTCTCCAGGATGGAGAATCTCGCTCGACGTGTTGTTCTTCTTGTTGCGTTGGACATCACTGGAGCTTGGCAGCAGACCTAGTATGGATATGTGGGCACGAGAGCAAGATGCAGAAATGGCAAACTCCTTAGTTCCATCTGCAAGCCTCACCCCAACCTTCCGGCCGCATGCCATTGCAACTGAGCAACGTGTTGTCAAACCCACCCCTCAACACGTGGCTACCTGTCCCCTCTGTTCAGTTTTTAAATGTTCACGTTTTAGTTGTGATCTTTAATCCAAACACCCAGCTGGGTGAAATTCAACTTTGGTGGAGCTAGGAAAAGATGAGAGCAGATTGGGCATGGAAAAATCCTGACTGATTTGCTATTTCTTTGCTTCCTGTGGGAAGGACTTTTGCGCAACCCAAGCACGGCCACCCATTTTGCAACTCCACAGAATCTGAATCCATCATCTCCATGACTTCCGGCATTTTCTATTTCTTTGTTCAAGCTTCTCATTTTTTCTGGAATATCACACCTCATCTGGTGAAGAAGAAGCAGTTATTCCCAGGCCTTGTCCATATCATGAGGTTTTCACCACACTTGATCCTATTCACTTCTGTTGTTATCGATCTTCAGTGAAGAACAACATTTTTAAAATAACAAATAGAAATTGCATTAATTCCACAGTTCATGTGTTGCAGTCTCTTTTGCACGTCTGGTGCTGATGATAAAATCGTCCTTGGGGTATAAGTTTTGACAGGAGTAAACTTTAAATTTTTCCTTTTGAAAAAAATATTGTGGGTTAAATGTAGAGTGGAAAGGTCAACCTGGAATAGTTGAGAACAATTGAACTTCTGATATAATGAGATTTTCTATATCTGATTTAATTGGGCAGGTCTGACATTTGTGTTATCTCACTGGATTATATTTATGGATCGTTGGCGCACCATGGGCCGAAATCAAAGAATCACAGAATTGTTACGGCAAAGAAGGAGGCCATTGGTCCATCGTGTCTGCACCAGCTCTCCCAACGAGCATCACGACTTAGTGCCTTCCCCAGCCTTTTCCCAATACCCCTGTATATTGTTTCTATTCATCTCATGCCCTCTTAAATGCCTCGATTGAACCTGCCTCCACCACACTTCCAGGCAGTGCATTCCAGGCCTGAGCCAGTCATTGTGTGAAAAGGTTTTTACCTGCACCACATTTGCTACTCTTGCAAACCACTTTAAATCTGGACCTTCTCGTTCATGATCCTTTTACGAGCGGGAGCTGTTTCGCCCTATCCACTCCACCAGCCCCCTCATGATTTTTGAGCATTTCTATCAAATCTCCTTAGCCTTTTTCTCTCCAAGGAGAACAGTTCCAACCTCTCTCAATCTATCCTCATAACTAAAGTTTCTAATCCCTGGAACCATTATTTGTAAATGTATTGCAGCCTGTTGGGCATTTTCATGCCAAGAGTTCTTACAGCCAGGCACAATGATATGTTCACTCTTGATTCACACTCCTAATGAGGCAAGGGGGCCACTGGCTAGTGATCAGGAATAGGAATCTTTGCAGACTTTTTTCAGTTCACAGGGCGTGCAAAGATATATAATGTAATAACACTGATTTCCAGTTCAAATCATTTGGCTAACACAAACCAGGTGTTATGACCATAAGGGAGACCATTAATTTTTATAACGAATTTCAAATTCCCAGTTAGTAACTGAAAGGATGACGCCACAAGGTTTCATGTTTTAAACAAAAAAACTTCCACTGTACAATGCTTTAAAAAAAAGCACATTCTACTAATTTAACAGGGCCATAACTTCCTCGGTTGTGGCTAACGGCAGCGGATTGCTATTCTGCACCGACTTACCTGAGCTAAAATTCTTTTAAGTGTCCGTCTCACCTGACATTACTGGCTCATACCAGGTGGTGAAGCATCTCCAGCATTGAGGTGGAGGGAAGGAGGACACCTCCCCTTTTTTAATGCACTAGCTGCCCTGTCGCAAAGCAGGTGAGTTTAAATGTCCCATTGAAAATAACAGGCCAGGGAGGTAATTATCAGAGGTGGGGGGGGGGGGGATGTAAGGGAACCGGACATTGCTGAGGGGTGTTGGACATTGTGGGTATGGTCGGACATCGTGTTGGGGGGGGGGGGGGGGGATCAGGGAAGGTTGGACATTGGGGGATTTCAGACATTGGGGGAGTCAGACATCAGGTGGGGTTGGACATCACGGAGATCAGATATCGGGGGCATAAATATGCATTGTGAGGAATATGAGGGATTCCCAGAGAATCCTGCTATCAGGCAGCCATTTTGGCCGGGCAGCCCGATAAAGAGGTTGGCCACCCAATCCCCACCAGAAATCAGCCCCCCCCCCCCTCCCCCCCACACTCCCCTGTCTGTGCATTGCGAAGCAGCCCCCCATTCCTGGATTTTCTGGGTGCTCCCACATCCCCCAAGTGGGGGGATGACCCACCTCCCTGGGACCCCCTAATAGGGAGACACCCCACTTTTACTATTGTAATACTCACTGTTTTTCAATTTCCAGTAATGGACATTGGTGCTTCCTCTGTCTGATCCATCAGTGTATACCCAGTTGAGTATAATTTTTTTCACTATCCCTGCATGGACTGCTCTCTAGGTTCCAGATAGGAGCCTCTTATCTGGGGACTTTGTGGGGGGGGGGGGGGGTTCCTTTAGTTGGAGGACTCTTTGGGGGGGGGGGGGGGGCTCTTATAGTTAGGTGGTCTCTGAGGGGGGTTCCTTTTTAGTTATGGGTTCCTTCATGCACTCTTTGAATGTTTGCCATTGCTATCCACTGTCATCCCTTTAAGCACATTCCCTAATCAATCATAGCCAACTCACGCCTCATTTCATTGTAGTTTCCTTTGTTAAGATTTAGGACCCTAGTCTCAGAATCAACTACTTCACTCTCTATCCTGCTGAAAAATTCTATCATATTATGGTCTTCCAACTCAATAGCCTGCTCCAGCCTTCTTCCCATACCGTTTGAACCCTTTTGCCCCAAAAGCTATCAAACTCCTTCTTGAAAACATATACGGTCAGATTCTCTATTTCTGAGACTATAGTGTTAATGCCAGGGCAGGATGCATGAGTTCTGCGACAGCAAAACTGGCACCACAGCTGGATTGATTCAGCGACCGTTGAGGGGCTAGCACCAGCGCCAAATGGAACACGATCGATTCCACTGGAAACTGATGTTGAATTCGTTGGGGTCAGGATTGACACTCTACAGGCTAACAAGTTACAGCCACATATTAGCACTCCACTTCCCACACGTACTAATCCCAGCCAACAAGATGGCACTGGTTGCGCTGGAGCGCGGCCATCCCGTTAATGGGTCAGCTGCTAGCCAGTGAGTATCTAGGAGAGGTGGCCTGGAGGGGGGATGGGGCCCATATGATCTGTGGCGCTAGGTCTCTGACCAATAGGTATCTTTTATGTTAAAACAAACTTTAATTTAAACACAGAATTAACCACATTAACATCAAAGAAAAAGGTTTTATAAATATCAGCTGAACCATTCTTAAACACAAGGAAAATTTAAGCTTACTATCTTTACCTGCTTTTAACTCCAATTAAGCAACCCAGTACAGTTCAAATGCCACTTATAAATAAAGTAAACAAAACAGGTTTACTTACTCAGCTGTGCAGACTTTTAGAGAGAATTTCTTTCAAGAGCAGATTCAGTACTTTTTGCATTTGGCAAAACTGCTGTTCAACAAAAAATCCTTCTGTCTTGTCAGACTGAAATCCTATTGAAAACGGCAAAACTACAGACAGACCTGGCTCCTCCCATTAACTACATCATCTACATCCCACTAAAATATCACATGACCTGCTTAGATAGGACTAGATACAACACCTCATATCTACTCACCAAGGAATCTTTAGCAATCACCACAATATTCATTAGACCTATATATGTAATTAAGTAAGTGGTTGGAATTAATTCTGACCTCACCTTTGATGAATTCCTAATTATAGCTTTAGCAGACAAACTGTCTGTATGTATTTTAAACCAGGGTTCTTCAATAATATAACTGCAAGAAATATGAAATATAATACATACAAATTTCTATATTCATTACAAAATTAAGTTGCTGCATGTTCATTGGAATCACGGGCGCCATGATGGCACAGTGATTAGCACTGCTGCCTCACAGCAGCAGGAACCCTGGTTCAATTCCAACCTTGGGTGACTTTGCATGGAATTTGCACGTTTTCCCCGTGTCTGCGTGGGCAGGGTGCTCAGGTTTCTTACCACAGCCCAAAGATTTGCAGGTTAGGTGTATAGCCATGCTAAATTTCTGCTTAGTGTCCTAAATATTATTAATATGTGCAAGTTAGGTGGGGTTATGGGGCTACAGGGAGAGGGTGGGGGTGTGGGCCTAGGTAGGGTAGGAGAGTGGGCCTAGGTAGGGGGCTCTTTTGGAGAGTTGATGCAGAGTCAATGGGCCAAATGGCCTCTTTCTGCACTGCAGGGATTCTATGATTTCCGCCAATATTTGAGACACAACCTCATTCAAATACAATGATTTGCCGTGGCAAATACTTGAGACAGTTTGTCGCACAAATGACTTCCATATATCAGTGATATGCTGGAGGTGTTAACACTGGATGTCTTATGAACAGTTTTCCTCCAGTCATGTGTTAGATGCAACTTTTAATTATGCACACGAGATGAAAAGTTTCAACATATATAAATAAAGAAAATGCTTTCAATCTAAATTATTTGGTCCCCATCTTTCATGAGGTTAAATCCTAAAAATGACAATGCTTTTCTGGAATATTTAAAGGAGATACACTGAAGTAGGTCAGAATATGATAGTGCCCATGGGTGATTATTTTTCATCTACTGATAATGAGCTGTTATTGTAGTTTTGATTGAAGCTACAGGAAAGTTTCAGATTTACTCTCCAGACTTATTTTGCTTGGGTGGTGATAGAGATTGTTATAGGTCACCTTTCTATTGCCAAGATGAGACAAAGGAGAGGGAATAGAAGAAAGAATGAAGAATAAGAAATAAAAGTAAGTTTACCATCACCTCTGAGCTATTATGGGTATAGTAAATGGATTGTTAATCACAATGTACAAGAATAGGGGTGGTACAGTGGTCATTTTTTAAAAAATTTAGACTACCCAATTATTTTTATTTTCCAATTAAGGGGCAATTTAGTGTGGACAATCCACCTAACCTGCACATATTTGGATTATGGAGATGAAACCCAGCAGACAAGGGAAGAATGTATAAACTCCACATGGACAGTGACCCAGGGCCGGGATTCAAACCTGGGTCCTCAGTGCCACAGCCACTGAGTCCGTAGCCGTCACGCGAGGTTCCCGAACGGCAGGACCAGATTAGAACCTCGCCGTCGGGATTCGGCCGGTCGGGGACGGAGAATAGTGGGGCGGGCCTCAGGCAATGGCCTGAAGATGTGGATACTCGGCACAGCGTACTCCCCAAGTACACCGTTTTTCGGGGGGGGGGGGGGGGGGGGGGGGGGGGGGGGCGGAGAATAGTGGAACCGGCGCAGGTGCCGATTTCATGCAGTGAAACAGATTCTCCTCCTCATCACCAAATGCGATTTCGGCGTCAGGGTGCGGAGAATCCAGCCCAATATTTAAAGTATCCCTTTTACTTTCTCCTTCCTCTAAGGTAAGCATATAAAATAAGATTTGGACATAGTTCAGCAGTAGGATCATGAATATCACAAAGCATTAGACTATTAATTGGTTTCTATATCCATTATACTCGCTATCCTACCACATTGAATAATCTGCCTCAGATGAATGTAAAAAGAGGCCAACTTGCAGAGGCTTCAACTGTCCTTCATTGTGGAGCAGATCTTTCTTTGGTCACCTCCATTAATGAAGTGCGGGCTGTCAACTGTCTTTCCAGACAAAAGACTACTGACCGTCCAATCCTGCAACTGCAAATCCTCCAAAATCTCTTCCACTTTGTTGTATGTTTGACCTAATTAACCAAGAGCTGGACTTAAATTGATCACATATCTTTTTGCTGGCACCGAGTTTAAGCTATTCCTGTAACTTAGGTCTTTTTACTCCCTTTAACATTCAAAGCAATGCTAGAAGATTTAATCAATGGATCAAATCAATGGTCCATTCTCAACCTTTGAGACTTACCTTATTTTTGTACAGTCATGTTTAGAAATACCAAAGAAAAATATGTAAAATGCATACCTCAATGCATGTTACTCCATCTTTCAGAAGAAAGGTGATTTGAAGTAATGTTCGTGTGTTCGATTTTCAGACAGTTCCTGTATTATTGAAGTCACACTAAAAAGGAACAATATCAAATTTATTCCATGAATCTTAAAATAGATATTGATTTGAATCATTCTTCCAGTGTTTGTAAAGGGATATCTTGAAGAATCTCAGAGTATCTGGTTGAGATAAATAATACAAATGCCAAAAGCCTGGCAGAAAAATAAGAATACATGACAATTGTTTCAGAATTCGGGTTTAACATTTCAAGCTGGTAATCGCACCCGACTACCTTCCTGTTTTGATGAAGGATCAAACCCTGAAATGTTGTGTGCTCTTTTTGAATTCCAATTTTCTCTCAAGTCTTTTGTTTCTGATATTTGATCGCGATTGGCCAAGAATCGCTTTTGAATCTAATTAATTTGACTCCGTTTTGGACGTGCCCGGACTAAGTTAAATAAAAATCATTCTTAGGGTCACATTATAAATGCTAGGGTCCTACGAAACAGCTGCAGCTCCACAGCATCGCTCTTTTGGAATTAAACTCTTTCTTCACATCAGAATTGACTCGGCTCCTTCCCTCTGAGATGTTGGCAGCTGAGACAATCCTTCTCCAATATGGACACCAGATGATAAGCAATATGAGGCCCATCTGTTGCTGGCCATGAATGAGACGCTTTTGCTTTTGCAGATGGTATGGCAAGCTAGAAAGAAGCTACAGCTCAGGATTTTATTGTATCTGTGCACTGAAGGCGACTTTTCTCTTAAAGATGCAGCATTACCATAGAATTCCTGCAGTGCAGAAAGAGGCCACTCAGCCCATCAAGTCTACACCAATCCCCTGAAAGAGAACCCTACCTGGGCTCACTCTCCTGCCAACCTATCCTCATAACCCCACGCAACCTTTGAACACTAAGAGGCAATTTAGCGTGGCCAATTCACCTAACCTGCACATCTTTGGACTGCGGGAGGAAACCGGTGCACCCACACAGACAGGGGGAGAAAGTGCAAACTCCACCCAGCCAGTTACCCAAGGCTGGAATTGAATCCGGGTCCGTGGGGCTGTGAGGCAGCAGTGCTAACCACTGTGCCACCGTGCTTCCCATTGGCCAACATTGCCAGCACCTGATGAAAGCAAATTATTGCGGATGCTGGAATCTGAAACCAAAAGGAAAAATGCTGGAAAATCTCAGCAGATCTGGCAGCATCTGCAGCATCTGAGCTTTGACAAAATGTCAAAGATACAAAGGGTCACCTGGACTAGAAACATTAGCTCTTTTCTCTCCTCACAGAAAATGCAAGATCTGCTGAGATTTTGAGCATTTTCTCTTTTGCCAGTACCTGAGGTTGGTCTTTATAAAATATTGACTTTATTGTTAATTAATGACAATATTATGCTTGAAGCAAAAGCTTGCAGTTATATTGTGCCTTTCATGTAGCAAAACCACATATGGTGCTTTGCCGGAGTGATATTTAACACCGAGCTACATGAGGAGATATTAGGACATGTGAACAGCGTTTGCCCAAAGAAATATGTTTCAGGCTGCATTCTTAAGGAGGGGAGAGGTAGAGAAGCAGAAACATTTAGGGAGGGATTTCTAGAACCTAAGACACCTGAAGGCACAACTGACAATAGAGCGATAAAGGAAATCTGGGATGAACAAGAGACAAGAATTGGAAGAGCGCAATGGTTTTGGGGACTTGCAGGACCGGACCGGAGGAGGCGACAGAGAATAAGAAGGCGGAGGCCATGGGGGGATTTGAAAAAAAGTTTGAGATCTTTAATATCGAATCATTTGCCAATGTAACATAGCACAAGTTCTTGATCTAAACCAAATGTAGTTCAGAAAGCACATGAGTGATGAGTGAACAGGACTTAATGGGAGTCAAGATATCAGCAACAAAGTTTTAGCTAAGCTCAAGTTTGCAGAAAGTTAAAGAAAGTGAGGTAATACTAATTTTCCAATATGACAGTTCTTTTTGCTGTAGGTGACCATATCTATCAGGAAGGTCTCAAATTTAATTATGCTTTGTGCCAAAGTAGCTGACTACTGAAACAAGAGTCAGTCACTTCGAGAAAGGTGGATAGATATTTGGAGGTTGATTGGAAGACTAATGGAGCAAAAATAGGTCGACTGAATGACATTGAAACCAGACTGTGCCAAGAGCATTTCAGTAAATCTGTGCATTGAGATGATATTTAAAGATCCTCAGTTAAAAAAAGAGAAACCATCTTTGATCTATATTAAATGTATGGCAACTTCAAGCAACACAGTGTGTTACATATTAGAGGCAATTATGGCCTAAAGGAATATCATTAAACTCACAGATGCTGATTTGCTGATGTGCAGAATCAGTTACACACACTTTGTTGGAGCACATCATATGCCACTTACTGTTCACAATGTAAAGAAAAATATGTTCTCCCACTTTCATTTTTATCTTACCTTCACTTTGTCACTGGCTCATATTTTCTCTCAGGCTTCTACAGGGGCGGCATGGTGGCACAGTGGTTCGTACTGCTGCCTCACAGCGCCAGAGACCCGGGTTCAATTTCGGCCTCGGGTGACTGCCTGTGTGGAGTTTGCATGCTCTCCCCGTTTCTGCGCGGGTTTCCTCTGGGTGCTCCGATTTCCTCCCACAGTCCGAAGATATGCAGCTTAGGTCAATTGCCCCTTAGTGTTCAGAGATTTATGTTATGGGGATAGGTCAGGGGGAGTGGGCCTAAGTAGGGAGCTCTTTCAGAGAGTCAGAGGACCCGATAGGCCAAATGGCCCACTTCTATAGTGTAGGGATTCAATGATTCGGACGTGGCCAGCAGGACGAGACCTGAGAGTGGGTGAAATCAGGTCTGGATCTCACCCAAAAGCCTGGAAAGACACACTTGCTAAACGCACTCAAAATGATACTTCGGGTGCGATCCAAACACCACGCGGCACTCCAAAAACAGCTTGACGCAGCGCAACATCGCTGATAAAAGCTGGGAGACCTCGCTCCTGGGATCTACCTGGTTTGCAGCACCTCGGGAAAGTCTATCCAATCTCCCGAGACATTGTGATGTAAATCCCACCCATACTTGTTGACAAATCTTCGTATTAGAGCGAGACAGCTAGTCTGATGTAATGCGCAGATTTCCGAGGTACCTGAGGCTTAGAAATTCATCCGCTTCACCTTAGAGACATCAGGTAAACGTCATTCAGCAATTGCTCTCATAAACAGGAACCAGATGCATACCTTTTGGGCAGGGTAGTGCCTGGCACTGCTGGTGTCACCTGAGCACCTTGGCAGTGCCACCTGGGCACCTTGGAAGTATCAGTCTGGCACCCTGGCAGTGCCACCTTGGTTCCAGCCTTGCATTTCCAATGTGCCCAGCTATCCTGGGCACTGCCAGGGTGCCAGGTTGTCACTACCAGATTGGCACTGCCAAAGTACCAAGCTGGCATTTTTTGTGCAAGCACGATCAGGCCAGAGGTGCCCTGTATGGGTGTTGGTGGGGGTTGTGGGGGGGGGGGGGGGGGGGGGGGGTTGGGGTAGGGACACTCCCATAATGCGTTCAGGCTGAGGGGAAGTCAGGGATCGCTTCAGGGGCCTCACCATTTTTAAATGGCGTCCTGATGTCTTACTACACTGGGGTGTTCCGGCGAGCAGAGTTCCCATTGTACAAAATGGGGCCATGTGCGGCCTCAGCTGCCCATTCCCTCTTCTGGTCCCTTAAACAACGCAATTCGCGTTGAATAGCCATGTGTTTCTCGGCCTTCTGAGCGCCAGGAAACCCACCGCTAAACGCACGCGCTAGAGTGTTTGTTCCCTTTTTGGAGAATCCCGCCCTGGGGAGAAAATAACTTTTCTTTAAGAAGCTCAAAATTCCATGAGGTATCCGCCCACTGTCTTTCTCACTAGACTTGACACTTTCCCATTTTTTGCTAAGGTTCTGCACATAGCGTTTTCCAGTATAGATAGAGGTCATTCGGCCATCATGCCTGTGCCTATCTATTATGATCCCATTTTCCTGCACATTCTTCCTATCTACCTCATAATTTTGTACCCCTCAGTCACGTCTCCCTCAGCCTTCTCTGCTCTAATTTAAACAACCTCTCTTCATAGCTGAAACGCTCCAGCCCAGTTAACATCCTGGTGAATCTCCACGAAGAAGGAGAAATGGATCCACAATGGATTTTAAAAATATATATTCTGGCAATTGTCACTGGCAAGTCCAGCGTTTATTTATTGATCTCAGCAATTAAACACTGGTTTTACCATTCAAAGGTTGGGATCTTATCTGAGTCCAGAATACAATTTTCCTTGTTTATGCCATTATCTGAGTGTTTAAATCTTTACAATCTCACTGATACTGTTATCATTCTCTACATCAGGGGTGAAAATAAGATATTAAATATATTATGTACTATAAAGTACAGAAAGTCATTTATAAGCCTATATTGCTTATGAACAATCTTGCACATTAAAATGACCAATGCTAATCAAGTCAGAAACAAGGGAACTAAGTATTCAGTAACTAATTATAAATACAATCTTTATAATGAGAACCATAGTGTGGGGCTTAGCACTGGAAGCCACTCAGCACATATTCTGCCTTCTTATAGAGCCTGCTTGTCTAAAGGCATTATTAACCTTCTGAAAAAAACTCAATAATTGGAGGGTGATTGACAACCACTTCTCGCAGACGTAAAGACTGACCCTGAATCTGCCCCTCCCATCAAGTTCACCTTCTTTTTCCATTTCAATCCTCCTTTGACAAAATCAAATGCCAATGTAATTGCAACAAGATTTGCCGGCGTGATCAGGAAGCAGATTTTAATCCAGTGAAAAATAAACATGCTCTTAGCATGGCTTCAAAGGGCTCCATCACTCAACGGTGTCTGTTAGTCCGTTGATCATAAGGAAAAAACTAAACTTGCAAGGTACTCCCTAATGTGGATTCAAGGTTAAAAACTGAGGTGAAAATTTGATGTAGCGTTGCACATGATAAACTAACAAGGCTTAGCAGGGTGGGGGGAGGGTGGGGGGGGGAGGGTTGATATGGAGAAAGGTGGGAAAACGACCATTGGAATTCCCTAAAAGTTTTTGCTACCTGGTTTAGACCAATGTTGATCAATATATCAGCAATTAATCGCATGTCCTTAATTTGGAACCCAAATATGGATTTTCATAGAACCATAGAATTTACAGTGCAGAGCAAGGCCATCAGGTCTGCACCGTCCCTTGGAAAGAGCACCCTATTCAAGCTCACACCTCCACCCCATCCCTGTAACCCAGTAACCCCACCAACTTTTTTGGATACCAAGGGCAATTTATCATGGCCAATCCACCTAACCTGCACATTTTTGGACAGTGGGAAGAAACCGGAGCACCTGGAGGAATCCCGCGCAGACAAGGGAAGAACGTGCAGACTCCGCACTGACAAATACATTTTAAAAATGAGTGATTGAGCAAGTGACCTCATTTCTTATATTTACTCAGCATTTCCATGCGTTCCTTTACCAATTTTGTGAATTTCCGTTGCGATGAAAAGCAAAGTGTGCATGTATTTTTAACCATTGTAAGTGTTTTACTTCCATGGTTACATAATGCTGTTAGATTCTTGTTCAGCAAATGTTCACATGTTGTTTGTGAGTGTGTGCAAAGCATTTTCCAGTAAAATTGATGTCAGTGACTAAAATTGTGTCGTGAAAGCCATAACTTAGGCTAGTTTCTTTTGGACAACTTGAGCTTTCACAATTAATGCATGATCAGAAACAGAATACTCGACCGCTATGTTGCTGATTATCTCATAACAAGCGTCAGTTGTCAAATGTCTCGCCGAGAAGAGGCTGATCGTAATAAAAGGGACGTGGACAAATTAAATGAGCTAAATAATGGCAGATGGAAGGTAGTAATGTGCATATCTAAGATGATGCCCAATGATTGGGGAAACAAATAACATGTGCAGGATGGACAGTGCTTAGTGGCAAAAATGGAATAGGGAAACATTTGGGTGTGATTATTAACCGTGGACTGAAAGTATTTGGTGAATTTGAAGCCGCTGTCAGCATGGTAATCAAATACTGGGAACGATCTCTAGGGAATTTGAATATAAGTCAAAACAGGTTACTCTAACCTTGGAAAAGGCATTGATGTAGCCACATTTACCTTCAACATTATATTGATGCATTGTAAAAGGATCAGAGTGGAGCAACAAGGATGTTGCTAACTGCTCATAGCAATGACTCCCTTTCTAATTTCAGTTAATTCTTTTATAAGCAATTTGGCTGAATATCTGTTAAACAATGGCATTGAAAAATATAGGATAAATGTAGATGCAGGAAATCAAGGAGGTATGAACTTTGTCTGGAGCTGAAAAGAAACAATGATGGTTGGGGTCCATGTCCAGAGGGTTCAGGCAGCTTCCAGTATTGTGTTCACTGTCTCTCGGCCATTATGAAGGCACACACATGGCTTGGTCACCACAACTGGGTTTAATTCTACCCTCAATTGACCTTAGCTCACTCACACACTGGAGGGATGAATGTTAGATATATCCCCACCCCCCCCACCGCCCCGCCTCCACCATTTTGATTCAATGGTAAATGTCATCCAAACACGATTCCCATGGTTTGGAGCAGTTAGCTCAGCAGAGGCAAAACCCTGACCTTTCTTGATCTGCTCGACTAAATCACTCCTTGCTTAACAAGTGGATTTATTGAGGGCATTGTCTCACATAGTGTTTACAATCATAAAATATTATGATTTATGGAACATCAACACATTAAACAGTGATCTTGCTGTAAGCATGACATTGTGCATGCATGTGGTATTTAATTAAAATATATTGTTAATTTGTCTACAAAGCAATTCCAGCTTCATTCATTGCTTGCATACTGAGATCAAAGTAAATCCTTGGACAAACAGTACTGTCTGCTTGAATTTATTCAGAATAACCCCTCTCTTCGCAGTTAGACTTCATCATGAAAACCACATGTGTTTTGTCATTTGAATCGCATTCTAATTAAAAACAGCACCATTCTGAAATGAGATTTTGGGCAGGAAAACTTTGATTTCTACAGCTGTGTGCTCTTGAAGCAGTTTATAATGTTCAGGCTATAATTAGCAGGATCTGCTGCTTCTACGTGACATTTAGGGACTGATTTTCACGGACTCGGGGTGAATCTGGAGACCTCTAATAATGGCAGGCGGGATCCAGATGCAGAACTTCCATCTCCAATTCCAGCACCTACCATTTTCACCGATAGGGGAAAATGGACAGGGCATGAGTCACACAGCAAGGTAGTATGGATTCAGCATGTCCGCTTAAGAATAGTGCTCACTTTAAACACACTTATTTTTGCTGTTCCAGAGGCCTTAACTCGTGATACGGGAGTCATATATTTGTGGATGACATATTGCTCATGAAGGACCGACTTTAACTTATTTGAATTCCTAGTTCTTTAAAAATGGAAAAAGTTATGCTACAGCCGTCATTAAGAGTTAAGAAAAATACACACACTGCTGGGCTGCTTTGATTGACAGCTCATCTGGCGTAGCTTAGAAAAGCACATTTCCATCTGCTCCTACAGTTTCAGGAGAGTTCATTGTTGACATTTCTCAAGGGTTGTTATTATTGTTGAGCCCGATATAAATGCTCGACTGTGTTTGGGTCCAAAGACACCTATTTCACCAAAGGGGTTGAGTTCATATTATGATTGCCAGTTTTAAGAGGCTATAAAGGATTATCTTTGATGCTGTTACTGAGTAGGTGTTTATTTTTGGAACATGTCACGGGTGCTTTAAAAGGTGTTTCCCCAAAGTTTCCTGTGGACAGTGTACTGTCATGTGAGAGTGCCTTTAAGAAATGGATGTTTAAGCAATGTACCTTTAAGAAATGCAGTGATGTCAGAGTGTGGGTGGAGCTGGGCTTTAGCTCAGCCATTTTGAAGTTTTTAGTTTCAGTTTGAGGAGAAAGCTGGGAGTGTCTGTGTGTTTTGCTGAGAGCAGCTGAAAAGTGCCGAGCTGGTTTGCTGAAAGCTGCTTGAAAGGAGAAAGTCAGTCCTGAGAAAGCATTTTGAGAAGTGCCTGTGTTGGTTGTGTGCTGCATGAAAATGTGCTGGGACTGCAGGCTGATATATCTTTCCCATCCAACAGAAAATATATATATTCTGTAACCTGGTGTTACTGTTTTTGTGAAGGTGAAGTCGTTTGGATATGTATAGGAACAGTTTGCAGGATTGGGTCCTGTTGTATTATTTTCGGGGTTATCTTTGAAGTAAGGGGTGTTAAGAGATCCAATGTTTATTTAAAAGGTTAATTTGAGTTCACGGAATAAACATTGTTTTGTTTTAAAAACCACGTGTCCATAATTGTAATACCACACCTGGGGAACAAGCCGTGTGCTTCAAAAGCAACAATCCATTAAAGGGGTTGAACTCCATGATACATTTTGGGGTTCTGAAAACACCTCGCCCATAACAGTACTTCTATGTGTCTATATTTTCTTACCCATTGGGTGCAAAATTCAATTTTAAATAATCCAGCAGCAAAATTTAAAAAATAAGAAGTTAGTACATTTCACTCGATTACTCTGGAAGGCATCCAAGAAAAGATAAAGTAACTAACACATACACACACAAAGAATAGTGACAAATGAAGGCAAAATAAAGATATATGATACCTATGAACGTAAATCATGATATTCCAGATTTGGTGTACGCCTGATATGCTTTGAAGTCAAGGTGGTGTATTGTCTGAAGTGAAGGCCTTGAGGTTATCGAGTTGTCTCTGCAGCTGCAATGGCTCCCACCAGAGGTTGCATTAACAGCTCAGCTTAGCAGGTGGATTCAGCTTTTAAATAGTGGAGGGAAAGGTTTTGCAGATGTGGTACTTTAAAACAACCTAGTTACTTACAGCAGAAGATGCCTTTCTCTGTCTCTCCCAGGGTTGAAGTTTATTCAGCAAGGTTCTCTGTGTGGTTCTGGATGAATCTGCCCCACCCCGCCACCCACCACCCACAGGCACAGGACCCCCCGACACCACAGACCTGGAACCCAAACCCCAAGGGACCCCTGTTAGGGAGACCACTACCACATGGCCCTCCCCAATGGAAGACCCTCCACCCAACAGTGCCCCTGCCATTGCCCAGGCAGTGCCAGGGGGCAGTGCTGGGGGGCATTTCTTTTCTACTCATTCATGGGGTGAGAGTATTGTTCGCTGGGCCAGCATTTATTCCCCATCCCATGACCTTCTTCCCCTTGGGGGCTGTAGTTAACTGTGTGCCCCCGGCAGGTTCTCATTGCCAGGTCCTCATTTGTCAGGGCCTTTTGTAAGCCCTGCCGATGTGATGTGACGTTGCCGGGTGTGAAAAATCCTAAAGTGGGAGGATAACATAGCAGGGAACACCGCTAATTATATTTAAATGTATGGTAAGGGGGTTCCCCATCATTCATAGTAGGAATCCCGTTGCGTAATTGGCGGGGAAAATCTGAATGGGGAATCCCACCAGCGTAAAAGCCATTTGAGGACATCCGTTGGATTCTCCATCCTCACTGGTTTTCCTACCCATCGAAAACAAGTGTGGAGAATCCCGCTGTGATGGTCGAGGGGTAAATCTTGCCAATGACACCAGGGAGAACTTTCATGCTCCTCTTTGAACAGTGTCACGGGATCTCCTGCATCAACCTGAGAAGGTAGAAGGTGCTTAACTTTCTCATCGCAACTGGAAGACAGCACTTCCGACAGTGGAGCACTCCCTCAGTACTGCATTGGAGTGTCAGTTTTGAATGCTCAAAATTCTGGAATGGGACTTAAACCCACAACCTTCTAACTTAGATTCAAGTGTGCTATAGCTGAGGCCCTGCAGACCCACCTTGGCTTACCCAAACAATAACATTGATGCAATAATTTCCTTTCGTTTACTGAACAGTGGTTTTTGTTGGGTAGGCAATCATGGCAGCCATTTAGTAATATCAGTAACACACTAACAACAATAATATTATCAACAACAGTTTGCATTCATATAGCACTTTGAATGTGACAAAATGCCCCAAGGTGCTTCACAGAATATAATCAAATTGAGATGTGTGGTGATCACAAGTTAACTAGATGCAATACAACTGAGCAAACACTAGAGGGAGCACGGGAGAGTCATATAAATAGACCGGGACAGGAAGTGAGGACACACTTCACAGAAGGCAGAACTGATAGCAGGACACAGACACACCAGCAAGTAGCACTTGAGGTAGCCGTAGGTAAAGCTCTGAAGAGAGAACGAATTCACAATAAAGCATCTTCTCCACATTTGAGACTATGAGCTTTATTAAGACACGAGGAACAACACAAGATGGACAATGATTCAAAGATCACCAATTTGATAAATTTTCAAAGGTACACACGTTGAAAAGGCATGGAATGGAAAAGGAGCAGGCATAGTCTCGATTGGCCCTTCAGCTTTGAGAGTCTGCTCACCAACCTTACTTGGACAGGAAACTTGTCTCCTTGCCAATTAAACAGGCCCACTAGACAAAATTCCGATGAGCGATAGTTTCCCTTTGGAGTCAGGATCCAGACTAAGAAACAATCCCAGTTCTGGGGCGGGATTCTCCCCTACCCGGCGTAAGGGGGGTCGCGGCATAGGGGAGTGGCGCCAACCACTCCGGGGTCAGGCCTCCCCAAAGGTGGAGAATTCTCCCCACCTTTGGGGGCTAGCCCCGCGCCAGAGCGGTTGGCACCAGAAGACTGGCGCAAAAAAACAGCGCCCCCGGCAGCGGGGCTGGCCGAAAGGCTTTCGCCGGTCCGCGCATGCGCCGGCAGTGACGTCAGCGGCTCACCGGCGCATGCACGATGTGGGTTTCTCTTCCGCGGCCGCCATGGCGGAGAAATGAGTGCACCCAGGGCACTGGCCCGGAGTCTGAGCGGGGGGCCCCGATCGCGGGCCAGGCCACCGTGGGGGCACCCCCCGGGGTTCGATCTCCCCCCGCCCCCCCCCCCCCAGGACCCTGGTGCCCGCTCGCACCGCTGTTTCACCGTTACAGAGATGGTTCAAACCTCAGCGGCGGGAGAGGCCTCCCAGCGGCGGAACTTCGGCCCATCCGGGCTGGAGAATCACCGCAGGGGCTTCGCCGATCGGAGTGGCGAGATTCCCGCCACCGCCACTTCCCGGGTGGCGGAGAATCTCTGCCATGGCGGGGGCGGGATTTTCGGCGGCCCCAGGCGATTCTCTGACCCTGCTGGGGGTCGGAGAATTTCGCCCTTGGTTCCCAGCTTCAAAGTGAAAATTCATCTTATTGTCTTCGGTATCCACCACTAACCCTCTTCCTAAGACATCCTCTCTTTTTTTTAAATAAATTTAGAGTACCCAATTCATTTTTTCCAATTAAGGGGCAATTTAGTGTGGCCAATCTACCTAGACTGCACATCTTTGGGTTGTGGGGCGAAACCCATGCAAACACGGGAGAATGTGCAAACACCACACAGCCAGTGACCCAGAGCCGGGATCGAACCTGGGACCTCAGCGCCTTGAGGCAGCAATGCTAACCCCTGTGTCACCGTGCTGCCCTAGACATCCCTTCTTCCTGGTTACTGTCTGCAGCTGAACAGGACAGTCCCCAACATTGGTGTCCTATTTGATCCCAGGGTGATGTTCTGATTACATATCTGTGCCAACACCAAGACCAGTTAATTTCCACCTCAGTTATGTGGCCTGATTCTGCCCCTACTCAGCACAACCTTTGCTGAAACCCTTGCCCATGCCGTTGTTACCTTTTGACTATTGTAACAAAGATCTGGCCGGCCTCTGATTTTCTACTCTGGCAAACTTAAGGTAATCTAAAACTTTGCTGCCTGTCCCATTCACCCAACTGCTCACTGACCTGCAATGCTCCTGGTCAAGCAATGCCTCAACTTAAAGGTTTTCATCCTCAGATTCCATCCTTGACCACCCCTATCTCTCTAACCCGTTGCAACCCTAAACTGCCCGAGATATCTGGGTTCCTCCAATTCGAACTGCTTGGGTATGCACGATTTTAATTGTTCTAACATTAGATAATTATCTGATAATTATTCCGATAATTACCCAGTTCCCTTTTGAAAACCGCTGGAGACACAGGCAGGCAAGTCATTGTAGATCCAAACCACTTGTTGGATAAAGAAGGCTTTCTTCATGTCAGGTCTGGTTCTTTTGTTAATCACCTTAAGATTCTCAACCTTCTGCTGATGGGAATAGTTTCTTTCTATTTATGGGGCGGAATTCTCCCCTACCTGGTGGGGCGGGGGGTCCCGGCATAGCGGAGTGGCGCCAACCACTCCGGCGTCGGGCCTCCCTAAAGGTGTGGAATTCTCCGCACCTTTAGGGGCTAGGCCCGCTCCGGAGTGGCTCCCGCTCTGCTGATGGCGCCAAAACTGCCGCCAACGGCCTTTGGCGCTACGCCACCTGGCGGCGGGGCTGGCCGAAAGGCCTTCGCCGGTCCGTGCATGCGCCGGAGCATCAGCGCCGCTGACATCACCACCGGCGCATGCGCTGTGGAGGGGGTCTCTTCCGCCTCCGCCATGCTGGAGGCCGTGGCGATGGCGGAAGAAAAAGAGTGCGCCCACGGCACTGGCCCGCCGGCCGATCGGTGATCCCCGATCGCAGGCCAGGCCACCGTGGGGCACCCCCCGGGGTCCGATCGGCCCGCGCCTCTCCCCCCCCCCCCCCCCCCCCCAGGGCCCCAGGCGCCCGTTCGTGCTGCCAATCCCACCGGCACAGAGGTGGTTTAAACCACGTCGGCGGGATTGGCCTGTCAGCGGCGGGACATGATTCCCGCTCCCGCCGAGTCCCGGGTGGCGGAGAATTCCGGCCACGGCAGGGGCGGGATTTACGCCGGCCCCAGCCGATTCCCCGACCCTGCGGGGGGTCGGAGAATTCCACCCATGGTCTCCAAACCCCCTCATAATTTTGAACATGTCTAACAAATCTCTTTCAACATTCGCTTCTTCAAGGAGAACAGCTCTGAAGAAGGGTCATAGGGGCCTGAAACACTGACTCTAGTTTTTAACTCCACAGATGCTGCCAGACCTGCTGAGGTCTTCTAATATTCACTGTTTTTGTTTGAGAACAGCCCCAGCTTCACCAATATATCCACAAAACTGACGTCGCTCATACTTGGAACCATTCTTATAAAACCTTTCTGCACCCTTTCTAAAACTTTTACATCCTTCCCATTGAGGCTGAACCAGTGGATTCTCCGTGTCTGAGACTTGATGCTGCGGCAGGATTTGTGACCTTTCACAATAGCAAAACTGCTAGCACAGGCATCATGTGGAACGCAATCGATTTCAAAGAAAAACGGTCCAGTATTTGCCGGATCCGTGATTGCTCCCTGGGAGGCTGACAAGCTGCAGCGCATATAAACATTACAATCCCCTTGCACACTCATCCCAGCCAACAAGATTGCACTGGCTGTGCTGGTCGTACAACTGATGGGCTGGCTGGGGCCAGAGTGCACCTAGGGGGGTAGCCTGAGGGGACACATATACAACCCGTGGCCCTAAATTCACAGTGGGTTGTCAGCGGCGTGCACAGCTGCATGGCTGCCTTTCCGGCTGCGGCATTGATTTTCTCTGCTCCTCCACCCCAAACCCACAGACCACCTCCTGGCCACCCCCAGCTACTCCCCCCGGCCCTGACAGAAGCCCCGCGACCAGTGGCACAAATGTCAGCAAACTATAGCGATGTTGGACATTTTTCATCCACTTTCCCTCAGCAACCACGATGCCAGTTTCACAATTTTTAAAAGCGCAAGTGAACCGTGCCGTCGGGAACCCGGAGAATCTTGGAGGCCTCCGGGAATACCGGGTTAGGCCTGCTAAAGATATGCAAACAGTGTTTACATGCATTCCGGACTAGATTGACGCCTCTGTCATGGTGACGGAGAATTGTGATTTGGCGTCAAATCGGTGCCAGCCGCAATTTTGGCCAATGGATAAAACACAGGATTCAGTTTAATTTATCAACTGCTTTCTCAATCTGCCCTGCCACCTGCAATGATTCATGCACAGAAACACCCAGGTCTCTCTGCTCCTGAATTACTTTCAGAATTGTACCCTTTATTATTTGTTACCTCTCCTCATTCTTCTGACCATAATGTATCAATTCATATTTCTATCCATTAAATCGCATCTGCCATGCATCTGTCTAGACCTTGTTGAAACCTATCATGACTCTTCTCACAGTTCACAATAGTTCTGAGACTTGCATCACCTCCAAATTTTGAAATTGTGCCCTTTACACACAGGCCTAAGTTATTCATGTTACTCAAGAAAAGCAGTGATCCCTTCATATACAATACCCTAGTCAGAAGTAAGTAAAGTGTTCTGTAATTCATGTTTTCAATAGGGTAAAATAGTAATGGCATTGTTGTATAATGAATTTCTAGCTATGCTAAAGACTAATATTTCGAAATGAAAAATACTTCAAAAATATTTCAAAAATTCAAAATAATGGGGCTGGATTCTCTGACCCCCCGCCAGGTGGGAGAATCACTGGGGGTCGGCATGAATCCCGCCCCCGCCGTCCTCCCAATTCTGCCGACCCCCAAAAACCGGCCTGGCATGAGTCGCGTCACCCGCCATGGAGAATGGCGGGGACAGGTGAGACTCAATGGGTGCCGGGGCTGCCCGAAATCTCCAGCCCGCGATGGGCCGAAGTCCTGCCCGTCTGTTGCCGGTCCCGCTGGTGTAAATTGGAGTAGGTCCCTTACCAGCGGGACCTGGTGGCGTGGGCTGGCTCCGGGGTTCTTGGGAAGGCGCGGGGGATCTGGCCCCGGGAGGTGCCCCCACGGTGGCCTGGCCCGCGATCGGGGCCCACTGATCCGCGGGCGGGCCTGTGCCGTGGGGGCACTCTATCCTTCCGCACTAGAGGCTGTGGTCCTCCAACATTCCCGGTGCGGAAGTGAATCCCTCTGCGCATGCGCAGGGATGACACCAGCACGTGCTGGCGCTCCCGCGCATGCGCCGACTTGCGCCGGCTGGCGGAGGCCCTTCGGCGCCAGTTGGCGAGGCGGCAAGCCCCTTTCCTGCCAGCCGGCGGGGCGCCAACCACTCCGAGGCGGGCCTAGCCCCTGAGGATGTGGAGGATTCCACACCTTTGGGGCGGCCCAATGCCGGAGTGGTTCACGCCACTCCGTCCCGCCGGGACCCCCCGCCCCGCCGGGTAGGGGTGAATCCCGGCTAAAATTTCAGAATTAGGGTGGCACAAATGTTAGCACTGCTACCTCACAGCACCAGGGACCCGGATTCAATTCCAACCTCGGGTGACTATTTGTGTGGAGTTTGCACGTTCTCCCTGTGTCTGCGTGGGTTTCCTCCGGGTGCTCCGGTTTCCTCCCACAGTCCAAAGATGTGCAGGTTAGGTGGATTGGCCATACTAAATTGCCCCTTGGTGTCCAAAAGATGAGGTGGTGTTACTGGGATAGGGTGGGCCTAGGTAGGGTGCTCTTTCACAGAGTATGTGCAGACACGATGGAACAAACAGCCTCCTTCTGCACTGCAGTGATTCTATAATTCTATGGCTCGAAGTAAAATGCCGACTGGCACCAACATTTTTCACTTAAAAAGGGTAGTTTTACTGTTGTTGGGGGGTTAAAATAAATAAGAAATAGATAAACAACACAATAGTAAATTTAGAAATTATATGGCCAATATGCCGGTGTTTTATTATAAGCCATGTTGGGTGGAGTTTGTGTTTGGGGGGGAATGATGGTTATTTTGTTGCGTGTTCGGGTGGATGTTATTGTTGAAAAGTGTTAAAATTATAAATGCTTCAATAAAATATTTTTTAAAAAAAATAAACTGCTCCGCCCATTGACAGTCTGTGTAGATTAATCAGGGGAGCTTGTTTGGCTCTCTTTATCTGTTTGTAAAATGTGCTTGATTGAACAATTCTGTTATCTGAGGCAATGAGTGGAGGAGCTCCTTGTGAAACCTAAACTCTGCCTGACGTTTGACTTTGTCTTAATTGAGGCAGATTTTACTTCCTGTGACGGTGTCATGGTGGGGTGGGGTGGGGTGAATGAAGCAGGAAATTAAGGGTGAGATTCTCTGGCCTCCCCGCAGTGGATTTCTCAGCAGTAGGAGGCTACCGCCGATTGTCGGCGCATGATCTTCTCATCCTGCTGCTGTGAATGGGATATCCTATTGAATCCACCCCATACCGCCGCAAAACCCACAGGGGCAAAATCCCCTTCGGCATGGACAGTCAGAAGATCTCACCCTCTCACCCTAAGTGTGAACAGGTGGAAGCAGAACAGCCGACTTGGTACAGTAGATGTCAAAAACAGAAGGCAAAAGACTCAACTCTTTTTCCAGCAAGGAGTTCCAAGAGTTTGTGCACTAAAAACAATAAAGTGTAGCGGAGCACACACACTTTAAAAACCAGCAATGCACTTTCAAGGGCTCAGATACAAGCACAATAAATACACTTGAACAGGTTTAAGAATGAATACATCTTCAATTGAGCAGTTCCCTCATTCACCATTCTGTTTATTCCAAGACACCTTGAGAGGCAAAAAGAGGAACTTTTGGCTGGAAATCAAATATCAAATCTAATTGTTTCCTAAATAGAAAAGCATCTTCACTTCATTATTTTACAATTATTTTTGATCCAAACATGTGCTAATTTAACTTTACAATTCTTTCCAGAATTCTGTTTTTTTTTCCCATTCGGGGTGGAAGTAAATATTTTCTGTTTCTTTTACCGATCAGGTAATTTAGCTTGCCGAATATTATTTCACTATCTTCCGCTCCATGAACTAGATCCAACTTCTTGAGTGTGTGCAATCTTGTATATTTCTAAACACATGGCTGAAAGTTGGTACCTGGTGACCTTCTACTGATTAATATTAAGAATCTGTCAAGAACTCCTGGATTTCAGATCAATATGTTTATGCCTCAGTAAACCACTCGCATCCTGTTCGCAAATCATTTAAAAACAAAACTAACTACTCCCCTGTTTCAGCCAAGTTTTCATCTTATTTTGTGCTCTGATTTCCCATTTTCTGACTAAGTACTGAAGTTTTGAGTCTGCATACATCAGGCCTCTCGCTACCCTCCCGACAATCCTTTTTAATTAGTTTATGCATATTTATGTTCACCCCTGTGAACCGTTTCACATTTTTGCAGGGTTTATGGACTGGTTGCTTGAGATAAGAACTCAATTCACGGGCAACACGTTTTAATGTAATTATTCTTCTCAATTCATTTCTGATTAATTTGTTTTTGGTAATTCATTTCGAGTCATGCTTGTTTGGCTTACACTTGCCTGCCCAGGTATATATTTACCCTGCACTTTGTTTTGAAAGGTGATCTACTTATCCTCTACTGAAATGTTGTTGAAAAAAAAACCATTCACTGACCCATTCATTTATAGAAGCTTTTTCTTCTTTTGAAGTTAGCTGTTTATGAAATTATACATCTGGTTCCCAGTCTTCCGGTGTTTGAGTCCTATGTTGAGCCTGATCACTGTGGCCGCTATTGTCCAACAAAGCAAGCCTTCCATTTCCTGTGTGTTGTCAGGGTCACTTACCATGAACAGGTCAAGATGCGTATTGGCCTCTTGTGCCTTTTCTTATGCACTGGGTCAAGAAGCCTTGAGATTTGCACAGTACCAAGAATGCACAGGGTCTGACTTACAAATACAATGCTGTTAGAGACATCACATTAAAACATATCGCGTATGAATTGAGTTCCTATCTAAAGCAACCAGTATGGATTGGGGTGTACATGCATAATGTGAAAATATTGGCAAGTGTTCTGTTATAATGCAATACTTGGATCAATTAGGCAAAATAAATTAAGACATATTTTTGTTCTGTTGAAGTAGAACTAACTGGTCAGTTTACTATAATTTGTTGCACTATTGGAGTTCCTTTTTACTGCTTTGATCTCCCTCTGCCTGAAATAATAATTAGTGCTGACTTAGAATGAAATTTCATTTTTTTTCACTATTTTAGGGCATTTATGCTGAACCATTTTAATTGATGAGAAGCATGCATACTTCACAGTGCAAAACTGTGTACTGTTCTTCAGTTGGGTAAGAGCTTTGAAATTACCCCAGGAAATGGCAACAGCACCCATTGAAGTGTACCTGTAGCCTGGTATTTAAGCAAGATTTGAAAGTTCACGAGACCTCCTCAGGAAACGTATTAATGTTCCCAACATTAGACAGGCAGTGCTCTATAGCAATGTTAAAACCAACTGGCTGTTGAGAGAAATTCTGTGCCTGTGTACAAGCGCACATGAGCTGTGTGAGCTCCATTACCCCAGGGAGAAAGTAAAGTGGAACCCAACAGTGTAACTTCCCCCTCACATCCTCACATTGCAAGGTCTCTTTCTTATTTCCATGAAGTCTGGAGTCGATTATAATGGCACCTCTGGTTAAGAATATCATCTATATTCAGAGTCGCGATCTGCAAAATCTTTATTCTGAAGATCGGCTTTTGTCTTTTACCCCACTTCCTTTCAGCCGAGAATCACAATGGGTTCATTTGTTTAATAGAAAGCTGCTGTTGATGAGTTTGGGTTGTTGGTTCAGGGCAAACCTGCAATTATGGAGCTTGTTTATTTTAGTAAAATGTAGAGCAAGGCAGTGTTTAAAGATTTTGAATTTCACAAGCACCATCTCTTCTTTCCCGTTTACAGTTGGAATAAATGTTGACATTCATGAAACATTCATGTGATGGGTTTTCATTTGTGTTTCTTCATTGATTATTCCGTGAAGTTTGCCTCTATTATAACAGCCCTTATTTAATTCTGCAGTTTCTCTGTCAGTCCTCAATACCCTCCTGTTAACGGTTGCCTTCACAAAGGTATGACTCTTTTATTAACCATGCCCAACTCTTCAGAAGGACTTTCACTGGATGAAGACAGAATCTTTATATCTTTTCATTCCCACCTCCCATCCCCATTAACCAGTAAACGTGCAGAAGTGAATCCATCTGAAATCATGAAGAGTGTCAGGGTTGTTGAGATCAGTTACATGTTTCACTTTTTGTAACACCCTGATAATTTCAAACGTATCTATTTCTACACCCTTTACAGATGAATATGGATGCGACTGCAGCATTTCTGTTTAAGAGGTCAACTAGCAGGCACGATCTTTGGACAGAGTAGAGGGGCTGGACGGAATAGATAGGGAGAAACTGTTACCGTCTGTTAAAGAATCAAGAGCGAGAGGCCACGGGCTGGATTCTCTATTATTGGGACTATGTCCCCACGCCGTCGTAGAAAAACTGGTGAAAAGGGCCACATATTCTGAGCCCTGCAGAGGGCTAGCAGGTACCCGGAGTAAATTTAGCAGCTTTTGCTGCAGATACGGCCCCCCCGCACTTCTGGGTCAGAGGTCACGCATGCGCATGGGTGTGGCCTCCAGCGGCCACGCCGTGCTCCATGGCAGACTCAGACTAAACACTAAAAATAGACCCCCAATCGCCCAATCGGCCGTGCCCCCGACCCTGACCGCCCGCCCAAACATTACCCGGCCGCATATAAGGCCCCCCCCCCGCTCTCTGACCGGCCCACCCCCGGCAGGGCGGCCGTGGACTGAGTCCGCAGCTGCCACGCTGGTTTCCCGACCGGCAGGACCACATTAGATCCATGCCGTCGGGACTTCGTTTGGTCGAGGGTGGAGAATGCAACAATCACCCCAGGTAGGTGCTATGCAGCGGAGTACGCCGCTTTTCAGAGCCCGCAGAATCGGGGAACTGGCGCCGGTCACGATTCCGTGAAAGGAAATGCATTCTCCTCCCTGGCGACCCCCGGGTTTCGGCATCAGGGTGTGGAGAATCCAGCCCCACATGTTCAAAGTAATTTGCAAAAGAAGCAAAATGTGATGTGAGAAAGAAATTTTTCACACAGCATGTAGTTCAGGTCTGGAACGCACTGCCTGGAAGTGGGGTGGAGTAGGTTCAATCGAGGCATTCAAGAGGGCATTAGATGATTATTTTAATAGAAACAATGTGCAGGGGTACAGGGAAAAGGCTGGTGAATGGCACTAAGTCATAATATTCACAACACGTGTGGCCCGTGGGCACCGCCATCTTACCTGCCTCAGAACCAATGGGTGCCACCACCCTGCCTGCCCCAGGACACATGCATCCCAAGGGTCTCGCCATCTTGCCTGGCCCGGGACACGTGCAGCCCGTGGGCACTGCCATCTTACCTGCCTCACGACCCCTGCCCGTCGGATGTATTATACTGCATATATGGGTTTTATGTAAGGCCCTGTACTACAGATATGGGGTTAGATCCCAGCCTGCTGGCTCCGCCCAGTAGGCAGAGTATAAATATGTGTGTCCTTCGTACAGCAGCCATTTCACCAGCTGCTGTAGGAGGCCACACATCTCTGTATAATAAAGCCTCGATTACATTCTACTCTCGTCTTCTCGTAATTGACAGTGCATCACACACACATAAAATTACAGCTTGGCACCTTGACCATGCCAAAGTGGCACACTGGCAGTACCACCTGGGTACCACCAGACTGGCACTTAGGTGGTTCTGCCAAGGTCCCCAGGTGGCACCAGCAGTGCCAGGGCACCACCCTGCCCAAAGGGCACACAGCTGCGGGGGTCTCCGATCCCCTGGGGAACTCCCCACGAGTGCCATTTTGTCTGGTTCCCATTTATGGGAACTAGAGCCGAACGACACCGACTCAAGTTCTGCGAGGCAAAGGGAATGAATCCCAAAGCCTCAGGTACCTCGGGAATCTGCACATTAGTCAAAATAGCTGTCTAGGTCTAATATGTAGATTTGCCAAAAAGTTACCCCAGCCACAATGGGCAGAATTTACATCGCAATGTCTTGCGAGACCGCGTTGAATCTCACGAGGCATTTCGAGCTGGGTAGATCCCGGGAGTGGGGTCTCCCGGCTTTTATCGGCCACGCTGCACCATGGCGATCTACTTTTCTGGTGCAGCGTGGCCACTGGAGCGCGCCCAGTGGCTTTTTCCAAGGACACATCAGTTTGGATGGCGCGTTTCCCACAATTAGTATTTAATTATTACAACAATCAATAATTAAAGTTAAAGCCCAACAATTAGTTGTCTTTTAAAGTAAATGGAATGGGAACCGTTGACATTTTGGGTGTCTGGCATTAACTTTTTATGCATTTCCATTCTCATTATTCAGTAAATCAAAAAGAAAGTAAAACGCATGGCAAACTGGGAATTCAGTGCGCAATAGAATGATCAAATAAATCAAATAGAGTGATATTTCTACTTAATTACTTGCCCATGTATCACCCTGTTTGCGAGGCTAAAGGTACCTGATGTTAAATAAGATTGGAAAGGAGGTAGTCACAAACAGGTCAAGAGAAGATTTTAGCAGCCTGCACCGATTCAGGTGAATAATATTACCATAGAGACAGAGTGATGGAAGAGAGTACTTTGTTTCCGCTGTGATGGATCATGTGACTGATATATGAGGAGCAGCGACAGAGGACAGAAACCTTCAGCAAGATCAATTCCATTGCACTGTAGCCTGGATATTGTTTGTCCCATTCATAAAACTGTACACCCACAGTCACTAATTTAGCACATCCATTTGGTCTCACAAAAATACTTTTTTTTCAGAGGTTATATTTAAGATTACTTTCGTTAAAGCTTGTTGAAAATTAATTTCGGAGAACGGCTCAATAAAACCTACAGGAAGCACAAGACTGTAAACGTCGGTTATGGTTAAACTGTGATGACCCCCATGGTCAAATAAGCTGCTGACTCTCAGTGACTTGTACATTGATGTACAGCATGAGGTGCTGCAGAGTGGCTGGCATTGGAGACAAAAGTCCATATCGACAGTAAAGGAAGCAGTGCAAAGAGGAAAAACTGATAGCCAGGTGAATTGGATCACATTTACACTCAGCCGACTTCAATATCACAATAATAAAATACGTAGAGGCACTGAACTGCATTAATGGGGATGAAAAAAATAAGTACTTTGGATGTTCTTTTCAATAATCTACTTTTCTATACGGTATTTAGTTCAGATTGCAGGCACTTGGTAATAAGCTCTTCAGCTGTGAGCACGACAAGCAATTTTCCGCTAAACTTAGTTTATGAGATTCGAACGTGTACTTCAATAATTTGAAGTGCTCGCTGATCTGTGCCTCTCCTGATGTTCCTCAGTAATGCTGAAGCACTGCTTTGCAAGACATCTCTCCCAGTATTCAAGGCATTGGAACATGTTGTTTTACCTGGAGATTGATCAGTCAAAAACTGTTATCAAGTGCTGTCATCTCCAGGCTTCCAAGTATTTTTTATTCATTTACGGGATGTGGGTGTCGCTGGTTAGGCCAGCATTTGCTGCCCATCCCTAATTGACCCTCAGAGGGTGGTGGTGAGCTACCTTCTTGAACCGCTGCAGTCGCTGAAGTGTAGGTACACCCACAGTGCTGTTAGGGAGGGAGCTCTAGGATTCTGACCCAATGACAGTGAAGGAACGGCGATATATTTCAAAGTTGGGGTGGTGAGTGACTTGGAAGGGAACCTCCAGGTGGTGGAGTTTTTTAATATTTTAATATTTTTTAATATTCAATAATGGATTCAGACAAAAATTCCATATTACATTTCCAACAACACGAGGGAAATAATTCATAGAAACTAGCATTGAAACTAGGAGCAGGGGTAGCCCACTTTTTGGGTGCCCCCTCATCCACCAACCTTGCTGAGGCTCCTGGGAAACCCCCCTTAAATCCCATCCCCATCATCTCCAATTGATACAGCCCCTCCGGGCCCAACCCCCGGCGGTGACATCCTGGCACTCAGGAACCCTCGCACCCTGGCTGTTCCTCTGGTGCTCTGTCAGTACTCCTGGCAGCCTGGTAATGTTGCCCAGGCACCCTTGCAGTGCCAGTGTAGCTCTAATGCCCTGCAAGCCCCCTCCCCTGAGTTGCCGTTACATTGGTCCACATTTGTGTAGACCAGTACTAAACGTGCCGTGGTGAGGTCTTGCAGGTGCGAATGTTGAATCTTGCTGGGTGAGGGTGAATCTGCCGTCCGGGTAATTAAATGAGCCTACATGCTCATTTAAATATACAGATCTGGATCATGCACAGCGAGAGTGAGATCCAGATCGGGCCAGGTTAAGCGAATTGGACAACTCGCAATCAGCCCAGCACCCAGAGCAGATCGCAATTTGGGACTCTCCTGGGATTCATCCAGCCCGCCTGGATCCACACTGGGTACAACGTGATTACTGAATCACTCCCCTGATCTTTAATCGCAAATTGCAGACCCTCCCCCTCCCCGTCCTCCTGCAGCTGAGTTATTTGCTCCGAAGTAAAATTCAGGAGGATGCAGCATTATTACCATCCTGAATACTTCATAGGGTATAATGCCATCGGCGATGTCCAGCCTCGGAATCGAGATTGACCTCAGAAAGGGCACAGCGCCGATTCAACAGAAATAGAAAATAAGAACCATTTGGCCCTTTGGGATCGGCGGAGAACCGGGGTTGCAGCCTTTTTGGTTGGCTGGGTGGTGACGGTCGGGGTGGGTATGGGGGTGGACTCCGGGGGTGTTTCGGTCCGAGCTCCATTCCTGACCGGTGCGATGGGCGAAGGGGGCGCAGGAAACCTATAGGCACGGGGGCGCAGGGCGTGGGCAGGAAACCTATAGGCACGGGGGCGCAGGTCACGGGGGGTCGGGAGGGGTGTAGTGTGAGCGGTACCTCGGCGGTGGTGGTGGTGGTGGTGGATCCTGCAGGCGCCAGGTCCCGGAGGGAAATGGTGTCCTGACGGCCGTCGGGGTATTCAATAAAGGCGTAGTGTGGGTTTGAATGTAGCAGTAGTACTCTCTCTACTAGTGGGTCCGTTTTGTGTGTCCGGACGTGCTTCCGGAGGAGAACTGGGCCCGGTGTCCTCAACCAAGATGACAGCGAAGCCCCCGTGGTAGTGCCCCTAGAGAAAACAAATAATCGTTCGTGCGGGGTCTGGTTAATGGCAGTGCACAGGAGGGACCTAATTGCATGGAGCGGGTCGGGGAGGACCTCCTGCCAGTGGGAGGTCGGGAGATTCCTGGACCGTAGGGTCAGTAGGACGGTCTTCCAGGCCATCGCGTTCTCCCTCTCCACTTGCCCGTTCCCCCTGGGGTTGTAGCTGGTAGTCCTGCTCGAGGCGATGCCCTTGTCGAGCAGGTACTGACGCAGCTCATCGCTCATGAAGGACGAACCCCTGTCGCTGTGTACGTAGCTGGGGAAACCGAACAGGGTGAAGACACTGCAGGGCTCTGATGACTGTGCAGGAGGTCATATCGGGGCACAGGATGGCAAAGGGGAAGCGGGAGAATATGTCTATGACGTTGAGGAAGTACACATTTCGATTGGTCGAGGGGAGTGGCCCTTTGAAATCGATGCTCAGGCGTTCAAAGGGCCGGGATACCTTTACCAGGTGGGCCTTGTCTGGTTTATAGAAGTGCGGTTTGCTCTCCGCGCAGATCGGGCAATCCCTGGTGGTGGCTTTTACCTCCTCGGTGGAGAAAGGCAGATTTCGGGCTTTGACGTAGTGGACGAGCCGGGTGACCCCCGGGTGGCAGAGGTCGTTGTGGATAGCCTTCAGGCGGTCGTCTTGTGTGCTGGCACATGTGCCGCGGGACAGGGCATCTGGGGGCTCGTTGAGCTTCCCCGGTCGATATATGATGTCATAATTATAGGTGGAGAGTTTGATCCTCCACCGCAGGATTTTATCGTTTTTTATTTTGCCCCTTTGCGAGTTGTCGAACATGAAGGCAACCGATCTTTGGTCGGTGATGAGGGAGAACCTCCTACCTGCGAGGTAGTGCCTCCAGTGCCGTACTGCTTCCACAATGGCTTGAGCTTCTTTTTCGACTGAGGAGTGTCGAAGTTCCGAAGCGGAGAGGGTCCGGGAGAAGAAAGCTACTGGTCTCCCTGCCTGGTTCAGAGTGGCGGCGAGAGCGACCTCTGAGGTGCCGCTCTCCACCTGAAAGGGGACAGATTCATTCACCGCCCGCATGGCGACTTTGGCGATGTCCTCCTTGATACAGTTGAAGGCCTGGCAGGCCTCAGCTGACAGTGGGAAGAGTGTGGTCTTAAATAGTGGGCGGGCTTTGTCCGCATACTGGGGGACCCACTGGGCGTAATAAGAGAAGAATCCCAGGCACCTCTTGAGGGCCCTGGGACAATGAGGGAGAGGGAGTTGTAAGAGGGCGCATACGGTCCGGGTCGGGGCCCAGTACTCCGTTTTCCACGACATAGCTGAGGATGGCTAGTCTGGTAGAGCGGAAAACGCATTTCTCCTTATTATAGGTGAGATTGAGTTTCTGGGCGGTTTGGAGAAATCGGCGTAGGTTGGCCGCAGATGGTGGCATTGCCCAAGTATGGAAATGTGGCCCGCAGCCCATAATGGTCCACCATTCGGTCCATTGTTCGTTGGAACACCGAGACCCCATTCGTGACGCCAAAGGGGACCCGGATGAAATGGAAGAGGCGGCCATCTGCCTTGAACGCCGTGTTGTGGCGTTCCACCGGGCGGATTGGGCGCTGGTGGGATGCAGACTTCAGATCCAGCTTGGAGAATATGCGGTACTGGGTGATCTGGTTGACCACGTCTGCAATTCTGGGGAGGGGGTATGCATCGAGGTGCATGAACCGGTTATTGGTTTGGCTATAATCAACCACCATCCAGAACTTTTCCCCGGTCTTGACGACCACCACCTGAGCTCTCCAGGGGCTGTTACTGGCCTCTATGACTCCCTCATGTAGGAGCCGCTGGACTTTGGCTCTGATGAATACTCTGTACCCCCTGCTGCGAGTAGCTACTGGTTTACAGTTAGCCGTTAGGTTGGCGAAGAGTGGAGGGGGGTCGATTTTTAGAGTCGCTAAGCTGCATATAGTGAGTGGAGGTAGGGGTCCGCCGAAGCTGAGTGTGAGGCTCTTGAGGTTGCATTGGAAATCGAGCCCGAGTAAGAGTGGGGCGCAGAGGTCGGGGAGTACGTACAGCTGGAAATTAGAGTAGCTGGCGTCCTGAATTGTTAGGGTCGCGACGGTGCGCCCTTGTATTTGGACCGAGTGTGAGCCCGAGGCGAGGGAGATAGTTTGCCGTGCAGGGAAGATAGGGAGCGAACAGCGTCTTACCAGGTCAGGATGTACGAAGCTCTCAGTGCTCCCGGAGTCGAAAAGGCACGGTGTCTTGTATCCGTTGATTTGAACGGACATCATCGAGCTCTGGAGGTGCTTCGGACGCGACTGGTCCAACGTGACTGCGTTGAGTTGCGGGTAGTCGGCGGCTCGATCAGCAGTGCTGGAGTGGCCCCATGATGACTGTCCGCGGAGATTGTAGTCGTCGAGGTGAACATCGGGCAATGGCCAAAATGGCGGCCCCCGTTGATTGCACGTGGCGGGCGATGAAGAAGATGGTGTCCAAGATGGCCGCCCCCGTGGATCGCACGTGGCGGGCGGTGAGGAAGATGGCGCCCAAGATGGCGGCTCCCATGACTCGCACATGGCCAGCCGCGTGGGGGAGGATTGCCAAGATGGCGGCCCCCATGAGTCGCACATGTCGGGCGGAGGCGGAGGTGGCAGACATGCTGCAACGTTGCGGGGCCTGCAAATTGGGGGAGCGATTGTTCTGGACTGCGGGGGAGTTAGAGGGTTTCGATTTCGCCAGGCATACTCTGGCATAATGTCCTTTTCGGCCGCAGCTGCTGCAGGTCGCGTTGCGGGCCAGGCAGTGCTGCTGTGGGTGTTGGGGCTGGCCACAAAAATGGCACGCTGGCGCTCCATAGTGAGTGGGTGGCCGCGCGGCACAGGCCTGGGGAGTCGCTGGTCGGGGGTCCACGATGGGGTCGCTTGGTCCGCGGGGAATGAGTTTAGACTTTGGAACGCAATCTCCATAGTAGTTGCTAGCTCTACCGTGTCCTCCATGTTCTGGGCCCCTTTCTCGAGTAGTCGCTGGCGCACATAGTTAGACCGGAGCCCCTCAACGTACATATCACGGACAGCAAGTTCCATATGCTGGGAGGCCGTTACAGCCTGAAAGTTGCAGTCCCGAGCAAGGGCTTTTAAGTCACGCAGGAAGTCTTCGAGTGACTCTGCGGGCTGCTGGCGGTGGGTAGTGAAAATGTGCCACGCATAGACCTCGTTTACCGGCCTCACGTACAATCGGTCGAGCATAACAAGGGCCTCAGTATAGGAGTCGGTACAATCGAGTTGCGTAGAGATGCTATGGTTCACCTGTGCGTGCAGTAGGCTGAGTTTCTGCTCCTCTGTAGTCTCGGAGGTGGTTGATGCAGCCAGGTAGGCCTTGAAACACCGAAGCCAGTGTAGGAAGATTTCCTTCGCCTCTGCAGCCTGCGGGTCAAGTTCTAGTCGATCAGGTTTGAGGGCTGATTCCATAGTAGTTTTCCTCAAGTTTTCTAAGACTATTAAATTGATGTGACCATCAATTCACTTGAGACACGATTAGAAGTAAACTGTGGTTTTAATAGTCTTACAACTGAGCCTGCCTGTGACCAGAAGAACTGAGGGCAGGCTCACACGGCTGCAGCAACTTATACTTCCAGTAGTGGGAGGGGCCATGGGCGGAGCCATGGGCAGAGCCGAGGGTGGAGCCCTGTACAAGCTCCTCATCTCCCCCTATGGGCAGAGCCGCGCAACGGCTCACAGACAGAGCCCACAAGGACGCAATACCATACAATACAATACAGTGTGAATTACATTCACCACAGTGACTTGGCCTCCACAGCCTTCTGTGGTAGTGAATTCCACTGGTTGACGTCCTCTGAATGAAGAAGTTTCACCTCATCTCAATCCGAAATGGCCGACCCCAAATGATAACGGCCGCCTCACCCCACCTACTCTTCAGGAACTCTCTGCCCCCCGGCCATTCTCCACCAGCTCTCCACAAACCATCCCGCCCACTCTCCCCCCCCCCCCCCCCTCCCCCTCTCTAACCCACCCACCAAATCACAAACCCACTCTTCCATGAGAAATTGTGACTGTTGGGTCAGTCCTTTGATTAAAAACCCTGGTCGAAAGGGCTGATTGCATCGGCTGCTGGAGCCTGGGGACTCTGTGTTACATCATTGTCACATTCTGCTTTTTCAAATTAATACTTGACTCATGACAAAATTGAAAACACGATTCCACTGCTCTGTCGTTTAGTAGTTCTCGTTAGAACGAGCAGTAAAAGCTCTGATGTGGTGAGGTCTTCACTTAGAGAGAATAACTGGATAAGAAATTAATTAGCAGACGTCTGCTGCAGTCATGGTCTTGGACAAGATGCTCAACTGAGCATTCTGTTCCTCACAATGGATCTTATTTATACTGAAGCAAAATACTGCAGATGCTGGGAAACTGAAATAAAATCATAAAAAATGCTGGAAATACTCGGCAGTTCTGGTATTTGTGGAGAGCGTTTCAGGTTGGTGAGCTTTGTATTTTTCTTTCGGCACAGGTACCGTCTGGCTTTGTGAGTAATTGCAGCATTTTCTATTGTTATTGTTATACACAATGTCATTGAAATGTATAAGCAAGAGTGGCACGTGGCGCAGTGGTTAGTATTGCTGCCTATGGCACTGAGGATCCAGGTTCGATCTCAGCCCCGGATCACTGTCCGTGTGGAGTTTACACATTCTCCTCATATCTGTGTGAGTTTCGCCCCCATAACCCAAAGATGTGCAGGTTAGGTGGATTAGCCACGCTAAATTACCGCTTAGTTGGAAAAAAAAAATGGGTATTCTAAATTTTTTTTAAAGAAATGTACAAGCCTTCATTTGAAGGTGTCTCATTGAAATTGTCATCTTCTGACTCTCATATTTCTGTTTTCCAGATTATTTTTGACTCAATTCATTTGAACTCAGTTCTATCATATTTCTGACACGGCTAGTTTATTTTCAGACGTATTTACCATCATTTTTTAAACAGTTTTCGATGACTATGCAGTTTCCTAACCTTGTGATACAAAAATAGCTCTACGTTAGTCCGAAATGAGGATTTTCCACATGCAAGATAACACAGGTAAAGCCGCACAGACCGCCACATCATTTCTCCCACAATTCAAATTGAATTCATTGTGAACTCAACCTCCCGATGGAACATTCCACATCTACCCACTTTGAACCTGCGGTGATATGCCTGTGGATAATATTACGTGTACTCAACAGCGCAACCTCCCACCAGCAGGTGGCGTCAGACATCAGTCATGTGACATCCAGCTATCGCTAGAAGGTTGCAAGGCGTACATGAGGACAGTCGCACATAAGGGTAGTTCCAGGAGAGACTGATGTAACTCTATGACAACTTGGTCTGTACAGCATTCTGATTGTCACCTTACCACGTGTACATCAATAAATCATCATTCTGGTTATGTCACAGCAGTTCTGCAGAATACTTGCAAAGACAAGATCATGAACACAACAGAACCCATAGGGAAACCTCAAGCAGAACTTCCACATAGGAATCAGGGGCTGGATTCTCCGCCCTGCCACATTTCTGTTTCACCCTGCCGGCGGGATGCTCCATTATGGCGGCTCGTCAATGAGGTTTCCCATTGTGGGGCAGTCCCACGCTGTCGTGAAACCCCCAGGCTGCCAGGAAAACAGAACATCCCGCCGGCAGAGAATCCAGCCCCAGGTTTTTGTGCTTTGAGCTCCTGCCCTACGACAAGATCCCTTTTGCCTGCAAGCACCCCCTGCTCCACCCGCCCCCACAGCACATTGTGTCCCTAAATGCATTGGTTCATCTCGGCCCACTTAACATCGAACCCGGTTCTGGAACTCCTTCCAGAAAGAGTTAATCACCGCTGTTTTTGCTGTTGGCGACAAGGCTCCATCGACCATCCAAATAATTTTTATTTCGGCGAATGGTTTTACCCTATTTGAAATGAAGGATTAAGGACCGGAAAAGAAATTGGGCAATGCCTCCAAACTACCATTTTGTGTTTTGGGATTTTATGAATTGCAGGCGTTGGCGGGAGTTGGGAAAGCTGAATAATAACAGGCCTGTAATCTCTCTTTAAAGACACACTCCGAGGATACTGAGAACAACTCCTCTTATTTTTCATTACTCCAGTTCATCTTATCCACTTGACACTAAAAAAATTATGTACACAACTCCACAGGGAACAAGTTTCAAACAAGGTTATTTAAAAAGCTAAAGCTTGAAAGCGAAGTGAGGAAGCAGCTCTGTTAGTCATTAATATTTAAAGGTACAGAATCCTTCCCTTTTAACTATTTGTGCATTGTAATCTGTATTTTTAAATGTAGGATATAAAGTTAATCTCTCTGCTGCTGAGATCTTAGGGTTTATTTTAACTAAAGACGAGAATCTTAAGGGCCTGCCAACAGGTGAAGCATTGCACAGGCGCGGGTGTGGGGGGGTTGGGGCGGCGTGGGGGAGGGCTGTGTGGCAAGCAGGAGGTGACAGGCAGGGGTGGACATAATCTGGTGGGAGAACAAAAAACAGTTTTGTGTCATCAGGATGACCATAGGAATTATATTGTCAGGACTTTTAAAGTAGGGGAGCGGGTGTGAGGTGGGGCTCGGGGTAGGGTGGAACAAAGGCTGGACAGGGGAGGCAAGCTAAGCAGGGAAAGGGGGGGGAGGAATGGGTATTGAAGTGTTTCTAAAGAAAGGGGGTTGGGAGAGAGTGTCCATGAGGGAAGGGGGGAGGATGCGGAAAAGAGAATGGTTGGGGAAAAGGGAAGACAGAATGTCTGAGAAGTTCAGTGGTGCCAACAGTGGAGTCTGGGGGCTCCCTCTGAGTACTGGTGGCATTCGGGAACAGTCAGAAAAAGAGTGGGATGCAGTAGGTCCAAGTCCAGAAGATGCCGGTCCAAGGTGATAGCTCGGTGGGTTAAGCTTTCATGGAGGGTGGTTGGTCATGGATGGGGACTACACAGGTGGCTCAGATGACAGGAAGGGTCAGAGTCAGTGTGGGCATGGTGATGGTAATGGATGTTGGCTCTGATAGGAGGGAAGGAGTGTGGATGTGGATGATGATAGGATCTGGGATTGTTGGGGGAGGTTCAAAACCTTGACCTTACAGTTAGTCAATAAGATCCCTTCAAGTGGGCGGAGGGTCATTTTGGATGGGTGGAGATCAAGATCCGGCAGGCACTCCTCCCCCATTTCTTGCTGGTACCTGGAGTACAGATAACAAAGATTTAATGATTTAAACTGGGTAATACAGACAGACATCTCCCAGTCAGTGTGCACAGCTGACAACTGCAGACTGGAGCCAGCTCACAGGCTTCTTCATGGGATTGTATCTCGCCCTCAGCACAGGCACAGGCCTGCTCCTCCCTGACGAATATGGCTGCCACCTCTTCATACTGGGTCATGACTCCAATATCAGCCATGCCTCCTCTGGTGTTGGCCCACACCCAATTGTTGTGGGCTTTCTTCTCCTGCAAAAAGACAGAAAGGATTGATTCAGGAACATGCATGCCCATGGCAGCTGTTTGTCTTACAACAGATGTGAGATTGAGAGCATAAAGTGGCTGGCAGACAATAATAATAACCTTTATTAGTGTCACAAGTAGGCTTACATTAACGTTGCAATGAAGCTACTGTGAAAATCCCCTAGTCACCACACGCCGGCGCCTATTCGGGTACACAGAGGGAGAATTCAGAATGTCCAATTTACCTAACAAGCACGTCTTGCGGGACTTATGGGAGGAAACCGGAGCACCCGGAGGAAACCCACGCAGACACAGGGAGAACATGTAGACTACGCTTAGACAGTGATCCAAGCCGAGAATCGAACCTGGCACCCTGGTGCTGAAGCAACAGTGCTAACCACTGTGCCACCGTACTGTGCAGATGTTCCATCTGCTGGTCATGATCCTCTTCCTAAACTTCTGGGTGTTGCAGCGCAGGACTCCATTGACATTAACCTCCATTGTGATTCTGCCTGGACTGCAGTAGTCAGACGGGAAGGCATCCTGTTGCCACCCCTGAAGAAACAGCACCTCTGCCTTTCCTGGATGGCCTGGAGGAGAGTCTCCACGCAGGCTTCACCAAATCGTGGGATCGCAGGTTGCTGACTTCTATTCGACACGTTTGCTCAGACAGATCCGGAGTTTCTGAGTTACAATTAGTGAATGGCTTGCAATGGTTTGTGCTCACCCCTGAAGCATGGTCCCCACCCAATGGCATCGGTGACACCTCATTCCAGTTTGCGATAAAACAGAGGGACAGAGGGCATGAAACACAAAATCTTGGCTACTCAGAGTATCGGCAAAATAAGAAATGACAAATACCCATTTATTCACATCAACTTGCCAGTGCGTAATAGGTTGGATTTGCAACTTGGATCACATAGTGATTTAATTTAAAAGAAAACTGTCGTGTCGAGTGAAGAATAGCAAGGAATTTGATCTCAAACCAGAAGGAAGCATTTAGTAAAATAGAAAGACTTTCTGCCTCATGTTTCAACTTTGTTTGTATCATCTCCCCCAACTCCAGCCTGCGTTACAACGGGAGCCAATCACTTCTCATGTGAGGCCCTTCTCCTCTTCCTCCCATCTATCTTCTCCCTCCCACGAACATTTTACAATCTCGCAATCCAGAAGATTTGTCGTGCTTTCTTTTAAGAGGTAACACCGTGCAGACAAGCATCAAAGAATACCAATTTCTTGTCATGACTGGTTGGAAACTGTTGAAAGATAATACTTTCTTTTGTTTTCATTGGTGCTTGAAGTAGTAGATCAGAATTTGATTTAATCAAGTCCTTCATTGATATATAGAAAACCATACGTAATCAGCAAATAAATCTAAATATCAGTAAACTTTTTCTGCTTCTGAAAACAGTAATGTGATCTGAATAGTTTTGACCTTGAATGGAATTTGACCTTTCAGAACTGATTTTGCCACAGGAAATCATTGACCTTATGAAACTGATGTTACACAAGATATATTAACCTTCAATAAGGTGACATTTTATCTACAAAGATAAGAAAAAGCTTGCATTTGTATATTGTTTCATTATGTCTCAAATATCACAGAATGCTTCTCATAAAGTGCTTTGAAGTGCTGTCATGTGACATTGGCAGCCACTTTATACACAGCAAGATCCCACAATCAGCAACAGCAAGGGAATCTGTCATCTTTCCTCCTCTCTGTAAGTGTGCTTTACCCTTCTTTAGCCATCAATATCTCCACTTCTCATTGAAGCATTGCAATATGATACGGGTAAGCAGAACAGAAGAAGAGGTGTACCCTGACAATGTCCCGTTATAAATTGAGGATCTCATTCAGTTCTGCTTTTGTACAATGTGGTTTTGGCATAGGATAGAAGTGAGTCATGTTCCCAGCAGTCATCTGCATGGACTCGTGTGCTTTCAATTACTTTGATCTGCATGTTGAGATCATGTAAAATGTTTCTGGCACAGGACAGTTGTGTGTTGGTATGTAGGGTTGGTTTCCTTCCAAAATGCCCACACAACCTTATTCAGGAACTTAACTTCCTAAGTGCCAAAGAAGCATTGCCTTCTGACCCTTATTATTGACAGCATTATCTCTCCTGCGCCTGCAACCTAACTCACGCCATAATGCTCACCATCATCCCAGTGCACACTGGCCGACCAGGGGCTGGTTTAGCACAGGGCTAAATCACTGGCTTTGAAAGCAGACCAAGGCAGGCCAGCAGCACGGTTCAATTCCTGTACCAGCCTCCCCGAACAGGTGCCGGAATGTGGTGACTAGGGGCTTTTCACAGTAACTTCATTGAAGCCTACTTGTGACAATAAGCGATTTTCATTTCCATGAGTTGTCTTCGGTTTCAGAATCCTTCTTTTGTCAAAAGCTGGGATTATTTTGTTGCCCAATTCTTTGGGTATCAACGGGTAAATGTTCTACCAACCGAATGACCCTTCTCCAGCTGCTGGTAACTTGCTCTACGTCTCCCCAATTTTTATTTCTGTTGAAGAGGCTGCCAACATGCTACCACCCGCTCTTCATTATCACACAACGTCAAGGTCTACCCCACGGAATCTGTCCGTAGCATCACCAATATCGCACTTCTGATGCTTCTCTCAACAATGATGCCTCTGACTTAAATGTTGGCCCAAACTTAATGCGTAAGTGGAACAAGATTAACAAGCCGACAGCCAGATTGCCAAAGAGTTTTCATTTTCATTTTCCATCATGGAAAGTCTAATTTTTGGCTTATTTGCTGAAGATTATATTAAAACCATGCATGCCACACCTTTCGGAAGCTTGGACCCATTGGATGTGTTTCATTCCAACTTTTGTAATAAAAACCATCTACTATTTAATCGGAAATAATAGGAGGAGGTTCTAATGCCAATATTGGTGTATTTATTTTCTCCATCTCGTGCTGCAAAATCATGTTTCGCTTCCCTAAAGTTATTCAGACTCTGGGTCTGTGGGGCTGGAATCGATGGCTTACTAGCCCAGGGTGTCGTAACAAGTGAATATTTTGACCTAAATTGTCTGTTCCAAAATAGATATAACCCTGTCTCTGCCGTTGATAAGCAATGGTTAGGATCTCCTAATGGAAAGCCACTTAACAACACATTCTAGTATCCAATTCAGTTTAGTTTGGGGGCAATGAAAAGCTTCTCAATTCTATTCATAAGAACTGGTCTCATTTGTAAACTGCCAGTAACCTCAATGTCAGGTACAACTGCTTTAAGCAGGTTTTTCAACTGGACGTCATCTTATCTGGTAACAATGATTCTAGCCTCCTCCAGCAACAAGGCAAACGATACACACAGTGCATTCTTCCCCTTGAGCAGATTACCAAACTTTCTTGACTGGATAGTAAGAGCTCTAACACCTCATTGTTGCAATGGACTCTGCTCTTGTGTGGAATTACTTGGCATATTGGTAAGGGTGTTTCATAGATTAATAGAATTTACAGTGCAGAAGGAGGCCATTTGGCCCATCGAGTATGCACTGGCCCTTGGAAAGAGAACCCCATTAAACCCAAGACCTCCAACCTCTCCCCGTCACCCAGTGACCCCACCTATCCTTTTTGGACACTAAGGGCAATTTAGCATGGCCAATCCACCTACCCTGAACATCTTTAGACTGTGGGAGGAAACTGGAGCACCCGGAGGAAACCCACGCAGACACGGGAGGAATGTGCAGACTCCGCACAGACAGTGACCCTAGCCGGGAATCGAACCTGGGACCCTGGAGCTGTGAAGCAACTGTGCTAACCACTGTGCTGCCGTGCTGCATCTGCCTCTGAACAGAACTGCAAAGTGGTAAGGTTTGTGTCTCACTGTAGTTCTTTCCACAACCTCTGAGAGTGTTACAGAATCCAGGAAGCTGTAAGGGCCAGGCTGAACCTTCATCAGTGGATTTGACACATTCTGATGCGAGCGCCTTAAAACTGACCCAGATTGAGAGCCTCATTCATCTCAAGTACCTCCTGTGGACAGTGGCAGCCATTTAATATATTGCTGACAGTATGCTCCACAAAAATAATCAAGAGAGTGATTAGGTGAGCACTGCATTCACCAATTGAGGTAAAGTAAAGTTGCCATGATGCCAGATGACCATAGGCTGCTTTCCCCTTTGAAGGGGAGAGCTGACTGGTGGCGATTTAACCGAGGATCATCGCACCTCAGGCGAGGGTCAAGGGTGAGAAGGTGGGCCTTCATACATAGCCTCAGCCGGTACAGGAATTGAACCCCGTGCTGTTGTCCTTGCTCTGCATCATCATAATGGTAAAGAATAAGTAAATAGTTTTTGGCATTGCAACAGTGGAGTGTGAAGTGATGTATTGTTTGGTGAATTTGGTGAGTTGACAACAAGAGAAAAATGCAAGATGTTTCTGGGAGATATGTATGTGTTGGTGAGTGATGCATGGTTTTCTGTGTTTATTGCTGGGTTTATTTAAGACCGGAGTGTCTGTACAAGGAGACGATAGGGTTTTAAATAGATCTGGAAAGGTTTCTGCGATGAGCGTTCCATGAAATAGTTTTGATGGTGTTGTTATGACACCCTGGGCTAGTGCACAGTCGATTTAAGCCCTACAGACACCGGAGTACCAACACAAATTAATTCATAAGTCATACAAAATTTGCAGAAAATTTGGCCCCTTGAATGCTCAATAAGATATAGCCACCAGATTTGAAAGTTGAACACAACAACTGCTCATTGATAACAGGAACAAATTTGAAATATGCAATAACTGCAACAAAAAAGTGACCAGCTAATCTAATACTCACCCTTTTACCATCCCACCCTCTTTCCAAACACACGAAGACAGACACACACAGAGGAAGGTAAACGGTAAAATGATAAGGATTAAAATGGAAAAGAGAGATGAGTGTCCTTGTTTCTGATATTGAAGTCATTGTAGCCAGCTGTCATCCCAGGACGTGGAGCGTTGAAACCACTAGTTGGCTTGCTAATGAGGATCTTCTGGAATGTGCACTCAGCCAGAGCTCCCAGGCTGTAAGGTTTCCTCTGGGGAGTCATTTTCACTTTTGTTACCCTGGGCTTCACTCAAAATAACAGCCCCGGCCTGTGTAATTCTTATTTGTTTCCAACTCCACCATTAGGACCAGCAGATTGTCTGAGGTAAGAGCAGTGTTCCCCATACAACGGTTTTAAAGGATTTTCAAACAACTGATCCTGCCTGCAGCTGATGGCTGGAATTAACTTCCTGCAGTTCAATCTGGCTGAAAAGAGAGAATGGTCTTTACTTTGAACCTTTAGACAGAGTCCATCAGGTAAGAGAGAGGTCATGGCTTTGACCCTCTAGCACCTTGATCAAACTGAAGCTAAAAACTCCAGATAAAGCCTTCCTGCCCTTGGCACAACATTCTGTAATGGTCAGCACCAACCAGGATAAATTATCAGCTGAGAACCCGGCAAATTAAACATCTCCCAAGATAAAATGCTGGAAAGTCTCAGCAAGTCTGGCAGCATCTGTAGGGAGAGAAAAGAGCTCACATTTTGAATCCAGGTGATCTTTTGTCAAAGTTTTGTGCCCTCTCTTTGCAGTAGAGGTGAGGGAGCACCATGCCAACATGGCCTGTAAGCATGCAAAAATTAAACAGCTCATTGGCCGCCAGCCAAGTCTAATAAAAAGATGACTCATCACCGATGTCAGCACATCCTGCTGAATTCCTTTTTTTTTAATTAAAGGTGCAGTCCACCTTAAAGGCATAGGGAAAATTTTGTCCATGTACAAAAATTGAAATAGTAGCATAACGGAAATTAAAAGAAAATACAAGGGTCAGACAGAGATTAACAGGAGGATCCTTGCAGTGTTAATCTGTGATAATTTTTTTCTCAATATCTTTGTCATCCAAAATGAATTAATCTTTCCAACAATGATATTAAGGATCCAACAATAATGATGCTGGAGATTTAGGCGGGTTAGTGTTACTACATAACCTCATTCAATCCAAACATGCTTTAGATCGCCAATGCTACTCTCAATGATGACTTACGAATTCTCTGCCACCCGGGAATCGGCGGGAGTTGGAATCATGCCACGCCGATCGGCGTGCCCCCCGCGGCGATTCTCCAGCCGGCGATGGGCCGAAGCCCCGCCGCTGACAGGCCTCTCCCGCCGGCGGGAATTGGAGCACCTCTGGTGCCGGCGGGATTGGCGGCATGAGCGGGCCCCCGGGGTCCTGAGGGGGGCGCGGGGCAATCGGACTCCGGGGGGTGCCCCCACGGTGGCCTGGCCCGCGATCGGGGCCCACCGATCGGTGGGCGGGCCTGTACCGTAAGGGTACTCTTTTTCTTCCGCTGCCGCCACGGCCTCCACCATGCGGAGGCAGAAGAGACCCCCTCTACCGCGCATGCGCCGGTGGTGACGTCAGCAGCCACTGACGCACAGGCACATGCACAAACTGGCGAAGGCCTTTTGGCCAGCCCCGACACTGGGTGGCGGGCGTCAAAGGCCTTTGGTGCCGGTTTTGGCACCAGTCGGCGTGGCGCCAACCACTCCGGCGCGGGCCTAGCCGAAGTCCCATCGCTGACAGGCCTCTCCAGCCGGCGGGAATTGGAGCACCTCTGGTGCCGGCGGGATTGGCGGCGTGAGCGAGCCCCCGGGGTCCTGAAGGGGGCGTGGGGCGATCGGACCCCGAGGGGTGCCCCCACGGTGTCCTGGCCCGCGATCGGGGCCCACCAATCAGTGGGCGAGCCTGTGCCGTAGGGGAATTCTTTTTCTTCCGCCGCCGCCACGGCCTCCACCATGGCGAAGGCGGAAGAGACCCCCCTACCGCGCATGCGCCGGTAGTGACGTCAGCAGCCACTGACGCACCGGCGCATGCACAAACCGGCGAAGGCCTTTCGGCCAGCCCCGACGCTGGGCGGCGGGTGTCAAAGGCCGTTGGTGCCGGTTTTGGCGCCAGTCGCCGTGGCGCCAACTACTCCGGCGCGGGCCGAGCCCCTAAAGGTGCGGAGAATTCCGCACCTTTGGATAGGCCCGACGCCGGAGTGGTTTGATGCCACTCCGCTACGCCGGGAACCCCCCACCCCGCCGGGTAGGGGAGAATCCCGGCCATGATTCTTGCAAGTCATAGAATCCCTACAGTGCAGAAGGAGACATTCGGCCTGTCGACCTCTGCACCGACGCTTTGACAGAGCATCCTACCTAGGTGCAGTCTGTCCCCGTGACCCTGGAAACTAAGGGGCAATTTAGCACGGCCAATCCACCTAATTTACACATGTTTGGACAGTGGAAGGAAACCGGAGCACCCGGAGGAACTCACACAGACATGGGGATAATGTACTCCTCCACACAGACATTCACCCAAAGCTGGAATTGAACCCGGGTCCCTGGCACTGTGAGGCAGCAGTGCTAATCACTGTGCTACCGTGCTGCCCCTAACAAGATGCTTTCTTTTGGCCAGCATTTAATTCCCATTTCTAATTGCCCTTGAACTGAATGGCTTGTTGGGCTATTTCAAAGGGCTGTTAAATGTCAACACATTACTGTGGGTCTGGAGTTATGATTAGGCCAGACCAGGTAAGGATGGCAGATTTCCTTCTCTAATTCTCTAAATTAGTGAACCAGATGGGTTTTCAATGATAATTTTCAGACTTAATAATGGAAATAAATTCCACCAGCTGCCCTGGTGGGATTTGAACCCTGCCCTCAGAGCATATCCTGGGTCTCTGGATTACTAGTCTAGTGATATTATCACTGTACCACTGAGTGATTAGTTATGCTCTCAAACTTGTATCCAAGCAACTGTTATCATTACAGCACAAGTGATTCATATTCGGCCTTCTAGATTAAAAGGTCCTGATATAGTAGATCAAACAATATCCTATTTGAGATTCATCATGTGTTTTGGTATTGTTTTTATTTCTGAGAGCATTGGAAATTGATTAGTCATTGGAGGCACTGTGACAAGGAATTCATTCCACATGAGGAGGAGGTGGAATATTTTGAACGGAAGTAATCTGTCAGCCAGCAGAAAAACATCACTGACCCAGATTTTGCTGAAAAAGTAATAGCATCAATACTGTGCAAATCAGCCAGAAGCTTGTGGTGAGGTGTTACTCCATGAATTGCAACTCACTATAAGTTGTTCGATGATTTGCGCTACTCCATTATTAGCTTCACAGAAGCAGCATCCCGCGCTTAAGCTCCCCATGATTGTCATGAATGTTCTGCATTTGTGTGTTAAACTCACTGCAGAAGGTTAGTCTTGAAATTAAATGTGTTGAATTTGCACATTCTCCACGTGTCTGCATGGGTTTCCTCTGGCTTCCTCCCACAGGCCAAAGATGTGCAAGTTAGATTGATTGGCCATGCTAAATTGTCCCTTAGTTTCCAAAGGTTATGAGGTTCCAGGGAAAGGGTGGGGAGTGGGCTTAGGTAGGGTGCTCTTTCAGAGGGTTGGTGTAGATTCGATGGGCCGAATGGCGTCCCTCTGCCCTGTTGGGATTCTATGGCTCTATGAATTGTTGATGGCTGCCTGTCAACCTCTCTGTCTCAGAAAGGGAATCATTCGAAGTATGGATCCCCATTTCTTCAGGTTGCAAATTCTGTTTGGAGGTTTTAAAATGTTGATTTTAAAGACTGAGATCTCCTGATCACTGTGATTTAAACTACCCGCTTACCTTTTTATGCTGCAGCTTTTGCACCATCCAGTCCTGGCTCCCAGAAGGAGAAGGATCTTTGCTAGCGGGAATGAAGTGAACATTGTCAGGAGCGGTGAGCATTGTCAGGGCGGGAATGAGCATGTGGGGAGTGAGTATGAGCATCTCAGGACTGTGGGTGGTTATAGTCAGGAGTTTTGAAAAATTCATTTACAGAATGTGGGCATCGCTGGTGAGGCCAGCATTTATTACCCATCCCTAGTTGTCCTTCAGAAGGTGGTGGTGAGTTGCCTTCTTGAACCGCTGCAGTCCTTGAGGTGTAGGTGCACCTCAAGGAGTTCCAGGATTTTGTGCCAGCGACAGTGAAGGAACGGCGATATATTTCCAAGTCAGGGTGGCGAGTAAGTTGGATTTGAACCTCCAGGTGGTGGGGTTCCCAGGTATCTGCTACTTTTGTCCTTCAAATGGTAGTGGCCATGGGATTGGAAGATGAGTGAGGGAATCATTGTCAGGAAAGGGATGAATATTGCTGGGGTTTCTGTGTGTTGGAGTAGTTTGACAATCTAACTGATTTACTTTGAGCTGCACGTTTGTTCAGGCATGACACCCACTAGGAGAAACTCTAAATAAATCTGAGTGAAAACCAGGGTAAGTATGGGGTAATCAGCCCAAGTTCTGGCTGTTTGAATCCACTATTGTAGGCAATCATGGGGCAGTCTGGGCAGGGTAAATAGAACATAGAACATAGAACAGTACAGCACAGAACAGGCCCTTCAGCCCTCCATGTTGTGCCGAGCATTGTCCGAAACCAAGGTCAAGCTATCCGACTCCCTGTCATTCTGGTGTGCTCCATGTGCCTATCCAAAACCACTTGAAAGTTCCTAAAGTGTCCAACTCCACTATCACAGCAGGCAGTCCATTCCACACCCTAACCACTCTCTGAGTAAAGAACCTACCTCGGACATCCCTCTTATATCTCCCACCCTGACTCTTATAGTTATGCCCCCTTGGAACAGCTACAAACACCCGAGAAAATAGTCTCTGAACGTCCACTCTATCTATCCCCCACATCATCTTATAAACCTTTATTAAGTCACCTCTTATCCTCCTCCGCTCCAAAGAGAAAGCCCTAGCTCCCTCAACCTTTCCTCATAAGACCTATCCTGCAAACCAGGCAGTATCCTGGCAAATCTCCTTTGCACACTTTCCAATGCTTTCACATCCTTCTTATAATGAGGTGACCAGAACTGCACACAATACTCCAAATGTGGTCTCACCAGGGTCATGTATAGTTGCAGCATAACCCCACGGCTCTTAAACTCAAGCCCCCTGTTAATAAACGCTAACACACTATAAGCCTTCTTCACGGCTCTATCCACTTGAGTGGCAACCTTCAGAGATCTGTGGACATGAACCCCAAGATCTCTCTGTTCCTCCACATTCCTCAGAACCCTGCCGATGACCCTGTAATCCGCATTCAAATTTTTTCTACCAAAATGAATCACCTCGCACTTATCGGGGTTAAACTCCATGTGCCATTTTTCGGCCCAGCTCTGCATCCTCTCAATGTCTCTTTGCAGCCTCCAACAGCCCTCCACCTCATCCACCACTCCACCAATCTTGATGTTATCAGCAAATTTACTGACCCACCCTTCAGCCCCCTCCTCCAAGTTATTGATAAAAATCACAAATAGCAGAGGACCCAGCATTGATCTCTGTGGTACACCACTGGTAACTGGTCTCCAGTCTGAACATTTTCCATCCACCACCACTCTCTGTCTTCTATGTGATAGCCAGTTACTTATCCAATTGGCCAAATTTCCCTCTATCCCACACCTCCTTACTTTCTTCATGAGCCGGCCATGGGGAACCTTATCAAACGCCTTCCTAAAATCCATGTATACGACATCAACTGCTCGACCTTCATCTACGCACTTAGTTACCTCCTCAAAGAATTCAATCAAATTTGTGAGGCAAGACTTACCCTTCATGAATCCGTGTTGACTATCCCGGATTAAGCTGCATCTTTCCAAATGGTCATCAATCCTATCCTTCAGGACCGTTTCCATTAACCTACCGACCACCGAAGTAAGACTAACTGGCCTATAATTACCAGGCTCATTCTTATTCCCTTTCTTGAACAGAGGAACAACATTGCCACTCTCCAGTCCTCTGGCACTATCCCCATGGACAGTGAGGACCCAAAGATCAAAGCCAAAGGCTCTGCAATCTCATCTCTTGCCTCCCAAAGAATCCTTGGATATATCCCATCTGGCCCAGGGGACTTGTCGACCCTCAGGTTTTTCAAAATTGCTAATACATCCTTCCTCAGAACACCTACTTCCTCCAGCCTACCCACCTGTATCACACTCTCATCCTCAAAAACATGGCCCCTCTCCTTGGTGAACACTGAAGAAAAGTATTCATTCAGCGCCTCTCCTATTTCTTCTGACTCCATGCACAAGTTCCCACTACTGTCCTTGACCGGCCCTACCCTCACCCTGGTCATTCTTTTATTTCTCACATAAGAGTAAAAAGCCTTTGGATTTTCCTTGATCCAACCCGCCAAGGACTCCTCATGCCCCCTCCTAGCTCTCCTGAGCCCTTTTTTAAGCTAATTCCTTGCTACCTTGTAACCCTCAAGCGACCCAACTGAACCTTGTTTTCTCATCCTTACATATGCTTCCTTTTTCCTCTTGACAAGACATTCAACCTCTTTTGTGAACCATGGTTCCCTCACACGGCCATTTCCTCCCTGCCTGACAGGGACATACCTATCAATGACACGCAGTATTGTTCCTTGAACAAGCTCCACTTTTCATTTGTGCATTTCCCTGACAGTTTCTGTTCCCATTTTATGCTCCCTAATTCTTACCTAATCGCATCATAATTACCCCTCCCCCAATTATAAACATTGCCCTGCCGTATGGCCCTATCCCTCTCCATTGCAATAGTGAAAGACACCGAATTGTGGTCACTATCTCCAAAGTCCTCTCCCACAAACAAATCTAACACTTGGCCCGGTTCATTACCCAGTACCAAATCCAATGTGCCCCCCCCCCTTATCGGCCTCTCCACATATTGTGTCAGGAAACCCTCCTGCACACACTACAAAAACTGCCCCATCCAAACTGTTCGACCTATAGAGGTTCCAATCAATATTTGGAAAGTTAAAGTCACCCATGACAACTACCCTGCGACCTCCACACCTATCTGTAATCTGTTTTGCAATTTCTTCCTCCACATATCTATTACTATTTGGGGGCCTATAGAAAACTCCTAATAATGTGACCGCTCCTTTCCTATTTCTAACTTCGGCCCATATTACCTCAGTTGGCAGATCCCCTTCAAACTGCCTTTCTGCAGCCGTTAAACTATCCTTGATTAACAATGCTACTCCCCCACCTCTTTTACTACCTTCCCTACTCTTCCTGAAACATCTATACCCTGGAACTTCCAATAATCATTCCTATCCCTGTTCTAACCATGTCTCCGTAATGGCCACAACGTCGTAGTCCCAAGTACCAATCCACGCTCCAAGTTCACCTACCTTATTCTGGATGCTCCTTGCATTGAAGTAGACACACTTCAACCCACCTTTCTGTCTGCCGGTACACTCCTGCAACCTTGATACCCTCCTCAGTACCTCACTACTCTCAACACTGGCTTCTGGACTACAGCTCGTTTAACCCAGCCCCCTGACAAATTAGTTTAAACCCCCCCGAAGAGCCGTAGCAAATTTCACTCCGGCAACTCACGCTGGCCGAACTTCATGACACATAATTTTGCTTACCTTTAATGCGACAGGTGTGTCTGCTTGGTCCTCACAATCTCACTCCAATCAGGTTCACAGGGCGAGGGGGCAATGCGCATATCATGTGCAGAGTTCAGTTGGTTCCTTTGTGCTGTCTTCATCTTTGTGAGGACAGAAATTCCAACCTTGCACATGTAGGTCATTGTGAAGGGCAATGGCAACAAAATGCTTGTTTTACTCAGCAATAGATGCTCCTCGGAGACGCTAATCCAAAATGCTGACAACCTCATGGACTTGTGGTGTATTTTTAATGTGCTGTCACAGGTGAGGCGCAGAAATTTGGCATTTTCCTTTGGAGTCAGCTGTAAATTAATTTATTCTGGGGTCTCAAACTCAGAAGGACGTTTCACCCACCTCTAATCTTTCAAAATCTGAAACTTCTCCTCTGGAAAGTAGCGATAAAAAACTCTTGATCAGCGCATCCTGATGTGACTGAATAAGGCTTGCCAGTCTATTGACAGTTCCCTTACTGACACTGTTTTCTTCAACATGATATAGCAGTGTGGGGAACATGTAATAGTTTTGGCTTTGTGCTCGCACTTGTCAAGCCTTCAATAACTTTTGAAGTTTCTATTTCTTCACGATGCCAAAAGCAATCATCATCCTTCCCTTGCAATTTAAGGTTCATTTTGTTTAGAATTAAAAGGATGTCTGCAAGGTAAGACATAGTTAATATCCAACTCTCATTTGCCAGTACCTCTCTGCAAATAACATACATGGCACAATTAACAAAGTCATTCCTCAAGAAATCATCTTTATACTGCTTTGTTCCCGATTTCAGTTTCTTCTTAATGTGTTGTTTACCAGAGGCCGTGGACATCTATATTCAGGTCATACTAGCACTGTTATGTGCCTTCATGGACTCTCTTGTGCAGCTCACACTAGCACTGCTTTATCCTGCCGTGGATTCTCCTGAGCAGCTCTCTCCAGCAGATTCACTTGTGGGATCCTTGCCTGTTTGTGTCTCTAGCCTTCTCTTCCTTACTACAAAATGATCCATCTTCAGTTATTCACACAGTCCTGTTGCATGCTTGCTGGCAGGTACAAAATTGGCCAAAGCATGGATGCACAGGGCTTGTGAGGTCAGCGTACATGCTGGGCACATGACCTGTTCTCTGCCGTCGCGTCTGACAGGAAGAATCCATCGTTTGCATTTAAAGGCCGGTCGCTGCCGGTCGGGTCCTGCAGTTTGAAAAACACTGTCCTCGGTGCCCAACTGCCCTTATTGTGATATTATCAGCTCGCACCGCCAGCAACTTTGTGGGCAAAGCATTTCAAAACCTAAATATGCACAAAGAAGTCTAAGAGAACAGGCCAAAGGAAGTTTCTCTCACAAAATTTGAGCTAATAGATATTGAACCAGATAAATCATATATTTACAACTGAAATCTTTAATGGGCATCCTCAAAATGTCTCATGATGTGCTATGACATTCTGCTCAGAATAATTTTAAAATATCATATGTAACGAAACTTGATATTGGAAATGTAAAGAGACGAAAACATCACCCAGGCTTCATTTTTCAAACCTACATTATGGGATTACACTGAATTCTCATGCTGAGGTTTGTTGTCTGGAGTGTTTGATCTTTGCTTTTATTTATTTTTTTAAAAAGTAACTTCCAGTAATGAAAATGATAATGAGACTGCAGATCTCAGCAAACTGAAAGGCATTTGGAGTATAATTAAAATTTAAAGAAATCACTTCCATAAAAGTTTTGATTTTCCTCAGTAATTGTGTTGTAATAAGGTTTTATTTTTTTTTAATGAGTCTTTCTTGTTGGGAACGATAAGCTAGTTTCATCAATCAATTGAGACAGAGGGCGGGATTCTCCACCCTTCCCCCGCAGCATGATTTCTGGTGGCAGAGTCAACTTGACATTGGTTGGCGGCGAAACATTCTTGCTGATATCTTTGGGTTGTTCACTGGGCGCGCCACCAGGGAACCCCGCCCCCTGGGGGTGTCGCCATGGGCAAGGCTGGAAGATCCCACCGGTAGGATGGACCGGAAAATTTAGTCCAGAGAATTACACATAGATTCTAAGATATAAAGCCATCCAAAAAAAACATAGCACTATTCCAAATTAAATACAAAGTACATGTTTTAAATGATTTCAGATTTCTTGGTTTGTTCATAACATTTTATCTAATCTCATGATCCAGATGTACTCCGCAGCAGTTGCTTATTTTTCTCAGCATTGGAGTGAATACAGTTTATGATTTCCAGATTCCATGGTGAGATCTTTGATCATTAATTCCTTCCTTTTCTCCTTTTAACATTTTTGCTGACAATTCACAGAGCCTACATTCTTGGTCGTGCCTCTACGTTATTTGTCCAAGTGGATTATCATTACCATATTCAAAGGAAAATTAATTATGCCAAATGTTTCTCGCAAAACAATGTATGATTTCCAAACTCGCACATGCTGAGAATTGGCTACATTCTCACTTAGACCTGACAACATTGCAATACCTCTCTTAACTGTGTTTGATGTATTTCATTTTATCATTGGATAATCTCCTCACTGACGTACAATGGATACTTCCACTGTCCTACACTTACAGCAGAGTGCCACCCTTGCGAAATTAAACGCCGTAGAATTGCCCCAATGCTTGTTGAATGGTATACGTTTCATACCAAAATTTTGTGATGAATAACAGTAAAAGACAGACTAACATTCTGATCTCAATCTTTAACATCTGTCTTTAACATCTCCAAACTTCAATCCTCGGTGTCACTTTCCTATCGCTCTTTTTAAAAATCATAATGGAATTCTCTCTCTCTTGTAATGATATGTATAATGCCAGTGTAGTAAAGGGTTAACATCTGAAACTATGTGTAAATCAAACACTAGGTGGGGTTACTAATTCATTGTACATAAGACAGCACCTCTAGGAATTCTGGTAGAAGCTGAAGAGAACAGGAGAAGCTTAGGAGAACAGAGTGAAAATTGATTGTAGAGATATAGCACAAGGTCAAGTCATAGTGTGGTTTATTAGTTAGATAGAATATTGATTACTGAGGTTTTTGTTTTTGTTTCAGTGCCTCCCCATTTTCATTCCGAGGACCTTTTTTAGGAGGGTGAACAGCAGCATTCTGGGATTTGTTTGGGCGCACGGGACTCCGAGGGTAAGGAGGGTCTTTTTGGAGCGGGGCAGGGATAGAGGGGGGCTGGCGCTGCCCAACCTCTATGGGTACTATTGGGCGGCCAACGTCTCGATGGTACGTAAGTGGGTAATGGATGGGGAGGGGGCAGCATGGAAACGGATGGAGATGGCGTCCTGTGGAGGCACGAGCCTGAAGGCACTGGTAACGGCGCCGTTGCCACTCCCTCCAACGAGGTACACTACGAGCCCGGTGGTGGCGGCTACCCTCAAAATTTGGGGGCAGTGGAGGCGACACAGAGGGGAATTGGGGGGCTTGGTGGAGGCCCCGCTGCGGTTGAACCACCGGTTTGTCCCAGGGAACATGGATGGCGGGTTCCTGGGGTGACACAGGGCGGGCATTAGGAAGTTGGGAGACCTGTTCATTGACGGGAGGTTTGCGAGCCTGGGTGAACTGGAGGAGAAGTTTGAGCTCGCCCCGGGGAATATGTTCAGGTACCTTCAGGTCAAGGCATTTGCTAGGCGGCAGGTGGAGGGGTTCCCTTCGCTGCCCCCGCGGGGGGTAAGGGATAGGGTGCTTTCGAGGGTGTGGGTCGGGGATGGGAAGGTGTCTGACATCTACCAGGTGATGCAGGAGGTGGAGGAGGCGTCGGTAGAGGAGCTGAAGGCTAAGTGGGAGGTGGAGCTGAGGTAGCAGATTGAGGAGGGAACATGGGCGGACGCCCTGGAGAGGGTGAACTCCTCCTCTTCCTGTGCGAGGCTTAGCCTCATCCAGTTCAAGGTGCTGCACCGGGCCCACATGTCCGGGTCTAGGATGAGTAGGTTCTTTGGGGGCGAAGACAGGTGTGTCAGGTGTTCGGGGAGTCCAGCGACCCATGCCCATATGTTCTGGGTATGCCCGGCACTGGAGGAGTTCTGGAAGGGGATGGTGAGGAAGGTGTCGAGGGTGGTAGGATCCATGGTCAAGCCAGGCTGGGGACTCGCGATTTTTGGGGTTGGGGTGGAGCCAGGAGTGCAGGAGGCGAAAGAGGCCGATGTTTTGGCCTTTGCGTGCCTAGTAGCCCAGCGGAGGATCTTGCTGCAGTGGAAAGATGCGAGACCTCCGAGCGTGGAGATCTGGATCAATGACATGGCGGGATTCATTAAGCTGGAGAGGGTCAAATTCGCCCTGAGGGGGTCGGTACAAGGGTTCGTTAGGAGGTGGCAGCCTTTCCTCAGCTTTCTGGCTCAACGATAAGGAACTAGGTCAGCAGCAGCAGCAACCCGGGGGGGGGGGAAGGGGGGGGGGTCTTAGGGGGATAGTGTTAAAGTTAATTTGCTTATTGTTAATTTATTTTGTTGTTTATTGGGTTGGGGGGGGGGGGGGTTGTTATCTGCGTTGTTACGGGTGCCGGGGGGTGTTTATTATTGTTGTTGTTATTATTGTTCTGTTGATATATATTTTTCAAAAAATTCCAATAAAAATTATTTAAAAAAAAAGAATATTGATTACTGTACTACAGATGCTGTATTATTAGTTTAGTATCTGTTACTCAGTAAAGTGTGCGAACCTAATCAAAGTTAGTAGTGTAAAATAAATTTGTTTTGATTCAAGCTTCTTATTTTTATATTCTTTGTCAACACTATATATCTGGCTACCTTGGAGGAAAAAGCAAGGAATATAACATCTCTCTCTCTCTCTCTCATATTCACCTGCATTCTCAAATTCCCATCTCATTTGTCTTGTTTTTCTTCCATTTAGCTCTGCATTCAGTATTCCCTGCCTCAATTCCCCCTGCAACTTGTAAGCTTCAGCTGCTCTGATGCTCTCTTTCTCTCTCTCTCTCTCTTTGTCTCATTGTCACAACAACACGATGGGCTGGAACGTCCTGAATTCCACTAGCAAAGAGATTAACTGAAATCTGCATTGATTTCTATCCCGGAACGGCACTCAAACTTGCTGCAGAGGTTATCTGCCTGTGCTTATACTAAGAAATCCGATGCATTCAGGCTTTTCTGGAAATCCCGAGCCAATGTTTCTTTTGTGATTGGCCGAATGCACTTTGGAGGAAAACATGAACGTTACTTCAAATACAAAACCTATCTAATTGGAAAAATCCTGTTTAATAATGGAACAGGTAACACCACTTCGGAGCTCAGTGTATTAGATTAACACAGACTTTTCTCGTATTTATGTGTGGGTGATTAACAGATTGTGGAATACCTTGCAACCTTCTTTTGGTGAAGGAGATTGTGAAATTCGATGGAACTCCAATCCTCTGACCCTCCCGCCTCTCTCATTGTATATATTATGGGCTGGATTCTTCACTGCCCATCGGCAGTAGCGGATTTCCCAATGCAGGACAGAATCGCGCATCGATCCATTTCCGATGCTCCGGTCCCTCACTGGCAACGGCGGGAAGATGCAAATAGGTCAAAACTTCTCACTAGCTGGCATAATATTGCCCACAAGATATATTTTGCTCAATTTCTCTGGAGGCTTTCAAGAGCGACCATTCTTTTGTGCTCCTTTTCCAACCAGTACTGAATTCAAAACATCTGTACCCCATGACAGTATTTAAAATTAATTGGAAGGGGTCAGGCTAATCTGTTCCACTCTTGGGAGCACTGCCGACTAATTGCTTCATCACTTTAACCAAAGTGGTCACTCAACTAGTAATCCAGAGACCCAGGGTAATGCTCTGCGTAATGTGGGTTTGAATCCCACCATGGCAGGTGGTGAAATTTGAATTCAATAAAAATCAGGAATTAAAGTTCAAATGATGACCATGAAACCATTTTCGATTTTTGTAAGAACCTATCTGGTTCACTAATGTCCTTTAGGGAAGGAAATCCGCCATCCTTAACTGGTCTGGCCTACATATCACTCTAGATCCACGGCAATGTGGCTGACTCTGAAATGGCCGAGCAAGCCACTCAGTTCAAGGACAATAAATGGTGATCAGCTAACGACACCCACATCTCATGAATGAAAAAAAAATCTAAATGGAAAAAAGAGACAAAGGAGCAAAGCAAAGCCAAGATGAATTTCTCTCTTTTGATTTAAAAAAAGCTTCTGAATGAATTTTTAAAAATATCTTCTTATGAGAAATGGTTGCCCATCTGAGTTTGCCAAAACCGTTTATATTTTGAAATGCCATAATGCCATATTCTTGCTGAAAAAATAAGTATTAAAAGATTTTTTAAAAGGGATCTTAGCATCCAACGACATAGTTCAATTCAGAGTTGATTCAGGTAGTGCTTTGCCTGCCTTGGAGTGACAGTAGTCTCGGGCAGGATGAAATGGATGATAGTAACTTCACAGCTTGTTTCACAATCTGCCCGATTTCCTTTTTCATGAAGTCAATGGAAATAATAACAGGTGGTCTGTTATTTTCTTAACACCAATTTTCCTTATCACCTGTGATGAATTTATAGCCCTCCATCACTCAAACACTGACAATAATCCCAAAGAAGAGGAATCCTTGACTATATCAATTGACCCTTCTCAAATTGATGATTTCAATACAACTGCGGCCAATAATCAATCTCTTAATGTCTTAGAAAATCAATCAAAGAAATAATTTATTTGATCTGAACAGAAACAATGAATCTTTTGCAGTGTTTTATTTTAGTGTGTGTTTCAAGTAAATATACAATTAATGGAAAGCTTTAACGAACCCCTTTCTATGAAGGGGTATTCAGTCCAAAGATGTGCGGGTTAGGTGGATTGGCCATGCTAAATTGCCCGTAGTGTCCTTAAAAGTAAGGTTAAGGGGGGGGGGGGTTGTTGGGTTACGGGTATAGGGTGGATACGTGGGTTTGAGTAGGGTGATCATTGCTCGGCACAACATCGAGGGCCGAAGGCCCTGTTCTGTGCTGCACTGTTCTATGTTCTAAACTTTATTTGTTAAATAAAAACAGAAAAGGCTGGATAAGCTCAACCGGTCTTGGCAGCATCTATGGCGAGAGAAACACAATTACCTTTCAAGTCCATATGTACTCAAAACTTTAATTCTGTCTCTCTCCCAACAGTTGCTGCCAGACCTGCTGCGTTTATCCAGCATCTTCCATTTTTATTTCAGATTTTCAGCATCTGCAGTATTTTACTTTTATTTATTTGTTAAATATTAATTTAACTCATGGTGAAAATGCAGTTTTACACCCTTTATAAGGTCTGTTAATATTTTCTCGGTTAATGGCCCAGATTTTACAGTGTTAATTAACTTGAACCAACAGCATTGATTGTTATTATTGAAAGGAACTTCAACTTGGAGAGCGGATACTGTAACGTGAAATTTCAGAAATTGCAGTGAAGCATTCTGTGTGGCGCCGGAGCGACCAGCGCTCTTTAACTTGCTGATTTTGCGATTAATAGGGAAGGAATGGTGCTGACAGGTATTGGGGTTAATTGCCCATTTCCAACAAAGCCTTCTCACCACAGCATTTTAGAGCTGGTGTTCCCAGCCGGAGGGAGATTCTTGAATTAATTTGCAAATTACTAAAAATTCACAGCACCGGTACCGGGAGGCATTTCAACTAACCAAATGGCGGGGCGAAGTGGATTTTCAAATACTTATCTGACCTTTAAATTTAAATGATTAAACTTGAATGACATTTTCACACAATACTGATATAATTTATCAGAAAAATAAAAACATGTCTAACGTTATGACTTTTTAAAATGATCCTGCTCAAATTCACCTGGCTTTTTAAAATGCTTGCTCCGATTATTTTAACGTTTTTCTATGAAGGGACTGCCGCAGCTCAGATTTGACAGTTTCTGAGAGTGTGGCTACAATTCACTGCACCAGGTGATTCGTCCTGTAAACACGCCCACATAGTGCATAGCTGCAGGGCCCACATCGCGAGGGAATCCTCCTAACATCCAAGTTAACCCCCCGACCCCACAATGGCATTAAGTTGGCAAGCACTTCAGGCTCAGATGAATAGTGAGCACCATCCCTTTGATGCTGACCGCAAAATCCAGGCCTACTGATAATTTTTAATTTAACGTCCTTTTATAAAGTCACATCGAGTCCACATCGAGTCGGTGAAAGAAACTGGGCGGAATTCTCCGTCCTGCCATCCCATTTTCCAGCGCAGTGCGCCCCCACTAGCAGTGGGATTCTCCGTTCCCACAGTCGGCCAATAGGGTTTCCCGTTCTGGCCACCCCACGCCATCGGGAAACACGCAGGTGTGGGTGCGCCGTGGATGTGGCGAAGGGTTCCGCCGACGGACAATCCCGCAGTTTTGGATTCTTTACAATAACTACATATACATTACATATATCTCAACTGGGCCTGCCTTGTCGGTGCCTAACTGGCTGGCTTTGAATACCCTACAACAATACAGTGTATAAGAGGTTCCTCGTCCCCTTAACAGGGAGCTCATTTTCTGCAAGGTTCACGGAGAAGTTAATTATTCCCACCCCGTAAGATACTGGTGGATTATAACGATCCAAAATGGCAAAGAGGAAATAATGGCGCATAGGAAATAATGGAACAAAACTGCAGTGGCCATGGTACTGGGCTAGAAGTCCAGGTATCATGGAACACATGAAATTCAATAAATCTGTCAACGTGCCTGAGACAAAAAGACACTGAAAGTTTCTGAATTGTTGTATGAATTCAACTGTTTCACAGATGTCCTTCAGTGAAGGGAAGTTGCCACCCACACCCATGTGTAAATGCAGAGTTCACCTTTAATGGTACGTTAAACTGATCCAGAAAACAATCAAAATTGTTTGAAACGTCTTCTCTGTCTTAACTGCATTCCCCACGTGCTGAGACCAGTTTGAAGTAAAGAGCTGCTGGACTTTCCGATCCTTCTCCCCTGCTGGGCATGTTTTCAGAGGGGCTTGGGGAGGGGCACTCCAAAAATATGACAAAAGGCAAGCCCACCGCTGTAAAAACTGACGAGACCGAGAAGGTAAATCCGAAAGAAGTTTAATTTGACAACGAAAGTAAAGGCCGCAACGCAGCTTGCAGTTCCAAGGTCCCAATCGGGTTTATCGTTCCCGCTGGTCCCAGTCCGTCGGCTTTTATGGAGCAATTTCTACAAGCCCCAGCTAATGGGCCTCCGCCCACAAAGGGGCAAGCTCATATTCCACATGTCCCATGGGGAGATAAAGTAAGGGTTGTAATAACCCTCGTGAGGGTTGTTACAACCACCTTCTTCCACCTCCCCCCCCCCCCAAACTATTCGCCTTAAAACGGTAAGTGGGCAGATGCCAATATCAGCAGTCACTCTGCCATTTAAAAAAATAATAATTAGCAGGCAATTTTGAGCTTGCTGACAAGCCGTTTGGCTCTATTATCAAAAATTACACTGCCCATGCTATAATACACGGGCAGCTGAGGGCAGGTGAGGGCGGAACGGTGGCACAGTGGTTAGCACTGCTGCCTCACGTGCCAGGATCTCTGATTCAACTCTGTCTGTGTGGAGTTTGTACTTTCTCCCCGTGTTGGTGTGGGTTTCTTCCGTGTGCTTCGGTTTCCTCCCACAGACCAAACATGTAAACATGTGCAAGTTAGGTGGATTGGCCATCCATAATTACCCCTCAGTACTCAAAGGTTAGGTGGAGTTACGGGTATAGGGTAGGGGGTTGGGCCTAGGTAGGGTGCTCTTTGGGAGGGTTGCTACAGACCAGATGGGTGGAATGGTCTCCTTCTGCACTGTAGGGAGTCGACAATTCAATGAATAGGTTGGCCGTTTTATTAACCCAACTGGTTAAAAGGTGGGAAAGAAGAGAGAAGTGTGTCCTTCAGGCAGGGGATTCCTTGGGTGTTTTGGGGGCTCTACCCCCTCCCACTCAAGATGTTACCTCCTCCTTTCTTGTCTGGCCAGCAAACCCACTGCTTCATCCTCTCACACCACCTCCCGAGGCTCTCTCTGGCCAAAACACCTCTCTCTCTAGCTGTGATCCATGTTGTCATTGTCCAGGAGTCGACCTGGAATCCAGCAGTGCCCACTATTGACTTCTGGCGCTGCTAGGGTTGCTGGAGCAATCAGATTGGCAGGCAACTCTCAACGGCATGACTTCCTCACACTGACGGGCAGAAATCCCACTCCCGCTATCCGGAGTGAGTCATGGCTGCGGGACAGACCGGCTTAATATCGGTCAGTTAGAGACCAACATTTCATCCAGCTCTGCCCCCACCCCCTCAACCCCAGCCCCTCTTCCTGCCAAATAAAACTCAGGCTAAAAATTAACTTTCCACCTATCTTTAATTTGATATAACAGCCATGTGTGCAAAGCAATACCAGATGAACAGTCCCAGCCAGTGCTGACAAGAGTTTATTGCAGCAGTACGTTTTACACTGGAAAATTGAAAACACCAACTGGAACTCTTTGTGGCTTTGATTAACTGTAGTCCTTTCAACCTTTCAACCTTGTGTAGCTGCTGAGAAGAGGTCATTGCACTTGCAGTGGAGCATTTAAAGGTTTGCAACCCGAGTCCTCCAACTGACTACCGTCCAAAGTTTCAACCTCTGAACTCTAACTTAGTCAACTTGTGACTTGCATCAGTTTGTGACAAACACTTTCAAAAGGAAGAGAAAACCCTTGCCAGATTCACTGTAGGATTGTCCCATTTATTTCTCAGCCATACCTCGGCCAAATGGCATTACTGACTTTGGTGAACAACTACTCTTGAGTTGCTCCTGCCCTAATGATTCTATTGAATCAGACATTGAACATTACAAAAGAAAGATGTGCATTTACATAACATTCTTCATGACCAGCAACCCTCTCAAAGCGCTTTGCAGCCTATGAAGTACTTTTGAAGTGTGATCACTTTTACGATGTTGGAAACGTTAGTATTGGGCTGGATTCTCCGTTTGGGAGACTTCTCCTGCCGGAGATGAATCACCTCTAACTTGAGTTTGCGCTGGGGGCAGGTGCCAATAGGCGATTATCTACCATGCAAATTTATGTACGGCAGGGATTACGAGGAATTCCATCAGAAATCCCACGATTGGGCCGCCATTTTAAGCAGTTGTTAGCAAGGACCGGTGGCTGCCCCCACTCCACTCTGGCAACGCAAATCCCCCTGAAACCCGGGATTTGCTGAGTCACACCTCCCCCACAGTATGACGGTGGCCTGAGCCCCCCACATCAACCCCCACCCCCCTCAGAGACTTCCAGAACAGAGACCCCCACCAGAGACCCCCAAAACAGGGACCCCCCCCCCCCCCCCCACCAGAGATCCCCATTACAGAGACCCCTGCCTGGAAGCCACAGAGCAGTCCAGACATAAACAGTGAAACAATCGCTACCTTAAAACTCATCTGTGCCCTACACCTGCTGCTTCAGGTAGAGAAAGCAACAGCTGTGATTTCTTAGCAAGCAAAAACTACCACATCTCTGCGGTTTAAACCCCCTCAGATCTTTGATCTGCAAGGCTTTCATTCACATGTACTAGGCTGTGATTTTCACACAGCCAGCTGTTTGGATTATTTAATTTTATTTTTCTTCACGTTTGAATAGATCTCAAATACTCTGCTGTGTAACAAACCGCAATGTTTATAAACATTGAGCCATAATTGCCAGCTCGTGACCACATCAAAAGCAGCAACGTGATCCCTCTTCCTCTTTTTCTCTGCAGAAAGCAATTTATAGCTGGAGAATCATTGAGGCGTGGAGAATTCGGTGACCAGCCCGTTCATAGGATGCAAATAGTTCAAATTGACCAATGCACGGGCATGAACCTTAATGCCACCGCCAACAGGGTACCGGAGCATCGGAAACAGGCACTAATCCCATTTTTTTTCCCAAAACTGGATTATCCGACGCATCAAGAGGTCAGCTGCCAATGGCAGGTGGCGGAGAATCCATTATCTTTCCTTTGGAGTTTACTGAGGCCAGAGGGTGGGAGATCATCAAAGAGGGCATTGGATTAATCGACTCTGCAAATGACAAAAGAAGGTGTCACTGGCAGAGAGGTTGAACTAGGGCTGCTAGACAGTGGTTATTTGAGATGAGAGAACTCAGAGTATGCGCAGTTGTAATGTAGGATTAAATCTCTTATACAGAATGGTGAAAACACTTTGGAAAGGCTTTGGAGACCAGCCTGATGATTTGCCACTACGTGACGCGTTAGCATTCAAGGCTATAGACTAAGTGCTGGAAAGTGGGATTAGAATAGATTGGTGTTAAAGGGCCAGTGCCGACATGATGGGCCGAAAGATCTCTTACTGTGCCGTAAAGCTCTATGACTCGATGACTTGTGTTAGATCCAGAATTATCCTTTTCTTCTTTGCCCACAGATCATGTTGCCAGCGGAAATATGTAATTGGGGGCACGCAAATTCCGAAATGGGGCAAAAATTAAATTTAAATGGGTTTCCCATGGCTTCAGCTTGGCGGGGAGAGGGAGGGGTCGCGTGGTATGTGGCACACATCTGGGTTTGCCAGAATTCCACCACTTTTAAGGGAGAGTTGAAATGAAGGGGATTTATTCACTTAGTCAGTCCTCATCCTCACATCCATTACCAGCTGTGGGGAGCATGTTTGCACATACCCCGGAGATACCTTCAGACCTTCATATTATTAAACCTCATTTCCTACCACCTTAGCCATCTATGTTCAGGTTACCAATCAGTTGCCTTCTCATCTTTTCCCAAGCATATTTCCTGATGTGCTGTTCAGCGAGTGTGGTCCCATTTTGATGGTTGTCACTTGACAATATCGGATCTGCAGCGAACGCTACCTCCGATCCCCAGGAGAGTATTTAATCCAACAAAATGGATCTCACCCACAAGTTTGAAAACAGTCAAAAGCCCTGTCTCCTTTGGGGAAGATCTGCCAGGATCAAATGTCTCTCAGAAACTAAAGTGGCAAGTGGCCGGCCTTCCTGATATCAAGACCCCACTGAGGGCACCACGGTGGTTAAGGAATACCAACCAGAGGCTGAAGGCTGTCCATTGCAGGCCGTGCCAGTGGGCAACAATGTTAGCCGCCTGCAGTTAGCTTCCTGCCCCTAGTGACTAGTGGGGTGCCGCAGGGAGTGCTGCTAGGACTCCAACTGTTCATATTATATATTAACGATCTGGACAAGGGAATTAAATCTCCAAATTTCCAGATGATACAAAGTTTGGTAGGAGGGTGAGCAGTGAGGAGGATGCAGAGGTGCTTCAGCAGGATTTGGACAGGCTGAGTGACTGGGCACATGCATGGCAGGCGCAGTATAATGTGGATAAATGTGAGGTTATCTGCTTTGATCGCAAAAATAGGACGGCAGATTATTATTTGAATGGCTGTAAATTGATTCAGGTGGATACTAAGTGAGACCTTGGCATCCTCATACATCAGTTGCTGAAAGTAAGCACCCAGGAACAGCAGGTAGTAAAGAAGGCAAATGGTATGTTGGCCTTCATGGAGAGGAATGGAGATGTTTTACTGCAATTGTATAAGGCATTTATGAGGTCACACCTGGAGTATTGTCAGCAGTTTTGGTGACCTTATTTGAGGAAGGATGTTCTTGTTATGGAGGGAGTACAGCGAAGGTTTACCAGGCTGGTGCCTGGGATGGCAGGACTGTCTTATGAGGAGAGACGGTTATGATTATATTCATTACTGCTGCTTCCGGGATGTGGAAGGAGAGGGAGGAATTGGGGATATATACAAGTGGCTGGGGAGCAGGGAGGGGAGTGGGTGGTGAAGATCAAGGAGAAATGGGAAGGGGAGTTGGGAGGGGAGATCAATTGGAGAGTATGGAGTGAGGCACTGCGTTAGGGAAATGGGACCTCCTCCTGTGCAAGGATGAGCCTGATATAATTTAGGATGGTGCACAGGGTGCATATGACTCGGGCGAGAATGAGTGGGTTCTTTCAGGGGGTAACAGATGAGTGTGAGAGGTGTGGGCGGGGGCAATGTTTTGGGGTTGCGAAAAATTTGGAAGATTCTGGGCGGGAATGTTCGCGGTTTTAGCCAGGATAGTGGACCCGGACCCTTTGGTGGCAATATTTGAGGTTTCAGAGAAGCCGGAGCTCATGGAGAGGAGGAAGATTGATGCTGTGGCCTTCGCCTCTATGATGGCACGGTGGCAAATGATACTGGAGTGGCGGTCGACATCGTCACTGGTGATAGGGGCCTGGTTCGGTGACCTGTACAACTTCCTGAGATTGAAGAAAATAAAAGGGACTCTGCAGGGGGGTTTGAGAAAAGGTGGGGGGGTGTTTGTGAGCATGTTTGAAGAGCTGGGGGAGGGGGGTGGGGGGGGGGTGGTGGGGGGGGGGAGGAACGGGAGGGTGAAAAAGGGAAAACATTTATACAGACCGTATAGTTGATTGCTGGAAAATATGTTTCCCGGGATGTTTGTGTGTTGTAACCTGTTTTAATACATGTTTGTAATAAAATACATTTTTTAAAAAGGATTATATTCATCGGAATTCAGAAGAGTGAGAGGGGATCTCATAGAAACTTACAAAATTCTATCAAGATTCGACAGGGCAAATTCAGAAAGAATGTTCACGATGGTGGGAAGTGAAGAACTAGGGGTCATAGTTTCAGGATAAGGAGTAAACCTTTTAGGACTGAGGTGAGGAGAAATGGCTTCACCCAGAGAGTGGTGAACCTGTGGAATTCACTACCACAGAAAATAGTTGAGGCCAAAACGTTTTGTAATTTCAAAAAGGATTTGTGGAGCTCAAGGGATCAAGGGATATGGACTTCTTCACGACTCGAGTCCAATTGATGGTACATCACAGGGTATTGAACTTCATGATCAACCATGATCATAATGTATGTGGAGCAGGCTCGAAGACCCAAATGGCCTCCTCCTCCTATTGTCTATGAATTTATGTTTCTATGAAAGGCCGGGGATATCTGAGGCACCCAGGTCACAAGTGGTTGTGCCCAGAATGGGGTCATGGGTTGGGGCCATGGAGGCATTTTGGCAACAAGGGCAGGGGATTGCTCTCAGTGTGCACCTACCTTCTCAGTAATGGGTCTCTCAATCAGACAATGATGATCATCCTAACCCGCGCAACAGGTTCCCTGACAGCGGGACGGGAAAGCCACGGAAAATGCTGTAAACATCGGTGCAACTGAAAGATCTTGCCAGCAGCCAATGATGGGCAGCCTCAACATTCCTTGTGGAGGGGTGGGGCTGGGAAGGGGGAGGGGGGGTGCGGGATTCTGTCCTACGTATCCTTGAGCAAGGGATCCCTCAGGAGCCTACATTGCACTTGGCACTCTCCTGCTTGATTGAATGGAACCCAACCTCAACCCAACCTTGAGGGAAGGAATTAAATTCTAACCCCAATGTGTGATCAGTCCTGACATTTGTTCCATAAATATAAGATGGCTACTAATAAATCCAATAGGGATTTCAGGAGAAACCCTCATCACCCAGAGAGGGCTGTAAATATCACAATGACTAACTGAGGCAAATTACTTGGAAACATTCAAAACTAAACACATGATGGAAAAAAGAAGGGAATATTCTAGTGGGGGGAAATGGAGATGGTAGAGGAGGTTTAAGTGGAGCATTAACAATGGTGTCAAACACTTGGTCCTAATGGTGTATTTAAGTGATATAAAACTCCCAATGTAATTCTGTAATTCTCAACTCTACACACCTGGATTACCACCCTCCTGGTGCGATAGGGAACCAGCAGGTCGATTTGCTCTTGGTAAACTGTAAAACTGATCCAGCAGTTCAACTACCTGCCACCTGTTGGTTACTCTGTGATGATGATGTGAAAAGGCTGCATTCTAGTACAAGCTTAATCTGAAAGCATTAAGTAACAAATAACAGCATTGAGGGAATTAACCCTGTACATTGGGGGAAAATAATCACCTTCAAGATGTCGAGAGAGCAGACAGCAACTTCTGCTGTCTTCGCTGTGGTGGTTAATAGGCAAGAGCATTGCCTCTCAAAGACAAAGTCTAAATGCACAATGTAAAACAAACAACAGGTTGGTTGCTTCAATCTACAATTGCTGTTCAAACAATTTAACTTATTGCATGTATTATAATTTTCAATGTGCTTTAATGTATAAAGTGACTGTCTTGCACTGAAATTGCTGGCGGATAGCTACAAACAACGACTCCTGGCCTGCTGCATAAATGCCCAAAGTGTTTGATCATTTCAATAAAGACACATTTGCATCAGAGACTCCAAATCTGATCCATTACGGATGAACAGTCGAGAACTATAAAATGTAGGGCCTGGGGAAAGGGTGGCACAACTTCTATTGTCAAATGCTGATGACAATATCCACACATTGGGCTCAGCAATAGTCATTCTGGCTCTTGTCAACAGCACTGAAAGATGATCTGCTTCACAAAGTGGTCATGCTATACTTTCTACCTCAAAAGCTTTGAGACATTAAAGCACGGGGGAGGCCATCAAGGAACCCAGTCTTAGTTGTTTGGTTTTATAATTACTATGTGTTCTGTTGCTGCGCACAGTAATCTCTTTTCACGTTAGTCATTGCAAATCCCTCATTTGCACCATTATTTCATTTCATGTCCCTCTAATGTTAGCAAATAAATGCTTGCATGTTATAATGAAGCCAGTTTCTTGGATGACTGCGAAAGCTGATATGGAGACCACAGTGGGAACTTTTGTGAGCATCACACTGCTGTTTTTCATGGAAAGTGGAGTTCCAGTGAAAGCTGACTGAGTTACAGTTCTTGCCGTCTAGTGACACACAGGAACAGGATTGGACCATTCAGCCATAGATCATAGAATTACAGTGCAGAAGGAGGCCATTCGGCCCATCGGTCTGCACCGGCTCCTGGAAAGAGCACCCTACCCAAGGTTAACACCTCCACACTATCCCCATAACCCAGTAACCCCACCCAACACTAAGGGCAATTTTGGACACTAAGGGCAATTTATCATGTCCAATCCACTTAACTTGCACATCTTTGGACTGTGGGAGGAAACCGGAGCACCCGGAGGAAACCCACGCACACACGGTGAGGATATGCAGACTCCGCACAGACAGTGACCCAAGCCGGAATCGAACCTGGGACCCTGGAGCTGTGAAACGATTATGCTATCCACAATGCTACCGTGCTGCCCTAACTCATCATTCAATGAGACCCTGGTTGGTCTATATCCTTACTCCACCTTGCTTAGCTCCATGATCCCCTAATGCCCAAATCCACATGGACCACCTGTGGGAGATGTGTCGTGCCAGCCACAATTTAATTGTATGATCTCAGCAGGTGCGGCCAGAAAATCCCACAGTTGATAAATGATTATCACCCAAGCAATAATCGGCAAAGGATGTGGATATTCTTTAAGACAATAGCCCTTGACTTCCTTTTGGGTCCCTGGCTTAAGTCGTTGGATCGCCGCACATGCGCAGTGCGATGACCTGGATGTGCGGACATGCAGGCATGCACGCTGGAAGCGTGTGGCGTTCAAACGCCCGGCCTGCTTTTTTTTGACCGATTGAACTCATGCACTGGACCTGCTGAATGAAAAATGCAAGGACAGCGCTAACTTGCCGACTTGCCCCGATGTTAGGTAAGTAAATCTTTTTGTTGGCACTTTTATTTCTCGGTCCAAGATCATTGAGCAGAGGCTGGAGACATTGGGAGACATTCTTTTGGTCGGTTAATGTTTTATATTATTAGTGTTTAGTGTTTATAAATATGTTTGAAATACAAATAAAGTGAGAGGAAGATATATATATTTTTTAAACTTTGGTTTTCCATGAGGCTGTTAATTCCATTAAAAGGATACTTTACTGTATAAAGTGAGTTTGGAGTCACAGAAAGTGAAAAAAAGACTTGTTTAAACTTTGGTTTGTTATGAGGATGTGAATCCATTGAAGGAACTATAATGGATAGAATGCCGTGATCACTCTCTAATGAGTATAATTGTCCACCTGAGGTACTCCGTGTTACTGGTCTTGGGTTGTTCTGAGGGTCCTTGCGTGGCTGATGAGCCCAATCCTAGAGCCACATCTTCAATCACCCATTTGGCAGGAATTTCCAAAAGGTGGGATTGGACCTTCGATGCTAGGTCACAGGTATGCTTTGCTCAGGCTCCTTTTCCGGGCCTCCTCTTCTGGTCGGGTGTTCTGGAAGAATTGTGTCCCTTCAATCAGGAGGTTCCTCCAAGATCCAGCAGAGGGCAGCAGAGCAGAGCTGCTGATCAGCTGTTCTGGGGAAATTTGCATACGTGCAGTGCGGTCAGCCTAAGTTGAAGGTGAATCTGCGAAGGGGACCCGAGGAGTTTGAGTGAAGGCAATCATCCAGCAGAGGGCAGCAGAGCAGAGCTGCTGATCAGCTGTTCTGGGGAAATTTGCATACGTGCAGTGCGGTCAGCCTAAGTTGAAGGTGAATCTGCGAAGGGGACCCGAGGAGTTTGAGTGAAGGCAATCATCCAGCAGAGGGCAGCAGAGCAGAGCTGCTGATCAGCTGTTCTGGGGAAATTTGCATACGTGCAGTGCGGTCAGCCTAAGTTGAAGGTGGTTTGTGGAGAGGCTGTTGGCAAGTGACAGTTAAACCCGAAACACTTCATGAGTGTTTCCCACCCTACCTCCTCCTCTAACCAACCCCCCCACCCCACGGTGGATGGGAAGCGGGAGCAGGGGCCTGTCGTGAAGGTGAGTGAGTTCCTTTAAATTTGCTTACCTTTGAGCGGGAGCAGGGTTTGAGGTAATATCAGGTAAGCTCTTCCTTTCTTTTTCTTTTTCTTGTTATTTTTTAAATCTAGAGGTGATGTCAGGGAAGGCAGTACAATGCTCCTCCTGCAGAATGTTTGAGGTGAGGGACGCCGTCAGTGTCCCTGCTGATTTCATCTGTGGGAAGTGCACCCAGCTCCAGCTCCTCAAAAACCGTGTTAGGGACCTGGAGCTTGAGCTGGATGAACTTCGGATCATTCGGGAGGCAGAGGGGGTCATAGATAGGAGCTTCAGGGAAATAGTTACACCAAAGACTGGAGATAGATGGGTAACTGTAAGAGGGACTGGGAAGAAGCAGTCAGTGCAGGGACCCCCTGCGGTCGTTCCCCTGAGTAACAAGTATACCGTTTTGGATACTTGTGGGGGGGACGACTTACCAGGGGTAAGCCATGGGGTACGGGCCTCTGGCACGGAGTCTGTCCCTGTTGCTCAGAAGGGAAGGGGGGAAAGGAGTAGAACATTAGTAATTGAGGACTCAATAGTCAGGGGCACAGATAGGAGATTTTGTGGGAGCGAGAGAGACTCACGTTTGGTATGTTGCCTCCCAGGTGCAAGGGTACGTGATGTCTCGGATCGTGTTTTCCGGGTCCTTAAGGGGGAGGGGGAGCAGCCCCAAGTCGTAGTCCACATTGGCACTAACGACATAGGTAGGAAAGGGGACAAGGATGTCAGGCAGGCCTTTAGGGAGCTAGGATGGAAGCTCAGAGCGAGAACAAACAGAGTTGTTATCTCTGGGTTGTTGCCCGTGCCACGTGATAGTGAGATGAGGAATAGGGAGAGAGAGCAATTAAACACGTGGCTACAGGGATGGTGCAGGCGGGAGGGATTCAGATTTCTGGATAACTGGGGCTCTTTCTGGGGAAGGTGGGACCTCTATAGACAGGATGGTCTACATCTGAACCTGAGGGGCACCAATATCCTGGGGGGTAGATTTGTTAGTGCTCTTTGGGGGGGTTTAAACTAATTCAGCAGGGGCATGGGAACCTGGATTGTAGTTTTAGGGTACGGGAGATTGAGAGTATAGAGGTCAGGAGCACAGATTTGACTTCGCAGGAGGGTGCCAGTGTTCAGGTAGGTGGTTTGAAGTGTGTCTACTTCAATGCCAGGAGTATACGAAATAAGGTAGGGGAACTGGCAGCATGGGTTGGTACCTGGGACTTCGATGTTGTGGCCATTTCAGAGACATGGATAGAGCAGGGACAGGAATGGTTGTTGCAGGTTCCGGGGTTTAGGTGTTTTAGTAAGTTCAGAGAAGGGGGCAAAAGAGGGGGAGGTGTGGCGCTGCTAGTCAAGGACAGTATTACGGTGGCGGAAAGGATGCTAGATGGGGACTCTTCTTCTGAGGTAGTATGGGCTGAGGTTAGAAACAGGAAAGGAGAGGTCACCCTGTTGGGAGTTTTCTATAGGCCACCTAATAGTTCTAGGGATGTAGAGGAAAGGATGGCGAAGATGATTCTGGAAAAGAGCGAAAGTAACAGGGTAGTTGTTATGGGAGACTTTAACTTTCCAAATATTGACTGGAAAAGATATAGTTCGAGTACATTAGATGGGTCATTCTTTGTACAATGTGTGCAGGAGGGTTTCCTGACACAATATGTTGACAGGCCAACAAGAGGCGAGGCCACATTGGATTTGGTTTTGGGTAATGAACCAGGCCAGGTGTTAGATCTGGAGGTAGGTGAGCACTTTGGAAACAGTGACCACAATTCGGTGACCTTTACGTTAGTGATGGAAAGGGATAAGTATACCCCGCAGGGCAAGAGTTATAGCTGGGGGAAGGGCAATTATGATGCCATTAGACATGACTTAGGATGTGTTGGTTGGAGAAGTAGGCTGCAAGGGTTGGGCACACTGGATATGTGGAGCTTGTTCAAGGAACAGCTATTGCATGTTCTTGATAAGTACGTACCAGTCAGGCAGGGAGGAAGGGGTCAAGCGAGGGAACCGTGGTTTACCAAAGAAGTGGAATCTCTTGTTAAGAGGAAGAAGGAGGCCTATGTGAAGATGAGGCGTGAAGTTTCAGTTGGGGCGCTTGATATTTACAAGGAAGCGAGGAAGGATCTAAAGAGAGAGCTGAGACGAGCAAGGAGGGGACATGAGAAGTCTTTGGCAGGTAGGATCAAGGAAAACCCAAAAGCTTTCTATAGGTATGTCAGGAATAAAAGAATGACTAGGGTAAGAGTGGGGCCAGTCAAGGACAGTGGTGGGAAGTTGTGTGTGGAGGCTGAGGAGATAAGCGAGATACTAAATGAATACTTTTCGTCAGTATTCACTCAAGAAAAAGATAATATTGTGGAGGAGAATGCTGAGACCCAGGCTATTAGAATAGATGGCATTGAGGTGCGTAGGGAAGAAGTGTTGGCAATTCTGGACAAGGTGAAAATAGATAAGTCCCCGGGGCCGGATGGGATTTATCCTAGGATTCTCTGGGAAGCCAGGGAAGAGATTGCTGAGCCTTTGGCTTTGATTTTTAGGTCATCATTGGCTACAGGAATAGTGCCAGAGGACTGGAGGATAGCAAATGTGGTCCCTTTGTTCAAGAAGGGGAGTAGAGATAACCCCGGTAACTATAGGCCGGTGAGCCTAACGTCTGTGGTGGGTAAAGTATTGGAGAGGATTATAAAAGATACAATTTATAATCATCTAGATAGGAATAATATGATTAGGGACAGTCAGCATGGTTTTGTGAAGGGTAGGTCGTGCCTCACAAACCTTATCGAGTTCTTTGAGAAGGTGACTGAACAGGTAGACGAGGGTAGAGCAGTTGATGTGGTGTATATGGATTTCAGTAAAGCGTTTGATAAGGTTCCCCACGGTCGTCTATTGCAGAAAATACGGAGGCTGGGGATTGAGGGTGATTTAGAGATGTGGATCAGAAATTGGCTAGTTGAAAGAAGACAGAGAGTGGTAGTTGATGGGAAATGTTCAGAATGGAGTTCAGTTACGAGTGGCGTACCACAAGGATCTGTTCTGGGGCCGTTGCTGTTTGTCATTTTTATAAATGACCTAGAGGAGGGCGCAGAAGGATGGGTGAGTAAATTTGCAGACGACACTAAAGTCGGTGGAGTTGTAGACAGTGCGGAAGGATGTTGCAGGTTACAGAGGGACATAGATAAGCTGCAGAGCTGGGCTGAGAGGTGGCAAATGGAGTTTAATGTGGAGAAGTGTGAGGTGATTCACTTTGGAAAGAATAACAGAAATGCGGAATATTTGGCTAATGGTAAAATTCTTGGTAGTGTGGATGAGCAGAGGGATCTCGGTGTCCATGTACATAGATCCCTGAAAGTTGCCACCCAGGTTGATAGGGTTGTGAAGAAGGCCTATGGTGTGTTGGCCTTTATTGGTAGAGGGATTGAGTTCCGGAGCCATGAGGTCATGTTGCAGTTGTACAAAACTCTAGTACGGCCGCATTTGGAGTATTGCGTACAGTTCTGGTCGCCTCATTATAGGAAGGACGTGGAAGCTTTGGAACGGGTGCAGAGGAGATTTACCAGGATGTTGCCTGGTATGGAGGGAAAATCTTATGAGGAAAGGCTGATGGACTTGAGGTTGTTTTCGTTAGAGAGAAGAAGGTTAAGAGGTGACTTAATAGAGGCATACAAAATGATCAGAGGGTTAGATAGGGTGGACAGCGAGAGCCTTCTCCCGCGGATGGAGGTGGCTAGCACGAGGGGACATAGCCTTAAATTGAGGGGTAATAGATATAGGACAGAGGTCAGAGGTGGGTTTTTTACGCAAAGAGTGGTGAGGCCGTGGAATGCCCTACCTGCAACAGTAGTGAACATGCCAACATTGAGGGCATTTAAAAATTTATTGGATAAGCATATGGATGATAAGGGCATAGTGTAGGTTAGATGGCCTTTAGATTTTTTCCATGTCGGTGCAACATCGAGGGCCGAAGGGCCTGTACTGCGCTGTATCGTTCTATGTTCTATGTTCTATGTTCTAAGTAGGTTTCTTCTGAGCAAAGTTCTCCCAGGCATAGACATCTATATTCCATTCCTGGAGGTAAGCCTACAAGGTGTCTTTGAAGAGCTTCCTTTGTCCTCCTCATGTTCGGGATACTTCCTTGAGCTGGGTCAAGAACGTTTGTTTTGGCAGTCGGGCCTCTGACATCCTAAGCATACGGGCGGCCCAGCGGAGTTGATTTTGGATGATCATGGCCTTGAAACTGGTGCTATTGACTCCTTCAAGGACACTAATGTTAGCACACCTGTCCTACCAGCTGATTCAGAGCCAAAGTACATTTGAATTTTGCAATCTATTTTAAGCTGTGTTGTTTAAGACTCTCCTGGATGTGATGTTTATCCTTTTAAGCCTTGGTGATTACTTCAAATGCTTTAACAAATTTTAGGGCAGCACGGTGGCGCAGTGGTTTGCACTGCTATCTCACGATGCCGAGGTCCCAAGTTCGATCCCGGCTCTGGGTCACTGTCCGTGTGAAGTTTGCACATTCTCCCCGTGTTTGCGTGGGTTTCGCCCCCACAACCCAAAGATATGCAGGGTAGGTGGATTGGCCACGCTAAATTGCTCCTTAATTGAAAAAATTAATTGGGTGCTCTAAATTTAAAATTTATTTTTAAAAAAACATAGTTTGATGCCTTAGTTGGAGTATGCAAGTCTCCTATAAGCTAATGTGAATTATCTCTCTGACAGGTATTGCAGAAGCCAGTACAGATTCAAAATCTGTCGTCATTCTTCACCTCCGCTGAGGCATCACACTTTATAGCTTGGCTTCTTAAAATCCTTGAAGTTCTTTTAGGCATCAACGTATGTGCAGGGATCATGAGAAAAGAGTCAGGCATCATCTCTGTCAGGTGATATAAGGGCCATTCGAGATCGCTTGGTAGCTGCTGTTTTCAGACATTGAGCTTGAAAAATTAACAATTGATATGTCAAAACCATCGTTCCTCCCCTTCCTTCCCCTCCCCTCCCTCCCTCCCCTTGCCTCCTTTTCCCTCCCATTTCTATTACTAATACACAGAACAGTTGTGCTTATGTGGAAACATACATTTTATTCACCATTGTGTTCAAGTGAGAAAATACATTTTATTGCAAGAAATTTGGAAAAGTTTTATGTCATTGTTCAGCTGATAACTTAATATTTAACTTTAACTGGCTTCAAAGTTTTGTATGTATTAAATTATTTTTGTTAATAAATGTTTTCCATTAAACTTTACAAGCTTCTACAAATGTCCTGCTGAAACATCAAAGCAACATTTAATTATGAGATAAGTATAAATGAATAAGAAAATTGAAGTAAACCAGGCAGAAACATAATAACATGGGTAACACACTAGTTAACACTGCTGCCTCCCAACTCCAGGGACCTGTGTTCAATTCAGACCTTGGGTGGCTATGTGGTGTTTGCACATTTTCCCCATGTCTGCATGGGTTTCCTGGAACTATAGAATAAAACCTTGGAATTCCTACAGTGCAGAAGGAAGCCAATCGGCCCATCGGGTCTGCACGGACTCTCTGAAAAAGGACACTACCTGGGCCCACTCTCCCTCCCTGTCCTCGGAACGTAACCTGTACATTCCTGAACACTTAGAGGCAATTTAGCCACTGTGCCACCATACTGGTTACTATATGTGCTCACTTTATTAATTTTTTTAAATCCCAGAACAAGGCCTGCAAAGTACCTCTACTTTACCCCACCATCCTTTTTGTCATTTAATCATTGCTGCACTTCACCCCATCAAAGACCTTCCGCTTTTTCATTTCAGACCTCCACTTTTCCCTAGCTGTCGACCAACGTGGGGCAGTACAGTTGTTAGCATTGCTACCTCACAGTGCCAGGGAACCAGATTCAATTCCCACCTCGGGTGGCTGTCTGTGTGTAGTTTACACTTTCTCCCCGTGCCTGCGTGGGTTTCCTCCGGGTGCTCCGGTTTCCTCCCACAGTCCAAATATGTGCAGGTTAGGTGGATTGGCCATGCTAAATTGCCCCCTAGTGTTCAAAAGATTAAGTGGAGTTACGGGGGTGAGGGGGGGTGGGGGGAGGTGAGGGGGGTGGGGTGGGGGGGGTGCTCTTTCCAATGGTTGTACAGACACGATGGACTGAATGGCCTCCTCTTGTACTGGAGAGATTCTATGATTTTATGATTTGATGGATGCCAAATTTTGTTTCTCTGCGTAGATATTCTCCACTGTGAGAAATTGCACATTATTCAGATTTATTTCTTGATTTTAAATCCTTCCACCCTGGAAGCGATACCTCCCACTCGGCTTTTACCCAAACAGCAACCTTTTGCTCCCTGCCCAAAAGGCCACTCTTCTGATATCCTAGACTGAACGTGTTAGGCTATTTAATTATGGAGAGGCATCATAGCCAAGCTCAAACCTGTCATCATCACAATGTCCACAAATGCAGACATCCAGCAGGAATTACTGAGCACTGAATGAAATTCCTGGAAGTTGTGAACGGCAGCACACATCTGATAACCTAGAGTTTAAATCCCATTCCTTCTTGCCCTTTACAGCTCCATTCACTGTGCACTTTGTCCTTTCCAATGCGTTCCTCATAGAATAGAATTCCTACAGTGTTGATGGAGGCCATTCGGCACTTCGAGTCTGCACCGGCCCTCAAAAAGAGCCCTGTACCCAGGTCCACTACCCCACCGTATCCCCGTAACCTAACCTGCACATCCCTGGACACTAAGGGGCAATTTAGCATGGCCAATCCAGCTAACCTGCAAACCTCTGGACTGTGAGAGGGAACCGGAGTACCTGGAGGAAACCCAGGTGGACACAGGGAGAAAGTGCAAACTCCAGACAGACAGTCACCCAAGGCCGGAATCGAACTAACGTTCCTGGCGCTGTGAGGTAGCAGTGCCAGCTTCTGAATAATTAATTTGCAAGGATTTTCTCCTGGGCAACGAGAGAGTTATTTCAAGAGGGGAAACGTCAAACTTTTATCAGAAAATCAGTTAAAAATAGTGAGAAATAGTAAATAATCTGAATGGTCTCCTCGTCTCCAGCCAGCTCTCGCTATTTGATCTCTCAGGTTTTAATGAGTTTTACAGACGTTGAAATTCAGCAACACAGCTTAATCCCATGAAATCTTGGAAAGACTGATCAACAATATCCATTATTTAGTAACAGGAACCCTCAACAACCATGTAATTTCATTAGAAACCTAAAATCTGCACTACCTGTTGATAATAGGACATGTTAATAGACCATGTTTGAGGCTGTAAAAACTACACATTATAAATGTCTCTCTTTCAACTGGAGCCGTGTCAGTATGTTCCACTGCATGCAAAATTAAAGTAAAAAAATAATTACGTCCTTGTTTCCTGACTTCACCAGGGAGGTCCACGATCATGTGTTCTGTATATTTAATCAAATGAGTTTTTAAGATGATGCTTTATAATGAAATTGCTGGTCCATTTTTCCAATGTTATTGTGGTGTGAGTGATGAACCTTTTCGAGGATGTGGGGGAGAATTTCCATATCGCTAATGGTGAATTTGCAATCATTTGGGACCCAGGCTCGGATAAACATTTCTCTGGACAATAAAAACAAACCATTTGTGAGTTTTAAGACTGGCTGAATGCCACCTGAAAGCAATAACCTGTCTGATTCTTGCACCCGCCAAAAAAACATGTTCCTGAACATTAGCGAAAAGGAAATTAAACTGTCAACTGTTCTCATTTGTAAAGAGAGTTGAGGGATTTTCAGTAGGCCGTTTCAATGGTCAAAATGCATTGCCTGAAAACTGACCTCTCGTTGCCCCACCAGAGGCTGCAATCCATCAAATTTCTACCCTCGCAAAGATCTCCTACCCCACACGGCTCCTTTAACCAATACTTTCACTTCACGCCTGGTTATTCCGTGCGATCTGAGTATCAAGACACTTCAGTAGGGTCAACTTCAAGCTTCAGATTAAATTACTAAATGTATTTTGAACAATTTAATAAGTAAGAGCATATATAGCGAGCCACGCTTTTCCACAGAAATCATACTTTTCCCTCTCAATTTCCTCAGTAGCCTCCAAGCCTGGTGTTTTTATATCAGATTCCCCTTTTAATTATCACAAAAATAATCAGTGAATCCAATCCAGTTCCATGTTTCAGAGCAAATCTTGTCACCTTTTTTGCCCATCCATCTTTCCGATAATTTCAATATTAAGGCGAATTCTGACTCATAGGACTGTGCTCCACTGACTCAATTAGGACATCAATGCCATTTGAGGATACAGAAGGAAGGGCAGATAACTATTAGCTGCTTTCACGTTTCAGCAGAAGTCAAAACTTATATTTCCCTTTAATTTATGCAAAAATTGTCTTCCATTACAGAGACAGTTGTTGTGGGCGTGATTCTCCGGCCTTGTTACGCTCTCGCTCAAGCAAAACGAAGCCGATGAATAGCGGGAGCGGCCAAAAACGAGAACTGCGCCATGCGGCAAACAATTTGGGATGCAACCAGCTCCTGTAGGCAAAGTTGGTGTGTCGCCGTATCTTGCATTATCACCGCTTAATCCCCATTTCCATACAATTAATGAGAGCCACACCATACCTAATGGCCTCCCGTCATTCAGCGGCCTCCCCAGCAATTAGTCACGCTGCCGCCGATTAGTATTCCTTTTGAAAAACGTGAACCTAGTGGAAGGGCATCAGTGCAGAACCAGGAAGGTGAGTAGCCATCTTTGCTGACAGGGAAAGATCCCGGGGGGTGCTGGACTTCCCACCCCAGTGTTCAATGGGAGGTAGGAATCAGTATGGGGGTCCCTCCACAGGGGTGGGCCACAATGGAGAGTGAGGAGTGCGCTAGGAGGGCAACCAGGGCACCACCATGCCAATCCCGTCCCTGCCTGTCTGCTCCACCAACCACCCATAATCCCCATCGATTGCCGAGGCCTCTGGCTGCACAACTGGAGGCTATCGCTCATAGGAAATTGGCAATCTTGGCTAAGTGAGCAGTTCATACAACCCAAGTGGATCCCCATGAGTGGGAGTCATTGTCTAGCATCCCAATCAAACCTTGATGCCTGGAGGGTGGCGGGGGGGGGGGGGGGGGGGGGGGGGGGGTAGCTGTGGCTGTGATAAGGGGTAAAGGCCTAAGGAGAAGATAGGGTGAAGGACTGGGTGGAAGGTGGGTGGGGGAAGGGCTATGGGACAGGAGGGACTGAGGGCAAGGGGGTGGGACAATGTTGATGGAGCTGCTGCTCTTTTGGCCTTCTAGTTGGCGAATCAGGTTCTCCCCTCCCATCCTGGACACAGTCCTCGTCTGACGAGGCCTGCCAATCGCCTGCCTCCTCCTCCATGTAACCCTGCTGCTGTATGATGTTTTGCTGGACACAGCAGGCCATTGTGATGTGTGAGACCCTCTGGGGGCTATATTGGAGAACCCCACCAGAGCGATCCAGGCAGCGGAAGCCCAACTTCAACAGCCCAGTGCACTGCTCATTCACACTCCTGGTTGCTGAGTTATCATCTTGATAACATCTCTCTGCCTCGATCTGGGGCCTCCGCACAGGCGTCATCAGCCATGACATCAGTGACTAGGCATTGTCACCCACTAGCTAACTCTTCACCCAAGGGAGCACCTCAAAGCTGCCAGGAACTTCCAAGTGTGCGAGGATGTATGCGTCGTGCACACGGCCTGTGTATCATGAAGATGCGCATGATGTGCAAGCAGCGATCGCACACCGCACCCACTGCATGTGGAAACCCTTCCTGTTAATGAAGTGTACCCCATGGTGAACCGGTGCTGTGAGGGTGGCCTGCGTGCCATCAATAATCCCCTGGACCTGGAGTATGCCAGCGATAAATAGCAGCAAATACAGCAGCCCAGGCATCCTGGTGGGCCTGGCCCTGGTTAAAGTGGATGTAGAAAGTTGACAAGGCGCATAGGGCACCGTGAAATCTCAGATGTTCCCTCCTGAGCCCTGGAACGAGCCAGAGGCATAGAAGTTGAGAACAGATATTAGCATCACGGTCACCTCCTCGACTTCATGGTGCCATGTCCGCCACCATCTTGCACAGGTGGTGCACGGTCTCCTTGGTGAGGCGGAGTTGATGGTGGCACAGGTAGCCCGGCAGTTCCTTGAAGGACGATCGCCGATGGTAGAAACGTGGCCTGATCTGACTCCATCTTTGTACCTCCTCCTCGGCCTACTGGCTGGCATTTGAACCTCGTCGGCTGGCCCCCTGTTGTTCTGGGACAAGTTCCTATCTGGTGTCATGTGTGGACAAGGCATCTGGCCAAAGCGGGCAGGGCATCTGTTGTGGGTTCTGTGAAGATGGGTTTTGAGGGACTTGCTGGTACGTGGAGTGTTACTGGCATATATACTGTCCAACATTCCTTGTATCAAGGAAGCGTGGTGCAGATCTTTTAGCAACCGTCTTCTTGGCTGGAATGTGAGTCTGGAGCGAGTGGAGCAGTTAAAAGCTGCTCCAGCTTGTCAGGCTCACAGTGGGAATCTCAACCCCAGAAAATCACCCGCCTAGGGAACTGGAACTTGGGCGGGATGCTGTGGGCAGTATGCTGGCCAATTTGCTTGGATGGAACTGCACCTCCTCTGTGTTCTGAGTGGCAGCACAAAAATGTTCCGAAACCCCTCCGGCCGGAGCCCTCAGGCTCTGGAATGGAGAATCCAGTCCAATGTCAACAGATCTTCATCAATACAAATTGTTACTGCAATGGCTAAGGTATACATCAAAGCGGGTTTGTATCTCGGGGCGGGATTCTCCCATACCCAGCAGGGTGGGGGTCCCGACGGGAGAGAGTGGCGTGCACCACTCCGGTGTCTGCCCGCTCCAAAGGTGCGGAATCCTCCGCAACTTCAGGGGCCAGGCCCGCGCCGGAGTGGTTTGCGCCCCACCAGCTGGCGTGGAAGGCCTTTGGCGCCATGCCAGCCGGGGCCGATGGACTCCGCCGGCCTGCGGAAATCCACGCATGCACGGGAGCGTCAGCGGCTGCCGCGCATGCGCAGGGGGGGTTCACCTACGCGAGGGCCATCGCGGAGGCTGACATGGCCGACGCGTAGGAAAAGAGTGCCCCCGCGGCACAAGCCCGTCCGCAGATTGGTGGGCCCCAATCACGGGCCAGGCCACCGTGGGGGCACCCCCCGGGGCCAGAAAGCCCCGTGCCACCCCCAGAACCCCAGAGCCCGCCCGCACTGCCTGGTCCCGCCGGTAAGGGACCTAGTCTAATCTACGCTGGCGGGACTGGCAAAGAACCAGCGGGACTTCGGCCCATCGCGGGCCAGAGAATCACTGGGGGGGCCGCCGCGAGTGGCTGCCGACTGGCGCTGCGCGATTCCCGCCCCCGCCAAATCTCCGGTGCCGGAGAATTCGACGGCCGGCGGGGGCAGGATTCACGCCACCCCCCAGGCAATTCTCCAACCCGGCGGGGGTCGGAGAATCTCTTTAGTTGAGAGAGCTCATTCTAACTGACCTACTGAAACATTTAAAAAATAAAGAAAGGGCTCCTTGAATGACAAAATGTTGACAAACTGTTTGCATAAAAAGTGTATATCTGGAAGACATGATATGGAGATGCAGGCGTTGGACTGGGGTGAGCATCGTAAGAAGTCTTACAACACCAGGTTAAAGTCCAACAGGTTTGTTTCAAACACGAGCTTTCGGAGCACTGCTCCTCCCTCAGGTGGAAGGAGCACCTGAGGAAGGAGCAGTGCTCCGAAAGCTAGTGTTTGAAACAAACCTGTTGGACTTTAACCTGGTGTTGTAAGACTTCTTACTATCTGGAAGACAATAAGGGCCAAAGGTACAGGAATCCGTTACTTCACTGTCTGGCTTTCCATTTAATGGTGGAAGGGGAGAGTATGGAGGAAAGCATCAACTATGAAATGTGAAAAATAATCCAGAGCATGTGATTGTTCAAACTACTGCACTGAGGCAAAAAAAAATTCTGTCAGTATAAATAGCAACCCACATTGAGCCACATGATTTATCATCATTAAAATTTAAAATTAAAAACCACATTGCCAGAGAGCTGAATTTTGAGCTGCGATCTTCTTTCCATCATTCATTTCCGAAGTGCATTGGCAACTTTACAAATTCCAGGTGTGTGATGAGTTAGCTGATCATAGCCAGGATGGGTGAAGGATCATGGGGAAAGGGATGCTACACGCGGCCTCAAACCCTCTTGGCCTTAGGAAGGGGAAAGAAAATAGTCATGGTTGCCATTCCTGAACTCTCGCCAGTAATTCAAGTTGAAGTAGGTATTTGTGTGTGATGCGACCATCAATTCACACGAGACGCAGAGTTGAAGTGAACAGTGGCTTTAATCAACTAGAACAGTGCCTGCCTGCGACTGCTCTGCACTGAGAGCCACCTACAGGGCATCAGCTCTATATACCTCCCCTCAAGGGGGCGGAGTCCACAAGGGCACCAACATGATACAAGCGGTGTAATACAATACAATGGTCCATAGGTGGAGCCTACAAGGGCAACAACATAGTACAATACAATACAGTGGTGAATGGTTGCTATAATACATTCACCACATTGTGTAAGTTAGATGTGAACAGGACAAGTCTCAGCTGTGACAGTCAACTAGTCTACTGACTGACTGACTAACTGGTACTCGCGTCCTATCTCCACACACAATGACGGGTGTGCTTGAGGGCAAATGATCGCTATGGAAGTGTATTATAGGGTGAGCAGAGGTTGGCGGAAAATTGGAAGGGCAGACATTGGTAAAGGCTGAAAAATCTCTGGGACTGTGAATTCATTACTTGGGAAAGAGGTGAAGTTTCAGAAAGGAGATCCAGCATTCAGTGGTGGTGTGAGGTAGAGGATGGGTGGTGGGGCGGGATTGGGGGGCCTTCCATCCTTGCATGCTGTTGAGTTGCACACCCATGGTTTGCATCTTCTAGCCACAACAGGCTCTCCAGCCAGAAGTCAACCTGATTGATTGGCTTGTCTTCCAGGTATGACGCCTCAGGGTCAGCGAGGTGCAATGCCTGACCACAGGGTGCTGAGGTTTGGGGTGCGAGGAAAACAGTGCATGATAACGGATCTGCTTCCTCACCCCAGTGGAGGATTCTATCTGAGAGTGAAGACCATTCCCCCACCATGGGAGGAAGTTAATTCCTGACCCTGGGGTGAGGTACCTGCTCATTAACTCCAAAGGAGGTCTGATCCCTGTCTCTAAGGATCTTTATGTATTGGGGGTTGCTGAAGAGGGGAGGGAGAACTTGTGGGGCTGGGGGAAGCACTCCTGTTCCTCTCGACCCACAAGCAGTGCTGTAAAAGCACTTATTTTCTCCTCTCTTCTACTTCTGGGTTTCCCGAGACCTGGGAACATAAAATAAATTTAAAACCTGCAACGCAGGTTTAGTCAGAAGCTGGAAGCCTCACTGACATATTTAGATTGCAAACCTTACCTCAACTCCATAAATCCCAGACATCAGCGGATCATGGCTGGCTTCCCCACTCGCCCAGTATTTTTCCTTTTGAGCCTCCCCTGCACCCTCCATGTTAAATTGTTTATATTTGTTTCCTTTTGTTTCTATTGCCATTCTGACTCTGGTCATCCAGGCAGATGGGTAGGGGGAAGAGATGTATGTGGAGAAGGTAACAGGCTACATTGCCAACACCAGTAACAGTGGAGTAAAGAGGGACGAGCCGAGAAAAACAAGAAGTTCTAAACATTCCCGCAATTATATTGGCACATAATCTCACAATAAGATTACAAGATGGTTAAAAACAGATGCAAAAAGAAATACCAAGATTACAGTGCTCCTTACGTGCAGCCAAGTGATTTTTTTTTTAAACCACCCATTGATTGAAAGAAATCCACTTCAAACGGTTTGGCGTGATGCAAGAAATGTTGACTGCTGATAGCTTGCACTGAGTGCCAGTCCCAAGCAGTTTGTACATTATTTATTGCACATTTATTGCATTCAGTAATATTGCAGAAAATCTACCTTTTCGAAAATGGCATTTCTATCAGAAAAACATGTGTCATCCTCCTCCTAAATGTAATTAATTGATCAGATTGTTGATTCAATTAAACAACACAATACAAATAATGACTTGTCTATTGTCATGTGCTAATAAAATTTAACCTTTCACTTCTGCGGGGCGGAATTTTCCGGTTCAGTCAGCAATGGGACGTTTGGCGGGCGGGGGAAACTTAATTTGACGTGACGCTAAAAGTCAGTTTCCCAATGTCAGGATCAACTTTAGGAATTCTGTTCTTGGGACGTTAAAGGCAGGTCAAGCGTTCCGATGAACAATGTCGGGAAGCCCTTTAGCATGTATTAGGATGTCATACATGCTTATTAATAGGCCACATCATCAGAATTAAGTTCCCACTCCAAAATAAGTTCCTCAGTAGTCGGAACATGCACTTTTATCACGATATGTAACCTGGCGAGCTTGCCAACTTTGGGATGAGTGCACGCTGCTTTCACCTTCTCGGGAACCACCCACAACTTGACTCTAATTGGGTGCAGGTAGGAAAAGCTGCAGGAAGGCTGCACATAAGCGGAAGGCCAAGGGTGGAAGGGTGTATTCGGGTGGAAGGATGGAGTGGAGGTTCGACAAGGTGGGGAGGGGAGAAGGCAAATTGGGTGGGGGGGGGGGGGAAGAGGGAAGAGGCTGTCTGGGTAAGGAAGAGACTGCCCTATCCCATAGGATGAGACTTTTCCGTAGGAAAATACTTTTCTCATTCCAGGGAAGAAGGGAAGCAGTGAGGGAATGTGAGGGTGCAGTGATGTGGAATGGATGGAAGATCCTTCTTTGTTGGGTCCTGTGACTTGGTGAAGGACAGAGTTTCCAGGCTTGGATATTTGGAGAGAGCTGGCCCTAGAAGACAGGGTCTGTGCTGTCGACAGTGGTGTCCTGGGGATTGAATTGAACGTACTGGGCAAGGGAGGGAACAGTTGGAGGAGTGGGGTGTCAGGTCCAGGGGATTAGTTGTGTAGGTGAAGATCCTCATCCTCTCTCTCTCTTCACTTCCCCTCCCCCTGCTTACACCTCATCACCTCCTTCCCACTCCTCAGCCCCTTCTGCCTCCCCTAAAACACCAACCCGCTTTTCCACTATCTCCCCCTCCCCACTCCGTTCTGGCTTCTCGCCACCCACCGTCCTTTCCCTTCACTCACTCCCATTTGCTCTCTCCACACCATTTTAGCTGACTACCTCAGGTGCTACAGAGCAAAGGAAGTGGCCAAAATGGGCCTTGAACTGAAATGACTTTTCCTGCATTTAATGCAAGATGCTTCCTTTATGAGGGAGTTGAAGCTAACACTAGAGATGACCATCGGAAGGCTTGTTAAACAACTGATTGTCACATAAGGTTCCCACTAACACTCATCAAAAAACGTGCCCAATACTTTGGTGGCTTGTGCTTTAACTAATGTCCTCTCCAGATCAAAGTCAGCAGTCTAGGACTGAACTGGTATTGATTTCAAGCGTTATTTAAAGTGATACTCACTCTTGCATTCTTATTATTACGAGAAACGTGGCGATGATCTCAGAGTCACGTTAGGAGACAATTTGGATGTAGTGGAGTTCCATATCTGCCAGGGTTCTGGAAGTGTACGCCATAGGGCGCTCCATGCCATCATCCCATTTGGCACCACGTGAGAATGTGTGGCCAGGAAGTATCATAGTGGGCCAGAAGCTTGGAGGATAACAACTGTCTCTTCACCCTGGCAAATGCCTCCTCTTGAATGCCTTCTCTTATGGATCTCCCAAAGCCCACTTTTGGTTCTTCTTTATTAAGATGTGAATAGGTCCAGCAAAGTGGCCAAATAAGGACTAAACTTCCCATAATAATATATGAGTCCCTAAGACAATCTCAATTTTGTTGTGTTTTGTGCAGTTGGGGCTCCTTTTATGGCTTTGCCAATGCGGTAACCCAAGTACGAAACAGCCTTTGCTTGATATTTGAATTTGCCTCTCTTCAGGTGGATGCCCGCTTGGGTGAATCATCTGAGGATCTCTCCCAGATTGTCTAAGTACTCTTTTTCAGTGGCCCGCATGATGAGTACGTTATCCAGATGTATTGCCACTTTGGGTAGTCCCTGGGGGACGTCTTCTATCACTCTGAAATATTGCACAAGTGGAAGAGAGCCCGAAGAGAAGGTGAGTATATTCGAACAGCAATCTATGGGTATTTACGGTCACGTACTTTCACAAAGCATTATCCAATTCTAAATGAAGATATGTGCGGCTCATATCCTGTTTCGTGAATGAGTTGCCCCCAGCCAGTTTCGCGTACAAATCCTCCACACGTGGCCTGGGGTAACGGTCCAGGCGAGTTGACCGTTATAGTCAGTTTATAATTCCCGCAGAGGCGAACTGACTTATCCAGCTTCATCACCAGAACCACTGGTGCGAAAAATCAGTTGCCAATCAAATTGAAGTGATTGCAGTCAATCACCGCCATAATTAGCGACAGCCTGACTGACTGCTGCCCGTAGGTCACCTGGGTCACGATCGTTCCAATAATGTGCAGTGGTTCCTCAGTGGACGTCGCCAATCTGGCCTTAGTATTGCGCAGGTTTAATGGCAGGATTCCCACGCAAAGTGAAAGGAAGGTTTGCCTGATTAATGATGGAGACAACAGCCCCTGTGTCTATCTCCATCACTGGGGGTGTCCATTTACCTGCAGTTTGATCCAAATTAGGGCTACTTTAGGGGCCTTGAAGTAGTGCAACTGCTTCCTCCTCAGGGTGGGTCACGTGCAAGGCGCTGGCTCGAGGCGACCTCATTGTCTGTCCAGGGTGACTTGTTCTTTGCCACTTCTGGCGGCCTTGGTTGCCACGCGTTTCACAACCGCAGGCTTAGCGATGTTGCTCAAACTCTTGGTCATCCTCTGGGGAGGTGTCACACTTGTCTGTGGTGGCCCTTCACCGTTGACTCCGGATTTGGCGTTGCGCAGTTGGTTGTTTTCCTTGCGACAATCTGGTCATTTAAGCACTGAGAGGGTGCTGGATACCAGTGTGGGGATCAAGCTACACTTTAGATGCTATAGTCCCAGAAACCTTGGAGTTCCTGAACCCTCTTCGCCACATTCCCGCGGGACAGCACTGTGACATTATGGGAAATGTTCAGAATACAAAGGGTTAATGCCATATCATAATTAACCACTAGATGGAGCTAGATGCAGAACTATATAAAGCACTGACTCTCAGGCTTCTGTGAGACAGCTGGAAAGGAGAGCATTGGAGTAGTGAATGAGATCAGAGTACAGTTTTACATAGAGTGTATAGACCAGTATTAGTTGAGTGTAGATTGTAGATTACTACATTATTGTTTACTATAGGAGTAAGTTTATTGGCTCTCTTCAAATCATGCGTTGGTTCCGCCAACAGCTTCCTCTGAGTGGCCATGTTATTAATTCCATACACCAGCCAGTCCTTTAACATCTCTGATAGGGATGGACAAAACTTGCAATGCTCAGGTAGCCTTTGAAGATCCGTAACTGACTCCCCCGGAATCCACACAGCAATATTGAATTGGTACCTGGGGCGTCCAGAATCAGAATCACGGTTTATTTTACCTTGTCATAAGTATAAAGACCCAGGAAGCCGAATGGTAGAGTGAACGTTCGTTTATTCACAGTCATAAGAACTTGCCTTAAGGCAGTAAATACACAGTTGGATCCGAGCAGAGTGACCACAAGGAAACGGACATTTGGAGACAAAACAAGGTTTAATAAAATACACAACTATTCCTCTCCACTCCCCGAAGGCTTTTCCCCCCCCTGACCTACATTTAGGCCGGGATGCTATACACAATCGGCTTTCATTGTTAAGGGGAGCCCCGCTCCTTTAACAGGAAGTTCATACTCTGCTGAGGTCATGGGGAAACCGATAGTCCATACCCCGTGACCTCCGTGAAGGTTGTAACGCACACATAGTCCCAATGGGATAACCAACATGCCAGTCCCTGTGGGTCGGCCTTTATACTAGATTATTATGGGCCCCAGGTGGGCGGACCTCTGTCCACTTGCATGGAAGCTCATAATCCATGAGCCCCACGTGGAGATCAATCTGGGTATTCCCGTGGGCCTCATGGGGGTTATTACATCTTCCTAAACCGTAACAAGAACCAGCACCCTGTGAAGAGACAAGGAAGAAAAATACAATGAGGCAATTTCTGTTATCACAAGAAGATATCTTTTTGATGCATACGTGGCAGTAACTGGCATACGATGCAACTGCTCAGAGGCAATGGCCATCAATCAAATTTCTCACCGTCTAATTTCTTATACACATGCAGTCATTGCTGACTACCTGTCAATCCCAAACTAGCAGGGCGGACTGTAGAGTGAGAGAGATGTTTCAACAGTGCTCCACTGTCAGCACAAAGCTGTTCCTTTGTTGTGGGTCACTTTGCAGCTTTACTTTTTGGAAGGAACATAAAAGTAACAGATTTGAGCACCATGGACAATTGGTATACACATCACCAAAAAGTGCCAGTTGGGGCACATTTGTCAAATACACAAAAGCGAGGCAAGTGAATGAGTATCACAGAGGCTTCAGGGCACACATGGCATCTTTTGAATCTGTTTTCCAGTTGGTAGAAGATGCCCCTCTGACCTCTCCTGACAGTTGACATCATGATGTTGCACACACTCGTTGATTTATTTGGGCCTTTAAGTCAAATTGGCAGGATTTACAGGGCAGCTTCCTCCTTCGCCGACATTCATGAATTGCTTCTTTGTCAACCCAACTGATGCTATAACTTAACTGCTTTGCTGTCCTGTTACAACCATAACGTTTCGATACCTTCTAATTACATGCTGATTAGTTTTGCATGTAGCTTCAGGATGAAACCACTGTTGTATGCCATTGTGGAAGATTGTGCTCTTCTGCAACCTAATGATCTCATTAGTGGCCTTGTGTTGGCTACTGAGGGACTCTTAGGCCATGTTCGTCAAGCAGGAAACAAATCATCAATGCAAATGATAGACAAGACATACTCTGTGAATATTAATTACTGAAGTCTCAGAGAGATATTATTGACATGGTTTGCAGCATCTGAATCACTGGCATGCACTTTAGCATCAAAGAATGGGAAATTGTTTCGTTTCTAGCCTTTATGGACTAATGCAGAACTTCCTCACAAAAAACCCTTTGACTAGAATTGTAGATTGGGCCATTTAAGAGTCAGCTGAATCTTCCATCTGTGTAACCCAGTGAGGATTGCATTATAGATTCAACATATGGAAATATAATAAGATTATATTTTCTTTATTAAAAGATTCCTTGTGCATATGTCGAATCCCATAAACTTTTACGATTCTGCTGCATAATAGCATAAAATGATTGCAACAGGAAAAACCCACTAAGACCAACTTCTCTGATGTTCAGGAATGCATTGCATTCAAGCATTTTTCAAACTTACTTGTACATTATCAGTAATTCCGAACCCGATCTTCCCTGTTAACTGTTTCATTTGTACTTTCCTTGCAATTTTTGCAGTCTCTTTTACAGTGAACAGTTTTCAGTACGCATCAGATCAGAGTTTATCAAACTCAGGGTCGCAACCCGCAGGTAGGTCGTGGGGAGGTGTCAGGAGGGGCATGGAACGATGGGTCGCAGTGTTCCAGATAGCGGGAAGAAGTGCGAATGGTTATGACCGGCTTTTAAGAATGCAGGATGTGGGTAGTCCCCAGTTGACTGCTGTGTTTGAGGGGGTGGCACGAGGCTGGGTTTTGTGCTGGTCACCGCACGCGGGGGTGGCAAGGGGGACAGGGATTGATGGGTGGCACAATGCTAACTATGGTGGCCCCAGTTCTGCTCTGGTGCTCGCCCTCTGCGCACTGCTCGGCTCGTTCCCCCGCCACCGATCGGCAGTATTTGACCTGCGGCTCCATGTTTAAGTTGCTCAATGGCTGGCACAATGTCTGCGTGCACTGCCACAACATGAAGTATGGTCAGGAAGTAGTCAGCAGTCTGTGACTGGGCTGGATGCATCTGACGACAGTAACTGCTCCTGGACAGTGAGAGGGAAGCCAGACCAGGTTTGTCAGCGAGGAAAACCAATCAAAGAGATCAGTCAATGTGGCTGACACATGTCAACACTGGAAGAAATCTACACAGTCATCACTTTGTGTCGCCACTCTCTGGAAACCAGGAAGTAGATGCTTTTGGTGAGAATGGAGTAGGGGATGCCTTGGATGTTTGGATAGTTTAATGCAGTGGAACCATTAAGACATATTGTGACATTGTGTGTGTTTGAAAAGTTACTTCATCTCGTCTAAAGTCATAGTTTGGAAAGTAAAAACAAGATCGTACTTTTTTCTGCACTTGTTGAACTTCTAAAGGAATGGGACTATATTTAAAACAAAGTTTGTGTGTAAATGTAAGGATGTGCATGTTCAACGATTTTGCTTTAATTTTCAGAAGTAAAAAGTCATAAACTTGGAAAAATCAGGTATTGGAAATAAAGTTTCAAAGCCAAATAAAATGCCGGCCACAACCGGTCTTTAAATGCAAATAATTACGTCTTCCCGCCAGGAGCTGCAGAGAGCAGGTCACATGCCTGGCACTACACTAATGCCACGGGCCTTGTGCATCCATGCTTTGGCCAGAAATCACAGAGGAGATTAGCCTCCATTTTGTAGCTGCCAGCACTCAAGCAACAGAACTGTGAAGAACTGAAGATCGATTATTTTGCAATAAGAAAGAGAGGGCCAGAGACACAAACAGGCCAGGATCTCACAACTGAATCTGCTGGAGAGAGCTTCTAAGGAGAGTCCACGGAAGGACTAAGCAGTGCTGATGTGAGCTCTGTGCAGAGCTCCAGGGCTTCTGGTGAACAACCCATTAAGAAGAAACTAAAATTGGGAACAAAGCAGTATAAAGATGATTTCTTGAGGCATAGTTTTGTTAATTTTGCCAATGCAAAGCCCAGTAAGTTATGACAAATGAAATTAAAACCCTCAAAACCTCAAACGTATTTGAAGATTAAGCTCATTATGTTTGAGGACAAACTTCTTGATTTTTTTCAAAGGATGCACAAGAACTTAAATCGTCAGCTGAAGTCTGAAGTAGAAATGTAACATTGAATGACAAAGTAAGTGGGATCATGAGGACCAACCAAGCTCATTTGTCACAATAAAGTAATAATTATGTGTTGCAAAAGTCAGCCAGCGTAGTTGCGTAGTGTGGTGAATGTGATTCACACCGGATTGTAATCTGTATATACATGTGTCTGTATTGTAAGTGCAGTTGCACTACCTGTCCTCCAGGGGGAGTAGCTCTGGGAATGCTCGAGTTGTATGGGGCTTCTCCCGTGGCTCAGCACAGGACTCCTCCCCCGGAAGCTGCGGTATAAAAGCTCAGTGCCACATGGTCAGCCGGCCAGTTCACCGAAAGTTCAATGGCTCATAGGCTGGCTCTGTTGTGAGTATATTAAAACCGCTAGTCTAATCCTACAAGCACGTGTCCGTAGAATTGTTGGTTCCAACACGTAGTTCGGCTGGAGTGGGTCTAGAATGTCGGCCGGCATGGGTCCTGAAGGTTCAGCCGATTGGTAAAAGTGGGTCCCCGGAAAGAAAGTTTGAAAAGCACTGCATTGGATGAACACAGAACTGATCTTTTACAGATTGTGGCCGAGATTTTCTGGCGGGTCCCGCAGCCGGTTTTCCGACGGCACAGGTGTCTCGCCGTTGGCCGGTGGAAGGATCTTCCGGTCCCTCTGAAGTCAATGGTCATTTGCAATGCTCGCCGGGGAACTCAACACGATTGTCGCCTCCAGCCAGGAAAGTAGATCCCACTGGAAGGGACAGAAAATCTGGTCCAGTGCTTTCACTTTGAAAGCTGCAAACGGTTCAAGTTTAAATGATATCGGTTTCGGATGAAGAAGGAAAGCAGATGATAAAAAACCTCAGGTGGAAACCCTTATTGGAGAGAGAATGGTTTTAGGAAGCGTAAATCGAGTGATATCAGATTAACTGCCTATCATACCCTGTTACAACCAGGTTAACAGGGGTAAACTGACACCTCTCTTTGAAACAGTCCTGAGTTGGTTATAACAGAATTTGTACTTCAAAGGGAGGTGATATTGCCAATGTAATATAAATTGAACAGTGTATAGCTTGGTTCAAGAAATATGACAGCCAGCTCCTTAAGTTAAGCAAAAAGTTAGTTTAATTGCTAAAACTAATTCAGGTAAAGATTCTGAGGTTTCAAATGTATAAATATGTTCACTACATTCTAAGTAAAAAGAAAGTCGCCATAGTCCCAGATGACCATAGGCTGCTTTACCCTTTGAGGGGGGAGAGCTGAATGGTGGTGATATAACCTGAGGATCACCACACCTCAGGTAAGAAGCAAGGTTGAGAAGGCAAGAGGGCCTTCATGAATAACCTCAGCCAGTACTACACATGGTGAAAAATAACATAGATGCACATTCTAAACCATGCCTGCAAGCAGGCAAAACAGAAAAAAAACTCTGGAGTATATTGGGTCTTAACAACTTGGCCAAATAACAAGTAAAGCCAAAAAAATAATGATTCCCAGATTGTGTATTTACAGCTGAAGGGACCCTTTCCACAGCGGAGCAGTCGGTCTTCAGCCGTGGCTGGTTGATTCGGAATTTTCCTTTAAGAGCTCTTGGTTTGCAGCAATTAGGTCTTCTGATGGGTTTTCTTTTCCAGTCACAAACAGAAAAAGAGATGGGGTTAGGCTCTTGCCCCTGTGGCTGTCTCTCTCTGACTATCAAAATTCCAGTATCTTTTTTACACGGAAGAGCTGGACCGTGCGACCGCGCTCTCTTTGAGAATTCCATTGCCTCGGCCTTTTAAAAGCAACTTGTGCCCTTCAGCTCTGCAACATAGTAGCTGCTGCAAGCCAGTGTCCTTTGTTTAGGAAAAGTCTTCTTCTTCAAAAAAAGTCAATACATATGTATGTCCCCAGTTAATGACATTAGAATTGATTTAAAGGAGATTAAAACCTAGTAGCTTCAATATCACAACAAGGCTTTCTGTGCATGATAGACATTATATCCGATTTTCCCTTGCATGTCATTTGCCCTCCTTGAATCCACAGAAGAACAAAACATTTTTAAAAAGCAAGTAAACCAGTTCTCGATGTGTTTTCAGTTATGTGTAAATTCAGGAAAGGTAATAATTTAAAGACTGCAACATATGTCATATGTTTTGTAACTACTATTTGTTTTGTTGCTGTTCCATATTATTTTCACCTGCCTTTTTTCTATCCATCTCTATTTCTCTGTGTTGCTTCCGTCTCCTGCCATTTTCCTTTCTTTTGGCTCTCTCTTTCTCTTGTTCTCCTTACACAATCTGCGCTATTGTTGTTACTCTACTTTCTTGACCTCAGTTGACCTGGATTAATCGGAGAGCTGCTTGGTATAAAGGAAAAGAGGAAATATCCAACGGCATCTCAAATGAGGCAAAGGTAGCTTAATATTTTGTGCTGCTCTAATATATCCAGGGTAAGTGTCCAGCAGCCAGGAAACCTGAAAATGATCCTTGTTGATAATTCACAGACACATACTTATCATATTTATGGTTGGATTAGCACCCCAGTAAAATTAGAGAAAAGGAATATATTGATGTTCATGTGCTAATATCAACAGCAGAAATGTTTAGATTTTGGTCTTAAATACAGGAGCACATTACTTCACTCTCATGACTTCGACATGGTTGTCTGCAATATTTTGGTGTCCCATCATTATTATCTTGTGGTTTTGGAGCCAGAGTCCGATGTGCAGGTCTGGGTCACGAGAATTAAAGAGGGTAGTCCATTCAGGGATATAATAGAGAACATTGTGATAGCAGTATATGGGGAACAGAGGACACTACATGACAGCCAGCAGAATACAAGGATAGCAGACGTAGTGCATCGGTGCATTGTTGAGGGTCGCATGGACATCTGATCTATCCTGGTTAGCAGCTTCATTGTTGCTAGTAAAAATAATACACATTCAGTCGCTGTCTCATTTTGTCCTTTGACCATGAACAGAGCATAAACCATAAATTCATTACACTTTAAATCAATAGACTTTGAGAGCCACAGTTGTTACGTCAAAATGGGAGGGACCAAAGGAAATCTAAATATGTGCCTTGTTGTTGTTTGATGATTGTATATTTTACAGTGTTGCATACAGAAACAAAGCCCAGGATCCTACCTTTTTATTTTGAGTGCCAATAGGCTACCCTTATCTCTAGCTCTGTTTATTTTGTTAGAATAATACAGTTACCGAAGATCTGAGACATCAGTGGTAATAAATGTCTAACATATGGACAGGCCATTTGTCATGCTGCTACATTAGAAGATTTAATTTCTCTCCTTTCATTCAATAGGGTCTGAGGTCCTGCAATTGGATACTATATTGTTATTAATGCTTAGAAGGAAAGTACGTAGAAGGAAAAAGCTGTAACATATTTCAGGACCACGAATGGTTGAGGTAGGACGTGTAATAATTGGCGTATGCACAGGGGCCTGTACACTTTCGAATTGAAAGAAATAAATAATTTGAATTTCACAAGCTCAGTGCTTTGCAAGGTTCTTGACAGGTAATTAAGTACTTTTTGAAGTGTAGCCACTGTGAGAATGTGAGAAATGTGTCAACCAACTTGCGCATAGCAAGGTCTCATAAACCGCAATGTATTAATGACCAGTTAATTTGTTTTGGTGGTGTTGCTTGTGACATAAATATTGACTTGTACACCTGGAGAAAACCCTGCTTCAAATTGTGCCTTAGCGTCTTTGTGCCCGTAAGTGGGCAGACACGCCTTTGGGCGGAATTCTCCCATTTGGAGACTCAGGTGAGCGGCATGCTTCGCATAAATACGCCTGATTAATGTCTTCCTGATGCAACAGCCAAACGTGCACCTGTCCATTCTACATACAGTTCATAAAAAAGAAGAAGAATTTGCAAGATTACAAAGTTCCAGTGGAAAAAGCGTCCCCAACATAACAAGGCTGATTATCATTCAGTACTGAAGAATTTACCTGGGGCTTAATTTGCTCAAAGTGACAGAATCCCCTCTGGCATGTTTGTAAATAGCTAGGGCTAGAGTATACAGCCCTGCGCTCAAGATCATTCTGAAATACGTAAAGAATTTGACTGCGCACTCTTCACCTTGGAGTTGATCTTAATCTCTTCTCCACCCCTTTTGTGTTTGTAAGGACTGGAGTACTGGCCAGAATCTTAAGTGTCCCATTTATCAGGGGGTGTGGGTGGGCTCTTGGCATAGAACTCACCTGTCTGAAACCATGAAGAGATTTACAAATATATATATATCATAATTATGTCATATCATTAAGATGAGAACACAATTTTTCAATCTTTCTGCCAAAATAACACCATTTCCTGATCCGACCTGGAAATAGGGTGGCTGTATTCCTAATGCTATTTAAAGGGACCAGCAACTGCTCCAGAGTTTTGCTGCTTTAGGATAACTTTCTTCCCCACAGTCCTACAAACATATTCCTTTCCATTATAGGCTCTGATTTGTAAAGATGCTTTGCCTCACAAATTGTCAGGTTTCGTAAGTTTTCCGGCCTTGGAGTACCTCACGACAAACCTTGGGACAGGGCAGAAGAAAGGACAGCTGTAGCTGAAGAGTGAGCTGTTAGAAGGTATGCTTGCAGGAACCCTTAAACTCCCAGTTGAGTTTAAAGGCCAAGAGAACATGTTTGCAATTATCTAAGGAATAACGTATATGAAAATGTTGCTTAATCCTAAAGGAGACGATCGTTGTGTTGTGTCTTGCAATGTGCCCTGCAGCCATTGCCAGATCAGTCATAACCTGCTATAATCGAGGTTACTACTCCCTTGAATTCTACCTTCAGTTCCACAGGGAAGTTCAGATATATCAACCGATCTGTCGCCCTGTTACTATTTATTTGTTGATGATCTTTTATCTCCTCGAGATACAACATTACTGTCTTGAGTTCCTCACTGGTGCTTCTGTGGTCAAACATTCACAGTCAACGTGGGAGATAAGGCACTGAACATTCTTAGATTTAGTGGGCTGGTGACATTTCCTTCTATCTGTACACTCTATCTGCATGGGCCGTTACAGGAACTGACATCTATGACGGGAATGGTTCGCCATGAGTTTACTTCCAGTTAATGAATGTGGCCGGTGCAGATCAATTATTTTTGTTATTGGGGATCCTATTCAATCTTATATAATGTGGTCATCGCACATGCATTAACTGCTGCTTACCAGCAATAGCACTAAAAGAAAAGAAAATCAGATTGTTTTAACATTAGAAGCTGTCAGTTGAATGTATGTGGAGGAATGGGGTTGTCTTTAATTTTCCGTGTGTTCACTCGGTTTATGTTATTTATGACTGCCACCATGTTTGTGGAGGGTTTATTTTTCCAGCCTTGGCTCTGGTTTTCTCCTTTTTTAGTAAAATCGAGGGGGGGATTCTCCCGCCCCTCCCGCTGTAAAGCCGGAAATTCCCATCCAAAGTCAACGGAAGTTTTGCGGGTCCGTCAGATTTTCCGTCCCACCTTCAGAGGGTGCAAGTTAATAGCCCTCAAGGTTCTGCTCCTAGGACCTCCCAAGAATGTTATTCAGGAAAATCACTGCATTCAAAATTCCCAACCCGGAAGTATCAGCTGTAAAACCATGCTCTCGCCTGAAACACTGGCCTGTATCCCAGCCTCTCAGCCCGTTGAGAAGTAGGTGTGAATGTCTCTTTATCATTTAATAGTTACCGGAGAAATTGAATTCTAATTTTACTTTGAACAGATCAAATCCTGCAGCTCCATCCCTTTAGATTTATGTCTGTTGTCTGACGGTGACATGGTGGGTCAAATTTCATTTCTATGAAGGCGGTTTAAAGTAATTATCGGGATTTTGACCAATATTTTGGGGGTATCTGCCTTCCAATCATCGGCCTCAGTTTTTTTTTCTGTACTCTGTCCTTGAAACATCTTTTCCCCCTCACTTTCTTGTTCTGTTCCTTGAGTGTGTCGTGTGGTACAGGATAGAACAACCTCATTCCATAGCTGGCCCGAGTTCCCAACCATACCACTTCTAAATGTTGCTAACATTGCATTTTTATGTGCCATGTATCAACAATATCCAGGGACTCCAGGGAATTCCCATTCTAACATAGATATGGCTGAAGTAGTCTGAGTGACTGGTGAATGGTATATCATTAGTCACAAGAAGGATAATACCCACTGACCCATTACATCCATTTTAATCTCTTGAAAAGCACAAATACAATAGAGCTGTCATCTGACTAATGTCCATAATACATGAAAGTAAGTGATTCCCATGTGTGAAAATCTGAGCTTGCCTTTCATTGTTTTGTGTTTGACTGATTAAGGATTAAATTACAGTTTCATTATAAGGACAGATCTCAACTTTCAAACACGGACTCCCCTTTTCTGGTCCCTTCTGTCACTGATTTAACTATTAACCATTTACACGCTGAGCTGTCAGAAATCTCTATTTAATTTCAGTGGAATTTATGAGGCTGTTTCAATGGTGAGGGAGGTGCCATTTTGGAGATAGTGGCCAGAATTCTCTGGCCGTTGGGATTCTATTTTCCCACTGGCAGCACACCCCGCCCGTGGGTTTCCCAATGGTACGGGGTGGCTTCGATGGGAAATCTCATTGACAAGGGGCGGAAAGAGAGAATCCCGCCACCACCAAACGGTGCACCGACAAGAAATACATGGTCCGGATTTCTCCGCCCCACCGGTGCGGCACACCGTCGGGACTCTCCGTTTCGCCAGCTAGTCAATGGGATTTCCTATTGTGGGTCATCCCCACGCTGTCAGGAAACTCCTGGGCTGCCAGCAAAACGGAGAATCCTGATGGCGGAGAATTCAGCCCATGGCTGGGAGATCGGAGAATCCCACCCAGTGTTCCTGTACTACCGTTAAATGCTCTTGCAAATTAATTTCTTTGTTTTAACACATGAATGCAGCTTTTTCCATGCGTAGGTTGCGACCCGCGGGTGGGTTGCGGGCAGGTGTCAGGAGGGTTGGGATTAATCGGAATTCCCATGTGGTCCCAATCACAGGCGAGGTGCGCAACAGATGCTACCAGCATTTAAACTGAGAATGGCAGCCGCTGCCACCTTGCAAATGAGAAGGAAATGAGGCTGTGTGACATCTTCTGGCCAGAAGCGGCAGCAGTGAACAGGTCACATGCCCTTCACGTACACTTGACATCAAGCACCCTGAATGTACATGCTTTTGCAGCCAAATCATGGAAGAGAGCTTCTTCCATTTTATAGCTGCTGGCAAGCAAAGCAAGAGGATTGTGAGGATTAATCATTTTTCTCCAAGAACGAGAGGGCCAGAGACACAATTTGGGAGAGTTCCTACTGGCTAGGGTCTCACGTTTCAATCTGCTGGAGAGAACTGCTCAGGTGAATCCATAGCAGGACTGAACAGTGCTAGTGTTAACCCTTTAGAGAGCTCCAGGGTTTCTTTTTAACAGCCTACAAACAGGAAACTTAAATTGAGAACAAAGCAGGAGAAGATGATTACTTGTGGTATGGTTTTGTCAATTGCACCAATGTAAACAACGATGCAAAGCCCCTGTGTGTTATATGTCAGGAAAACTGGCTAATGAGAGAAGTTTCAGACTTTGAAAGAGAAGTGATGGTTGAAAAATTTATTTTGATGTTGAAATCACAGAGCCAGTTATTAACTTACAACTGACTCCAAATTAAAAGACCACACTGTTGTACCTGACTTGTGACAGCACATTAAAAGCATGTCAAACATCCATGAGGCTGTCAGAATTCTGATATAGCATCTCCCAGGAGTATCCAATGCTGAGTAAATCAAACATTTTGTTGTTATTGCCTTTCATGACAATCTACACGTGTGAGGTTTGATTTTCCTTTCTCACAAAGATGAAGACAGCACAAAGGAACTGGTTAAACTCTGCACCTGATATGCAAATTACCCTAATCTCCATTGAATCTGATTGGAAGACTCCCCTTTTGCATTAAAGGTAAGTGAACGTGGCGTACATCGTGACGGTCAGCTGGCATATGTCTGCAAGGTCAGCCATTGTGGGTCCTAAAGGTCAGTCGGTGAGAAAGAGTGAGTCCCGGGAAAAAAGTTTGAAAGACACTGCATTAAGGTTTTGGGTTAATCTAAAAGGTGTCCCATGTGTCAAAAAGAAAATCCTCAGGAAAATCAGACTTTTGCGGTCCCCTGAGAACCCAGGATTTGTATTAATTGGACATAAATCATCGGTCTTCATCATCATCCGCAATGATAGATAAACCATCATATTCAGATGTTAGAGGGATCACTGCCCTTGAACAGCAAGGATGAATGCACTGGAGTGTAAGCACTTTGATAGGGCCTCAACAGTAGCTGGCTCAATCTGGCTTCCAGTCAGATTGTTAGTGAATTACAAGTGTTCTTCCTTGTTTCAGAAAGCTAGACCTGAATGGACAGCACAGTGAAATTGGCATACTTCCCATTTGCACTCCTTAATTTGCTGCAGAAGTTTTACTCTGGTTTTGATTTTGAAAAGTTGGGTTTTGAGTCAGGTTCCTTCATCTTTTCCTAATGCAATGTGAGCGAGTGCCAAGAAAAGATGCATCAACTTCCAATCTCTATAATGGACGCTATAAGGCCCATGATTGCTTTTTCTAATGTAGGTGTGCTTGGAGATAAATAATTTCAATAAGAGATTATTCACAGTTGGCTGGGTTACTCTTCACCCTGTGAAGTAAATAGGACTTTTTTTCTGAACAGCACGATTAATACTGACTAACACTTTTGGGGGTTAACTATTATCTTGATTGTGCAGGATCTGCAATTATGACAATTGAAAGCTGGCTAAGGAGAAACTACTGGCGAAGATTTGAGTGGGACTGCCGAAAGCTGAAAACTGTTCCTGAGCTCCAAGAGTATCGGAGATCCTTGTGCAGACAGGTAGGAAGAATTCTAGCCGGGATTAGTGTCCCCAGTTTCAATATACAGTCAGTGGAGATGAGAATATTTATAAAGGAAATAGAATCTCAACAGTGCAGAAGGAGGCCATTCAACCCAACGGGTCTACACGGACCCTCCAAAAGTGCACCTGCCCCCCTAGGTCCACTGCCCCACCCTATCCCCGTAACCCCACCTAACCTGTGCATCTTTTTGACATGGAGGGGAAATTTAGCATGGCCAATTCACCTAACCTGCACACCTTTGGACTGTAGGAGGAAACAGGAGCACCCAGAGAAAACCCACGCAGGCACAGGGAGAAAGTGCAAACTCCACACAGGCAGTCACCCAAGGCTGGAATCTGCCAGGTCCCTAATCCATGTGCCACCCACCATGCCACCCATACCAGTACATTTACCTACTCCTGGAGACTAACAGATCTCAACTTTAGTTCTGTTGGCCTGTGTTTGGATGCAGACCTGTCAACAAGGGTTGTGAATCATGAAGATCAAAGCAATTTACTGCAGATGCTGGAATCTGAAACAAAAGCAGAAAATGCTGCACCATCTCAGCAGGTCAGACAACATCTGAGGAGAGAGAAGGGAGCGAACGTTTTGAGTCTGGATTTCAGACTCTCTCCACAGATGATGTCAGAACGGCTGAGATTGTCCAGTATTTTCTGGGGTCGTGAATCATGTACCTCACCATTTTACTAGTTTACAAGATAGCTTGCAAGAGCTGCCACAAAAGTTTGTCTTGAAATCCAGGAATTCAGGTGACTTTAACACACCTGCAAGTTGAGTTATTTATTTTTGTGCCCTTCCAGTTCTCAGCCACACCACTAGATGGAATGCCTCCCTCTTCTTTGGCCAAAACCCAAGGCGTTCTATTTAGACCACACTTAACTACTGATTCGTAATGGAAGCACATCAAGCAACAGATGCAATCCCTACCTCGCCTTCGAACAGAGGAAGTTGTATTGTGCTGTATAGCTGCTGGGAGATAACTTGTAATAGGGAGAACTGCGACACTTTAGCCAGCCAGCCAGCTAAAATGGAAATGCATCTTTTACCTTCTGCAACTTTTTAAAGTTTGTTTTTTCCTCACTTTCTTTTAAGTCTCCCCACCCATAAGCCCAGTCAAGATGATTTACCACAAATGTACTTTGGGGGCTATTATTAAGTCTGTAAGCATGCTGCTTTTCATTTAACTGCTGGATGTGTGAGAGCAACCCATCGTTTTCTCATCGCTGTTCAGGCTCTGCTTATTCTTGCCCTTAGACAAGGCAATTGGGGATTGCTATACAGAGTGGCAATTAAGTGAAACATCTCCCCCGCAGGTTATTGGCTGTTTCCTTATTCCACTTAACTATTTTGTGGCTGCATTGAAAAAGGGGCTAACGTTTGTTTTCTTTTCAAATAAATTTCCTTGCTTAATGTTGCCTGAAGTAATAGCACAAATATCTGGTGTAACCGGTTAATTCCAATTCCAATTCTCTTCCCACACCGAGTGGTGCACTAAGGCACTGTTTCTAAAGCTAGTCATTCCTGGAACAGACATACATAAGGGCAGAAGTAGGCCACGGGGCCCATTGAGTCTCCTCTGCCATTCAATGACATCGTGGTTCATCTGAGATAATCCTCAACCCCACTTTCCCGCCTTATCCCCATGACCCTTGATTCCCTTACTGATTAAAAGTCTGTCTATCTCAGCTTTGAACCTACTTAATGACCCAGTCTCAACAGCTCTCTGCGGTAAAGAATTCCGCAGATTCATTACCCTCTTTGAGATGAAATCCCTCCTCATCTCTGTCTTAAAATGGAGACCCCTTACTCTCTGATTATGTCCTCTGATCTTGGACTCTCCCACAGGGGGAAACATCATCTTAGCATCTACCCTGTCGAACCCCCTGAGGATCTTACATGTTTCAATAAGGTCAACTCTCATTCTTCAAAACTCCAATGAGTACAGGTCCAACCTACTCAACCCCTCCTCATCAGAAATCCCTCCATACCCTTGATCAGCCTAGTGAACCTTCTCTGGACTGACTCCAGTGCCAGTATATATTTTCTTAGATCAGGGGACCAGGTCTCTAGACTGTTACTAGGGGCTTATAGCTTGAGGGGCACAACTTCATGGATTCCTGATAAGATTTATTTCCATAGAAACCCTGCAATGCAGAGGGAGGCCATTTGGCCCATTGATTGGGCACTGACCCTCTGAAAGAACACCCTTCCTAGGCCCACTTCCCACCTAATCTGCACACCTTTGGACTGTGGGAGGAAAACGGCGCAGCTGGAGGAAGCCCACGCAAATATGGGAAGAATGTCCAATCCCCACACAGGCAGTCACCCAAGGCTGGAATTGAACCCAGATCAAGGCTGGAATTGAACCCAGTTGAACCCAAACCCAGATTAGGGCAGCACGGTAGCATTGTGGATAGCACAATCGCTTCACAGCTCCAGGGTCCCAGGTTCGATTCCGGTTTGGGTAACTGTCTGTGCTGAGTCTGCACATCCTCCCCGTGTGTGCGTGGGCTTCCTCCGGGTGCTCCGGTTTCCTCCCACAGTCCAAAGATGTGCAAGTTAGGTGGATTGGACATGATAAATTGCCCTTAGTGTCCAAAATTGCCCTTAGTGTTGGGTGGGGTTACTGGGTTATGGGGATAGGGTGGAGGTGTGGGTCTTGGGTAGGGTGCTCTTTCCAGGAGCCGGTGCAGACTCGATGGGCCGAATGGCCTCCTTCTGCACTGTAAATTCTATGATATGATATCCCTGGCACTGTGAGGCAGTGGTGTTAACCACTGTGCCGTGTAGCTGACCAGGAGTCTCTCCCGCTCTTACTGCCAGGCATTGCCAAATTTAGAAAGATTTGCAGGGTGACACACTCAGCGAATTTGGCCACGTGATGAACACACCTTCCTTGGCCATTATGTCCTGGGATGGGACTAGAACCTGGTGCGTCTGGCAATACCCATTGCGCCACAAGACATCTAATCAGTTAATAGCAACAACGGTAACAGATTGATCCAACTGCCCATTCGACCTCCCTTAGCACAGGTTTCACACATGGGGGGTGGAATTCTCCGCTCCCGCGAAAAATCGGGAAGGCAGTCGTGAACTCGGCCGAGTTTCACGACGGCCTTGGAGGCCGCTCCTCTCACCTTATTCACCCCCACCCGGGAGGCTAGGAGCGGCACTCCGTAACTTCGGCCGCCGGGCCTTGACACTTGCGTCAAGGCGGCACGCTGAGAATGACCCGAAGGCGTCACCTATGTGACATCAGCCACGCATGCACAGGTTGGCCGGCTCCAACCCGCGCATGCGCGGCAAACGTCACGACGGCTGACGGCTCTAACCCGCGCATGCGCAGTTGCTGTCTTCCCCTCCGCTGCCCCGCAAGATGAGGCGGCTTGATCTTGCCGGGCGGCGGAGGGGAAAGAGTGCGTTGCTTTGAGACGCCAGCCCGACGATCGGTGGGCACCGATCGCGGGCCAGTCCCCTCCCGAGCACGGCCGTGGTGCTCACTCCCCTCTACGCCACCCACAAGCTTCAAATGGCACTTTGGCGCCCATGTTCACGACGGCAGTGACCAGGTGTGGTTGCCGCCATCATCAACCGGTCGGGAACGGCAGGCCGCTCGGCCCATCCGGGCCGGAGAATAGCCGGTCGCCGTGAAAAACGGCGAGCGGCGAGTCTTCCAAGCTGGGGGTGGGAGAATCGCGGGGGGCGCCAGGGGAACGTGTCCTGAGTCGCCCGGCCCTCCCACGATTCTCCCTCCCAGCGTGGGGAGCGGAGAATTCAGCCCGGGATTCTTGATCTAGTTACTAGGAAGTTGAGATATTTTCCAATGCCTTCTTCAGTTTTCACATTCAGAGTACACTCTTCGAGATGGGCTGCAACCAGGACTAAAAACTTTACCTCCCCTTTATGGGCAGCCTCTGGAGCAGGAATGCGATGATGGAGCCACAAGTTCACTCTGTCTCTGAGCCCAAGTACCATATTGGACCTCAGCCCAGGATTTGCAGATCTCCACACACTGGGTCTGGCTGGCATAGGATTTGAACCCTTCACTTTCTAGTTTGGAGGCAGGAAAGCTATAAATAAGCCTAAGGCTCACTGCTCGGTTTTGTATATGTACACAATGAATAGTGAGATCCAGAATTCTATTTGGAACTGGTTCAGGTCGGCTCCTGCTGCATGAAAGAGGTTAATCAAAACCAAACAGCTTGAATTATGAATCATTCCTGTGTAAGCGAGTTTGGAGTAATTAAAATTAATAACCTTACACACCGCTTGTAAGTACAGGCCTGATAATTTCTAGCTTTAAACGAATGGAGCGTACATGCTTTAATAAGCTCTGCTTTCATGGAGCTACACCCTTACATCAATGCCAGTTGGAACACATAATGCACTTTTTAACCACTGCAGAACAGCAGATCCCTTCCTCATACCTTTTGCAAACCAAATCCAGGGAACCCACTGATGCACAATTGTTCGCTGATGCCTGCAGCACGTTGACATGAGCCCAAAGATTTTCATCTGGATTTAGATCTTTCTCCATCACTGAAAACTTTCATTACTGCTCTAATGTTGCCTTTTTGATCCCCCCCCCCTCAACTTTGAAGAAAGGTAGCCAGGTCAGGGCAAAAGGTTAAGCTCTTGCCTGCAAGTTCAAGACAAATTGTCACGACGAAGGCGCAAGCCAGTGCGGCCTCACATCTGCGAAGAACGTACTAAGGATGCTAACCCATCTTTTAGGATTTTGCAGAAGGACTATCACTCAGCCCAAGACTGAACACTAAAGCCTGCAAATATTTTAACAGTCAGCTTTATAATGATAAACTCCAGGGTTCGGCTAGCGTCTGCCAAAGCCTGAAGAGCATTGAGGATTTTTCCCCAAAGGACTGAACCAGAAACATCTGCTTCCGTGGCCCCTTTAAATGGAACTTGAGCCAGTTTGGATAGTTTTCTGCAATGTACTAAATATCCCCTGCGAGGCTCATACAAACTTACTACTTTTGGAGTATCGTGTTTAGGGTCGACCTGAAAGTGAATGACTTGTGTGCTTAAGAATCTGTTTTGCTGCTTGGATTTAGGTTGTGTAAAATAAAGGTTGGGTAATGCCTTCGACAATCTGGATTGGTATAAAACATATGTTTAAAATAAAGTTGAAACTCCATGTGACACGCAAGGGTAGTGATGGGAGCCTCTAATATTGTCTGTCCGATTTGCAACAGAGACAGTGTAATGTAGAAGGCAGAGGTTATTTAATAAAGGTTCTGACACCCAGGGCAGGGAAAGTTCATTTCCTCCAATCGGGGAAGTTTGTGATGAGGAGTCTACAATTTAAAATGGTCACTGAAAGAGGGTGGAGGGAGATTAGGAGAAACCACTTTATTTAAAGGTTTCTTAGGATATAGAGTGCAGACGGAGGCCATGTTATTGAAATGCGTGACTCAATTTGCAAGTGCAGGAAGGAGAACAGTAGAATCGGAAAGAGCTGAAGTCATAGAAAGCTGAATTCTGAATGGACAGTAAAATAAGATAAGGAGGAGACCCTAAAACTCACGAACATCAGCCAAACCTTGTGACTTCTGAGAATATAAAGATATTCATTTGTTTATTAAACACCTGTTATATTCTACAAGTAGATATCAATTTCTACAGTGAAATCATATTATGCACACACTAATTGCATTTTGCATACACGCTAAGTGCTATTATACAGATGTATAACAGTTGAATAGAAGCATCTTTCAATAACACTGCTGCTGTACTTAAATACTATCAGCTCCTTTGGTAAAACCTAGCTAGTCTCACTCTTAAATAGTAGCTCCTACATTATAGGTGCACAATTTGTTGCAGCAGTCCAGAATTCTCTGACCAAAGGTATTCTCTTGTCCCGCTGGCAGCTCATCCACGCCCATGGGTTTCCTGGTGGCAGGGAGTGGCTTCAATGGGAAATCGCATTGACACGTGACGGGAAGATAGAATCCCGCTGCCAGCGAACAGCGCGCTGCCGGGAACACGGAGAATCCAGTCCATATTTATAAAAGTGACACAAAGATATATCCTTCTCATTCGATCGATTACACAGTTTCCTGTCACGAGTTGCACCATCTAGTTGTTCGATTGGATTATTACATCACTTGTTGTGTGTTGTCGGCAGAAAACTCAATACATAAAATTAGAATGGCCTATCAAAAGTTTTGATAACATTGATAATGTAATAGAACGAGAGGTCAGTCTCAGGCTAAGGGATAGCAATTTGTTCATGGGATGTGGGTATCACAGGCTGTGCCAGTATTTATTGCCCATCCATAACTGCTGTTGAGGGGGCAGTTAAGAATCAACCCCATTGTTGTGAGTCTGTAGGCCAGATCAGGTAAGGATGGCAGATTTCCTTCCCTAATGGACATTAGGGAACCAGATGGGTTTTTACGACAATTGTTTCATGGTCATCATCAGCCTTTTAATTACAGATTTTTTTTTTAATTGAATTCAAATTTCACCATCTGCAGAGGTGGGATTCGAACCTGGGTCCCCAGAGCATTACCCTGGGTCTGTGGTTTACTAGTCCAGTGATAACACCACTACGCCGCCACCTCCCCCAGAGATGAGGAGAAACTACTTCTCCCAAAGGATCATGAATCTGTGGAATTCGCTACTGCAGAGTGCTGCGGATGCTGGGACAGTGAGTAAATGTACGGAGGATGTAGACAGAATTTTAATTGGGAATGGGTTGAAGGGTTATGGAGAATGGGCAGGATCCCATTATGAGATCAGCCATGATCGTATGGAATGTGGAGCAGGCTCGATGGGCTAAATTGCCTCCTCCTGTACCTAGGTCTTATGCTCTAAGAAAGAGCTATTCTGTCTCATTCCACCTTCCAGCTCTTGGTCTGTAGCCTGTAGGTAACAACACCTCAAACACAAATCTGGTGTTCTTGATTAATAAGGGGATTTCTTGATCAATAAGGGGATCAAGGGTGATGGGGAAAAGGCAGGAGAATGGAGGAGAGGAACAAATCAGCCATGATCAAATGGCGGAGCAGACTCGATGGGCCGAATGGCCTAATTCTACTCCTATATCTTATGGTCTTATGGAAGCATTTAAAGTTCCACAAACTGAAATTACTTCAGAATATGTATTGGTGTGAATACAAGCTTGAAGTTGATGGTGTCTCCCTTCTGTGCAGCTGAGAAAGGCGTGCAAGTGAACACAATATTCTGATCACATGGAGAACAGTGAATATTGTGAAGGGAGCTGTTATTTAATTATTGGTGTTGAGCAATTACTTAAACTGTAAAAGGGGCTTAAATGATTTTGAACCATCAGCAAAGCCCTTCGATGATCAAAGCCGCTACCTCCCCACCCACACCCCCATTGCACATGCAATTTTCTTGCTTATTGGGATGACCATTTTCAATGTAAAAGTGGAAGAACTAAACAGCTGTTGTTCTATTTACAGTCCTACGCAGACTGGGAACTGTAAATATGCGAATATTCAGGGGATAACAAGAAAAGGTATCCACAGGAAGGTATAACAAGGCCATTAATGAAAAAGGGAGATACGTGACATTATTCTGCACACCCCTGTAAAGTGGAGGTGTGGGAGGAGAGCCACTTGTCGGGCGTGATTCTCCGCACCCGGGAGAAATCGTGAGGCTGGCGTCAAAAACGAGCGGGTTTGACGCCAGCCTCCGCCCCCCCCGACCGGGAACCGATTCTGGTCCCCGGTCGGGGCTAGCATCCCGCGGCCGTGAACTCCAGCATCGCGGGCTTAACGAATTTCGTTAAGCCCGCTAGCCAGAGTTTGCGACGGCTGACGCGTCAGATGACGTCAGCTGCGCATGCGCGGATTGGATGACTCCAACCCGCGTATGCGCGGATGACGTCATCACGCATTTGCGTGAAACCCGCGCATGCGCGGGCCGGTATGCCCCTCAGCCGCCCCGCAAATGGATACAGCGGGGTGGCGGAAGGATAAAGAGTGCGCGGGGTAAGTACCCGCTGCCTGCGATCGGTGGGCACCGATCGTGGGCCCATGGCACCCTTGGCACGGCCGTGGTACTGCCGTGCCAATCGGTGCCACGGTTCCCCAGATCGGGACTTTACGGCCGTTTTTACGAACGGTCAGACCAGGTGTGTTTGACGTTCATAAAAACGGTGGTAAAGGCCTTGGAATTCGGCCCATCGGCCAGCTGAGTATCGCTGCTCGCCGTAAAAAAACGGCGGGCAGCGATTCGTGTCGGGAGGCGGGCGTGGGGGAGGGGGGAATAGCGGGAGGGCGTCAGACCAGCGTGGCCGTAAAAATTTACGCCGCCCGCTATTCTCCACACCGTCGTGAGTGCGGAGAATTGCGCCCGTCATGTTTGAAATATCCAACCTGCAAGGTGGGCAGTACCCAAGGACAAACCAAGAGCATCATTGTAGACATGAATGATAAGTGGGTAGCCATAATCACATGGCCTGTTCATCACTCTAACAGTTCTCACCTTTATGTTTTATTCTCTCAAGTCAGTTTGCTTGGGTTGTGCCAATTCACCGTGTCCTATTTCAATAAACACCATCTGTTGGTTTGTTGGACCGTGACTGTATCAAATTGATCTTCAACACTTCTAATCAAATGAGCAATGCTTGGGACACATAATTGAAAATTAGTGACTGAAACCAAAATGTCCCTTGTATTTCAAATAGTTTCACATGGTGGCCCGGGTTGACTATTTGAAGTGCAATAATATACTGTACTCTCCAGGTAAAGATCACTTGCTGTGGCTGCAAGCTAAGTTTATCTCTCCAGTGTCAGGTTCTACACGCACATTATAATGTGGGCAAGCGTATAGAATGCAACAGGCTGGATTTTCGCAGATTCAGGGAAACTCCACAGACCTGTAAAAATAGCGACTGGGAGCCAATTCCTGGCCCCATTTCCTGCGCCCCCAATTTTCATTAACGGTGGAACAGGGTGCAGACTGGTGCAGATCATGAAGTAATGCCTTACATTCCTGGCCTGGCTGCCGCCATTGTAGGAAGGGGAGCCTAGCAGGGAATATGGTGGAACAGCAATGACAGAGAATTTTGGGAGTATTCCGGAAACACAAGTTAGCCCAAGGAAGAGGAAACATGCTAAGGGAGGACAAGGCAACCATGGCTGATAAGGGAAGTCAGGGACAGTGTAAAAGCAAAAGAAAAAGCATACAAAGTGGCGAGGAATGGTGAGAAAGCAAAGGATTGGGAAGCCTTCAAAAGCAAGCAGAAGACAACTGAAAAAGCAATAAGCGCGGGGTGGGGGGGGGGGGAGATGAAATATGAGTGTAAGGTAGCTAATAATATAAAAGAAGATTGCAATAAATGTTTTCGATATATAAAAGGTAAGAGAAAGGCAAGAAAGGACATTGGACCACTCGAAAATGAGGTTGGAGAAGTAGTAAGGGGGACAAAGGAATAGCAGAGGAACTACCTCAGGGTAGTGTCCTAGGCCCAACCATCTTCAGCTGCTTCGTCAGTGACATCCCTTCCATCATAAGGTCAGAAGTGGGGATGTTTGCGGATGACAGCACAATGTTCAGCACCATTCATGACTCCTCAGATAATGAAGCAGTCCGTGTCCAAATGCAGCAAGACCTGGACAATATCCAGGCTTGGTCTGACAAGTGGAACGTTACATTCGTGCCACACAAGTGTCAGGCAATGACCATCTCCTACAAGAGAGGATCTAACCACCGCCCCATGACATTCAATGGCAATACCATCGCTGACTCCCCCGCAATCAACATCCTGGGGGTTACCATTGATCAGAAACTGAACTGGACTAGACACATTAATACTGTCACTACCAGGTCAGGTCAAAGGCTAGGAATCCTACGGCAAGTAACTGACCTCCTGATCCCCCCAAAGCTTGTCTACTATCTACAAGGCACAAGCCAGCAGTGTAATGGAATAGTCTCCACTTGCCTGGATAAGTGCAGCTCCAACAACACTCAAGAAGCTCGACACCATCTAGGACAAAGCAGCACACTCGATTGCTCCTCCTTCCACAAACATGCAAACCCTCCACCACTGACGAACTGTGGCTGCCTTGTGTACCATCTACAAGATGCACTGCAGTAACTCACCAAGGTTCCTGAGACAGCACCTTCCAAACCCACGAACACTACCATCTAGAGGGACAAGAGCAGCAGATACCTGTGAACCCCACCACCGAGTGGTTCCCCTCTAAGTCACTCACCCCACTGACTTGGAAATATATTGCCATTCCTTCGCTGTCACTGGAATAACATCCTGGAACACATTCCGTAACAGCACAGTGGGTGAACCTCCAGCTGAAGGACTGCAGCTGTTCAAGAAGGCAACTCACCACCACCTTCTGAAGGGCAACTAGGGATGGTCAACAAATGCTGGCCTAACCAGCGATGCCCACATCCCATAAATTAATTTAAAAAACTGAATAAATGCTTTCCATCAGTTTTATAGTGTAATACCAGAACTTCAAGAGAGTCAGGGTAAGATGTGAGTGTAGTGGCCATCACTTAAGGAGAAGGCTTTGGGGAAACTGAAAGGTCTGAAGGTGGATAAATCACATGGACCAGATGCCCACACCCCAGGGTTCTGAAGGGGATAGCTGAGGTGATTGTGATGGCATTTGTGATGATCTTTCAGGAATCATTGGAGTCAGGGAAGGTCCCAGAGGACTGGAAAATGGCTAATGTAACACCACTGTTTAAGGGAGAGAGGCAGAAGATGGGAAATTATAGGCCAGTTAGCCTGACTTCAGTTATTGTAAGATTTTAAAGTTCATTATTAAGGATGAGATTGCAGAGATTGCATGGTAAAATAGGGTTGAGTCAGCATGGCTTCATCAAGGGCATGCCTGACAAATCTGTTAAAATTCTGTGAGGAGGTAATGAGGAAGCTAGAAGAAGGAGAGCTAGAGGATGTGATCTATTTGGATTTCCAGAAGGCCTCTGACAAGGTGCTGCACAGGAGGCTGCTAAATAAGATAAGAGCATATGGTGTTCGGGGCAAAGTACTAGTATGGATAGAGGATTGGCTGACTGGCAGAAGGCAGAGAGTGGGGATAAAGGCACCTTTTTAAAGATGGCAGCCGGGGACTAGTGATGTTCCACAGGGGTCAGTGTTGAGACCGCAACTATTCACAATATACATTAACGATCTGGAAGAAGGAATTGAGGACATAGTTGCTAAGTTTGCAGATGATACAAATATATGTAGAGGGACATGTGGAGGAAGAGGGAAGGTTGCAGAAGGACTTGAACAGGCTAGGAGAGAGGGCAAAGAAGTGGAATAGAATGCTTACAGTGCAGAATTAGGTCCATATTCTGAATGAAGGAACATCTTGAAAGACAATTTTGCCATAGTGGAACTCTACAAATTCTGTATTGGCATTTGGTCCATCAAGTCTGTACCCTTTGAAAGAGCACCCTATCGAGGCCAACACCCCCACCCTATCCCCGTAACCCAGTAACACCATCTTTTTTTTCTTCTTTTTAAAAAAATAAATTTAGAGTACCCAATTAATTTTTTCCAATTAAGGGGGCAATTTAGTGTGGCCATTTTCCCCGATATTGGATTCTCCGCCCCATCGGGAACTGTGCTGCCGGTGGCGGGCAATGGAAAATCCAGCCCATAAAAAAGCAAATTTTCAAGGAAAATGCAGAAGGGTGCATAAACTGCAGAGTACTTTTAATGGGAGCCTTTAATTAGCCAATATAAACTGGGATAGCAATGCTCTAAGGGACAGGGAAGGTGAAGAGTTTTTGAAGCGTGATCAGATGAATTTTCATGATCAGTCTGCTTCGAGAAGTACAAGGAAAGAGGCTTTGCTGAATCAGGTTCTTGTGAGGTGAAGGGATTCTGAGGTGAATATATTGCCATGGAGTTCACCTTTGCACAAGTCAGAGATGAAACAGTGTGTATGGCCCAACATAGGTACATTTACCTATAGAGACATCATGACAAGGACAAGTCTCTGTTATATTTTGCATTGCTCACCATTGATAAGCAGATTGCAACCCTGTCATTTTAGGTACTTACAACCCTGTTATTTCAGGACCATATTCTCTCTGCTACGCCTTGGAATCTTAAGTATTGATTCGGATGTCTATTTTGGATTTCAGTAGGCCACAGGAAGCCTTCAGAAGATACTGTCAATAACTATAAATGTGTTTCTTATTACTGTCAGCAACATTTATGATAATAGGACTTGAATTAGAAAAAAGAGACTGGATTTGGAACTGTGAGTGGCCAAGGTTAAAATGGAGCTTATTTTTGTTCTAATTGAAGTCTCTAATGAGAATTATAAGCAGGCAACTTTAATCATTGCATTTTTATTCTGTCCTCCATGCATTTAACACATTTACTGCAACTGGACATCAATCAATTCCTTCAGATGTTTTCACCTTAAATTACACGATTAACTAAAATTACTGGCCAGATGTGGATTAGTGATTGGCTGCATTCCAAGAGAAAAGGTTGGGGGGGGGGGGGGGGGGGGGGGGGGGGAACCTAACCAACTCCTAAATTTGCACATTAGTTACAATAGTTTAACATTCTAAGCATTGATAAACTTCTAGGTTGTCAAGTGACTCCAATTTCCAACACACCCTAGAGTGTTGCACAGAGCCACACAGAGTAGGAAGTTCAATTTTGATCCATGCTCCATGTAACCTCAGTCAGGATGGTGAGATTGATGTTGTAATTGGCTTCATCACCATGGACTCGGGAGGGCAAAATAGCGTGAGTGTTTTGATGGCCTTTGATCCAGAAGCAGGAACAGTAAGGAAAAGTCGGAATTATATTAAACGTTTGGAGAATTTGTAATTGTTTTAAAACATACTTGGGAATTAAGGACTTCTGAAAGTTTGTATCACTTGTAAAGGGACCAATTATATTTTTTTGGATAATAAGAAATACTTTGACCTGTGATCCGCGATCAATAACCACAGAAACGAAGGAGTAGTCCGAATTGAAGGCTTTAATCTGCAAGAAGTTTCCCCAGCAGCTTGAGTACAGAAAGAACGATGGCTGCTGGGAAACACGGGTTCTTATACTCCGCCTCGTGGGCGGAGCTACCTTCATCTTGACCAATGAGAAAGCAACACTTGGGCCAATGGGCAGCGAGCCTTCTCCACCAATAGCAGCTCACACTCCCAGGTACCGTCGTACCTCTAGTCATACTACCACAACCTGGTGACCCTTAACCTGGAAGCAGTGCCAACAGGAAGTAAGTTAAAATACAGAGGCCATGTGGTACGCGCAGACGGAAGTGCTGGAGAGAGGAGGCAGTTAACTAAGCCAAGTCAGAGAGCTGGATTCTTGAGTGATCTGAAAACACGTTTAGAACCACTGCCGCACTTCTGAAAATGCACAAAGTCAGCCATACCATGTGAAGCTTTGCAGCAATTCTGGTAGATCCACATCACCATCGCCATTGGAAGCCGTTTGTTGAGAAAGTTACAGAAAGAAGTGCTCAGTTGTGTGGGGGATTGGCTTACAAGAATGCTGCTGACTGCAGAGAATCTTCAAAGCCCTTGAAGGAAGGAGACAAATTATTTTGCATGAAGGACATCAGCGTGGCATCACTAAAATGGAAATGTAGCTTGTGGTCCAGTCTTAGTTTCACTTTTGCTTTGAGAAGAGCAAACACACTTGCTGTCTCTGATAGCTTCAAGCGTTATGTCTATGTGTAATCCCTAGCCTTAATAAATAAACCCACAACATGTTTGCCCAATCCCTTATGAGAGGTTGGTGCCTTGTGTTACTCCCCAGGATGATCCGAATTTTGAAGAAATTTGTGGCTGAAACTTTTAGCCACCGAGGTGGACTGTACTGCCTATAAATTCTGTGAAATAGTCTTTGTGATCTCTGCTATTCTGTGTGTGAGTTATAGTCATACTGACTGTGATTTGCCTGTCAAATTATGTTTAATTTACTTTGATCCTGATTTGTGTTGAAGTAAAAGTCACAAAGGCTGAAATTTTGTTTGGGGGATAATTCAGTAAATTTGGTTTATGGATGATGCACAATCAATGGACACGAAACGTAGATAAAGTCCGAACGATAGGCTTTAATACACAAGAAGTGGACCCGGCAGCAGACATACAGAAGAATGACAGATTGCCGGGGAACAAGGGTTCTTATACCCCACCTCGTAGGCGGAGCGACCTACCTCTCAGCCAATCGGCTGAGAGGCACATGACATACCTGGGCCAATGGGCAGCGAGTCCTTTGCATCTATGGCAGCTCACACTTCCAGGTACCGTAATACCCCTAGTCATACTACCACAATGGATTCACACAGGGATCATGATCGTGTTGATGTGGGACAAGAACAAGATTAAACTCAGCTGCACTGCCTCACACAGTTGAAAAGTCTGCCAAAATGCATAGTTGAGGCTGATCAATGAAAATGGCTAAATAGCTGGGGTATTTTGGGGGGGTGGGAGGAGGAGGGGAGGTTGCAGTCTGAGCCTATCCCGTGTTAACCCAGCAGTAGAAAGTACCTTTCAGAGAAAGGAAGGGAAAACTTGGGCTGGGAAGCACTGGGGAACGATGAAATAGTTTAATTTTTAATTATTTTCATTTTTATAGGATTCTCGTGGGCGGCAGTTTTAAAGCAATTACTTTGGAGGAGCCAACAGGCAGCTGCTGGTTGTGGGTTTGTTCCTCAAACCTAGGAATGGACTCAATTTCCATTGCGTGTCTATGCTGATATAGCAATTATACTATTTTGTTTTCATCCACAAGCTGAAACTATTTGAACCGAGCATTCAGTTTTTTTGCATTTCCAAAAATTACACTGTTCGAAGTTATGCCAACATACAACAATCCACAGCACAATGCATACTATGTGATTGTCATCCTAAAAGGCATTTATTTATTCAGTTTAGACTCCACAATATTCTTCAAAGGGCTCATGAGGTTAAATGACACCAGGAAAATACCAGCATACTCTTAACAGCAAGGAAGTCATGGTAATCTTCCACCATCCAATTTCAAGCCCTGTATGTTCACTGTGATCCTCATAAGTGGGGTTGAAAGGAATTATTTTAATTATATTTTAAAGACCTCTGTCCTGAGTCTACCTGTTTGGAGTCTCTCCTCTCTACCCACTCAGTGTAGCTCGGATACAATGATTGACATGGTGGCCACTGGACCCTCCGCCACATGTGCCTTACACTGTGGTTGAGCAGGAACTAGATGAGTATTGCTATGAAACACATTGGGCTGCATTCGCCATCGTCGGATCCTCCGCTTCGCTGGCAGCGCACCCACACCCGCGGATTTCCCATTGGCACGGTGGTGCCCACAATTGAAAACTCTATTGGCCTGCTGCCAGGGCAGAGGATCCCACTGCCGGCGGGGGCGCGCCTCACCAGAAAACGGGTGCAGCGGGATGGAGATTCCCACCCATTGTGTGCGGCAGCTTTAACCCACTTGCACAATTTCACTGACAATACATGGTGCATTATATACAGCACAGCTTGACAAGTGGTGAGTGTTTGCGGAGGACTTGTATGCTGCTCTGGTCATTGATATTTATGTTTCCTCTGTTGACTTGAGACAGAACCTTTTAAAGGCTCTTTCCCATTAGCAATAGATCAAGACTGTCTGGCAGTCCAATGTCAAGGGGTGGCAACTTTTCTCTAAATCATCCAAATTTGGCGCACAGTCTCCATTTAGACCAGTGAATGGGACTTTATTGCAGACATGCACTAGAAATGCCAGGAAATCTAAGAGTTTGCTCAGGTTTGGGAACATCCAAATAGAAGAAATATACTGCGGATGCTGGAAATCTGAAGTAAAAGCTGAAAATGCTGGAAAAACACAGCAGGTCTCGCAGGATCGGTGGAGAGAGAAACCGAGTTAATGGGTGGGATTTGCTTCCCCTGCACGGTCTGTTCTGCAGGGACGGGAGGTGGCTCGTCAGTGGCTGGTGACAGGATCTTCTGGCCCCTCGGATTGTCGCAAACCTTGCCACCGTGAAACCCACGGAGCAGGTGTGCCATCGGCAGGACGGTAAGATCCCGCCAGTATGAATAGGCAGAAAATCCCACCCAATGTTTCAAATCCATATGGCTCTTCTTCAGAGCTTTGGGGGCTGCGCCAGGGTGCCAGAGAACAATGCTAGGGCACTGCCCTGACCATGTCCCCCTACCCCCAGAGGCTATACTTACCTGTGTACCCCAGCGGTCTCCATTTGCCTGGCTCCCATTATAAAAAACAATTATAAACCTCGCTGATGTGACGGATGAATTAATTTTTTTTTTAAACATTTAGAGGAGCTAATTCATTTTTTTCAATTAAGGGGCAATTTAGCGTGGCCAATCCACCTCCCCTGTAGATCTTTGGGTTGTGGTAGTGAAACCCACGCAAACACGGGGAGAATGTGCAAACTCCACATGGACAGTGACCCAGAGCTGGGATCGAACCTGGGACCTCGGCGCTGTGAGGCAGCAGGGCTAACCCACTGCGCCACCATGCTGGCCTGACAGATGAATGCTGAATGTGGAGAGATGATACAGTGGAGAAGCCCGTGAAAACTGTATCAATGTATCCTCCTGTGTGGGAACTGTGCAGAGTCTTCACGTTCTCTCCGTGTCTGCGTGGGTTTCCTTTGGGTGCTCCGGTTTCCTCCCACAGTCCAAAGACGTGCAGGTTAGGTGGATTGGCCACGCTAAATGGCCCTTAGTGACCAAAAAGGTTAGGAAGTATTATTGGGTTACGAGGATAGGGTGGGGAAGTGAGGGCTTAAGTGGGTCGGTGCTGTCTCGATGGGCTGAATGGCCTCCTTCTGCACTGTATGTTAGAACATAGAACATAGAACAGTACAGCACAGAACAGGCCCTTCGGCCCTCAATGCTGTGCCGAGCCATGATCACCCTACTCAAACCCACGTATCCACCCTATACCCGTAACCCAACAACCCCCCCTTAACCTTACTTTTTTATTAGGACACTACGGGCAATTTAGCATGGCCAATCCATCTCACCCGCACATCTTTGGACTGTGGGAGGAAACCGGAGCAGCCGGAGGAAACCCACGCACACAGGGGGAGGACGTGCAGACTCCACACAGACAGTGACCCAGCCGGGAATCGAACCTGGGACCCTGGAGCTGTGAAGCATTTATGCTAACCACCATGTTACCCTGCTGCCCCTACACATGTTCTATGTGTCTTGAAGGAAAACAGCCTGTACCTTTAATTCAAACAGAAGAACCTAGATGCAGGAGTCACTGTGCTAGTCTGTGCTCATTTGAACATGCGACCATTGACTTGCTGGCTCCAGTGAGTTAGATGGGCTGTGACTTGGTTTGATTGATTGGCTGGGGGCCAATGAATTGGCCCAAAAGGATGGACTTTGCCCGGTAATGGTTGGTGATTGGATCTTATCCCAGTGGGATGGTTATGAGACCTACGGAGGTTTCAGCTTTGTTTCTGGCAATACAATGAACAGACCCAGCTAATTTTCTCCAGATATATCCAGATAATTCTCTCCAGAAAGATCCAGCTAAACCTTTCCAGAAAACCTGCTCTGAGGACTATCTCTCTCTCTCTCTCTCCAGTAGCCTGTGTGTGTTAGATTCCTGGAGCTACAGAGGCCTGAAGACAAACCACAAACTGAAAGCATAGTTTGATGAAAAGTAAGGGGTCTCTCCAGGAAAGTTGTGAGCACTGTATCTTTAAGCAACAGATAAGCTGACTGGATAAACTACAAAGAAGACTAGTACAGGCTGCAACAAAGACTTTCATCTGCAAGCTTGCTGTGAAGAGAAGTGTGCTAAGAACCATCATCTGAAACAAAGACTTTTCCTTTCACCTACAATTTTACCCCTTTCCAGTCCTCTGTGTGTGTCTGTCTTGTGTGTGTAGAGGGTGGGAGCAAGTTAAAGTCGGAATTAGGTATTAGTTAAAGGTTAACCAACTGTATCTGCTGTGTATTTCATTATGGTTCTTGTTATAAATAAGTAGTAATTGTATTTACATTTACAAACCCGGTGACTGTAATTATAGGGCAGCCAAAGGCCCAAGACTTTAGGCATTTTTATACAAATTATTGGTTAATACACTTGTGTCGAGACTCCGGGACGAGTGGGGCTGGAATTGACCGTGCACTTGCCCAGGGTGTCATAACAGTGTGTATATGTGTATGTGCGTGTGTTCATCCCCTAATGTGTGAGTAGGAACGAGTTATTACCTGAACTGCCTGTGGTGGAGCTTCACATATAAACCGGTCAGAATAACACACACTAATATGGCAGGATTTTCCCGGTAACCCGCGCCTGTTTCGTAGCGGCAGAGACGGCCCGCCATTGGCCGGCAGCGGCGGGATCTTCTGGTCCTGCTGTTGTCAACGTGGTTTCTCGTTGAATGCATCCCTCGTCGCTGGGCAACCCACAGTGGGGCTGCTCCTTCAGCGGAATTAAAAGTTCCTGTCGGCCTGAACAGCTGGAAATCTCCAGCCGAAAGGTCAAATAAACACAATTTTAAACATTTAATCAAATGGACAGCATTTCTTTGTTACATGGAGTGTTAGCCATTAACAAACCTATATATACTTCAATGCTTTATTTATGCCGATGTTACATCATTCACACTGAATAAAATGCTGCAACAATAAAAAATTGTAGCGCAGCAGGTTGACGCTGTCCATATTTGCTGCTTTGTAAAACAAACAGGTTTGTTTATGCTACCATTCCCCTCAGAGTGAATGTGTTACCTAAGTGACACTGTCTGAAATGGCCTCGCCATATTAATACTGTGCCTACCACGGCAGGTCAAAGGTTGGAATCCAATGGCGGGTAACTCACCTCCTGACCCCATCAAAGCCTATCCACCAACTACAAGGCCCCAGCCAGGAATGTAATGGAATACTCCCCACTTGCCTGGATGATTGCAGGTCCAACAACACTCAAAACGCTCAGCACCATCCAGGACAAAGCAACCCGCTCAATTGCTCCTCCTTCCACAAACATTGAAACATTCCACCACCGACGAACAGTGGCAGCCATGTCTACCATCTACAAGATGCATTGCAGTAACTCACCAAGGTTCCTCAGACTGCATCTTCCAAACCTACGACCACAACCATTCAGAGGGACAAGTGCAGCAGATACCTGGGAACCCCACTACCTGGAGGTTCCCCTCCAAGTCACTCACCACCTGACTTGGAAATATATCACCGTTCCTTCACTGTCACTGAGGCAACATCCTGGAACTCCCTCCAGCACAATGGGTGTACCCACGCCTCAAGGACTGCAGCGGTTCACAAAGGCAACTCACCACCACTGTCGGACGCGTAATTTAGGATGGGCAAGAAATGCTGGTCTAACCCGTGTTTCTCCCATCCTGTAAATGAATTTTAAAAATGTTTTAAATGCCCAGTGTCAGTCACCCATCTCCCCAGAGGGAGGGAAAGACATCCTTGTGCTCCAGCCTGAGTTCCTTGTATGTTCTATGTTCTATGTCCTTGGCCTATAACAACAGTCACAGAGGTCAGCAAAGAACCACTGAACACGGTAGCACAAATGGAGGCCATATTAGCCATCAGGGGTGGAATCGCCCTGGGTCATCGTCAATCCCGTACCCACAGTGTCCTGAATTCTCCGGCCCCTGAGATTCGGCGGGGGCGGGAATCGCGTTGCATCGATCAGCAGGCCCCCCGCGCCGGTCGGCAGGCCCCCCCGCAGCAATTCTCCAGCCCGCGATGGGCTGAAGTCCCATGGCTGACAGGCCTTTCCCGCCGGCGTGGTTTAAACCACCTCTCTTACCCGCGGGATTGGCGGCGCGTGCGGGCACCGGGGTCCTGGGGGGGGGGTCGCAGGGCGATCTGACCATGGGGGGTGCCCCCACAGTGGCCTGGCCCGCGATCGGGGCCCACCGATCGGCGGGCGGGCCTGTGCCATGGGGGCACTCTCTTTTTCTTCCGCCCCTGCCATGGTCTTCACCATGGCGGAGGCGGAAGAGACCCCCTCTCCTGCGCATGCGCCGGTATGACGTCAGCAGCCGCTGACGCACCGGCGCATGCGCGGACTTATGCCGGCCGGCGAAATCCTTTCGGCCCCGGCTGGCGTGGCGCCAAAGGCCGTTCACACCAGCCGGCAAAGTGGGAACCCCTCCGGCGCGGGCCTAGCCCCTCAATGTGAGGGCTTGGCCCCTAAAGGTGCGGAGAATTCCGCACCTTTGGAGCGGCCCGAAGCCGGAGTGGCTCATGCCACTCCGACACGCCGGGACCCCCCGCCCCGCCGGGTAGGGGAGAATCCCGGCCCAGGTCTATGAAAAGGAAAGAAATTCAATCAACAACTACACAAAGAAAAAGCTGACCAAGAATTGCACAATGTTTTTTGATAATGCTGAAGAATTTCCTGGCATGTTTGAAATGCTATTTTAAAACAGAAACCATTATGGCACCATATCCTCAAGTGGTTGCTAAGTGTGTTTCCCTTACTCTATTTCTTTGATACAGGTTTCTATTCTAACTTCAGCAATGCTGAGTTCCGGCACCTTATGTTAAAGCAGTAATGATTGATCCAAATATAGCTTTAAGTATTTATGATGCCCATAGTCATTACTAGTTATGATTTTGTTTGAAAAGAAAGACTCTTCATTCTGAAAGGAGAAACAGCTGACCAAATGGAATTTGTGTGACTCCATGGGGACGTTAGATGTATTCTCAACCTCGCTAATCATTAAAGACTATATCAATATTCCCAAGAGAATGGTACTTTAAGTCTTCACCAAGCTTTTATGTATATAATTTCATTGCCGGGATTCCATTCGTGTTTGTGATTGGGTGTAATATAGAGAGGAGTGGGGGAGGAAAAGCATTTGTTGTACATTATAGCTTCGAGACAGCTACTTGTGGGCGGGCCCTCACGAGCAACCACGTTGAATGATGTAAAATAATAATCCACCCAAAGCTGGCAACACATTAAGAAGCGGGAGCAAGTCACAAAATGTCAGCAATAAAAAGAAACACCGAGGGCAGCAAGATGGCACAATGGTTAGCACTGCTGCCTTACGTCGCCAAGTTCCCAGCTCTGGGGCACTGTCCGTGTGGAGTTTGCACATTCTCCCCGTTATTGCGTGGGTTTCGCCCTCACAATCCAAAGATGTGCAGGGTAGGTGGATTGGCCACACTAATTTGCCCCTTAATTGAAAAAAATGAATTGGGCACTGTAAATTTATTTTTAAAGAAAGAAACATCATGAATGTTATTAACGTTGGATGCATTCAAACACAGTGGGTGGGATTCTCTCAGCCCAGGGCCGGGCTGGAGAATCTCCGTGACCGGCGCGAATCGCACCACGCCGCACCGACGGAATGCGATTCTCCGCAGAGCCGGCGTGGTTGTTGCGGCGGCAGTCGGGGGCTGCTCTACGCAGCCGGCCTGCTGAATCTCGGCCCAGGATGGGCCGAGGGGCTGGTATAAAAATGCCAAGTCCCACCGGCACTGTCCACACTTGCTCTCAGCCGGCGGGAACACGGCCTATGGGGGAGGGGGGATGGGGGGTCCGACCCCGGGGGGGGGGGGGGGCTACGATGTGGCCTTGCCCGCGATCGGTGCCCACCAATCGGTGGGCCGACCTCTCTGGCTAGGGGCCTCCTTTCCTACGTACGCGCCGGCCCCTGCAGCCCTGTGCCATGTTGCATCCCGGCTGGCGTGTTGAAGGAGGCCACTGCGCATGTGCGCGTTGACGCTGGCGCCACTGCGCATGCGCGGATCCCGCGACACCCAGTTCGCGCCAGAATCAGCAGCTGGAGTGACGTGAACCATTCCAGTGCCGTGCTGGCCCCCTGTAGGGGCCAGAATTAGTCCTCGGCTTTGCCCGTTCATGCCGTCGTAAAACGTGATGGCATTTACGACGCAATGGACACGCTGCCGCAGGAGTAGAGAATCCCGCCCGGTAAACCTGAACAAGACGAAGTAAAGCAAGTCTGTCAAAAGGTTCCTCCTTGAAATTCTCCTTGCCCTGTTGAGTTTAAGACACCTTGTGATTTCAGTGCATGCATGTTCAGCAAAGGGAATCTCGTCTTCAGGGTAATGCTGTCATTCATTTGACAGGATTCTGGTTGAGAGGTCGCAGGTCACAACAGGTTCGACGATAGGCTGCTGAAAACTGCAGGATCTGAACAGGAAGACAAACAGAAACAGTGCTGTGATTTTAGTGCCTCAGAGATATGCTGACAAGACTTTCACCAGGTTCTGTGTTGTTTTATTTCAATGCTTTTAAAATATCTGCTTTCTCTTCCTCACAGGCTTGATTCACAGCACAAGCGAAAAGTCAGCAGACACACCCAATCAAACATCAAACAATTGAACACAACGGCCTGGATTATTGTGGCTCTGTACAGATTAAAAAATAGCAGATGGGACCCAATTCTCGGACTTGCGGCCCGAATCCCATCGCCCGCAGTTTTCACCAACTTTCACATTGAATGGAGTCAGATTCGTATAAATGACTTTGACGTTGTTGTATTTATGCTTCACTTCAGCTGCTGTCACTGTGTACCCTCAGAAAGCCAATCTCAGTTGCTGCAAATGTGCATTTGTCATTATTGAGTGTCAAATTGTGTTGTGTGAGTCGAGTGAGCGCAGCTGGTAACCACTGATTGTGTTCTGCTTTGTTCCTTCAAGGGGAGATGATGTCGTCAATTAGGTTCAGTTGACTGAAGAAATAATCTTCTGGAGTGCTCTCGATGCTGAACTTTGTCCATAGGACATTCTGAAACACACCCTTGTGAGTAGAAAAGGTTGTAAGATATCAGCTTTGCTCCGTTCGTGGTATCAAAAAGTAACTCTGGCACATGTTAAGTTTTCTGAAGACGGTGGATTGATGAAATGATGCTGATTGTTCCTGGATCATTGAAAGTGAATACATAGCTGTAATGAAAACAGAAAAGCCAGGGGGGGAAATTCAAACAGTCTGGCAGCGTCTGTGGAGAGGGATGGAGGAGTGGGCCAGGGTATAATGGAGGAAGTGGTCCCTATAGAATGCTAACAGGGGTAGTGAGGGGAAGATGTGTTCGGTGGTGGCATCATGCTGGAGTTGGCAGAACTGGCGGAGGATGATCCTTTAAATATTGAGGCTGGCAGGGTGAAAAGTTAGGATCCAACCATGGTTCCGGGATGGGTGAGGGCAGAAGTACAGGAGATAGCTTGGACATAGCTGAGGGTCCTGTCAAACAAGCAGAGGGGGGGGGGGGGGGGGGGGGGGGGTGGAGTCTTCAGTTCAGTAAATAGGAAAACATGGCAGAAATGTTGTTTTGGAAGGTAGCATCATCGCAGCAGATGCAATAGGGGCGGATAAACTGGGAGAATAGGATGGAGTCTTTACAGGAAGCAGGGTGTCAGGAGCTGCAGTCGAGGTCGCTGTGGGCGTTGGTGGACTTGTACTGGCACCATAAATGGAGACAGGGAGGTCAAGGAAGGGAAGTGAAGTGTCAGGGGTGGACCATGTGAAAGTGTGAAAGGAGTGGAAGTTGGAAGCAAAATTGATAAATTGACTTGAATGATTGCTTTGTCGATCACCTTAAGGTCAAAGTTTACTATTTTTGCATTGTGCGATGACGAGGTACATTATTCATGGTAATGAGTTTATTCACTCAATTATACCATCTGTTTCTCGTTTTTTCTGCTTCTGTGACGCGTTGGTACGGGTCATAAACAGTAACCATCTCAAATTTTGAGGAATAGGTGGAATTGTATCGCCACATCTTGCATGACAGTAACCCTTAATCTTCCCAATCCGGTAAGAAAGGAAGGATACTGTTGTGGACAGTCAGTATCATTGATCATATTAATGTGCGCTCTAGTGGGGTCAAAAGGTTTACCTCATAAGGCCTTTGGCTGGGTGGAACAGGAACCTGTGTCAGGTTACACTTTTGAAGAGTATTAGAACTGTGAATGTTCCCAAAATCAGAATCATAGAGTCATCGTAAACTTGCAGAGTGACTGTTGCAGGAGAGAGCAAAAGTCATGAAAAATAACATCGGTAGAGTTTGTTACTCAATATAGATCCTTTCAACCCAATATCAATGAGGAACAACAATGACATTTCTACAATCCTGTACAATTGTTAAAATGACCTGGTGCTTTACCTTGCATGCCGTCTGTCTCAGGAATAGATTCCTCAACATGTCAAACTGATGATGCCTTCTTCTTCCATGACCTTCTTCCATCACTTTGACAAAGTGATTCATTTTTGAGCAAGAGTTTACATTTTTCCCCTGGACCTGGACAAGGTTTTGTGAATCAATGGTACCTCCCAAGGATTTTGAGGCTATCTGACCAGGATGGGTAAAGTGTTCATGAGCCTGCTGAGGTTCTATGGCCGTAACCCTTGCACTTGAGCTGGTTAGATAAGCAACATCTGCATCTGAGGGTGCGTTTCTGAGTAAGCTCTTTGACTGTAACATGGAGGTTCGATTTCAACTGCAAAGGTTGTGGCTTGTTCAAAGCTTCAACCATGATTCTCAATTTGTACAGTAAGAAGTCTTACAACACCAGGTTAAAGTCCAACAGGTTTGTTTCAAACACGAGCTTTCGGAGCACGGCTCCTTCTTCAGGTGAATGGAAAGGCTTGTTCCAGAAATGTTTATATAGACACAGTCAGAGATGCCCCGGAATGCGAGCACCTGCAGGCAATCAAATCATCAAAGATGCAGAGAGAGAGGTAACTCCAGGTTAAAGAGGTGTGAATTGTCCCAAGCCAGTTCAGTCGGTAGGCCTCTGCAAGTCCAGGCTTGTTGGTGGGGGCCGAATGTAATGCGACATGAATCCCAGATCCCGGTTGAGTCCGCATTCATGCGTGCGGAACTTAGCTATAAGTTTTTGCTCAGCAATTTTGCGTTGTCGCGTCTCCTGAAGGCCTCCTTGTAGAATGCTGACCCGGAGATCAGAGGCTGAATGTCCTTGACTGCTGAAGTGTTCCCCAACTGGAAGGGAACAGTCCTGCCTGTTGATGGTCGCACGATGCCCGTTTATTCGTTGTCGCAGTGTCTGCATGGTCTCGCCAATGTACCACGCTTCGGGACATCCTTTCCTGCAGCGTATGAGGTAGACTACATTGGTCGAGTCGCACGAGTATGCGCCGCGTACCTGGTGGGTGGTGTTTCCACGTGTAATGGTGGTGTCCATGTCGATGATCTGGCATGTCTTGCAGAGATTACCCTGGCAGGGTTTTGTGGGTGTTGTGGTTGCTGTTCTGAAGGCTGGGTAATTTGCTGCAAACAATGGTTTGTTTGAGGTTGCGCGGTTGTTTGAAGGCCAGTAGTGGGGGTGTGGGGATGACCTTGGCAAGATGTCCATCCTCGCTGATGATGTGTTGGAGGCTGCGAAGAAGATGTCGTAGTTTCTCCGCCCCAGGAAAGTACTGGACGACGAAGGGTACTCTGTCAGTGGTGTCCCGTGTTTGTCTTCTGAGGAGGTCGGTGCGGTTTTTTTGCTGTGGCGCGGTGGAACTGTCGATCAATGAGTCGAGCGCCATATCCCGTTCGTACGAGGGCATCTTTCAGCATCTGTAGGTGTCTGTTGCGCTCCTCCTTGTCTGAGCAGATCCTGTGTATACGGAGGGCTTGTCCATAGGGGATGGCTTCTTTAATGTGTTTCGGGTGAAAGCTGGAGAAGTGGAGCATCGTGAGATTATCTGTGGGCTTGCGGTAAAGCGAGGTGCTGAGGTGACCGTCCTTGATGGAGACGAGTGTGTCCAAGAATGGAACTGAATTTGGAGAATAGTCCATGGTGAGTTTGATGGTGGGATGGAACTTATTGATGTCATCGTGTAGTCGTTTCAGTGATGTCTCGCCGTGGGTCCAAAGGAAAAAAATGTCATCGATGTATCTGGTGTATTGCATCGGTTGAAAGTCCTGTGTGGTGAGGAAGTCCTGTTCAAACTTGTGCATGAAGATGTTGGCATATTGAGGTGCAAATTTGGTCCCCATGGCTGTTCCGTGCGTCTGGATGAAGAATTTGTTGTCGAAGGTGAAGACGTTGTGGTCTAGAATGAAACGGATGAGTTGCAGAATTGCGTCTGGAGATTGGCAGTTGTCGGTGTTGAGGACTGAGGCTGTTGCAGCAATGCCGTCGTCATGGGGGATGCTGGTGTAGAGTGCCGAGACATCCATTGTGACGAGGAATGTTCCTGGTTCAACTGGTCCATGGGTGCTGAGTTTCTGTAGGAAGTCCGTCGTGTCGCGACAGAAGCTGGGTGTACCTTGTACGATGGGTTTCAAGATGCCCTCGATGTGGCCAGAGAGGTTCTCACACAGGGTCCCATTGCCTGAAACGATAGGACGGCCTGGTGTGTTGGCCTTGTGTATTTTCGGGAGGCAGTAGAGATCTCCAATGCGGGGATTACGTGGGATGAGAGCACGTAGGGTGTTCTGAAGGTCTGGATCTAAGGTCTTGATCAGTCTGCTGAGTTGGCGGATGTGTTCCTTGGTTGGATCTGCGGGTAACTGCCTGTAGTGTTCCTGGTTGTCGAGTTGTCGGTATACTTCTTTGCAGTAGTCTGTTCTGTTCAGTATGACGGTGGCCCCTCCTTTGTCTGCTGGTTTGATGACGATGTTGCGGTTGGTCTTGAGAGTGCGGATGGCGTTGCGTTGTGCTTGGGGACCAAATTTGCACCTCAATATGCCAACATCTTCATGCACAAGTTTGAACAGGACTTCCTCACCACACAGGACTTTCAACCGATGCTATACACCAGATACATCGATGACATTTTTTTTCCTTTGGACCCACGGCGAGACATCACTGAAACGACTACACGATGACATCAATAAGTTCCATCCCACCATCAAACTCACCATGGACTATTCTCCAAATTCAGTTCCATTCTTGGACACACTCGTCTCCATCAAGGACGGTCACCTCAGCACCTCGCTTTACCGCAAGCCCACAGATAATCTCACGATGCTCCACTTCTCCAGCTTTCACCCGAAACACATTAAAGAAGCCATCCCCTATGGACAAGCCCTCCGTATACACAGGATCTGCTCAGACAAGGAGGAGCGCAACAGACACCTACAGATGCTGAAAGATGCCCTCGTACGAACGGGATATGGCGCTCGACTCATTGATCGACAGTTCCACCGCGCCACAGCAAAAAACCGCACCGACCTCCTCAGAAGACAAACACGGGACACCACTGACAGAGTACCCTTCGTCGTCCAGTACTTTCCTGGGGCGGAGAAACTACGACATCTTCTTCGCAGCCTCCAACACATCATCAGCGAGGATGGACATCTTGCCAAGGTCATCCCCACACCCCCACTACTGGCCTTCAAACAACCGCGCAACCTCAAACAAACCATTGTTTGCAGCAAATTACCCAGCCTTCAGAACAGCAACCACAACACCACAAAACCCTGCCAGGGTAATCTCTGCAAGACATGCCAGATCATCGACATGGACACCACCATTACACGTGGAAACACCACCCACCAGGTACGCGGCGCATACTCGTGCGACTCGACCAATGTAGTCTACCTCACACGCTGCAGGAAAGGATGTCCCGAAGCGTGGTACATTGGCGAGACCATGCAGACACTGCGACAACGAATAAACGGGCATCGTGCGACTATCAACAGGCAGGACTGTTCCCTTCCAGTTGGGGAACACTTCAGCAGTCAAGGACATTCAGCCTCTGATCTCCGGGTCAGCATTCTACAAGGAGGCCTTCAGGAGACGCGACAACGCAAAATTGCTGAGCAAAAACTTATAGCTAAGTTCCGCACGCATGAATGCGGACTCAACCGGGATCTGGGATTCATGTCGCATTACATTCGGCCCCCACCAACAAGCCTGGACTTGCAGAGGCCTACCGACTGAACTGGCTTGGGACAATTCACACCTCTTTAACCTGGAGTTACCTCTCTCTCTGCATCTTTGATGATTTGATTGCCTGCAGGTGCTCGCATTCCGGGGCATCTCTGACTGTGTCTATATAAACATTTCTGGAACAAGCCTTTCCATTCACCTGAAGAAGGAGCCGTGCTCCGAAAGCTCGTGTTTGAAACAAACCTGTTGGACTTTAACCTGGTGTTGTAAGACTTCTTACTGTGCTCACCCCAGTCCAACGCCGGCATCTCCACATCATGGCTCAATTTGTAGGCATTCCTAATTCCTGGAATTGAAGTTTTCTCAATCAATGGGTCACAGATTGATTTGTTAGTCAGTGTGCGCAATTTGCATGTGGAAGCCAACTGCTACATTGCTGCCACGTATTGTTTTATGAGTTTACAGTTTCCTGCCACAAGTGGAAGGTATATTGTTCAATCATCTCCCTTTTCTTCGACTTGAAATATTTCTCGAGAGCCCTTACTCATCAAGTGCAAAAAGTATCTTCTGTGAGATGCTTGAATACACACTGGCCTTCTGCTCTGAGACAATGTACTAATAGAAACCTCTTGCAGTTCGCTGCTGCCTCCACATCTTCCATATGCATAGCGAGCATGTAGGCCTTGAACCCTGAAATCAAGCAACTGTGTGTGGATCTCCTGGAAAAGAAAGGAAAGGTGCTCGAGCTGGTAATGTTTGAAATATTCTCCACCTTCATCGGTGATGCGCGATCAATGAACACAGAAACAAAGGAGTAGTCCGTATCGAAGGCTTTAATCTACAAGAAGTGTGCCCAGCAGCTTGAGTACAGAAAGAACGATGGCTGCTGGGAAACACGGGTTCTTACACTCCGCCTCGTAGGCGGAGCTACCTTCCCCTCGACCAATGAGAAGACAACACTTGGGCCAATGGGCAGCGAGCCTTCTACACCAATAGCAGCTCACACTCCCAGGTACCGTAGTACCTCAAGTCATACTACCACAATCGGCAGATTGTTTTTTGTGCTTCAGAGGTATACAGGGATGACACTCACCAGCTTGTGTATGTAAACAAGAGCTTTATTTCAGTGCTTTTAAAATGACTACTTTCGCATACTTGTGGCATGCTATCAGTGTTGTGTATTTATGCTATTTCTAATGTTACTCACGGACAGCTCTGCCGTGGAACAGGGGCAATTTAAGAGATCGATCACATGACATCGGCTGTTTGCATGGGCAAACAGACAGTGTAACATAGCAGCCTGCAGTGTTAACATCCCCTTGGTAAAGCTCTTCGTTTGTTTGAACCTCTGAGGGCTGGAGACTTAGTGTTAAACCCACCACATAAAGAGACTTCTGGTGGCGGCTTTGAAGGAGTAAGTCGCACATTTGGTGGCTCCCGCTCTGGTCGGACTTTTGGACCTTTCCCCCCAATTTTCTACCGGACTCGAATTGTAAAACTGATGACAGAGGCAATTGTGTACTGAATTCCCACATCGGTGCATGGAGAGAAGGACTAGGAGTGCTCGGAAAGGCAGAAACAGAAAGACAGAGAAGGCTTGGGCTGAAGCTGCAGCAGGAGACAGCATGGTGGAGGACCGGACCTCTGGTTTGTCGACCCAGCGGACAATGGAGCAGCTGATGCAAGTTATTCAGGAAGGCTTTGCTTAGCAGAAACGGAACTGCTTGGACCCGATAAAAGAGTCAATTGAGCGGCTGGAGCTTAGATTGGACACCCAAGATCGGGCGAACTGGAAGGTAGAGAAGGCGCTGGCTGAGCAGGAGGAACATCAAACTGCGGTGGAGTTGGAGGTGGAGAAGCAGAAGAAGCTCCTGGAGAGGGTGAAGGACCTAGAGAATAGGTTCCGCCGGAAGAACTTGAGAATTGTTGGGCTCCCGGAGGGGTCCGAAGGAGCGGACGCTGGGGCATACATCACAGACATGTTTGAGAAGCTGCTGGGGGATGGGGAATTCTCCCGACCCTTGGAGGTGGACAGGGCTCTCAGAGCACTCGCGAGGAAGCCGCGAATGGGAGACCCCCGGAGGGCAATGGTGGTGAGATTCCATAGGTACTTGGATACGGAGCGCATTACAGTTGGCCAAGCAGACACGGAGCTGTAAGTGGGACAACAGTATCCTGCAGGTTTACCAAGACCCGAGTGTGGAGGTGGCCAGGAGAAGAGCAGGCTTCAACCAGATTAGGTCGGTCCGTTTTAAGAAAAAGGTGAAATTCGGACTGTTGTATCCGGCCCGTCTCTGGATCACTCACGAGGAATAGCACTTTTATTTCGAGTCGCCTGAGGATGCGCTGGACTTCACGAAAAGGAAAGGACTGATGGTGGATGGAGAACGTTTGAACTTTGCTGCAACGTTCTTGTTTTTTTTTGTTTTTGGTTTTATGTTCTTTTTTTTTAAAGTTTCTCGTTTTTCGTTTTGTGGAAGCTGTTTGTAATGCCTTTTGCATTGATTTGGAACCAGCGGTAGAGCTGAGTGAGTTAAGGTTTTCATTTGCACTGTTGAGGGGTGGAGGTGTGCTTGTTTAGATCTTGGTGTTTTTCTGTCGGGCAATTGTGTGGGGATTGTTTGATGTCGGAGTATGTTTGTATGTACAGAGTGTTGTTAACAGGGGGGGGACAGGGGTAAATGTTCTGCTGATGAGGGAGGGACTTGGGCTAAGGGACAAAGAGGAGGTTGGAGGTGGAGGCTGCCCGGAGGCGGACGGGTGGAGGCGGGGAGCATGGGCTGGAGGCGAGCCCAAAAAAGGGGATGGCTGATCGGCGAAGGGGGAGAGCAATGAGCTCCCCAACTGGGCAGATCACATGGAATGTTCGAGGGTTAAATGGGCCGGTCAAGAGGGCACATGTGTTTGCGCATCTTAGGGGACTGAAGGCGAACATGGTAATGTTGCAGGAGACGCACCTTAGAGTAACTGACCAGATGAAATTGAGGAAAGGCTGGTTCAGGTATTTTACTCGTGACTGGAATCAAAGATTAGAGGGGTCGGGATCCTGATCAATAAGCGGGTGGTGTTTGAGGCGGGTAGAATAGTTTTGGATGTGTGAGGTCGGTACATTATGGTCAGTGGGAAACTGGAGGGGGTGCAGGTGGTATTAGTAAATGTGTATGTGCCAAATTGGGATGATGTGGAGTTTATAAAGAGGATGCTGGGGAATATACCGGACCTGGACTCGCACAGGTTGGTCATTGGAGGAGACTTCAACAAAGTTATTGACCCTGGCTTGGACCGGTCAAGCTCGAAAATGGGCAGGGTGCCAGCAATGGGAAAGGAACTAAAAGAGTTAATAGAGCAGATGGGGGGGGGGGTGGAGAGATTATGAGTATGGAGAGAAGGCCAGCAGAATGCTTGCACAGCAGCTTAGAAAGAGGGAGGCAGCCAGGGAGTTATGGAAAGTAAATGACGGAGATGGGAATCTGGTCGGAGATTCAGCAGGGGGGAATAAGGCGTTTAGGGATTTCTACAGTAGGCTCTACAGGTCGGAACCCCCAACAGAGCCGGAGGGTTTGAGTCACTTCTTGGAGGGGCTGAATTTCCCAAAGGTGGACGGGGAGCTGGTAGAAGGGCTGGGGGCCCCGATTGGGTTGGAAGAGATAGTGGAGGGTATGAAGGCCATGCAGTCGGGTAAAGCCCCGGGGCCGGATGGGTACCTAGTGAAGTTTTATAAAATGTTCTCTGGGAAATTGGGGCCGGTGTTGATGAGGATGTTCAATGAGGCAACGGAAAGAGGGGTGCTGCCCCCAACGATGTCACAGGCCATGATTTTGCTGATTCTGAAGCGGGTCAAGAACCCGGAGCTGTGTGGGTCCCACAGGCCGATATCTCTGTTGAATGTGGATGCTAAATTGCTGCCCACAATTTGTCCTCCAGGATTGAGGATTGTGTTCCGGACGTTATTGGGGAGGACCAGACGTGGTTTGTTAAGGGTAGGCAGTTGGTGGCCAAGGTAAGAAGTGTCGTGATATGCAGACATGCAGATAATGATATACAGACAGGCACAGACAGGCAGCTAATGAACACAGAGAACAGGACATGACCAATGAGCAGGCAGGACACTCAGGGGTGGTATCTCACTATAAAAGGCACGAGGCACTCACACTCCGCAACTTTCCACTGATGAACATCTACAGAGTGAGTCAGGGTGTATGTACAGTATCACACCTCCAGCACATGGCTAAGAGCTAGTCTGGTTCAGTCAGACAGAGTAACCACACTTAGGTTAGCAGAGAGTCAAACTCATAGAGAACTGTGCTAACTGTGCGACTGGTTCAATAAATCAGATTGAACTAACTTCAAGGTCTGGAGTATCTTTTAGTTAAAGCTGCATCCAGTTGCAGCCTGTGTTATCTCAGAGTACATAACACAACATGCTACCAGGAGACTGCTTAATCTAGGTGGTTTACCTCAGTCCATTCCGTGATGACCAGCAAATGTATCCCGGCACCATGGAGAAGATTCAGGCTCCTCACCAGCTCAGGACCTCTGGCAATCTCAGCGCCAACTGGACGGACATTCAAGCAAAAGTTTTGCTGTACATCGAAGCTTCAGACCTCGTGGGTGCGTCTGATGCAAGGAAGACGCTTCTCCTCTCAACAGTGGGTGGTCAAGCCATCGAACTCTTCAACACTTTTCACTTCACCGAAGGCCAGGACAAGACAAAGTTTCAGACCATCCTGGACAAGTTTGACAGTCACTGTGAAGTGGACACCAATGAAATCTTGGAGTGCTACATATTCAAACAGCGTCTACAAGGTAAAGATAAATCTTCAACTCCTTCTGAACAAACTTCCGGCTGAGAGCACTGTCCTGCAACTTTGGTGATATTACTGACTCCATGATCAGAGACCAAATCGTTTTTGGAGTTCACTCTGATCCCCTGAGAGAGCAGCTACTGAAAATCAAGCATATGACCCTGCCAGTCGTGATTGAAACATGCACAGTACATGAGCACGTCAAAATCGCTATGCCCAGTACAAATCGGCTGAAAATGAGAAACTTACCTCCCACAAGGCAGAGATTGTGCAGGCCATCTCCCAGATGCAGCGTCTCAGCATTGATGCAAGCGGCCATTTCGCACGGTTTTCCTGGGGCCCCACGCCTGCGCGATGCGAACGGGATAACAAAGCAGCCGACACGCACTGAGCATGTGCGATGACGCACGGAGCTTCAGGATGCCAACGTTATGACGTGCTCGAACTGCGGAAACGGCCAATTAAAGAAATACTGCCCTGCAAGAGGCAGGCGATGTTTAAACTGCAGGAAGCCTGGACTCTATGCAACCATTGTGCAGGTCTGCACCACCAGTCAGGGGCCAGCGTTCCCAATTCTGACGACGGCGTGTTCAGAATGTGCAACAACGATTACAGGATTCTGGGGCAGCAGGGTAGCATGGTGGTTAGCATAAATGCTTCACAGCTCCAGGGTCCCAGGTTCGATTCCCGGCTGGGTCACTGTCTGTGTGGAGTCTGCACGTCCTCCCCCTGTGTGCGTGGGTCTCCTCCGGGTGCTCCGGTTTCCTCCCACAGTCCAAAGATGTGCGGGTTAGGTGGATTGGCCATGCTAAATTGCCCGTAGTGTCCTTAAAAGTAAGGTTAAGGGGGGGTTGTTGGGTTACGGGTATAGGGTGGATTCGTGGGTTTGAGTAGGGTGATCATGGCTCGGCACAACATTGAGGGCCGAAGGGCCTGTTCTGTGCTGTACTGTTCTATGTTCTATGATCCTGGCAGCACAATGGATCCAGAGAAAGAAAGCCTACTGTGTGGGCATCATTACCAAATGTGAATATGCTGCATCCAACTCATCACAAATTCAATCCATCCTCGCTGTGGATTCTGTGGACGAATGGCGTGTGGTGATGCAGTTTAAGCTGGATACAGGTGCTTCTGCCGACCTCCTCTCACAGGCAGATTTCAAATGCATCAAGAAGCCCCCCAAGGTCCTTCCAGCAGCCTGCAGGCTCCTGGACTACAATGGAAATGCCATTAGGGCACTGGGGTCCTACCATCTACTCGTCTCCAATCGGAGCACCTATGCACGGTTACGTTTTCTAATTGTAAAGCCAGAAGGGCATCCCTACTTGGCGCGCATGCCTGCAAGCAGCTGAACCTCGTGCAGCTTCAGGCCGGCATTGACGACATCCTCGCTCAGTATCCGGATGTGTTCGACGGGGTGCCATATCGATACAAGATTCTGCTATGACCTGATGCCAAGCCAGTGGTCCATGCAGCACGCTGGGTCCAGGTTCCGCTGGGGGAGCGCCTGAAGGTACAGCTCAAGGATATTCAGCAACAGGGCATCATTTCCAAAGTAGCCGAACCGACTGACTGGGTCAGCTCGATGGTATGTGTTAGAAAGCCTTTGGGAGACCTGCGCATCTGCATTGATCCCAAGGATCTCAATAAGAATATAATGCGTGAACACTACCCCATCCCGAAGTGGAAGGAACTCACCAGTGAGATGGCACATGCACGTTTTTTCACCAAATTAGTTGCGTCACATGGATTTTGGCAAATCCAGCTGGATGAGTCCAGCAGAAGGCTCTGCACCTTCAACACACCGTTTGGCAGATACTGCTATAATCGCATGCCGTTTGGCATTGTCTCGGCATCGGTGATCTTCCATCACATCATGGAGAAGATGATGGAGGGCATTGAAAGGGTTCGTGTGTACGTGGACGACATCATCATATGGTCCACGACCCCTGAAGAGCATGTTTCCCGACTCCAGCAGGTATTCTGCCGTGTCCATGCCAATGGCCTGAAGATGAACAGGTCCAAATGTTGCTTTGGCATGTCGACACTCAAGTTCCTAGGTGACCAGATCTCTCAGCAGGGCGTGCGCCTGGACACAGACAAGGCCAAGGCCATGGAAGCCATGAAGGTCCCTGAAGACAAGAAGGCAGTGTTGCGCTTGCTGGGCGTGGTCAATTTTCTGGGCAAGTTCATCCCAAACATGGCCTCACACACCATGGCCCTACGAAACCTGGTGAAAAAGACCACTGCCTTTGAGTGGAAGGCAGCACAACAGGCAGAGTGGTTGGAGCTGAAAGCCAAGCTCACCACTGCACCCGTCTTGGCATTTTTTAACCCAGACAGGGAGACAAAGATCTCAACAGATGCGAGCCAGGATGGCATCGGTGTGGTGCTGCTTCAACGCGATGACACTTCATCCTGGGAACCGGTAGCCTACGCATCAAGGGCCATGATGCCCACCGAAACAAGGTATGTGCAAATAGAGAAGGAATGCCTGGGTCTTCTCACTGGCATTCTCAAGTTTCACGACTATGTCTGCGGCCTGCCGACATTCACTGTCGAGAGGGATCATAGGCCTCTGGTCCGCATAATCCACAAGGACCTGAACGACATAACAACTCGGTTGCAGCGCAGCTTCCTCAAACTCAGAAGGTACGACTTTGATTTAGTGTACATGCCTGGCAAGGAGCTCATCATCGCTGATGCACTGTCCAGCTCCATCACCTTACCTAGTGAACTGCTGGAAATCATCTGGCAGATGGAATCACAGGTGCAGCTGTGTGCTAGCACCCTCCCGGCGTCTGATGAGAAGGTGGTTCGTATCCGCGAGGAGATGAGAAGACAGCCAAAGACCCCTCTTACAGCGTGTCATGCACCACCTCGCCAAAGGCTGGCAGAAAGGGCAGTGCCCTCAATTTTACAATGTAAAGGACGACCTGACGGTGATTGATGGTATCCTCAAGCTGGACCAGATTGTCATTCCACTCATTTCATTTCATTTTTTCACTCAGTCTCCAGAGCTTGGTGCTCCGCCAAATCCATGAGGGACACCTGGGCGTCGAGAAGTGCAGACGCAGAGCTAGGCAGGCTGTTTACTGGCCCGGTATTAGCCAGGACATCTCGAACATGGTCCTCAACTGTGCAACCTATCAACGCTTCCAGCCAGCACAGAGCAAGGAGACGCTTCAGCAGCATGAAATCGAGACCTCCCCATGGTCCAAGGTTGGCATCGACCTCTTTCGTGCGAATGGTCGTGACTACGTGTTGATTATTGACTATTTCTCCAATTACCCTGAAGTGAAGCTCTGAGACCTCACATCTTGGACCGTCATCCAGGCCTGTAAGGAGACATTCTCCAGGCATGATACCTACTCACTGTCATGAGTGACAATGGCCCGTGCTTCAACAGCCACGAATGGTCTATGTTTGCCAAGTCATACCATTTCAAACATGTCACTTCCAGCCCACACTATCCACAGTCCAATGGGAAAGTTGCAAAAGGTGTGTACATTGTGAATCAGCTCAACTGCAAGGCCGCGGATTCTGCTTCTGACATCTACCTCGCGCTGCTTGCGTACAGGGCGACCCCACTGTCCACTGGCATGTCACCGGCTCAACTCCTGATGAACAGGGACCTGAGGACGACACTTCCCGCCATACACTTGCCCAACCTGGATCACCTCCCGGTGCTGCAGAAGGTGCAGCAGCTCCGAAACCAGCAAAAGAAGGGCTATGATGCTCATGCCACTGATTTGCCCGTGTTACCCCCGGCAGACACTGTCAGGATCAAGATACCGGATGGTGGCTGGTCTGCTCCACTGTCATTATTCGACAGGCTGTGCCCCGCTCGTATGTTGTACGTATGGCTGATGGTTCTGTTGTACGACAAAACAGACGGGCACTGCGCAAAGTTGCCTGCCCGCAACTGCTTTCTTTCTTGTTTCTGTTCGTTGTTGTGCCACCTCCTGATACCTCGAACTACAAGGCCACCGGTCAGGCTTCCACCCCGCCTTTCAAGGTATTGTCTTCCCCCCCCCCCCCCCCCCCCCCCCCCCCCACCACCACCTCTCTGGTGGTCGACAAGGATCAAAAGAAGCCCCAGAGACTGGACTTATGAACATTTGTTTTGTTTGCTATGTTCTGTTTTCTCACATTAGACAGCTGTCTTCATATGTAAATATGTTCACATATGCCACCGCTTGTAAATATGTTAATATATGCCACCACATGTAAGTACGTTCCCATATGCGAACGAAACATCAAAAAAAGGGGAGATGCCATGATATGCAGATATGCAGATAATAATATACAGACAGGCACAGACAGGCACCTAATGAACACAGGGAACAGGACATGACCAATGAGCAGGCAGGACACTCAGGGGTGGTATCTCACTATAAAATGCATGAGGCACTCACACTCCGCCTCTTCCCACTGATGAACATCTACAGAGTGAGTCAGGGCGTATTTACAGTATCACACCTCCAGCACGTGGCTAAGAGCTAGTCTGGTTCAGTCAGACAGAGTAACCACACTTAGGTTAGCAGAGAGTCGAACTCATAGAGAACTGTGCTAACTGTGCTACTCGTTCAATAAATCAGATTGAACTAACTTCAAGGTCTGGAGTATCTTTTGGTTAAAGCTGCATCCAGTTGCAGCCTGTGTTATCCCAGAGTACATAACACAACAAGAAGGTTGTTAAACGTGATCATGATGCCCCCGGAAGGTATGGAGGTGGAGTTAGTATTCGCACTGGATGCAGAAAAGTCTTTTGATCGGGTAGAATGGGATTTTGTGTGGGAGGTACTGGGACGGTTCGGATTTGGGTGGGGCTTTATTGACTGGGTCAGATTTCTGTATCACACTCCTGTGGTAAGCGTACGGATGAATAAGACAACATCGAACTATTTTAGACTGCACCGGGGGACGAGACAAGGAAGCTTTAAGGACCTAGGCATTCAAGTGGCACGGGAATGCGACTGGCTGCATAAATTAAATCTGGCCCAACTAGTAGACCAAATGAAGGACGATTTTCGGAGATGGGACCCGCTTCCGTTGTCACTGGCTGGGAGGGTGCAGACGGTGAAGATGACGGTTCTCCCGAGATTCCTGCTTGTGTTTCAACGTCTCCTCATCTTTATCCCGTGGTCCTTTTTTAAACGGGTCAACAAAGTGATCACTGGCTTCGTTTGGGCGGGCAGGACCGCATGAGTAAGGAAGGTAATGCTTGAACGGAGTCGGGGAGAGGGCGGGTTTGCGCTGCCAAATTTTATTAACTATTACTGGGCGGCGAACATAGCCATAATCAGGAAGAGGGTGCTGTGGGAGGGGTCGGCATGGGAGCGTATGGAGGCGGCTTCATGCAAGGGCACCAGTCTGGGGGCGTTGGTAACTGCACCTCTACCGTTCCCACCGGCACGGTACCCAGGGCCGGCTCAAGGTTCCGGCAACTCGGGCAGTCGCCCGGGGCGCCATGTGCTAGGGGCGCCGCGTAAAAGACTCGGGACCCGCGCATGCGCAGTTGGGCCGGTGCCAACCATCGCATGCGCGGTGGCCGCCCTCCCTCAGGCCGCCCCACACAAACATGGCGGATGGATCCAGGCTCGCCGGTGGTCACTCCGCCCCCCCTCCAGCCCCCCCCCCCCGCCCTGCCCCGCCCCACCCCCCCGAAGGGCGCTGAAGTTCAGCTTGCCCGGGGCGCCAGCAACCTTAGGGCTGGCGCTGACGGTACCCCACCAGCCCCGTGGTGGTGGCGACCCTGAGCATCTGGGGGCAATGGAAGAGACATGTGGGAGCAGAGGGAGCATTGGTCTGGTCCCCAATCTGGAATAATCACTGGTTTTCCCCGGGAAGTATGGATGGGGGGGTTCCAGATATGGCGAAGAACAGGGGTTGAGAGGATGGGTGATATGTTTATAGAGGGGAGTTTTCCGAGTATGAGTGCGCTGGAGAAGAAGTTTGGATTGGCGAGGGGAAACTAATTCATGGATCTGCAAATGTGGGACTGCCTACGTAAACAGGTATCAACCTTCCCGCTCCTACCGCTAAGGGGGATTCAGGACAGGGTAGTTTCCAGAGGGTGGGTAGGAGAAGGGAGCGTCTCTGACATTTACATGGAACTTATGGGGTCAGAGGAGACGCAGACCAAGGAGCTGAAGCGTAAGTGGGAGGAGGAGCTGGGAGCAGAGATAGAGGATGGTCGATGGGCGGACGTGTTGAGTAGAGTCAACGTGTCCGCAACATGTGCCAGGCTCAGCCTGATACAATTTAAGGTTGTTCATCGGGCTCACATGACAGTGGCCCGGATGAGCAGATTCTTTGGGGTGGAAGACAGGTGTGCAAAATGTGCAGGAGGACCAGCGAACCATGTCCACATGTTCTGGACATGCCCGAAGCTTAGGGGATTCTGGCAGGGGTTTGCAGATGTCATGTCCACAGTGTTAAAAACAAGGGTGGCGCTGAGTCCAGAGGTGGCAATTTTCGGGATGCCGGAAGACCCGGGAATCCAGGAGGAGAAAGAGACAGACGTTCTGGCCTTTGCTTTCCTGGTAGCCCGGAGACAAATACTATTAGATTGAAGGGACTCAAAGCCCCGAAGTCGGAGACCTGGCTATCGGACATGGCTAGCTTTCTCTGTTTGGAGAAAAATCAAGTTCGCCTTGAGAGGGTCAATGTTAGGGTTCACCCGGAGGTGGCAACCTTTCGTCGACTTCTTCGCAGAAAATGAATCGTCAGCTGAAGGGGTGGGGTTAGTTTAGCCTAGAGTAAGGGGATAATAAAGGTGGGAACCGGCAGGAAGGGAGACGGCTTTTGCACTATGTTTATAGTTTCATGTACATTGTTTATTTTGTTGTTGTTACAATAGCAAAAATACCTCAACAAAATGTTTATTAAAAAAAAACACACCACATAAAAACTGGAGACTGGGTCTGCTGTACAAGAATGCTCACTCATTAACCCATGTTTCCCCGGCGTTGCTAATCGTTAAATGTCAACAACACACAGCATTCCATTTGCTAAAACCACCCAGTATAAAATAAATGGTCGAGAAAAAGCAGCAGGTTCAGGCCATACAGAACCCGATGAAACTTCATGTTTCTTGCCACGGTCAAGAAGTTCTCGTAAGCATCTATACTGCAACTAAAGAGTGGATACCTGCCACCATTTTAGCAGAGTCAGGACTGGTCTCTTCCACCGTACAAACCCGAAATGATGTAATATGGAGGAGACACGCAGGTCAACTTTTGGTGACAAGAACCAATCTGCCAGAGACAGAACCGACAGAGAGTCCAAATCAAGCTGTGCTTCCCGAGAATCTGATGCTAATCGAACCAGCTGGGGAAACCAGTACCTCGGTTCAGAACACTACGCCGACTCTGGTTCAGACAACCATGGACAACAGTAAAACCAAGACACCAGAGATTGCAGCAAGCTCTAAAAGGCAGGCACCTGAAGTTCACCAACAACAACAGAGAGAACAGCGGCCATCAAAGCACCTGACATATTGACTGTTGTTGTTGTTGTTTGTTCACGTTGCCAATTAATTGTTAATGTTATTCTGTTTATTGTGCCTGGGACCTTTGATTTAAAAGGAGTGGGGGGCAGAAATGTTGTGTATTCATAGTTGTTCACTAGCCGCCTTGCAGTGGAACAGGGGCACTTTAAGAGGTCAATCACGTGACATTAGTGGTTACCGCAGGCAGGCAAGCAGTGTAACATAGCAGCCTTTAGTGTTAACGTCTCTTTAATAATGCTCTTTGTTTGTTTGAACCTCTGAGGCCTGCTCACTTAATTTCAAAGCCACCCCAATCAGTTTCTCTGACCATACCCACAGGCCTGACCCACATCACACTGGACCCACACAGTCAAACACTGATCAAACACAAAATCAACTTTGACAGAGAGTCATCGGACTCGAAACGTTAGCTCTTTTCTCTCCCTACAGATGCTGCCAGACTTGCTGAGGTTTTCCAGCATTTTCCCTTTCATTCCAGTCAAACACTGAGCAATTTAACGCAATATTGTAGCTTCTTGTTTGAGCTTGGTTCCTCAAGCAGACGCCCTATGCATTTTCCATTTCAAATTAAGTATCACAAAGAGTCAGATATTGTGGTAGAAGTAGCAGTGAATACTGACCTGAGAATCAAAGAAAATATTCCACTTTGTGCACTTCTTCTACACGACCCTGCTCCACCAGAAAATAAGCAATAGCAGTATCTCAGGATCTGACTCACCAAGCAAAGACATTAAACGGCATTAAGTTCCTGTGCGCCCCTCTTAAATATAGATTAAACACAACAGAAAAGGTTAGATCTTGTTCATTCCAGTAATGACCCTTTAAACAGTGTCATACATCTTAATTACCTCTTTGACACTAAAGATTAACTTCTCAAAGTGTGGTCCTTCTTTCCTGTGGATTTTAACTACCACTGCATTTTTAAAAACTTTTTATCTACCTTTCTCCTTTATCTCTCTCTTAATCCAAAATGTGTCTTCCTCTCTTCATTTCTGTTCCAGTGTTCAAAAATTTTAACTGACATTTTTTAATTCAGATTCTGCTCTGCTCATGAAGGAGGGTGGCACAGTTGTTAGCACTGCTGCCTCATAGCATCAGGGACCCGGGTTAAATTCCCGCCTCGGGTAACTGTCTGTGGGGAGATTGCACGTTCTCCCCGTGTCTACATGGATTTCCTCCGGGTGTTCCAATGTCCTCCCACAGTCTAAAGCTATGCAGGTTAGGTGGATTGGCCGTGCTAAAATCGCCCCTTGGTATCAAAAGGTGTGTAGGTTAGGTGGGGTTACGGGGCTAGAGCAGGGGAGTAGGCTTAAGTAGGGTGCTCTTCCAGATGGTCGGTTCAGATTCGATGGATTAAATGGCCTCTTGCTGTGCTGTAGGGATGATATCCTTCATGGATAGTTGACTGAGAGGAATTTCTGGTTCCAGAGAAAGTAAAAGGAAGATTTGCATTAGTAAGTGACTATTAGATGTCTCAGTCACCTCACAGCCAATGAGGTGCTTTTTGAAGTGTACAGGAAGAAGTCTTACAACACCAGGTTAAGTCCAACAGGTTTGATGGGGTCACTAGCTTTTGGAGCGCAGCCCCTTCATCAGGTGAAGCTGTGTTCCGAAAGCTAGTGACTCCACAAACCTGTTGCTCTTTAATCTGGTGTTGTAAGACTTCTTACTGTGCCCAACCCTGCCCAACGCTGGCATCTCTACATTTTGAAGTATAGTCATTATTGTAATGTCGGAAACATGGAAGCTAATTTGAGCTCAGCAAACACTCAAAAAGAGCAATGTAATAATGACTGGATCATTTGTTTTTTGGGGATGTTGAGGGATAAAATCTTGGCCGGGACACCAGAGCCCAAAGAAAGTCAATGGGGAAAGGATTCAGTGTAATGTACGGTTCATGACATTAATTCAACACTGGTAACAAAGTCTGAGCCAATATTTTGAAGTTAATGTCAGCAAACTCTTTTAGCCAAGTCAGGCTCAAAGCAATATTATTATTAAAATTTGCTGAACATTGGTTAGCTGCAATGGTGGACAGTTGGATCCCTGTTAAAAGTGCACCATTTGAATGTCAATACAGTACTCGCACTGCAACAGTTCTCTGAGAAAATCCATTTGTGATTTGAAAGAACTATTTTCAATAACTGTGATTCATTTTTAGAGTTAAAATTCTTGGAATAATTAGAGGATAATATAAACTAGATACTTTTTTAAAATGAATGACGGCTGTTGTGTGATATCAGAACATTGGAGTGCAAAAGACAATCTTTCAGCTCATCGTGCCTATGATGTGACAACTGTATGAAATTTATATATATTTGGTCCTTTCAAATAATTATATTTCAAATATTTATCTTGTTCTTATTTAAAAACAATTAATCCTAAGCCTATTTTTTTTTATATCCTAAACTCTCCCGTTATTTTGTATACCTAGTGGTGGACAGCACCGTGCCAGGGATCCGGGTTCGATTCCGACCTCTGGTGACCGTCTGTGTGGCGTTTGCACGTTCTCCGTGTGCCTGCGTGTCTTTAGTCGTTCTCCAGTTTCCTCCCACCGTGCAAAAATGTGCAGGTTAGGTGGATTGGCCGTGCCAAAATGCCCCTTAGGTTGGGCTGCGGAATAGGGATTGGGTCTAGGTAAAGTGGGCTTCCGAATGGTCGGTGCAAACTCAATGGGCCAAATGGCCACCTTCTGCTCTCTAGGGATTCTATGATTCTATGATAAGCAGGGGTGTGCAAAGGTTGATAGCGTTTTGATAGGGTAAGTCAGGAAAATTCTTTCCGCTGGTATATCAGATCTTTTAACCCCCTCTCTGGGATCATCTAACTCTGCAAAGTTTTAGGGCTGGATTCCACCCCCCTCTCCCCCGTCCTTCCTGCAACCCATGGCATTTGTTCCTGCAGATTGTCATTGGCTACTGATGGGATCTTCCACTGATGGGATCTTCCAGTCCCGTCAATGTCCAATAGGTTTTGCATAGCTCGCCTGCTACTCTGCTGGAGAACCTGCGCAAGAGGGGAGGGCGGGGAGTTGCCTTTGGCAGGACCAAAAGATGCCTTGGGTGGAAAGCCTGGAAAATCTCGCCTTTAGTTTCACCTAACTCTGCTTGGTGATAGCAAAGAGCCTGGGACATCAGCAATGAGACTTTAGGACAAGTACCCTTTCCAGCTAATGGTCGTGGAGAAATAATTTCAAAAGATCATGGCTAATTAAAACTAGCTCAACTTTATGTAAAAACATCTTCACAATGCCTTTAGCGGGTGGTACTTGCATACTGAATTTGTTTCTTAAAAAATATTTAATTGACTTTAAAGGCAGCATTGAGAGTATATTAATGAGTCAAGCATCTTTATCAACTTATTAAGCAATGTTAGCTGAAGGAACAAAGAGCACATAAGATCCCTACAGTGCAGGAGGAGGCCATTCAGCCCATTGAGTTTGCACCAGGGCTCTGAAAGAGCACTATACCCAGATCCACTCCCCCACCCACCCCACGCTATCCCCATAACCTAACCTGCACATCACTGGACACTAAGGGACAATTTGGCATGGCCGATCCACCTAATGTGCACACTTTTGGACTGTGGGTGGAAACCGGAGTGATGCACGATCAATTGCACAAAGACGAGAGTTGGATACAACTGAGGCTTTATTGCTCTAAGGTGTGTGGCCTCCCACAGCAGCTGGCGAAATAGCTGCAGCATGGAGGACACGCACATTTATACTCCGCCTACTGGGCAGAGCCAGCAGACAGGGACTACCAACGTACCTGTAGTACAGGTCCTACCATACATCACCTAATATAGGTGCAACAGTGGTTTACCACGTTCACCCCCTGTTAAAATTGAGTCCGGCGCCGGGGAGGGGGGGAGAACTATATACAACAATAAAATTTTACATTTGCAATATTTGAAAGAAGAAGAAAAAAAAATGTCTCGAAGTTCAGTGGACCAGTTAGAGGTTTAACCAGTCAGGGGCCTTGATGTGTCGCTGGGAGCGACGCAGTGGCGTCGGCGATGCTGATGCTGGTCTGATCTTTGGTGACTCCGGGAGCATGCCAAAATCCTCTTCACCCTCGGGCGTGGGCAGGGGGAGGATGGATGGTCTTGGGGGATTGCTGCTGGGAATGCTGGGGGAAGGGGAGGGTGGTGCCAGGCCGGAGGGGTGCGTGTGTGTGGAGCCTGCTGGTGCCAGGTACCTGAGGGAGACAGTATCCTGGCGGCCGTCGGCGTTCGCCACGTAGGCATACTGGGGGTTTGCATGGAGCAACTGCACCCTCTCCACCAGAGGGTCTGCCTTGTGGAGTCTGACGTGCCTACGGAGAAGGACGGTCCTGGAGCTGCAAGCCAAGTCGGGAGCGACACCCCGGATGTGGACTTCCTGGGGAAGGCAAAAAGACGTGCATGGGGTGTGTTGTTAGTGGCGGTGCACAGTAGTGACCGAATGGAGTGTAGTGGACCTCCTGCCAGTGGGAGGCCGGGAGGTTCCTGGACCATAGGGCCAGTTGGACGACCCTCCATACCGTCCCATTCTCCCTCTCTACCTGTCCGTTTCCCCAGGGGCTATAGCTTGTCGTCCTGCTGGAGGCGATACCCCTGCTGAGCAAGAACTGGCACAGCACATCGCTCATGAATGAGGATCCCCTGTCACTGTGGATGTAGGCGGGGAAACCAAACAGAGCAAAGATTGTGTTGAGGGCTTTGATGACGGTGGCAGACAACATGTCGGGGCATGGGATGACGAAGGGCAATCAGGGGTACTCATCGACCACACTGAGAAAATACATGTTACGGTCGGTAGAGGGGAGGGACCCTTTGAAATCCACGCTGAGGCATTCAAAGGGGCGGGAGGCCTTCACCAGGCGCGCGCGGTCTGGCTGGTAGAAGTGCGATTTGTACTCTGCACAGACCTGGCAGTCCCTGGTGATTGCCCATACTTCCTTGACAGAGTAGGGCAGATTGTGGGCCTTTATGAAATGGTACAACTGAGTAACTCCCGGGTGACAAAGGCTGTCATGCAGGGCCCGGAGTCGGTCTACTTGTGCGCTGGCACATGTACCTCGGGATAGGGCGTCTGGGGGCTCGTTGAGCTTGCCGGGGCGATACAAAATCTCGTAATTGAAGGTGGAGAGCTCGATCCTTCACCTCAAGATCTTATCATTCTTGATCTTGCCCCGCTGCATGTTATTGAACATGAAGGCTCCCGAACGTTGGTCAGTGAAGGGAGTGAATCTCCTGCCAGCCAGGTAATGCCTCCAATGCCACACAGCTTCAACGATAGCTTGGGCCTCTTTTTTGACAGATGAGTGCCGCATTTCTGAGGCATAAAGAGTGCGGGAAAAGAATGCCACGGGTCAGCCTGCCTGATCGAGGGTGGCGGCTAGGGCAACGTCTGATGTGTCACTTTCCACTTGAAAGGCCAGCATCTCGTTTACTGCGTGCATCCCGGCCTTGGCGATATCAGCTCTGATACGGGCGAAGGCCTGTTGAGCCTCGGCCGTCAGGGGAAAATGGGTGGACTGTATGAGTGGGCGGGCCATGTCCGCATAGTTTGGGACCCACTGGGCGTAGTATGAAAAGAACCCCAGGCAGCGTTTGAGGGCCTTGGGACAGTGGGGGAGGGGAAGCTCCATGAGGGGGCGCATGCAGTCAGGATCGGGCCCCGAATTCTGTTCTACACCCGGAGCAGAGGATGGCTAAGCGTTTCGTACTAAACACGCATTTCTCCTTGTTGTAGGTGAGGTTTAGGAGAGTGGCGGTGTGGAGAAATTTGGCAAGGTTGTCATCGTGGTCCTGCTGATCATGGCCGCAGATGGTGACATTGTCAAGGTACGGGAAGGTGACGCGCAAACCCTACCGGTTGACCATTCGGTCCATCTCCCTTTGGAAACCGGGACCCCATTGGTGATGCCGAAGGGAACCCTGAGGAAATGATTGAGGCAACCGTCTGCCTCGAAGGCCGTGCATGGATTGTCTGCTTTACGGATGGGGAGCTGGTGGTAGGCGGATTTGAGGTCTGCCGTTGAGAAGACCCGGTACTGTGCAATCTAATTGACCATATCAGATATGCGTGGGAGGGGGTACGCGTCGAGCTGCGTGTACTGATTGATGGTCTGGCTGTAGTCCACGACCATTCTGTGTTTCTCCCCAGTTTTAACTACTGCCACTTGGGATCTCCAGGGTCTGTTGCTGGCCTCGATGATGCCTTCCCGAAGCAGCCGCTGGACCTCGGACCTGATGAAGGTCCTGTCCTGGGTGCTGTACCGTCTGCTCCTGGTGGTGACGGATTTTCAATCCGGGGTTAGATTTGCGAAGAGGGAAGGGGGATCGACCTTTAGGGTCACGATGCCGCAGACAGTAAGAGGTGGTAGGGGCCCGCCGATTTTCAGGGTTAGGCTCTGGAGGTTACACTGGAAGTCCAGGCTGAGTAGTAGGGCAGCACAGAGGTTAGGGAGGATGTAGAGGCGGAAGCCGCTGAATTCTACGCCCTGGACTGTGAGTGTGACCATACAGTACGCCCGGATCGCCACGGAATGGGATCCAGAGGCCAGGGAGATTCTTTGATTGGCACGGTGGACTGCGAGGGAGCAGCGCCTTGCCGTATCCGGGTGGATGAAGCTTTCGGTGCTCCCGGAGTCCAGCAGGCAAGAGGTCACATGTCCGTCGATCTCAACGCTGGTTGATGCGGTGGCCAGGTTGTGCGGACAGATTGGTCGATGGTCACTGAGGCGAGTCGTGGTTGGTCGTCGCTGGTGTCGGATGGTGGGGTGCCCTGGGGCACAGGTCCTGGAATGTTGGTGGTGCCCATGTGCCATGGGGAAGATAAGATGGCGGCGCCTGAAGGTCTTGGGGAGGACAAAATAGTGGCACCCATGGGCCGCACGTGGCGGGGGTTGAGAAAGATGGCGGCGCCCACGGGCCGCACATGCCCACTGGCCGCACTTGGTCTGAGGGGGAGATTGCGGAGGACGTTGTCCGGGGAGGTGAAGGTGGTGGCGCCCATTGTCCATAAACGAGGGGGGTGGGAGCGATAGCGGCGACTGCGCGGGCCTGGCACACCACGGCGAAGTGCCCCTTCTTGCTGCAAGCTTCACAAAGGGCAGCGCGGGCCGGGCAGCGTTGGCGGGGGTGTTTCTGCTGGCCGCAAAAGTAACATCGGGACCCCCGGGGTTCACTGGCTGGTGAGTGGCGCAGGCGTATTGGCTGGGTGCGGCCCCCGCTGGGACTGCCGCCTGTGGGGTCCACGATGCGTAGGAGGGGTGGGCCGCGCGGCTGGGGGCGTAGGCCTGAACTTTGCATGAGGCGACCGTCACAGAGAGCGCTAGCTTCTTTGTCTCTGTGAAATCGAGCGTGGCCCCTTCTAAAAGTCTCTGGCGTATGAGGTCCGACCCAATCCCCGTAACAAAAGCGTCCCGCATAAGGAGGTTAGAATGTTCAGTGGCCATAACGGCCTGCCAGTCACAGTCCCGGATTAGTGGGCCCGCCAGAAGTCTTCTATGGACTCACCAGGGAGTTGAGAGCGAGTGGCGAGCACGTGCCTGGCGAAGAGCGTGTTCATCTTCTGGGTGTAATTTTCTTTAAATAGCGTCACGGCTTCAGCGTAGTTTGGCGCACCCTGGATCAGCGGAAAGACGGTTGGGCCCAACCTCGAGTACAGTATCTGTATTTTCTGAGCCTCTGGAACAGGGCTTGATGGCAGGGCCGGCTCAAGGCACCGGCCACTCGGGCAGTCGCCCGGGGCGCCATGTGCTCGGGGGCGCCAGAGACTCGGGACCCGCGCATGCGCAGTTGGGCCGGTGCCAACCAGCGCATGCGCGGTGTCCGCCCGCCCCCAGGGCGGCCCCCCGGCTCGGTCCGCCCCCCCCCGCTCAGTCCCCCCCCGCTCAGTCCCCCCCCGCCCCCCCCTCGGGTCCGCCCCCCCCGCCCCGCCCTCGGGTCCGCCCCCCCTTCGGGTCCGCCCCCCGCGTCCGCCCCCCCGCGTGTCCGCCCCCCCCTCGGGCCCGCCCCCCCCCGCCCCCCCCCTCGGGTCCGCCCCCCCCCTCGGGTCCGCCCCCCCCGCGGGTCCGCCCCCCCCGCCCCCCTCAGCCCCACCCCCCTGGCCCCGCCCCTCCTCGCCCCCCCCCCCCCTCAGCCCCCCCCCCCTTCGGCCCCACCCCCCCTCGGCCCCCCCTCGGCCCCGCCCCCCTCGCCCCCCCCTCGGCCCCGCCCCCCCCCTCGCCCCCCCCCCCCCTCGGCCCCCCCCCCCCAAGGGCGCCGAAGTTCAGCTTGCCCGGGGCGCCAGCAACCCTAGAGCCGGCGCTGCTTGATGGCGAATTGATGTACGCTTCGAAACAAGCTAGCCAGTGTTGAAAGTCCTTTTTGGCGTCGCTTGATTGCGTATCCAGCTGCAGGCGTTCTGGTTTGATACAGAGATCCAGCTTCTGAAAATCTTAGAGCAATAGATTGATGCACGATCAATTGCACAAAGACGAGAGTTGAATACAACTGAGGCTTTATTGCTCTAAGATGTGTGGCCTCCCACAGCAGCTGGCGAAATGGCTGCGGCATGGAGGACACGCGCATTTATACTCCGCCTACTGGGCGGAGCCAGCAGGCAGGGACTTCCGACGTACCTGTAATACAGGTCCTACCATACATCACCTAATATAGGTGCAACAGTGCTTTACCACACGGAGCACTGGGGGAAAGCCACGCAGAGATGAGGAGAACGTGCAAACTCCAAACAGACAGTCACTCAAGGCTAGAATTGAACCCGGGTCCCTGGTGCTGTGAGGCAGCATTGCTAACCACTGTGCCAAGCGTAATGGATGCCTTCATCACCAAGGAACAAAAAAGGATTGTATGGGGAAAAAGAAAAATTAAACGGGGAGACAGATGTTTGAGCAATCATTTGGATTTGGATTTGATTTCATGTCACGTGTACCGAAGTACAGTGAAAAGTATTGTTCTGCATACAAATTGTTCCGTACATGAAAAAAAACATAGGACATACATCAATACACAATGTAAATACATAGACACAGCATCCGGTGAAGCATACGGAGTATAATACTATTCAGTAGAGAAGGTGTGTAATGAGATCAGTTCATTTGAATAATTTGCGACCACCAGCTGATTTCTTAAAAAATTTTGATTCCAGGAATAAGGGAAGGATGGTTACAAATAAACTCTGTACCCTTTTTATAAATTTTTTAAAAAGGGAAAATATTAATGAGTAACATCTGTAGGTGAATTGGACATTCTGAATTCTCCCTCTGTGTACCCGAACAGGCGCCGGAATGTGGTGACTCGGGTCTTTTCGCAGTGACTCCATTGCCGTGTTAATGTAAACCTACTTGTGACAATAAAGATTATTATTATGTGAGATGAAAAAACTGTGGATTACAGCAGGAAGTCATTTAGTCCACCTGGCATGCTATACTACATATACAGGCAGATATAATATAAACCAATTTGTTCTCTATAAAAGTGCTCAATTGAGACGGTTGGTATCCAACAAAGTCAATCAGTCTCCCAAACTATCTGCAAGATGTGAATGAATGATTCACTCATTCCCCTATCGATAGTCTCGACTGACTTGGTAGAAATCTCACCGCTGAATTTGAAAATTGTGCACTTAAATCCCATTCCAGACATGAATATAAAATCCAGTGGGATTTTCGAGGAATTACCGGCAGCGGGATCTTCCGGTGCCCCGCCACAGTTTCCCCGCCGGCGGAAACAGTGAAACTGGAGAGCTGCAGTCATGCCCAGCTGAAGGACACAAGAAATGAGGGGGGTCTCGAGTGTTCAGATGGCTGTGTGAGGAGATTCCGGAAGGGAGGGGGATGAGGGGAGCTGCAAGGTGTGTTGGTCAAAGAAGAATGCTAGAAAAGTCAGAATGTGGGTGCTGACTACTGAAACTGTTATGTCACTCACCTTACCTGCCCTCTTGAGATTACTGAACCTCTTGAGGTACTGTCGCCGGCTTCAAGGGGCCATTCTTTTGCTTCCCGTTTCCTTGCCCACTTTCATTCAGGGGCTGGTTTAGCACACGGCTAAATCGCTGGCTTTGAAAGCAGACCAAGGCAGGCCAGCAGCACGGTTCAATTCTCGTACCAGCCTCCCTGAACAGGCGCTGGAATGTGGCGACTAGGGGCTTTTCACAGTAACTTCATCTTGAAGCCTACTTGTGACAATAAGCTGATTTCATTTCATTCATGTCTGCTTATTTTGAGAATCTGGGCTCTCCCTTTGCAAACCTCAAACTTACTTTTGTTCCTCAGATCCCACTGCTGCATCTCCAGACAAGAGTCTGTGACCCTGAGATCAGCCTTCACATGTCTCCCTGCCATTCCAGTGGTCCCTTAAGCCCCAGGAATTAATGTGCAGTCCAGCCATTCTGACCCCTCCAGGGATCTCTTTAACCATAGAAAATCTTCCATTGACAGATTGGGCACGTCACCTTGCCCAGCCTCTCGATTGGGTAGTAAACCAAATTTGGATGGCGATGGCACCACCAACGTCCCGCAAAGCCCCTGCCATGAATCTGCATTTTAAAACGTGTTTCACTTTTGGAAGAATGTAATTTTTTGTTAACTTGCTGACTGGTCCTTGCTGGCTGATATCTGCCAGTGTCTGTGGGCACCCAGGGAGGGTTCATCATAAGAATCTGTGGAGTTTAAGGCTGAGAAAAGGTTCTATAATTGCTCCTCCTATACATTAACGCTCTCATCATAAAAGAACCTTGACTATTTATGTTCAGATACTTGCTTGCCAGACAGAATGTTTTCAGAACATATTCTTACTTCACATTGTGACAAAGCACGTCACAGTTAACATCTTGTGCGCGATTCTCCCAAAAGGGAACAAAGACTCATAGCGACGCGTTGAGCCGCTTGTTTCCCGGCACTCGCAGTGCCGAGGACCACATGGCAATTCAACGTGGCTCGTGCTGAATAAGGGGCCTGAACGGGGAATGTTCGGCTGAGGCTGCACATGGCCCCATTTTGTACAGCACGGAGTTCAGCTCGCTGGAACTCCCCAGTGTAGTGAGAGTTCGCAACGCCATTTTTAAATGGCATCCCGATCTCCGAGGCCCCCGTGGTGCTTCCTGACCTGCTCTGCAGCCTGAACGCATTAATACCCTGCCCCCCACACTCGCGCAGGGCACGCCTGGCTCGATCGTGCGTGTGCAAAAATGCCAGCTTCACATTAGCAGTGCAACGTCTGGGATCTCGCGAGGCAGGTAGTTCCCAGGAGCAGGGTCTCCCGAATTCTATCAGCCACGCTGCGCCACGGCGAGCTGCTTTTCTGCCGCAGAGTGGCCATCTGAAAGGTGACTTCTTAGTACTACATTTTATTTAATTAGCAGTTACATATCTGGAGTGGGATTTGAATGCATAACCTTTTGATTCTGAGGCAAGAGTGCTACTACTACTACTACTACTACTCAATATCAATATTAGGGGCAGCACGGTAGCCTTGTGGATAGTACAATCGCTTCACAGCTCCAGGGTCCCAGGTTCGATTCCGGCTTGGGTCACTGTCTGTGCGGAGTCTGCACATCCTCCCCGTGTGTGCGTGGGTTGCCTCCGGGTGCTCCGGTTTCCTCCCACAGTCCAAAGATGTGCGGGTTAGGTGGATTGGCCATGATAAATTGCCCTTAGTATCCAAAATTGCCCTTAGTGTTGGGTGGGGTTACTGGGTAATGGGGATAGGGTGGCGGTGTTGACCTTGGATAGGGGGTAGGGTGCTCTTTCCAAGAGCTGGTGCAGACTCGATGGGCCGAATGGCCTCCTTCTGCACTGTAAATTCTATGTAATCTATGTAATCATCTTCTGCTTTAATTTTCAATAGCAATAATATATATTTTCTTTTTCTTTTTTTCTATAAATTGAGAGTACCTGATTCATTTTTTCCAATTAAGGGGCAATAAGTAGTAGTAGTCTGCACATCTTTGGGTTGTGGGGGCAAAACCCACGCAAACACAGGGAGAATGTGCAAACTCCACATGGACAGTGACCCAGAGCCAGGATTGAACCTGGGACCTCAGCGCCGTGAGGCAGCAGGGCTAACCCACTGCGCCACCGTGCTGCCCCAACCCTGGTTTGTATGGGGATGAGCTGCATTGCTGGTAGGGGTGGGATGCGAGGTAGAGTTTCTGTCAGGAACTCCATGCTTTTAACTCCACACCATGTGCAGTCTCTCTTTGACAGGGGATCCATGCCTGGAAGTCAGTCTGATTGGCAGGTCTCAGTTCCAGACTCCGGCAGGGAAGATTCCGGCAGGTTAAGCGACGTGCTGTGGCAGCTTGGGAGGGCGAAGGGATGGTTTCAACCTCAACAGAGGGAGGGGGAATGGTTTTAATCAGGGTCTCTCAGTGCATGAGGGGAAATATTTACCTTCCCCCTGAAGCTGTCCTCACCTCTCTTCAGCAACTGCGGTTATCCAAATTCCTTCGAAATCCAGCTGGGTAGGGTTACACCTGCTCAGGTTGGAGGTAGATTCAGGTCCAGTTTCAGATATTCAAAGTTTTAACAACTCACCAGACCACAGACTCATCTGTTTTTGGGGAGTCAAGAATATGTTAATTGACTCAGTTTCTCTTTCCAGAGACGCTGCCTGATTGGCTGAGTGTTTACTGCAATTTCTGTTTCTAATTCAGAGATACACAGTCCTTTGATTTTCTAAAATCCTTATGCTCCTGATGGCTCAATACCGAACCAGATGATGCATGTAAGCAGTAAGTTATCAGAGCTGAAGACTTGGTTATGGCTGTGAGTAATGGGCTCTGAACCACACAGTCCTCAGAGGGCTCTGTTAGTCTGTATAGATTAAACATGGAGAAGTTAACTCTTTTTTATCATCATAGTGAGCAAATGCAGAAACAAGTCTTGATGTAATTGTGCCTCTGATAGAAACAACATGGACAGGTTAATTAGAGGCTTATTGATTGGAGTAAATGACCCAGCCTTTCATACTCTAATATATGCAGCATGTTAGATGCAATGCAACTGTGTCCATGCGCATACTCTAAAGTTATCAACGCCATATTTTGAAATAACGGTAGCTGCCCCAGGGCATCGTCAACTGAATAGTTGCCGTGTCGGCTGAAGTACTTCAAATCTTTCAGAGAATCCACTATGCATGGGCCAGTCCTGCGGGATTACTTCAATGATTTTTTAAAAATATATGTTCAGGATGCTCAAGGAATTGCTTGACATTTTGCCAAACACATGGCTGAAATCTCTCATGAACCACGTTAAGGGTAAATGCGGGTCACTTTTAATCCACTGACCAAATGATGGAATCTCTCCACCCTGGTATGAAATAACGTGACAAAGGTTATTATTAAATGTTGTACATTGAATGACAGTTACTCTGCCTTGAAAGACTGGCTTCTATAAACATGTTATCAACTGCACAGATGCTATAAATAGAACTACATGAATATTAGTCTCCTCCTCGGAAATTGTTATGTGACCATAAAGTCAAATTTGAAGATCCATTGCCAGTCTTGGCAGGATTTCAATGATAAAACAGCAACAGGCGCTGGGAAAAATATCAAAGGCGTAATCAAAGAAAGAAGTGCTCAGGAGGGTGGGGGTGGGGTGGGGGGGGGGGGGGGGGGGGGTAGGCAAAGTGGTTTCTGAGAATGGAAGAGGGCAGGGGGTTAATATCAGATGATGAAGCAGAGAAGGCAGACTACCAGCAGTAATATGTTAGCACATTCTTTCCTCTTGCCTTGGCGTATGGCGTATGGCCAGCACGGTAATATTATTGCTATTCAGGGGCAGAACGGTGGCGCAGTGTTAACACTGCGTTCCTCTGCGCCAAAGTCCCAGGTTCGATCCCGGCTCTGGGTCACTCACCGTGTGGAGTTTGCACATTCTCCCCGTGTTTGCGTGGATTTCGCCCCCACAACCCAAAGATGTGCAGGGTAGGTGGTTTGGCCAAGCTAAATTGCCCCTTAATTGGAAAAAATGAATCAGGTACTCTCAATTTATTAAAAAAAAAAGAAAATATATATTATTGCCATTGAAAATTATAGCAGAAGGTGATATTGAGAAATGAGCAGGTTGATTATGTCCATGAAAGACGCGTTGAGCAGTCATCTTCCAAATCCAAAGTGTGATGAACGGTATTAATAACTGCCGTAAATGGTACCTGACCTTTAATACCTTGCCCCTTTAAGAGGCTTGGAACTCTGGGGGACTCCGCCTCTGTCTACGCCCCCAGGAAAGGGTATATATCGGATAAGGCTCCATGTGGCGAGCACACTTCTCTCGAATGCTGTCCTGTTCTCTGTAGATTAAAGCCTTTTGATTACCGATCTCGCTCTCGCGTCGTAATTGAGGGTGCCTCAATTTAATCTACAGGCACATCAAGATGGACAGCGCTCTAAAACCGGAGAAACTCAACCAGGACGCCAGGTTGCCGGAAGCCCCGGAAATTTTTAAATATTGGCTCCGGTGTTTCGAGGACTACCTGGACTCCTCAACGCCTGATGTCGACAGCACTCACAAGCTGCGCTTACTACATGGCCGGGTGGGCCACCGACTCTCCGCCGTGATCGAAAACGCTACGACCTATGATGCGGCGGTCGAAATACTAAAGAAACGCTTCATAAAACCTACTAACGAGGTACACGCCAGACATTTGCTCTCAACCTGCAGCCAGCATTCCGGGGAAACGCTGGACGAGTTCGTGGAAAGACTCAATGTGCTCGCGAGGAACTGCGACCACAAAGCAGTGACGGCTGAAGACCACAAGAACTAACATATTCGCGATGCCCTTGTGTCCGGTATCAGGTCCTCGTACATCCGGCAGCGTCTCCTAGAAGACAGGGCAAAGGATCTCCAGGGCACGGTAACGCTCGCCTCTTCTCTTGAAATGGCCCACCGTAACCTCCGTACGTACTCCGCGGACCTTGCGAACCCCTCTCGATCCCCTCCAGACTTGGCCACGCTACAGGCCTGTGCCGCACGGCGATCCGCTCACTCCGGGGGTTCCCCATGCTATTTCTGTGGGCAAGGCCAGCACCCACGTCAGCGTTGCCTGGCCCACTCCGCGATCTGCAACGACTGCGGGAAGAAAGGGCACTTCACTAAAGTCTGCCTGGCTGGGCCCAAAGGCCACAAACGAAACCCTCACCAGGCCCAGAAATCAAGCTCCCGGTCTCACAGACCCCGCAATGCGGCCGCGCTGCGGCCGGGAACGCCCGCTTCCGATGCATTATCAACCTCGTGCGAGCCATGGGAGCGGCCATCTTGGCGGCGGCCATCTTCGAAACCCGACATGTTCGACCGGCGGCGGCACCATCTTGTGACTCCGGGCGGCCATTTTGTGAGTTCGACTCTGACGGCCCGCAACTAGGAGCGATCGCACTCGATCAATCGCGGCCGAAACATCTGCGAAACTCAATGATGCGGGTTCAAGTCAATGGCCATGACACTCCCTGCCTATTCGAGTCCGGGAGCACGGAGAGCTTTATCCATCCAGACACGGTAAGGCGCTGCTCCCTGTGCACCCACCCCGCCTCCCAAACTATCGCCCTCGCCTCAGGGTCCCATTTGCTTCAAATCATGGGGTATTGTGTCGCTGACCTCGCAATTCAAGGCACTGAATACACCCGTTTTAAACTTTACATCTTTCCTCAACTCTGCGCCCCCCTGCTGCTCGGTCTGGACTTTCAGTGCAGCCACCGGAGCCTGACACTGAAGTTCGGCGGACCCCTGCCCCCACTCACGGTATGCAGCCTGGCGACACTCAAAGTTGCGCCACCCCGCCTCTTCGCAAACCTCACTCCCGACTATAAGCCCGGCGCCACCAAGTTGTACAGTACCCAAGATATGACTTTTATCAAGTCAGAGGTTCAGCGGCTACTAAAAGAGGGGGTCATAGAGGCCAGAAACAGCCCTTGGAGGGCTCAAGCATTGGTAGTCCGCTCCGGGGAAAAGCAACGAATGGTAGTGGTTTATACCACTTTACGCAACTCGATGCTTACCCACTTCCCCGCATAGCTGAAATGGTGACTCACATCACCCAGTATCGGGTATTCTCCACGGTTGACCTAAAATCGGCCTACCATCAACTCCCTATTCGCTCAGAGGACCGCCCCTACATGGCTTTTGAAGCAGCCGGTCGGCTGTTTCACTTCCTCAGGGTCCCCTTTGGTGTTACAAACGGAGTCTCCGTTTTCCAGAGGGCGATGGATCAAATGGTGGACCAGTACGGCTTATGGGCTACGTTCCCGTACTTGGACAACGTCACCATCTGCAGCCATGACCAGCAGGACCACGACGCAAACCTGAGGAAGTTCCTCCAGTCTGCCCGGGCCCTCAACTCACATACAACAAAGAGAAATGCGTGTTCCACACAACCCGGCTAGCCATCCTCGGCTACATAGTGGAAAACGGGGTCCTAGGCCCGGACCCCGACCGCATGCGTCCCCTTAAGGAAATCCCCCTCCCCCGTATCCTCAAGGCACTCAAACGGTGCTTAGGGCTTTTCTCCTATTATGCCCAGTGGGTCCCCAGATATGCGGACAAAGTCCGGCCACTCATTAAGACCATGGTTTTTCCCCTGACGGCTGAGGCCCAGTCGGCTTTCGACCGTATCAAGGCCGGCATCATCAAGGCTGCCATACACGCGGTGGACGAAGCCATTCCCTTCCAAGTAGAAAGCGACGCATCAGACGTCGCCTTGGCTGCTACCCTCAACCAGGCGGGCAGACCAGTAGCGTTCTTCTCCCGAACCCTCAACGCCTTGGAAATTCGGCACTCTGCAGTCGAGAAGGAGGCAGAAGCCATACTGGAGGCCGTGCGGCACTACCTAGCCGGTAGGAGGATCACCCGCGTCACCGACCAACAGTCGGTCGCCTTTATGTTCGGTAACGCACAACAGGGCAAAATAAAGAATGACAAAATTCTGAGGTGGAGAATAGAGCTCTCCACCTATACGTACGATATTAAATATCGCCCGGGGAAGCTCAACGAGTCCCCAGATGCCCTATCCCGCGGCACGTGCGCCAACGTGCAATTGGACCACCTGAGATCCATCCACAATGACCTCTGCCATCTGGGGGTCACCCAGCTTGCCCACTTCATCAAGTCCCGCAACCTACCCTTCATCACAGGGGAGGTCAAGGCCATGACTAAGGCATGCCAGATCTGTGCGGAATGCAAACCGCAATTCTATCGACCAGACAAGGCCCGCCTAATAAAGACCTCTGGGCCCTTTGAGCGACTAAGCGTGGACTTCAAAGGGCCCCTCCCGTCCACCAACCGCAACATCTATTTCCTCACCGTCATCGAAGAATTCTCCCGCTTCCCTTTTGCTGTCCCCTGCCCCGATATGACCTCGGCCTCTGTGACCAAGGCACTGCGCAGCATCTTCACACTGTTTGGCTTCCCCGCTTTTATACACAGCGACCGGGGTACATCGTTCATGAGCGATGAGCTGCGTCGGTACCTGTTCAGCAAAGGCATCGCCTCGAGCAGAACGACGAGCTATAACCCGCGGGGAAACGGGCAAGTGGAGAGGGAGAACACGACAGTTTGGAAGGCTGTCCTCCTAGCTCTACGGTCAAGGAGTCTCCCAATCGCCCACTGGCAGGAGGTCCTACCCGATGCCCTGCACTCCATTAGGTCGCTCCTCTGTACGGCCACGAACGAGACCCCTCACAATCGTTTGTTTGTCTTCCCCAGGAAGTCCACCTCTGGGGTCTCGCTTCCACTCTGGCTGACGACTCCGGGTCCAGTCCTATTCCGGAGGCACATGAGGAGCCATAAAATGGATCCAATAGTCGAGAGGGTCCACCTGCTGCACGCAAACCCTCAATATGCCTACATTGAGCACCCCGATGGCAGGCAGGATACTGTATCCCTGCGATACCTGGCACCCGCTGGCTCTCCCACCGACCCAACCGACTCCCACCGACCCCAACGTTTTCCCCACCGACCCCCCCACCTTCTACCGATGCTCCCCGCCCCGCACCGACCGCCAACTCCATCAGCGCCCCCTCCATAGCGCCCCCTACCCCCCCAGCCGGCGCCGGCACCGATCACCCTAATCACCCCTGATACCCCCCCCCCCACTCCAAGGCGGGCAAAGGCTCAGTCAACCGTGCTCCCGGATAGACCACCATCGGAACCGACCGCATCCATGGCGCCAACCACTGGAGCAGCGAAAGTCAGCACGGACGATCAGACCACCACAAAGACTGAACTTATAATTTAAAACACTTCACCCCCGACGGACTATGTGTTTTTTTAAACAGGAGGTGAATGTGATGAACGGTATTAATAACTGCCATAAACGGTACCTGACCTTTAATACCTTGCCCCTTTAAGAGGCTTGGACCCTAGGGGACTCCGCCTCTGGCTACGGCCCAAGGAAACGGTATATAGGATAAGGCTCAACGTGGCGAGCACACTTCTCTCGAATGCTGTCCTGTTCTCTGTAGATTAAAGCCTTTTGATTACCGACCTCGCTCTCGCGTCGTAATTGAGGGTGCCTCACAAAGTAAAGGTGATCCATAATTGATTGTGATACCACTGAGTGGCTTATTTCATCGAATCCCCATAGCGCAGGAGGCCATTCGGCCCATCGAGTCTGCACTGACCCACCGAAAGAGCACCTCACCTCGGCCTACGCCATATCCCTGTCTAATGTTTTGGGCACTAAGGGGCAATTTAGCATGGCCAATCCTTCTAACCTGCACATCTTTGGACTGTGGGAGGGAACTGGAGCACCCGGAGGAAACCTACACATACACGGGGAGAAAGTGCAAACTCCACACAGTCACCCAAGGCCGGAATTGAACCCGGGTCCCTGGCGCTGTGAGGCAGCAGTGCTAACCACTGTGCCACCGTGCCACCTAATAGCCTTAATGGCCACGATTACTCGGTTGTTTCAGAGGGAAGCTAAGAGTCAACCGCATGGTTGTGGAACTGAACTCACATCTAAGCCATCTGGGTATAGGGAAGCAGAGTTCCTTTCCTGAAAGGATTTAGTAAACCAGTTAGGTTTTTATGTCAATCTGGTAGTATTACAGTCACTGTTACTGATACCAGTTAGTTTTGTATTCCAGATTTAATTTAATTTCCCCAGCTGCTGGCGAGCTTTAAACGCACATCTCTCATTCATAAACTCAGGCCCCTGGATTACCAAACCAGTAACATAACCGTTCTGCTAATATTTCATTAATGACAAACACATAAGAGGGCAGAGAACATTACAGCAGAGTTCTTGAAGTGACCAAGGATCTGTGTTGAGCATATAAAGGGAATGTTTGCTATGAATTGTCATGAAGTATTCAGATATTCATACCAGTAATAGAACCATTGTCTACCACTGGCTTGTACAGTCCCGTGGTAAGCAGAATGGCAGGTTAGACATGGTGAAATGCCTTCTTTTTGATCTGCAAAGTGAATTTACTCCAAGTATAAAAACAGCAGAGCAGAACATCAGAACAGGAAAAGGTCATTCAATCACTCACGTCATTCAATTCGGTTCTGTTCCGAGTGGGATAATAGAATAGTGGCATATAGCTGGGTTAGCAATCAAGGGGCCTGCCAACCAAAGCCCAGATCCTAAACTGGCGTAATTTAAATTCAATTAATAAATCTGGAATAAATGCTGGCCTTGTGAATAACAAGATGAAAATTATTGTTAAAAACCAGCTGCTTCACTAAGGTCCTTCAGTGGAGGGAATCTGACTTCCTTATCTGACCTACTAACCATCTGAAATGGTTATAGTCAGCAATTCTGTTATATCTAACCTCCCTAAGTAAGTAGTGTAGGTCTACTTACGCCACATAGACTACAGCTGCTTGAGGAAATACAAGATAACTTTGAGTAGCCTGTGCTCATAATTTAACCCTTTTAGTCTGGATATAATTCTATTGAATCTGCACTGCACCCCTTCCAAAGGCATGGGGCGGGATTCTCCAATCCCGCGGCAGAGTGTCCATGCCGTCGTAAACACCGTCGCGTTTTACGACGGCGTGAACGGGCTGCTCCCACGTCTAATTCTGGCCCCTACAGGGGGCCAGCACAGTGCGGGAGTGGTTCGTGCTGCTCCAGCTGCAGATCCCAGCGTGAACTGGGCACCGCGGGATCCGCGCATGCGCAGTGCGCTGGCGCCAATGAGGACATGCTCAGTGGCACCGGCGCCAATGCGTGCGTGCGCAGTGGCTTCCTTCAACGCGCCGGCCCTGACGCAACATGGCACAGGGCTACAGAGGCCAGCACGTAGGAAAGGAGGCCCCCAGCAACAGAGGCCGGCCCGCCGATCGGTGGGTCCCGATCGTGGGTCATGCCACATTGGAGGCCCCCCGCGGGGTCAGACCCCCACTCCCACCCCACAGGCCGCCCACCTGACCCTTCCACGCCGAGGTCCCGCCGGTCCAGAGCAGGTTAGAACGGCACCGGCGGGGCTCGACTCTTTTCCTATGGCCGCTCGGCCCATCCAGGCCGGAGAATCGGCGGGCCGGCCGCATAGAGCGGCCTGCAACCGGTGCCACGCCAAACACGGCGACGCCAATGGCGCCGGTTCTCCACATTTCAGAGAATCGCGTGCTGGCGTCGGGGCGGCGTGGCCCGTTGGCGGGGATTATCCGGCCCGGCGCGGGGCTGGGAGAATCCCACCCATGATATCTTTCGGGAATCCAGTGCCCAAAACTGAATATCAAAGCCTTGATATTCATTGAGTCCGGTTGACTCAGGATCCTTTTAAAATGGCATTCGGGGCCCAATTTTGGGATTCCCAACCCCATTCCAGACTCTGTGATTTTCGGGAGTGAAATGGTGCAGGCTGGCCACAGTCAGAAGCCCACATCCCGACCTGGCTGTCTCAATTGCAAAGATAGGCATTGCCCTAATCCTTCACATTTGTCATGGAGTCTGGTGTAATATGTCTTTGTAGGATCGTAGTCCCTTAAGATAGCATGGTCATAAAATGTGCAACGTGCCTTATGCTTTCCCAGCATGGGCTCTTTTGTCCGAACTGTTCAAAGACAAGGTAAAAAGATCCTCAAGCTATCAGTAACATGTCCTAAACTTCCTCAAGATTTGATTTCCTTTTGCAGAAGTATTCATTCCAAAAAGAGAGGCTATCACAGCTAATCCCAAATCTGCCCCGCTTTTATATCCACAGTTTTGAGCTGATAAACTGGACAATTATCCCAAGAGGATCAAGAATGAGAGGGCACAGGTTGAAAGTGGTTAGTGAAAGAAGCAAATGTGATGGGGGGTGGTGGCCGAGTGGTACTGTGACTGGATTGGTAACTCAGAGGTCTAGTAATGTTCAGGAACCCCAAGTTCAAATCCCACTCACGGCAGATGGTGGAAGTTTGAATTCAAGATTTTAGGGTGGCACTGCTGCCTCACAGCACCAGGGACCCGGGTTCAATTCTGGCCTTGGATGACCATCTGCTGCGGTTTCCTCCCACTGTCCAAAGATGTTGTGGATTGGCCAGGCTGAATTGCCCCTTAGCAAAGGTTTGGGTGGGGTTGCTGGGTTGTGGGTTGGGTGTGGACCAACCCTGGGTGGGGTGCTCTTTCAGTGGGTCGGTACAGACCTTTTAAAAAAAATTTAAAGTATCCAATTCATTTTTTTTTTCAATTAAGGGACAATTTAGCATGGCCAATCCACCTATCCTGCACATCTTTGGATTGTGAGGTGAGACACATACAGACATGGGGAGAATGTGCAAACTCCACATGGACAGTGACCTGGGGCCAGGATTGAACCCGGGTCCTTGGTGCCATATGGCTGCAGTGCAAACCACTGTGCCACCGTGCTGCCACTGGGTCGGTACAGACTTGATGGGCCAAGTGGCCTCTTTATGCACTGTAGAGATTCTATGATTCTATGGTGTGAAATTTTCACACAGCGAGTAGCTCAGGTCTAGAATTCCTGGGAGTGTGGTGGAGGCAGGTTCGATCAAGGCATTCAAGAGGGAATTAGATGATTACTTGGAAGAAACAATGTGTAAGGGTATGGGAAAAAAGGAGGGGAATGGCACGAAGCCATGATACTCGTTTGGAGAGCCGGTGCAGACACAGTGGGCCAAATGGCTTCCTTCTGTATCGTAACAGTTCTGCGATTCTCTGAAGGTCAGGGTCCCTACTATTCTCCACAACCAGCCCAGATATACTGAGGATAACTGTCACATCTCATCAATGAAATAGGCTGATTCATCACTGGCCAAGACTCTGATTAAACTTGATATCTTTTTGGTCAAAAGCTTCAGTGTGGTATTTTCTTCAGCAATATTTTATCAGGGTTGCCTTCTTGTTTTTTAATGGTTCTTTATTCTTTTTTGTCATGTACACTGGTGCAAAATACGCTCGCCCGTTAGAAGAATGTGTAAACAAGTACTGTCTATATCTTTGTTGAGCCCACTATGTAACCATGACATCAACAGGAAGTCTACGGACATTTCTCTGCCTTTGGTTTTCCTTGTTTCCTGAAGTTCTAATATCTTCCTTCCTATTACGTACAGATTATTATTTAGCAGAAAGAGCTTGCACCTCTCGAATACTCTATTACATAATGAGACATTCCAAGGCAATTTACAAAAAGTGACAGCAGATTCTCGGCAACCATCAGAAGGAGGTGCATTGGCAAAGTTGAATCAAGTAGGAATATATGATGTTCTTGGTGCAAAAACAGTTATATATTCAGACAGAGGCATTTAAAATTAGAACTGTACAAGTCATTAAACATGGATCTCTTAGTATGTCACCCTAGCAGGCGCCCTCTGCTGGTACATTTGGTAATGGTAGACGCAAGTGACGAAATACACAATGTAATTTTCAATACGCTACAGAATGGAACCATGACAGGGTGACAGAGGTGTGTGGATAAAAGCAGGCCGGTGATGAAAAGGTTATAATGGCTGAACATGCTGACTGCAAAGAGGTCAAAGAAGGGTAACTTAGGGCAGCACGGTGGCGCAAGTGGTTAGCACTGCTGCCTCCCGGCGCCGAGGTCCCAGGGTCGATCCCAGCTCTGGGTTACTGACCGTGTGGAGTTTGCACATTCTCCCCGTGTTTCGCCCCCACAACCCAAAAAGATATGCAGGGTAGGTGGATTGGCCATGCTAAATTGCCCCTTATTTGGAAAAAAAAATGCATTGGATACTCTAAACTTCTAAAAAGAAAAAAAAGAAGGGTAACTTTTTATAATATGATGTGTTTCAGTTTTGACTCTGTGGTTGCACTCTCTCCTTGATTCAGAGTTTTGGGGTTCAAGCCACAATCCAGAGATTTGAGTATACAAGTTAGGATGACTCCTCAGTGAGGTCTGCACTGTTGGAGCTGTTGGCTGGGATTTTCCGGGGCCCCCTGCTGTGGCGCGTTTTCTCGCGATGGAGGCAGTTTGTCATTAAATGCCTGCGGGAGCTTCTAGTCGCCCCCGAAGTCTGCGATGTTTTGAAAGACCCGCCTTCCCCACTGCCAGGGAAACCGCTGCGTGGGCCACCTTCAGTGGGACCTGAAGTCCCGCTGGTGGGAAGGGCCAGAAAATCCGTCCTGTTGCTGTTCGGATCAGAAGTTAAACTAAACTGGTCAGCCATGCTCCACGCCCTCCGAACTGGCATCATCGTAACGCGCACCACACATTGTTGCAATGGCGTTGGCGCGTCATCGGCCAGTCCACCCATGATGCTCCACCACCGATGGGCCAAGTTCCCAATGGCACAGGCCACATGTGGTCACCCAAATCGTGAACCCGGCGTGGCGGCAGCGGAATGTGTCCAGCGCCGCCACACTTGGCCGGGATCCGTGCCGCTGGCCGGGGGACTTCTGCAAGGGGTGGGGGGGACTAGTGGGGGTTGGCCAGGGTGTGGGTTGGGTCCGCGCACGACCGGCACTATGTTGGACAGCACGGCCACTGCAGGTCGTCAGCCGTGCGCAGGCGTGACCTGGGACCTGCCCATTCTCCAGCCATTTTCGGCGCAGGAGGCGGTGGTGTCACTCGGCACAGGTGCTAGCCCCTCACCGGTCCCAGAATCGGTCAGGGTTTCGCACCGATTTTTTGGTCGTAACAGACTACACATGCTCCCCGCCGTTGACACTTACCGCTGAAATGGAGAATCTAGCCCAGGATATCACAGCTAATCCCACGTCTGCCCTGCCTTTATGTCCACAGTTTAGAGCGGACAATACTAGAGTTAAACTAAGGCAATATTTGCCCAGCTTTTAGATGCTGAAAACTCGGATGGCACTATTTGAAAAAGAGCAGGTATTCATTTTCGACTTTGGTAAACATTTATATCTCAGCCAACACAACTAACACAAATTGTTTAGTCAGTTATGTCAAAGTTGATCATGGGACCATGCTATATACAAAAAGGCCACTGTATTTTCCTGCTTCATGACAGTGATTATACTTCAAAGGTACAGCAATGGCTATGAACCATTTTATGAGACACTGAATTGATGAAAGGAATCATAAAATCTACAGTCATCTGTTGCATGGAATATTTTGTATCGCCTATTGCAAACTGGTTGAGTGTCAGCCTACAAATTTTGCCAACACAAACATGCCAATGGCAGGCAGTAAGAGGGGGAGAGATTCCCAATTAGCCATATGAGGGAAAGAACATTGGAGCCTCTACCATCACTATTCATAGCTCCAGACAACAGCCTGCACATAAAAGTGCATGTCACTCAGTCTGAATGAACTGGAACACAGCACCGCCGCTTGAAGGTGTACATTTGTGGACCTGAATTAAGGCAAGCTATGGCTCAATTAATTTGCCTACACTTTCTAGATGGGCAAATGTGAAGAATGGGGGCAGTCGGGGCGGGTTGGCGGAGTTGGGGCAGCCAGCGGGAGGGGGTGTGGGGATACTGGTTTCTGTCCAGTTGTGCCTCAGAAAGAGTTGAAAGAGAAGAAGGGAAGAAAATCTGAGGAAAATAAATGCCATTTCTTTGTGCTACCATGAGGTTGCTTCACAGCTCCAGGGTCCCAGGTTCGATTCCCGGCTTGGGTCACTGTCTGTGCGGAGTCTGCACCTTCTCCCCGTGTGTGCGTGGGTTTCCTTATGATGCTGCAGTTTCTCCCACAGTCCAAAGATGTGCAGGTTAGGTGGATTGGCCATGCTAAAAGTTTCCCTTTGTGTCCAAAAATGTTGGGTGGGGTTATTGGGTTACAGAGATAGGGTGGAGTTGTGGGCTTAAGTAGGGTGCTCTTTCCAAGGGCCGGTGCAGACTCGATGGGCCGAATGTGCACTGTAAATTCTATGGTTCCATGATTTTTAAGATGTCAACAGTACATAGCCAATAGAGTGACAGTCAGGTCTAGGTCGGCCTTGAACTCTTGTAGTTTATGAGATCACTCTTTTTCAAAATGTTAATACCAACCGAATACCTTCAGACTAGTGGAAAATGAAGGTCTGGATTCTCCGCACCCCGACGCCATCATCGCGTTCGGCGATGGGGCGGAGAATCTGTTTTGATGCACGAAATCGGGACCGGTGCCGCTTTTTCAATTCTCCACCCCCCAAAAAAATCCACCGCCTCAGGCTATTGCCTGAGGCCCGTCCCGCGATTCTCCATCCCCCACTGTCCGAATTCCCAACGCCGTGGTTCTAACATGCTCCCACCCTCCGTGATACTCGCATGGCGGCCGCGGACTCAGTTCGGGGCAGCCACAGTCGGGGGGGGGGGGGGGGGGGGGGGGGGGTGGAGCCGATCCGATCGGAGGTCCATGGGGGGGGCTTCATTCGGGACTGGGGGCAATATGTGTGGGCGGGGCGGGCGAGCGGCTGATGCTGGGCACTATTTTGGCGATCCAGGTCTGCAGGCTGAGTCCGCCATGGAGCGCGGCGTGGCCACTGGAGGCTGATTGCGCGGCCTCTGACCTGGACGTGCAGGGGCTCTATCGGCAGCTAGAGCTGCGACAGTTGCCTGCTAGCCCCCTTTAAGGCAGTGAATCTGTGGCCTTTTGATGCCAGGCTTCCTGCGGTAAAAGACCACAGTTTTCACGACGGCGTGGGGACATAGTCCCAAAAACAGAGAATTCAGCCCTAAAGCTTTGCAATTTAAATCTACATTGGTCATTACAAGATCAAACAATGAAATGTAAGTTGGTCATTCAGGGCATTGAATGGGTCAAATTTTATGATTGGATAATATTCTATTATAATTGCGCCTGAAAGAAAAATAAACTTTAGCTGAATCAAACGAACCAAGGAATGTAGACACAGTTTCAGTTTGCAAGAATGTGTGATATAAATACACATATTTATCTTGTGTGTATAAGGGGATGTTGCCCTGTTTTGAATACTGGGCACTAACATCCCAAACAAATTAGTTTACATATCTTTATATCAAAGTTTAGTTGTTTTTGCCTAATAACTGAAACCACAAAATTTATTTTAAACATATTTTAATTCATGCTAAACAGTGTTCGCTGCTCTTCCCGTGGCTTTGTGGATAGAAGCTCTGTTCAGTTCCTCATAGGGAAGGCTCCAGCTTTGATCCTTTGTCTGTGATGAGTTAGCTGATCACAGCTGGCCTGCAGTTGGAGATTGCAATTGAATTCAGTACTCCCGGGCCAGCGAAGAGAAATTATCAGTCAATATTGGCATTGCTAATCGATGTCCAAGAGCCTTGCCTGAGGTGTGTGTGTGTCTGTGTGTGCATACGTGTACACATAATTAGTTCAGGGCGGCGGTAGCACAGTGGTTAGTACAGTTGCGACACAGCTCCAGGGTCCCAGGTTCGATTCCCGACTTGGGTCACTGTCTGTGCGGAGTCTGCACGTTCTCCCCGTGTCTGCGTGGGGTTGCCCCGGCTACTCCCGTTTCCTTTCACAGTCCGAAGATGTGCAGGTTAGGTGGATTGGCCATGCTAAAGTGCCCTTAGTGTCAAAAGAAAAGGTGAGGTGGGGTTGCTGGGTTACGGGGATAGGGTGGAGGTGTGGGCTTAGGTAGGCTGCTCTTTCCAAGGGCCAGTGCAGACTCGATGGGCCAAAGTGCCCCCTTCTGCACTGTAAATTCTAAGATTGTATGATGATTCCATGATTCTATTGTACAAGGCATTCCAAAACAGAAAACAAATGGAGGTATATGGCAAAGCAGGACAAGACAGTTGGAAGCACACATGTTTGGGCAAACTGCAGCTATCAGCCACGTAGTCAGATGAGGGAATTCCAAAAGCAGCACAAGCCATTCTACAGACAGCAAATTTCCCCTTCTATCAGATTTTTAAAATTATTTTGCGGGAGGTGGACTTCACTGACAGGGGCCAGTATTTATTTCCCATTCCTAATTGTCCTTGAGAAAGTGGCCGTGAATCGGCTTTATGAACCACTGTCGGCCATGTCATGTAGGTAAACCCACAGTGCTGTTAGAGAGATAGTGCGAGAATGTTGACCCAGCAAGTGAAGAAACGCCAATGTTGTTCCAAGTTAGCTTGGTGTGAGGTTTGGAGTGGGGGATTTTCAGGTTGTGGTGTTCTGATACATCTGCAACTCTTGTCCTTCTGTGTGGTGGAGGCTGTGGGTTTAGATAGAATTTACAGTGCAGAAGGAGGCCATTCATCCCATCGAGTCTGCACTGGCTCTTGGTAAGAGCACCCTACCCAAGGTTAACATCTCCACCCTAGCCCCATAACCCAGTAACTCCACCCAACACTAAGGGCAATTTTGGACACTAAGGGCAATTTAGCGTGGCCAATCCACCTAACCTGCACATCTTTTGGACTGTGGGAGGAAACCAGAGCACCCGGAGGAAACCCACGCACACACAGGGAGGATGTGCAGACTCCGCACAGACAGTAACCCAAGCCGGAATCGAACCTGGGACCCTGGAGCTGTGAAGCGATTGTGCTATCCACAATGCTACCGTGCTGCCCTTGGAAGGTTCTATCGAAGGAGCCCTGGTGAGTTGCTGCAGTGCATCTTGTAAATTGTATACACTGCTGCCACTGTGTATCAGTGGTAGAAGGAGTGAATGTTGAAGGTGATGAATGTAGTGCCTGTTGTGTTATGCTGCTTCGGATAACACAGGCTGCTACTTGATGCAGTCTTAACTAAAGGATGCTCCAGATTCTGAAGTGAGTTCAACGTGTTTATTGAACTATTAACACAGTTCTCACATGAGTTTGACTCTCTGCTAATCTAACTGTAGTAACTCAGTCTAACTATACCAGCTTGCTTTGAGCCACGTGCTGGGGTGTGATGCTGCTGATCAACCCTGTCTAACTCTCTAGATGTCTGTCTGTGGAAAGAGGCAGGGTGTGAGTGCCTCAACCCTTTTATAGTGTTTATGTCATGCCCCCTTGTGGTGATGCCGCCTCTGAGTGTCCTGACTGCCCATTGGTTGTTTCCTATTCTGAGTGTTCATTGGTTGCATGTTTGCATATCATGACAGTGCCTATCAAGTGGGCTGATTTGTCCTGGTTGTGCTGAACTTCTTAGAAACATAGAAAATTAGAGCCCTTTGAGCCTGCTCCACCATTCATTATGGTCATGGCTGATCCATTATCTCAATGCCATACACCCATGCTCTTCCCACAGCCTTTGCTGCATTTAGAGCCCAGGGGCGCAATTCAATGGCCTCATCGCGCCAAACTTGGTGTCAGGATGAGGCTGTTGAATCTTGCAACTGGATTCAAAACATCTCACAAGATTCAATGTTGCAACCTGGATCTCTTCTTCGCTGGATGAGATCCAGTTATGCAAATAGCTCATTTAAATATGCGTTGGCCGGATTCTCCCGGACCCGGGATTCACTGACTGCGACTGGGAGACCTCGCCAAGGCGCTGTTTCGTACTGGTCGACACAATCGTGGGCCAGTCGTAATGGCACCTGCGAAGGGGGGGGGGGTCTTCTAGGCCAATGGAGACCCCCTGGGTGGTTGGGGACAGGGCAAGTTGGTACCCTGGCATTTCTACTGGCACCTTGGCACTCCCAGCCTGTTACCTTGACACTATCAATCAAGCACCCTGGTAGTGCCACCCTGGCACTCTCAGGGTACCTTAATGGCACTCTTAGGCTGAGAGGGGCACTGCCAGGGTGCCCAGGTGGCACTACCAGGCTGACAATGGCACTGCCAGGGTGCCATCCAGGTAGTGCCAAGGTACCCAGGTACCAGGGATCGGGCTCGGAGGCACCTTACCCATAAGAGGTGGGGTGAGGGGAGGCTTGAGGACCCCGGGAGAGGTAAGTTGGGTGAAGTGAGGGGATATGGGGGCCGCGGTGGGGGCGCTGAGGGGGGTCAAAAGGTCAGGGCTGCCTTTAAAAATGGCATCCCGATCCCCGAGTTCTCGTCATGCACTAGCGAGGTCTCAACGGAGCATTCTTCATGGAGGCCAAAAAAACGGTGAACTGGCCTTGAACCATGTGGCCTACTCAAAGCTGCAGGCAGCTAGAAACACCCCGCTAAACGTACCCGAAACAGAACAGAAAATTGTTAAATCCCGCCCTAGAACTCGATTTCTTTCTTCAATATAATCAGTGACTTGGCCACCACAGTTTTCTGTGGTAGAGAATTCCATAGGTTCACCACCTCATCTGAGTCCTCAATGGTCCTAAATGGCCTATTCCATTTCACCCCTGCTGACACTCTGATGGATAGATTCATCTGTGACATGTAGTTCGGTGAGAACGAGGCCAAGTAGGCTTTTAATTTCAAATTTTTAATTGAATTGAAATTCCACCTAATGCTGTGGTGGGGCTGGAGCCCATGTCCCCAAAGCTGTAGCCTGAACCTCACGATTACTAGTCGAGCGGCATTACCACTACATCACCACCTACATTACAGAAAAGGGCAAAGATATATGGGATTACATACAAACAGCAACTGCCACCAGCTGAGAATGCCCTTGGCAAGGTTGTTGCAGTTGTATTATACTTCAGTGGGATTGGGCTGGATTACAAAGGTGCAGATATTCTGCCCCCTCACTGGAAATGTCTCCGAATGGAAATAGTGTAGTACCAATCTGACAATGAAGCCAATTGTAGCAACTCACCATGTGACTGTCACTGCCCTAAAGGTAAATGGATTAAAGACAAAAATGAACAGTGTTCGTTGACACCTCAGAGAGCAAAGCAACATTTTATTTTAAGGTGGAATCCTTCAGCAGAATTGGCCATGGAAGGCAATATTGAGGGAAGGGAATATTGAGGGAAGATACTATTGAGCGACAGCCTTCATTTTGAATGTGTTTCTAATTCCATGTACTGTTCTATAAAAAGCACAACCTGACACTGGATAGGACATTCGGCTATTTTTGGAAGACTGCCCAGTCACACAAGACAACCTTTGATAGTATCTAAATAAATTATCACATTATTTATTAGGTTACTGAATGCCATTATCACAGCTATTAACAAATACACAGGAAATGATTCCCGTTTTCCAATATTGTTCATGCATTTATATAATATATTTTTATTAGCTCACAAAACTTTGTAAAATAGCCATCAATTGTTTAATAGTACTTCAGCTCTACACTGTGTGGCACATCATACCTTCTATTTTAGTGAAAGCCGGTCATAATTGATTGCTCCCTTACCTATAACTATCAAACATTAGTTAGAAGAGCTAAAATTAAACTACCTAAAACACAAACCCATAATTTAATCTTGATAAATCATTTGTACAACTTTGTAAATGTTGTGATAATCCATATTTAACTGCGGAAATGCTTCAGCAAAAATTAACTGAAGAAGAACATTTTACATTGATGTAAGTTTCACTACTGATATGGTAATTTGAGATGAGATGTGGAAATAGGTACAAAATATTTACTGAACACAACCCCATAATGGTCTCCATGTGTGACGGTATTAAAGATCCAGATGATGAAATTCTCTTGTTGGTGAGATTTGGTTGTGTCATGAGTGAGTACCTTTCATTTTTTTTCTCCTCTTGTTCCCTTCAGGCATAATCCTTGCTGGGGTGCCTGTTTTATTGGGCAGCCTGGATGTTGGGCAAGACCCCGACCTGGACTAGAGATGCCCGTCCCAGCAGCTTGGTGAGCTTTTCGTTGTTGCAGATGGCGGGGGATGATGCGGGCCTACTTATTGTCCCAGGCCACATTGCTCGCCAACTCAAGGATCTCGGCAGTCAGATGCTCCGGGATAGCAGCCAGGTAGGCAGAGTGCCCGACGCCCACCCACACGTCCCAGTGGCCCTTGCACAGCAGCCGGTGGATGCGACAGATCGTGAACTGGAGACCGGAGCAGGTCTTGGACTAGTTAATCAACAATAGGCACTTTTTCAGTGGCAATTCGCACCAGTTCCATGATTACTTTCTAACTTTGTCGAAAGTGAACCAGATCAAATGTAAAGTCATGTCTGAGGAGTGGATGATGATGAATTAAGTCCAAACTGGTTTGATGAAAATGCCACTCAGAGTGAATTTACGCATGTTAGCCCTAAGAATAATACTTGCTTGAAACATATAAAGGGGGACTTAACATTGTTGCTTTGGAAAGGATATTTCCACTTATGGGGGAATCTAGAACTAGGGGGTCGCTATTTAAAAATAAACAAAAATGAAAAAGGGGATCACTAATTCATGACAGAAATGAGGATTTATTTTCTCTCAGAGGATTGTAAGACTTCAAAATTCCCTTCCTCAAAAGGCAGTGGAAGCAGAGGGCACAATTCAGCAACCTTGTTGCGCCCAACGCGAATCTGGGTGCAACGGGTTAATTGCATTCAAGCCCAAAATTGGGCTCTGCGCCAGGCGCCGGGCCAATTGTGAGTCACCCAACTCGTTCCGCCCGGCACGATCTGGATCTTGCCTCCACTGGGCAAGACCCAGATTTTCATTTTAAATGGGCCATAAGGCTCATTTAACCACCCGGATGTCGTATTTACCCAGGTACCGGGGACTCAATGGCCATTCTTGAGAGACCTCACCAGGGTGCCATTTAGCACTTGTCCACACAAATGTGGACCTGCCTAAATGTCTCCCAGGTCAGTGGTCTGGGGCAGGGCAGGGTGGCACCCTGTCACTCTTCCTGGCACCCAGGCATCCTGATGCTGCCTGCCTGTCACTCTGGCAGTACTACCTGGGGACCCTGGTAATGCCACCATGGCACTGCCAGGATGCCCAAGTGGCATTAACAAGGCACCAGGCTGGCAGTGCCAGGGTGCAGGTTGGCACTGCCAGGGGTCAGGCTTGGGGGACTTTGCCATGTTGGAGAAGGGTGTGAGGGGGGTTCAAAAAGGGGTAGCGGGGGGAAGATCGAGGCAGCCGGTCAGAATGGCGCCCCGATCTGTGACAAACTTTTACCTTTAAGGCTGAGGCAAATAGATTCAGGATAAGCAAGAGAGCGAAAGGCTATCGGGGGCAGGGCTAGGCAGGAATATGGAGTGGAGGATAAAACTAGATAGCCATGAGCTTATTGAAAGGTGGAGCAGGATTGAGAGGCCAAGTGGCCTACTTGTTCCTAATTCTTATGTTCAAAAGTTCCTAATATATCTGTTAACTCCTTTGTAAATTAAGAATGTGCCAAACATCTATTAATATTGCCAATAAAAATAAAGTCCAGTCTACATTTTTCTTGCAGACTTGTCAAAACATATTTATTTTGTTCTAAAATAAATGTATTTTTGCACTGCGAGCGTCCCAGTGAGCAAAACGTAATTTGCAAGAACAGACATGTTGATGGCTGAATATGGACAGAGTAGGTTCTCTCCCCATGCCCTCCACCAAAAGCAGAGTCTGAAATAATGGACAGACCGCCACCATCAGCGGAGTTAACTTTTAAAATTACAATTCACCCCTATCAGATCAATGAGATGCATCATTAAAATTGCATGTCTATGAATCCTAACAATGGCAACCTTAGTTTTTATTGAGCAAAGCTCACCATATTTCCAACCTCAGTCTTCATCAAACTATTGCAGTTCCTCCACTATGGTTTGAGTCTCAAGTTAAGCCATCGAAAGAATTCACCGAGAGGAAGAACCTTCTGACCACAAAAAGGAAAACAGTTTCAGCTTACTTTGAAGAAAATGAATTGTCACGGCCGGTCATTCTCGCAAGTGTTCCTCTGAGAATTTTACCTTTAGTGAAATATGCACTTTTTCGGCTTGATGATTACGTGCAATTTCTTTGAGGACCAACATTAAATACGCACATCAATAATTTGGACTTCCAGAATGCATCGGCTCATTGCAAAACCATTTTGCTTCACGTTTACTGCAACAGTAAAGGAATCAATTCCGACAAGTTCCATTTCTGTCCTTCATTTGACCTGATGGATTGACACCAAGAACCTCCAAAACTTGTCAAAAACCAACTTCTCAGACTCTAAAGTAAAATCCAGATTATCAGCTCTCAATACAATTTAGTAAAGCCCATTGGAGCGGACATGGAGAGGCAAGGGAAAGTGACCAAGAGTACTAGGACTGGATTCAATAAAGATAATAATAATCTTTGTTAGTGTCACAAGTAGGCTTACATTAACACTGCACTGAAGTTATTCTGAAAATCCCCTAGTTGCCACACTCCGGCACCTGTTTGTGTGACTGAAGGAGAATTCAGAATGTCCAATTCACCTAACAAGCACGTCTTTCTGGACTTGTGGGAGGAAATTGCAGCACCCGGAGGAAACCCACACAGACATGTCTCCCTTTCCACAGAGACAGTGACCCAAGCTGGAAATCGATCCCAAGTCCCTGGCACTGTGACGCAACAGTGCGAACCACTGTACCACCATGCCACCCATTTTGCCATGTCATGAGTATCTTTGGCCGTACTAAATAATTAGAACTCTTTACCAACAATTCTTCGCAAATGACCTCATTAATAAACCAGTTAAAGCCATCCCCCTCCCGCCCGCCCCCCTGCAAACTCTGCTGGTTTGCCTGCAGCCTCTTGGAAGCGAGAGGTCCCTCATTGACAGGCATTCGACGCCCAATCAAAGAGAGTTAAGTGCATTCCAATCAAGCCCCTTCACACTTGAGTGATTTTGAAGTGCTGAGCTGAAAATTGGCAGCATGTAACTCTCTTTGATGTGGTTGATGTTTGTAAACATTGTGGTTTCAGCACTCAGGCTTACTCGTCCATAAAGAAGTGAATGAAGCAAGGCTACCAGCTGTTTTGTGGAAGCTGTCAAATGAATGAATGGTTTGCAGCTAATGGATCTGAGGCGTTTAAACACAGATCACAGTTGTTCTCTTTCCAGGAATGGACACGTGGATAAGGTTCTTCCAGGTGAGTATTACAGCTGTAATTTTTCCACTGCCTCTGTTTGGACGGCTCTCTAGCTTCCAGCCAGAGATCCCTTTTCTGGGGGTCAATGTGAGGGGCTCCTTCATTTAGGAGGTCCTGTGGTGGATTTCTTTATTCAGCGGATCTCTGGAGAGTTCCTCTAATTTGGGGGTCTCTGAGGGAGGGGTCTCCCTATTCAGGGAGTCACTGTGGGGTCTCTTTATTTAGGGGGTTTGGGAGGGGGGCCATGGCGGCCTCTGATGGACGTGGGGTTGGCATTGTGGGGGGGGGAGGGTAGCTCTCGGGTGAACTTTGGGTGCAACCCCCTTAAAAGTTTCCATGATGTCAGGGCCATGTTTACCCATACCTGTTGTAAACCGCACCCATGTGATTCCCGGCCCAGAGGACTGGAGAATCAAGCACGTTGGGAATCTGGTGTCAGGCCCACTGGCACCATTCCGACCTATTTGCATCCTCCCGCTGGTGTGCGGGTGAGAACACCGATCCCACCGTTAGGGGGTGGGGGGGGGAGCCGGAGCATAGCGGTCAGTTTAGCCACCGGCACAAACCTCAATTTCAGCCAGATGCCCGATTCTCTGCCCAATCGCGGTCTGAGTTGCTGGTGTTGTGTGGCGGACAATCCAGCCCAGTGTATCGTCTGTGAATGTTTATCATGAAAGTATATCAAATATGAGTCATTGTAAATGACTGTACAATTTAATTATTTCTTCAGGGAATAAGTAAGTAAGATTTTGTTAATCAGCCAGATCTGGCAATAGCGTTAAAAATCCCCAAATCAGCAACATAAATCATTAACGACTGTAATATGATGCTGCCCTTGACTAGTGCTTAAGGATATGTTAAGGGTGTATGGTTAAACCCTAGAAATACTCTGAGCATCTGATTTGAATTTCTGTCCATGTGATACCCTGTGGATGCTTAAATCCTTGCAGCTAGACTCCATTTCTCGAGTAAACTTTCCAGTAGATCAAACAATTCCTCAAGTACTAGTTATCTGTTGCCCATTAGGAGCTGGAGGCTGCAAAATTGGACAGGGCCCAAAAACAGGGCTCACGATGAGAGACGATCCTGTGCCATTGTTTCCAATGCAGGCCGAAGGCACATTTTGTGGTGCCTTCTAATTTAAAAATATTGCATCTTGCAGCCAGCGCTCAGTGCCTCATTTAATGGCGACACGCCTGAGCAAAATAGTGAGAAGTGAGCATAAGTTAAAGCTAGCCTGTGCTACTTAAAGCCAGCCTGTGCCATTTAAAATGGAGGTGCATTGTAGATGGAAGGTGTGTTGCAAGTCAAAGTGATCATTGAGTGGAAACATTCAATAATGGCACAGCATGGCAGACAGTAGGTTCGATGATTTTACAATGCAGTATTCGAGGCCTTGGTACAGGAGGTACAAATGATGAGAGGTATCATCCATCCATAAGGTGCCAAGAGGCCATCCAGGCAAGCTCTCAGAAGGCAGTGGGAATAGGTAACTATGACAGCTGAACATGTACGGCAGTTCATAGTTAAATAAAACCGTGTTGGATCATCTCCGGTGTCAGATGTTTGTTTCTAGCTTCCCTGCATCCAGTTGCGGTCAACATTGAACCAACCTGCCTAACACATCATGGTAGCAGAGTGCTATTAATCCTGCCGAACCTACCTCGAGTGAATCTGCAACAACCAGCAAGCAGCCATCCAGCGACATGGAAAACATCCAGCCTCCTCCGCAGCTCCGCATCTCCGGCAACCTCGCCGCCAATTGGAAGATCTTCAAGCAAAAGTTCCTCCTGTATATCGAGGCCTCCGACCTCGAGGCAGCATCGGATGCAAGGAAGATCGCGCTATTTCTCTCAACCACGGGGGACCACGCCATCCATACCTACAACTCGCTTACGTTTGCTGATGGCGAAGACAAGACAAAGTTCAAAACAGTCCTGCTAAAATTCGACAGCCACTGCGACATTGAGGTGAATGAGAGCTTTGAACGGTACATCTTCCAACAGAGACTTCAGGGTAAGGATGAACCTTTTCAGTCCTTCCTGACCCAGCTCCGCATCCTGGCGCAGACATGTAATTATGGCTCGACGGCTGATTCCATGATCCGGGATCAGGTCGTTTTCGGGGTCCACTCCGATTCCCTGCGGCAGCAGCTCCTCAAATCAAACAGCTAACCCTTGCCATCGCTATCGAGACGTGCGTAGTCCATGAGCATGCCAGGAATCATTACTCCCACATCAGGGCGGCGGAAACTGCAAAACTGGCCTCCCACTGAGGTTGAACGGGTGCAGGCCTTTGAAAAAATGCAACGCCTGAGTATCAAGGAGAGTGGCCGTGTCGCCCGCTTTTCCTGGGTCCCTACACATGCGCGCCACGACCGGGTGGACGACGAGGCTGAAAACCTTAATGCGCAGGTGCGTACATCGGCCGACCACACTGTGCATGCGCATTGGCGCACGGAATGCGCTGACGTCAGCGTTATGACGTGTCCGAATTGTGGCTCCGCCCATTTAAAGTGGCAATGTCCAGCCAAAGGACAGCAATGCCTACAGTGTGGGAAGCCTGGCCATTACGCGGCCTGCTGCAGGTCCGCGCCACCGATTATCAGCCAGCGGTCCCAGATACGGTGCAGAAGTATCCGTTCGGTACAACAAGACAAGCAGGATGCTGATCCCGACAGCCCAACGGACCCCAATGCTGACTGCCTCGAGTCTCCATGTCGGGTGGGCATCATAACCACACGCGAGCTGGTCCCCACTGCACTGGCAACCCGCCTTTCGATCCTCAGTGTGGGTCCCGACGACGAGTGGTGTGCTATCCTCACAGTCAACCAGGCTCACAACCGATTTAAACTGGACACCGGAGCGTCTGCGAACCTCATATCGCAGTCAGATCTCAACAGCATCCGTGACCAACCAAGCATTCTTCCACCAGCATGCCAACTCCTTGACTACAATGGCAATGCCATAGCTGCCAGTGGATCGTGTCGGCTAGGGGTATCTCACAAGAAATTCAAGGCAACTTTACGATTCAAGATCGTTCGGCCTGACAGGGCGTTCCTGCTCGGTGCTCGTGCCTGCAAGCTCCTGAATCTGGCCCAGCTAGTCCGCACCATGTCCTCGATACCGGCAACTGCCTCACCCGATGTGAATCTCCAGGCTGAGATAGACGGCATTCTCACGCAATACCACAATGTGTTTGATGGAATGGGCATGCTCCCATATCGCTACAAAATTCTGCTAAAGTAAACGCAACCCCAGTGATCCATGCACCATGCCGGGTGCCGGCTCCTCACAAGGATTGCCAGAAAAAGCAGCTGCAAGACCTCCAAGATCAGGGCATCATCTCAAAGATCACGGAACCAACAGACTGGGCTAGCTCCATGGTATGCGTCAAAAAGCCCTCTGGTGAGCTCCACATTTGCATTGATCCCAAAGACCTGAATCGCAACATCATGCGAGGGCACTACCCGATTCTGAAGCATGAAGAGTTGACCTGTGAGATGGCTCGTGCAAAATACTTTACCAAGCTGGACGCCTCCCGTAGTTTCTGGCAAATACAGCTGGATGTGTCCAATCGGAAGCTGTGCACGTTTAACACTCCCTTCGTCCGCTATTGCTACAACCACCTGCCTTTCGATATCATAATCAGCTTCCGAAGTATTTCATCGCATAATGGAGCAAATGATGGAGGGCATCGAGGGGGTGCGAGTCTATGTGGACGACGTGATCATCTGGTCCACAACGCCCAAGGATCACGTTGCCCCACCTCAACCAGGTCTTCCAGCAGATTCATGAAAACGGCCTCCAGCTCAACAGGGCCAAATGCTCATTTGGTCAATCCGCTATCAAGTTTCCGCTATCACATTTCACAGCAGGATGTGCAACCTGACGCCGACAAGGTGCTGGCGATCGACGCCATGAAGATCCCGGAGGACAAGAAGGTGGTCCTCCGCTTCCTTGGGATGGTAAATTTTCTCGGGAAATTCATTCCCACTTTGGCAGCCCACACCACGGCCCTCCGGCATCTCGTAAAGAAGTCAACAGTGTTCCAGTGGCTGCCCACCCATGAAAAGGAGTGTCTCGAGCTAACGGCAAAGCTCACCACAGCCCCAGTTGGGTTCTTTGACCCAACCAGGGACACCAAGATATCTACTGACGCTAGCCAGGACGGCATTGGGGCGGTGCTCCTCCAGCGAGACGACTCCTTGTCCTGGACTCCAGTGGCATATGCCTCCAAGGCCATGACGCCGACCGAACAAACGTTATGCCCAGATCGAGAAGGAGTGCTTGGGTCTCAAGACAGGAATAGTCAAGTTTCATGACTAAGGATATGGCCTGCCGAAGTTCACGGTAGAAACAGACCATAGGCCTTTAGTCCACATAATCCAGAAGGATTTAAATGACATGACGCCTCGGTTACAGCACATGCTTCTTCGTCTCCGCCGCTATGACTTCGAACTCGTCTACACACCGGGTAAGGAGCTGATCATCGCGGATGCCCTGTCCAGGTCCATCACCACGCCGTGTGAACAGGGCGACTTCATCTGCCACATAGAGGCACAGGTGCAGTTGTGTACCAGCAACCTACCAGCCACTAATGAACGTGTGGCCCAAATACGTGAGGAAACTGCCAAGGATCCTCTACTGCAGCACTTGATGCAACACCTCGCCCATGGCTGGCAAAAGGGGCAATGTCCCCAGTTCTTTAACGGTAAGGAAGAGTTAGCGGTCATTAAGGGAATCCTTCTTAAACTGGACAGGATCGTCATTCCTCAAAGCATGCGAGCTATGGTGCTCGGGCAGATCCATGAGGGTCTCCTTGGGGGCGAAAAATGTCGGCGCAGAGCTCAGGAGGCGGTTTATTGGCCGGGTATCAACCAGAACATTGCTGACACGGTTCTCAACTGCCCGACCTGCCAGAAGTTTCAACCGGCTCAGCTCAAAGAAACACTGCAACAGCATGAGATTGTGACCTCTCCATGGTCTAAAGTAGGGGTAGACCTCTTTCACACCAATGGGCGTGACTACGTGCTCTTGGTCGACTACTTCTCCAGTTACCCGGAAGTGGTGAAACTGTCGGACCTCACGTCCAAGTCCGTCATCAAAGCCTGCAAAGAGACGTTTGCCAGGCACCGGATATCACTCACAGTAATGAGTGACAACGGTCCACGTTTCTACAGCCAAGAGTGGTCCGATTTTGCACGATCCTACAACTTCAGACACATCACTTCCAGTCCCCATTACCTGCAATCAAACGGGAAGGCCGAGAAAGGGGTCCATATCGTCAAGCGGTTGTTGTGCAAGGCTGCAGACTCAGCCCCCGATTTCAACTTGGCGCTGCTGGCCTACAGGGCAGCCCCTCTGCCGACTGGTTTGTCTCCGGCGCAGATGCTCACGAACCGCAACCTGAGGATGACTGTTGCAGCCATTCATATTCCAGACCTTGACCACCTCACGGTGCTGCAAAAAGTGCATCGGCCCAGGGACCAGCAGAAGGTCACGTATGATGCTCATGCCACGGATCTACCTGCGCTGGCTCCCGCAGATGTTGTTCGCGTCCAGTTGCCTGAGGGAGGTTGGTCGGTCCAGCTGTTGTTATCAGGAAGGCTGCCCCAAGGTCTTTCATTGTTCAAATGGCTGACGGCTCCATTCTCCGGCGCAACTGGAGGGCGCTGCGGAGAGATCCCCGCCCACCGTCTGACCGCATTGCTCCGTCGGCTATCATGCCTCCTCCAGATGTTTCCTGCCATGAGGACACCGATCTGCCAGCGATTACGCCTGTCCACGACACCGCCGTAATGCCAGCGATCCCGCCTGTCCATGTGCTGGCGTCACCTGCTCCACCTCTGCAGCGATCAACCAGAATTCATTGCCTGCCTCAAAGACTAAACCTATAGACTTTACTTTTGTAAATTTTGTTCAGTTTGCTCTGTATCTGCACGATAGACACCTTCCCATGGACATATGTTCGTTAACTCACCACTTGTTCATAGTCAGGCATGTATATACCTTCACGCTCCATAACTTATTTTTTTAAAAAGGGGTAAATGTCATAATATCCACTCATGTATGTAATGAGATGCAGACAGGCAGTGATTGACACATAGGATGACCAATGAACACGCAACACAGACCAACCAATCACCAGACAGGACACCACCACTATAAAGCTCACAGGGCATTAAGACTCCCGCTCTTTTCGGGACCCAGACACTGAGACAGTCGGAGTGCACAAGTCAGTGGACATTATTGCCATGTGGTGGCTAATCAGTCTGGTCGAGCCAGTAAGAGGTCGTCAGTAGGATTAGTAGAGTGTTAACCCACAGCTGAACATGTACAGCAGTTCATAGTTTAAATAAAACAGTGTTCGATCATCTCCGGTGTCAGACGTTTGTTTCTCGCTTCCCTACATCCAGTTGCAGTCAACATTGCCTAACACATCAGTAATCAATCAGTAGCTAACCTGAAAGTGGTGATGATGCTTTTAGACATTATTGGTGGAGTACGCTCCTGGTGCTGAACACATGTGCATCTGTGTGAGGTGAAGAGAGGCATTAACTCTCCCTTTAAGTTCCAAAATGACAGCATTACTGTTAAATCAGCATTCCACATTGATTGACCTCAAGATCTGCCTGTTCTGCATATTTCCAGCTCACATCTGGTCACCACACTTCAGGAAGGATGTGTCGGTCATTGAGAGGGTGTGGAGATTTTATAGGGATGAGGGTCTTCATCTACAAGATCACGTTGGAGAAAAGCTGGGGCTTGTTGTCCTTGGAGCAAAGGAAGACATTTGATAGAGGTGTACTTGTTATGACAGGTTTAGATAAGGTATAATAGAAAATGTTTATAGAATCCCTACAGTGCAGAAGGAGGCCATTCAGCCCATCCAGTCTGCCTCGACTCTCTGAAAGAGCACTCCATCCAAGCCCAGTCCCCGCCCTATCCCAATCACCCCTTAACCTAACCTACACATCTTGGGATCCTAAGGAGCAATTTATCATGGCCAATCCACCCAACCCGCACATCTTTGGACTGTGAGAGGAAACTGGAGCACACGAAGGAAACCCGTGCAGACACGGGAAGAATGTGTAAACTCTACACAAGGCCGGAGTTGAACTCAGGTCAGTAGCGCTGTGAGGCAAAGACAAACAAAGAGAAGCTTTTCCCATTAGTTCATGGTACAAGGACGAGGGAGATACAGATTTTTTGGATAAAAGATGCAGGATGCGATGTGAGAAGAGAACAGTGTTTAAAGAGAAGCTTCTTTAAACGCAGTGAGTGGTAATAACCTGCAACTTGGAGCTTGTGAGTTTGTTGGTAGCCGAATTAACGACTTGAAAGGAAATTGGACGGCCATTTGAAGAACAAAGAACAATACATCACCGGAACAGGCCCTTCGGCTCTCCAAGCCTGTACCGGTCCTGATACCATCCTTGGCCAAAAGCCTCAGCACTTCCTGGTGCTGTATCTCTCTCTACCCATCCTATCCATGTATTTGTCAAGATGCCTTTTGAACGCCGTTAATGTATCTGCTTCCACAACCTCCCTTAGCAAAGCGTTCCAGACACTCACCACCCCCACAGGTTGGCTGGCCTGATTGTAGCCCGCAGCTGCTCCCAGCCCCTCTCCACCTTTTCAAAAAATGAACATCCATCTTTACAGGCACTTTCTCCCGAGAAGGGGGGGATCAGGACCGGAATTTTCCTGACTCCCGCTGCATGCCTTAGGATAAAAATCCAGTCCATATCTCTAAACATAGGGTTGATATCCAGCAGGATGCGTATGTCTGGACAGACACACCATGGTGCTAATATTCCTGCCAGAATGTCATTAGAGTTGGTATTAAGTCAACCTGATTAAGAGGAACTAAACCTGAAATGGAATGTGGCCGAAATGCGTCCGTGTCTGGAGCGCTGGTTTTAAATACTGGATTATTATCCACTTTTGGGTACAGGAGTACCTACCCCCGATCATAAAGGGTTGATAAGGTTCCTTAGCATTCATCGCAACTAACCCAAGATACAAAAATTCTTGATCAAAAATTCTGAGGAAGGCAACTGGAAACCACCTCAGCTACCGTCCCCTAGTCACTGCGTGAGATAGGATCTGCCGTAGGCCACAACCCAAAGGATGGATTAGCTACAACTACTTCATTGTGAAATACTGTACCTCATTAAGACACAAGCGCAATTTAAATGAATGAAGTCCTGTTCTGTTTCTTTTAAATTACAAGTTTTAAACTCCCCGATTAATTAACAGGATGCCAACTAGGTCACAAACACTCTCTTGTACTTTTCCTCGCTCACTTGTGGTTTAATTTCAATGTGGATGACTAACTTTACTGTTTAGCCCCCAAAATCTGTTCATTGACCATAAGGTACAGGAATTCTGATGTATCTGGGAATAATGCTCTCAGTCTTACTCTGACTCTGGACTATTGTGCACAAGCAGCACCAGTGACTGGAGACCAGAAAGAGAACAGAGGGCGGGCACCAGAATGTTTAAGTCAGAGGGGAGAGCTGGGCTAATCAGGGGCACTTTTGAACAATCTTGCACAATTATGGAGTGGAATTATCCGGCATTTTGGAGCAGGAGATTGGAACCATGTCTGGTGGGTGATATACTGTTCTGCAGAAGTGGAATCTTCCCCAATGCAGAAAACCATAACACCCCAGACACAAAAATAAAACACACTGCAATCAAAAAAACTTCTTCAAAAGAAATCAGTTCCCAAACCATCCATGCGCAACATACCCGTAGCCAGCATACACAAGTTGCAAGACTCATATGAACAGAAGTCCCCGCATCTGCAAAGTACAGAAAACTTAGCCGAGATTCACCATTGCAAGTCTGCCCCGTTACCTGCTAGCGAGGACGGAGAATTTAACACCAGCCAAATCTCCCATTCACTGCAGTGGGACCAGAGAATCCCGCTGCCATGAACAGACAGAGAATCCCGCCCTCCACGTACACAATTGCCAGTTACTTCCCCATCCACAAATTCAAGGTTACCCTCCACTACCATTCCCCCCTTTTATCTTCACCCCACCCTCTTTTCCCCCTTTCCTGAAGTTTACGAACATGGTAGATTCTCATTATTAAATGTCATGGTCCACAGGATTTGGCTCCGGCTCCCTGATTGTTCCAATTCTGCCAATTGGGGAGTAGGATCTTTCCAAACTTCCAAACCCTAAAGATTTGCACAGCTGAAGTTGAAATGATGGGCCGGATTCTCCATCTGGTTGTGTGGCCTCAGTTCTCCATGAGGCATTGAGAAAAAGAGAAAATGAATAAGGGTAAACCGATGCAGTCCAATTCAAACTGGTGTTTTTGGTCAGTTGCATTGTTTTCTTTCCCACGGCATTCCAGCTAAAATCCGCGTGACCAGCACAAGAATTTTAATTGTAATCTTCCTTCAGCACAACTCTAGATCTTGTGGCCGCTTGTGTTAGATTTAAAAACATCTAAGCAGGGTCCTGTCCACAGCGTTGGTCACGTGTTAGCGATCGATTAATCGCCAAGAGGAATTTCTATTGATTATGCTGAAGCCTTCAGACAGGCTTTATAAAATCAGCTGCATCTTTTGGACTAAAATAACATAAAAGAAAATTATTGCGGATGCTGGAATCTGAAACAAAAACAGAAAATGCTGAACAATCTCAGCAGGTCTGACAGCATCTGAGGAGAGAAAAGGGAGCGAACGTTTCGAGTCTGGATGACTCTTCGTCAAAGTTCAACTTCACCAAGTTATCACTTTTAAATATAACGAAAAATGTTTCAAAGCAAGATTTTTTAAAATATGCTTTAAAATGCTGCCCTGACTCATGGCATTTGTGGTAAATGCAAATGAGTTTTAGGAGAAACTCGGGAAATTAGTACTTTTCAAAACAGGATAAACGTTATCCCCATATCATCAAGCTCCTTTTATGTTGCTTAGCCCCATTAATGCTGTGATATTGCTTCCTGCACTTTGCAACTGTGTCACCTGCGGGATACAGCTTCTCAGGGTTGAATAGTAACTGTAGTGATATCATGGTTGTGTTGTAATTCATCAACTGACCACTAGGAGTCTCATTAGTATGTAACATGAATATTAGAATCAGGTGACCTCAGACTGACTCAGAAGCTGGGAGAGAGAGCGGTTTGTGCATGTTCTTACTGTTTTTCGTCTGTTGTTTTGTATATATTTGACGCACAGTTAATGTTCATAAATCATTTATAGCTTTAGTTACAAGTGTTCTTGTAATATAAATCAGGCCATCTGACAAGAACATTACAATATCCAATCATAGTAATATTAGTTGGAGCTGTGCAAGATTATCTGGTGAGAAAAGGTCGGAAGCAACTTCACAGAACTTCCCCTTTAGGAGTCTCCCCTCAAGTATATACGCTTTGCAGGCTCCACATTGAAAGAAAGAATAAACTTGCTCTTTCACAAAATCCCAGAGCACTTGCCTGCCAAGTGAAGTGTAATCATTGGTGTACAGTTGGAAAACATAAAAATCAACTTGTGCAAAGCTAGTTTCCCACGAACAGCAATGACATACACAACCAAATAATCTGTTATTGATGATAGCCAGGACACTGGGAAAGCCCATCTACTCTTCTCTCATACACATCCGCCTGAGGAGACAGACACAACCACCTCATTTGATCAACTCAGTCAAAAGAGTGCAGTTCTTTCTCAGTCCACGCCTGAAAGGTTAGTCTAGTTTGTGTGCACTGATCTCTGGAGGTTTGAACCTATGATCCTCTGACTCCAAAGCAAGTAGGTCACCAACTGAACCAGGTGGCAACTTGTTACAGTGAAGTCCGTGGAGAGAATATGCCAAGTGGCCTTTTATTATCGGCATTTTTAATGACCTATCAGTAATTGAATATCATGTCATTGGAACAGTTCCTTTCAATTGTCAGAAAGGATTCAGTTTTTCCTTAGAAATATGTTTTCCTGTTTTTTTCCCGTTATAACCTGCACGAGACATACTGGGTTAGAGCAATCAGTCTACCCATGAATCTCACCGAATACGAGCTCCCCTCATTAAGGGGGTGGGGAGCCAGCCAGGTATGGAATCGACAGAGCAGACCTGGCTGGGATCTGATGTATATTGTAAATATAATTGAAATGAAATGAAAATGAAATTAAAATTGCTTATTGTCACAAGTAGGCTTCAAATGAAGTTACTGTGAAAAGCCCCTCGTCGCCACATTCCAGCGCCTGTTTGGGGAGGCTGGTACGGGAATTGAACCGTGCTGCTGGCCTGCCTTGGTCTGCTTTAAAAGCCAGCTATTTAGCCCTGTGCTAAACCAGCCCCTAATAAACCAAATTTTCTTTTGACCAATTTGTTTGTGGCGCACTAAACTGGTGACAAGGATAAAACTGGGTTACTGTCAACCCTCCTTGACAATGGAATGAACAATCACCACCTTTTCACTGCTGGACTAAAGTTGGAGGAATTCTTTTTCTATTTCAATTAGGCCTTTGTTCGGAAGATTAGATGTGGATGCAGGAGCCACAGGGCGCATAAGGCACAAGTCAGTCAGAAACCCCGGTGCCCTGTTCAAGGCAGGCGCCAACCAAGGGCTTGAACTTTCCACCTGGACCAACTGGAGGAAGAGTGTATGCAGCTGAATTCAATTGCAACGCCCCGATTGGCCCCCATCAAGATAACTATGCAAGTTATTGGGCATCTATTAGTTATGGAACTAGCCATAGGAGTTGTGGTTTCAGTTATTGGAAAGCAGACCTTCGACAGGATAAAGACAGGGGTACAGCAGTTAGATCTGCGGGACACCGAGGCAAGATTAGCAACCAACACCTTGCTATAATTGTAACATATTCTGCAGCCTCTCCTTCCTTCCTTATGTACGGTATGCATTGTTTGTACAGCATGCAAGAAATAATACTTTTCACTGTATACTAATACATGTGACAATAATAAATCAAATAACTACACCGGCAAACTGTTCGCCATTGCAGAAACCACAATGACCCCAATAGTTTATATGCACCAGTCAGAGCATCTCCTGTTGATCATTGCCAAGGGACATGACCCCAGCCTGCTAGACCGTGATTGGCTAAAACGTTTACAACTGGACTGGCAGCAAATTTTCCAAAATGGGATCTGGGGACTTGTAAGAAGTACGAGGAAAATACCCTCAGGTTTTCCAACCTGAACTGGGAAAAATAAAAAGGGGCCGTGGCAAAACGTTAGGTCAATGCTGACGCACAACCAAGGTATTTCAAGGCTCGCTCGGTCCCTTGCGTTTTGTCAGCAAACGTTGAGGCCAAACTCAGCTGGCTCAAAGACCTTGGGATTATTAGACCGTACGCTTAGCCGATGGGGGATGCCGGTGGTCCCAATAAGACGGTCAGACTGTGTGGGGACTTCAAGTTGACAGTAAACAGGATCTCCCGGCTGTATCATTACACAATTCCCGCATCGCTGACCTACATGCAAAACTGACCAATGGACACTTGTTTACAAAACTCGATATGAGCAATGGATACTTACAATTAAAGTTGGACCCTGCCTCACGTAAATACGTCACTATAAACACCCATAGAGACCTAAAAAGGTAAACCAGACTACCCTTTGGTGTGTCGACGGCCTGTGCCATATTTCAAAGGGGAACGGAAAACATACTGAGAGATTTGCCATGCGTGGGAGTGTATCTGGATGATGTGTTAATCACAAGGACAACTGAACAGGAACATTTAAGTAATTTGGATGAGGTTCTCTGTCGTTTCTCAGAGACTGGCTTTTGCCTGCGGAGAGAAAAATGCATGTTCCACACAAGGTGTATCTAGGCTACCAAGTGGACCATAAGGGGTTAAACCCTGTCGCACAAAGAAATATGGGTGATCCAACAAGCTCCTACACCTGAAAACACCACTAAGCTGTGGGTTTGTTTGGGATTGGTGAACATTACAGAATGCCCATCCCCGGCATTGTGACCATGTCAGCCCCCCCCCTACACCTCTTCTTGGAAAAGAACCATGAATGGGTGTGTAAAAAGCAACAGGAAGAAAGATTCACATGAAAACAATTGGCTTCCACCGGCTTGTTGACACATTAATACCCGGCAAACAGCTAATAGTCATGAGTGACGTGTCACCGTCATGCATTGGCGCTGTTTTATCACACTGCATGGAAGATCGCTTTCCCCTCCTGGACACTGACCACGGCTGAGCGCAATTATGCGCAAATTGAGAAAGAGGGTCCAGCAGTTGTCTTCGCCATGACGAAATTCCAGCAGTATGTACATGGTTGACGGTTCACTATCATCAAGGACCACAAGCTGCTGCTTGGTCTTTTTAAAGATTTAAGACGGCCAACGGGTCACGGGCAGTCTCGACGAAAATGTCCGAGTTTAGTGTAGAAGGTGGCATCCTTTTGTGGGGTTGCATGTCATTGTCCCAGGTAAGGACCAAGACCTGATCATAATGGACATGCACAACGGGTACCCAGGAGTCTCCAAAATGAAAACGCTCGCCTACCGCTATGTTTGGTGGCCTGATTTGGACGTAGAGATAAGAGGGTAGCCCAGCAGTGCGGCATGTGTCAGGAGAAACAGAAGCTTATGCCAGCCATGCCCCTTCACCTATGGGAATGGCTGGGACAATCATGGGTGCGGTTACCCGTCAACTTTATTAACCCCTTTCAAGACGCCGGGTCGGAGAATCCCCAGGGGGCGGTGCGAATCCCAGCCCCCCCGCCGCCCAGACGGCGTATTCTCCGGCACCGTTTTTTGGGCAGGGGCGGGATTCCCGCCACGCCGGTCAGGGGCCATTTGCAGGGCCCCCCGCCCGGCAATTATCCGGGCCACGAAGGGCCGAGCAGCCGTCCAGTTTTGGCCAGTCCCATCAGCGTAAATCATTCAACTCACATGCCGGCGGGACCTGGCAGGTAAGTCGGTAGGGGCGGTCCTCGGAGGGGGGCGCGGGGGGAATCCGGGCCCCCATGGTGGACTAGCCCGCGATCGGGGCCCACCAATCTGCCGGCGGGCTTGTTCCGTGGGGGCATTCCTTTCTTCTGTGCCAGCCCCTGTTGGGCTCTGCCATGGCCGGTGCGGAAAGAGAACCCTCTGCGCATGTGCCAAAAAAAACAGCCGGTCTGCGCATGCGCGGAATCACACCGGTGGTTTCGCGCATGCACGAGATCACGCCGGCTGTTTGGCACATGCGCAAACTCGTGCCATCCCTTCAGCGCTGGCTGGAGCGGCGCCAACCCCTCCGGCGTCCACCTAGCCCCCAAAAGTGATAATAATTCCGCAATTTCGGGGGTTGTTGACACCGGAGTGGTTGGCGCCATTTCTCCCACCGGCTGCCGACTTAGTCCCCAGAAGGGAGAATCCCGAGGATGTTCTTACTCCTAATAGATGCCCACTCTTAGTGGTTGGAAGTCCATGGAATGTCAATGGAACCACCTCGAAGGAGACCATTGAGAAATTGCGCCTGTCCTTCAGTACGGTCAGTATCCCAGAACTGTTAGTTACTGACAATGGAATTCACAATTGAGGCATTCTCAGGATTACTGAAGACAAATGAGGTAATCCATCCAGTCCCCTATTACCCAGCTTCCAATGGGCTGGTGGAAAGGGTGGTACAGACATTCAAAAGAGGGCTGAAAATGCAGACTTCGGGGTCGATAGACACGTGACTGGCCAGACTCATGTTCTGCTATCTGACCACTCTGTATGCCACGACTGGGTACCACCGGTTGAATGACTAATGGACCGGAGGCTTCGAACACAATTTAGTCTGTCTTTCCATGACATTGGCGAGAAAATAGGCCACAGCCAGGCACAGCAAGGGCGTTGTCCTGTTAGATGAAAACCGCCCAGACTGTTTGTACCAGTTGAGGCAGCCTATGTTCGGAACTCCAGATGGTGCCCAATGATTCTCAGGGACAATCTTCCGCCAGGCAGGGCCGGTATCTTATCAAGTTCAGGCACAAGGTCATGTCATAAGAAAGCACCTGGATCACATGAGGTCCAAAAGACCAGTCTTACAAACCCCCAAAACTGCAACTCACCTATTAGGGGGTCCTCGGAGCCCTCCCCACCCAAATTCACAAGCAGAGCATCCCTAGGCCCAATCCCCGGAGTGGAATAATGCCAGGCTGCACCACCAGCCTCCTGGGTAGTGCCAAGCTGGCACCTAGGTGGCACTGCAAGGGTGTCAGACTGGCAGTGCCAGGTGTCAGTGCCAAGGTGCTCAGGTGGCACCAGCAGTGCCAGCCCAGAAGTGGACACGGTCGCATCGCACCCATAGCTTTTCCCTTAAACCTGTAAAAATATTTCTCCTTTAGTCTAATTTATTTTTTGGATATGGCCAATTTGGTTTTGTTTTACCTTTAAACCTGGGGACGCATAGGTCTGTCTTCGACATCAGGAATTATTCTGCAAACATTCCATGCTTCTTCAGGGTTAATTTTCTCATCCCTCCTGGTATGATGACCAATCAATTGTCCACCATTTTTCCAAAGTTAGCGATCTAATAAAGTTGGCCTCGTGTTAATCTAACAATCCCTGCAGTCAGATCGATTTAAAGCAAACATTCTTCTCCAAAACCTGTATAGATACATGAAGTAAAGATAGCGGGCTGGATTCTCCGTTTTTGGGACTAAGTCCCCACGTCGTGGGAAAACTGTGGTCTTTTACACCAAGAAACCTTTCTTCAAAAGGCCACAGATTCCCCGTTTTGCTGGGGGCTAGCAGGCAGCATTCGCAGCTCAAGCTGCTGATAAGGCCCCCCGCACTTCCTGATCAGAGGCTACGCATTCACACGACGGCGGCCTGCAGCGGCCGGGATGTGCTCCATGGCGGACTCAGTCCGCGGACCTGGGCCGGAAAATAGTGCCCGCATCGCCTGCTCGCGGACCCGGACCGCCCGCACACATTGCCCCCTGTCCCGAATGAAGCCCCCCCGCACTCCAATCGGCCCTCCCCCGACTGTGGAGTACGCCGATTTTTGGGGAACGGAGAATTTAAAAATGGGTGACGCTCCTGATTTCGGTGCCAAAACAGGATTCTCCATCCCATCGCCAAATGCTATTTCGACGTCGGGTGCGGAGAATACAGTCCAGCAAATGCTGGAATTTTTTGTTCATGTCTTACTTTTGGATTTCCAGCATCTGCAGTATACGGCTTTCTGACAAGATACATGGAAGTGTTCTCCAGAACAAAAAAATCCCTCAGAAAATACTGAAAATACACACTCGGTCAATTAGCATTGGAAAAGGTGTCCGCGATGGTGTAACAAAGTATTAGAACTGTAAAACTTTCAGAGGTTGAACCATCTTCTATACGTGCTTAGGTATTTTCTGTTTCGCATTTTAAATGTTTTCAGCTGCAATTGAGATTTATGTGCATTATTGTCACGTACACCTTCTGAAGGGAGATAAGAATGTTGCAGCAGTAAGCTCTTCCACGGTCTTTGAGGGAACAGCGGAATCAACCAAACAAGCCCTGGCTGATTTCAGAGAAATGTGATTCACTACACAATTTGTATTTAAAAATGATCACTGCGAATCATTTCATGCGAAACTACACTGACCAGTACAGCAGTTGTCACATCACTGAACAGGAATTATTCACATCAGGGCACTTAGAAATAAATGATTGATTGTGCTCAAAACTTATCAGAGAGCGATTTGTAACGACGGCACACTTTAAAGCTGCTTGCTTTATAGGATATAGGTCATTCTAATGTAGCAGGTAAGTGGACTTTAATTAAGAGGTGTAAGCTTATTATTTATTAGGTTTGAAGAAAAACATGTGCTATATATTAGGTGCAATTAAAAGAAACGGCAAATACATTTTCATTAAAAAAATGATTTCAGAGTTGCAATAACTTAGAGCTCATAATATTGCCCCAAAAGGGCCACATGTTACCAGAAACAGCTGACATCTGGTATGCAGATGCTAAGCTACAAAGGCTTTCTGGTTCGGGGGATAAGGCAACAGTTGGCACAGTCCCAATCCTTGCTTCACCACAAAGTAAGCCACCCCACCTGGATCAGTCACTTCTAGCAATTGGGCTGTAAAGGTCGGGCTCAGGGAGGTTTAAAACTCACAGACTCTCACATCTTTGTTTTCTCTCGGGCATTTTAAGATTGAACAATGTGTCACTTCACCCTGGCATGTGCTTGTTAACACGCTCTGTGCTGGCGAAAGCGGACTCATTTCTGAAAATTCATCAGAACTGCCGTCACTTTGATATTTTCAAATCAGGACCATTGTTGCAAATTTAATAAACAGCTCTGATCAAAAATGACCTTTCGAAACTTAAAACAAGATGAAGTAATTACAAATAGTTGCAAACATTCTTTTTGTTTCTCTCCATTGTACGGGGAGTTTTTTTTTAAAAGGTGACTTGGATGAGGGGAGTCTTTCAGCCCATGTTTGAATAGCCCAGCCATTGCTGTATGAATAACTCCAGGATATTTTGCCTCCACTATCTAACCCTGAAATCCCTTCTCAGTGTGGATTATTCTTTGAAGAAGGGTTTTGTTGTCTCAGTTCGCTTTCAGCAGTCTGAATTTATTTTTTTCTCTTCTACTTATTGTATCCTTCTAATTTGCCTTTTTGAAGGGTTCATAACTTTTCTCCAATATTCTGTTTTCTTAGAGTTGCCGTTGTCTGCAGGCTTCAGTAGCCAGTAAAGAATGTAGTATCACGGGGAGGCTGAACCAGGGTATATAGCTTTTGGATCACTTGGGCTTATCCAATGTTCAGATCAGTCACAAAATTGGGGACATTTGCAGGGAGTGAATCCTCAGTTACATGATTGTTCCAGGTCTGGGATAAAAGACAGGAAACCACTTTATTCGAAAGGCCAGATAGCCAACAATATAAAAGCTGCTGGACCACGAATCAACAAATCAGCTGTAGAGTTTGATTAAGTTTTTAAATCATTTGGTGCTTCCTTTATCCTCAGAAGGGACAAAATCTTTGAAATGTCTGCATTCAATAAACGTATCCAGCAGCCAGGTGAATCTGTTGACCTCTTCATTTATCAGCTGTACAGAATGGCTGAAGTTTGTGATTGTTTGTGGCAGACAGTCTGAGCTAGTCAGAGATAGAACATTTGCAGGAGTGGGGGACAATGCACTCTCAGGCATGCTTTAAGTGATGGAAGATCTAACCCATGATAAAGCCAATCAGATTGTTAAGCAATCTTAAATCCATTGTCAGCACAGAGGAGAAAACAAACCCTGGAACAAAGCAAGCCTCACTGTCCAGTTGGTGAAACAGCACAGAAACAGGGGACGTAATTCTCCGGCTGCTGTGATTCACTGTTTCCGCCGGCAGCGTGGCCCCCGCCCGTGGGGTGGATTCAATGGGAAATTCCATTGACAAGCGGCGGGAGTGGAGAATCCCGCCACCAGCGAACCATGGGCTGCTGAGAACACAGGGCCGAGGGGCCAGAGGATCCAGCCCAGGGACACTCCATGTCAAGGGAAACAATACCCAAACTGACCAATAGAGTAAGCATGCTAGTGCTGTGATCGAGGCATGATCAATGGCTGGCAATTTCAGAACAAAGTTTTCAATTGAACTTAATAGGAAACTTTGGCAGGTTGCGTGACGTCAAACACCAAAATGCACAAGAAGATCACAAAAGGATTCATGAGCTCGAGACAGCACACCAAGAGGACACACAACCGTGCGTCTTGGGCGAGGTCAAAGATTCTGGATTTTTGTTCTGGTATTCAGCCTTCCTGGTTAATATCCATCTCACAAACGTTATATTGGTGTTACAGTCCTATTGGCTGAAGAGCTGTGGCTGAGAGACCTCTGGCTAGGAACAACTGACACTTTGCCCTATGGGCCCGAAGGAATCTGATATCTGGTCACAGACATGACTCTGGAACAATTAAGGAATGGCAACAAACAAATACTCAAGTTAATGTACGTCATCCATAACCAGTCTTTCTCTCTCTTGCCTGTGTAGCCTTGAACCTCCTCAAAATGGCAGATGTCAAGACAATCACGGTTGTAAATAGTACAGAAATTCAAGATCCTGAAAACTCCAATCAAGTGATAGTGTCCTCTTGCTCTTTCTTCACTGTTTTTGCAGTTCTTAGGTATCTGAAAGGAAAATGTCACAAGGCTTAGGTGTAGTCAGGAAAGGGGGTAAACTAAGAACATGGTAATACCATCTGCAATATTTAAGGCAGCAGAGAGGTGATATGCAATAGAGGATTGGGTAAAAGGACAAGATAATCATCAATGGGTTCAGCCCTAACCAATGGTCATGGCCTCCACATGGCCATTCCTACAAGACCAATTCTATTTCCTGAATGGGGGTCAGAAAATGCAGGAACACTTGTTCCCTACCAGTTAATTCCTGCTGCCTGCAGTTTTGCGCACAAACTCCACCTAAAACAGAGAGGGAAGCGCATCTTGAAACCTGTTTGGGTGAAGTGACTGTCATAGTTGAATAGCTGCCAATATATGTAAACTGAGGGATGTAGACTTTAAACTTGCAACAGTGCTAAGTGTATGAGGCTGGGGTGAAACATAAATGAAAGGTTTGAATGTTGGATGCGAGAACATGTTGGTAGGTGAACGGTGAGGATGTAGTGAATTAAGAAATGGCTGAGCCTAGTGGGTAGACAATGTAAGAACCCTTCCTGCTTATTTCCTTTGTTCTCATTTCCTTTATTTTATTACTTTTAGCCCATGGACCCATAATCAGAATGCGCCTTTAAGCAGAAGAGTTCTTGCCAGGACAGTGAGTTCCTAGAATTTGTATTCTGGAGAGGAGAAGTCAGATTCATTGTCTCGGAGCGAATCTTAGGAATCGGTTTTGGAGGAAGTTGGTTCAATTAACTAACTGGCAACCAGTGGGTTGTCCAGAGACAGGGGCTGGGATTCTCCCCTACCCGGCAGGGTGGGGGGGTCCCGGCATTGTGGAGTGGCGAGAACCACTCCGGCACCGGGCCTCCCCAAAGGTGTGGAGAATTCCGCACCTTTAGGGGCTAGGCCCACACCTGAGTGGTTTCCGCTCCGCCGGCCGGCGCGAACGGCCTTTGGCGACCCGTCAGCTGGAGCCGAAAGGCCTTCGCCGGCCGGCGGAAGTCCCCGCATGCGCCGGACGTCAGCGGCTGCTGACGTCATCCCGACGCATGCACGGGGGAGGGGGTCTCTTCCCCCTCTGCCATGGTGGAGGCCGTGGCGGCGGTGGAAGAAAAAGAGTGCCCCCATGGCACAGGCCCGCCCACCGATCAGTGGGCCCCGATCGCGGGCCAGGCCACCTTGGGGGCACCCCCCGGGGTCAGATCGCCCCGCGCCCCCCCCACCCCAGGATCCTGGGGCCCGCTCGCGCCACCTGCTCCCGCGGGCATCAGAGGTGCTTCAAACCAGGTCGGCGGGAGAGGCCTCACTTCGGCCCATTGCGGGCCGGAGAATCGCTGCGGGGGGTCCGCCAACCGCCGCGGGGGACTCGCCGACCGGTGCGGCACAGTTCGCGCCCCCGCTGATTCCCGGGTGGCGGAGAATTCTGGCCACGGTGTGAGCGGGATTTACGCTGGCCCTGGGCGATTCTCTGACCCTGTGGGGGGTCGGAGAATTCCGCCCCAGATGTTTAAACTGTAAGTGTCTACTCCAGAACCTGGAAGCAAGTTCAAATTATGGTAATCAACAATTAGGCCAAAGTTGCATAGGTACATAGGACTCAGGAACAGGAGTAGGCCATTCAGGTCTTCAAATCTGCTTCGTCATTCAATAAGATCATTGCTGATCTGCTTGTGAATGCTAACATCAGATTAACACATGGGTTAATGGGTGCTGTATGTACCAAAATAGGCAACGCCTCAAATAGGAGGAAGCTTGGATAGTTCATGCAAAAAAAAATTACACTTTAACAAGTGTCAGAAAGTAAAGAATATGAAATGCCACTTTTTCCATTATGTCCGTGACTTTCACCGGTAAATACAATCTGAATGATGGACTTCACCTCATCTATTTAAGCCACTGAGCAAAGACTCTGCAAAATATTTCCTCTTGCTGTTTTACAGATGAGAAATATGACTGAGGGTCTGCTTCCTATTCAGCTCAACATAAAATTTGAAAGACTTAGTTTAGTGACCTGATTAGTGTTTATCCCTTAACCAACAACTGCAGCACAGATTTTCCCGCCACTTAGCTCATTGCCGTTTGTGGGGCATTCTGTTCAAAAATTAGCTGCTGATTTTTTCCCACATTACTGTAGTGACTGTTTTTCTAATGTACTTAATTCCAAAGCAAATCTATCATGAAAGGCACAATGTTGCTTCCAAATTCTTTCATTTTTCAATATTGCTCAATATTTTACAGAAAAGGCTGCATTTAACATCTTAAAGGCATCCCTTGGATGGAGTAATCCATCAAGAATAATCATTTACACAACAGGGTAACAATTATCCTTTTAAAGTACTACACCCATTTACTGATGATGCCTGTTGTGTGTAACTATCAATGGCTAATATTGATGTCAGGATGTAGCCAGTGTGCCCAATGTCTGCATCCAACTGAGGTGTGGGCTGACTTGCTCACAGTTGTGAGATCCTCCTGAAATTATCCAACAAACTTCAACAGAAAAAATCTAATCTTTATCCCCCATGCCTGTGTTGCATCTAAATTCAGACCCTTTAAGAAAAAGAACCAATGTATCAGAGTGTGCCACATAGCTAACTTGTTAGCTATGTGTTGAAATGGGCCACAGTCAACAATTGGACTTTTGAATTGGTGCAAATTATCGAAAATGCCAATTGAAGGGTCAGTGAGATCTTATCCAAGAGCTGGAAACTGGCTGTCAGATGTGAGCGATGAATACAGAAGTAACTAAAAGGACAAAAGTCTCTTAACCTCATGTTTCTGTTTGTAATTATCACTGACTCCCACTCGCAGATTGGTTTCAATCCCATATCTGTGCATCAATGCCAACAATAAACAAATTAAAACTCAGCTTCTTGCTAACCAGCCATGCTTTATAATAAAAACATAACAACCACACCTAATAACTATTAAAGATATAATTGTGGCTTCTTTGAGAATAATATGGTAGCTATATTGTCCAATTTGAGAGGAGAAAGTTAAACGACCTATTTAGCGCTTGATTACCTTTAAACAAACAAGGTCTGCCAATGGGCTGCATGGAAATTATTTTTTAATTATTTTGGTATGCTGAGTAGAAACAAAAGCAGCGACTGGATCTTAAAATTTAAAAATGAACATTTCCAGATGATTCAGATAACTGATTAGCGTCTCCCACACAATACATTTACTGGTTTCACTATTGGTATTTTACAGGCAATCCACCAACTGATTAGTTATTCATTGAAGAGATAATATTTGAGCGTAGCTTCTGTTAACCTCTGTCCAATAATACAACTGGCAAACTGCTAATCCATTTTGATATTTAGGACGCACTTCAATGGCCGCGCTGCGCTGGAAAAGCAGCCCGCCGCAGCGAAGCGTGGCCAATAAAAGCCAGGAGACCCTGCACCCAGGATCTACCTGTTTTGCAATGCCTCTTGAGATCCAACGGGATGTAAATCCCGCCCATTTTGGGATCACTTTTTGTCAAATCTGCATATTAGGGCGAGACAGCTAGTCTCACTCTAATGTGCAAATTCCCGAGGTGCTTGAGGCTTTGGGATTCATCCCTTTTCTCTCAGAGACCTTGAATGTGTGACTTTCAGCACTGGGCCTCACAGACAGGGACCAGATGGAATGGTACTCCTGAGGGTCTCCCTGGTGATTGGAGGCACCCAGCTGCATGCCCTTTGGGTGGGGTGGTGCCCTGGCACTGCAGGTGTCACCTGGGAATCCTGGCAATACCAGCCTGGAGCCTTGGTGGTGCCACCTGGGTACCAGTGTGTGATAGGGCTGAGTTGCTGTGGCTGTTTGGGGGAGGAGGATGGTGATCTTCACATTGTGTGTATGGACTGGGAGGGGGTTGGGGATTGCTTTGGGGGCCTTGGAAATTGGGACACCATTTAAAAATGGCGTCCCGCTCGCTTGCTCGCTACACTGGGGTTTTCCAGCGAGTAAAGCTCCCCACTGTACAAAAGGAAATTATATGCAGCTTCGGCTGTGCATTCCCTGTTCAGGCTCCTTGTACAACGCGAGTCGGGTTGAATAGCCATGTGTTTCTCGGCACTGCGAGCGCTGGGAAAAACACGGGTAAACATGCTCATTATGGGACTTTGTTCCCGTTTGGGAGAATAGTGCCCACTGGCTTCGCATCTTGAGTGTGTTGGAAGATGGGGTTATTGCAACAACAACTTGCATTCATGGAGCACCTTTATTGTCGCAAGACATTCCCAGTTGCTCTGTGGGAACGTTATCAAACACAATTTTACACTGAATCACGAAAGGAGATATAAGGAGAGGTAAACAAAAGCTTGATCAATATTTTAGGAGTTGTCTTACAGGATGTGAGAGGGGAGGTAATGAGGTTGAAGGAGGGATTACAGAGTTTAAGGCCTGTGTAACTGCAGGCATAGCCCCCAGTGGTGGAGCGATTAAATTTGGGGTGTGCAGATGATCTGAAGTAAAGGAGCCCAGAGATCTCAGAGGGTTTTGGGCTGCAGCAGGTCTTCAGGGCAAAGCCATGGAGGGATTTAAAAGTAAGGTTGAGAATTTTAAAGTCAGGATGTTGTCAGACCGGAAGCCAATGGGTGCAAAGTAGTACTTGGTGTGAATTATAGCAGGCAACAAATTTTATGGGAGCATGGCCAGGAGGGCAGTCGAGTTTGGAGTAGGAGAGGTAACAAAGAGATAACTGAGGGTTTCAGTAGCATATTAGCCTGGGGGGTGGGGGGAGGTGACATTACAGAGGTGAAAAGGGGTGGCCTAAGGGACAGAGGGGATTATGGGGTCTGTTAAATATACACACAGTTATATGATGGTGCACAGACAGACATTGATTGACACACAGGATGACCAATGAACACACAGAACACAGCAGCCAATCACCAGACAGGACACGGCCACTATAAAGCCAGAGGGCACTAGTTTTCCCGCTCTCTTGGAATGCAGCCTCTGAGACAGTCAGAGCCCGTGAGCAACTACTAGAACACACACCATGTGGTAGTAAGATAGTCTGGTCAGGTTAGCCTCAGGTCTCCAGTCAACTCAGCATAGTGTCAACCCACAGTTAAAGTATGTATAATAGTTAAGAGTTCAATAAAATAGAGTTGCATTTCTTCAAGAGTTGGAAGCCTGTCTCTCTCACTGCTGCAGTAAACGCAGTCCTCACAGACCCAGCTTACCCAACACATCAAGTCCAATAAGGTGCCAAGGTTGCGAAAGGTCTGTTTCAGTTTCAGACAACGGCCAGGGAGAGGGATGGAATAGGTAGCTAGTGAATGTCGTCTGTGGCAAGGCCTGAAGACAATGTGCGGGATTCTCCATCCTGTTTTCGGGTGCGGCGTCCCCCGCCAGCATCGGGATTCTCCATCCCAGCAGCCGGCCAAAGGGATTTCCCAATGTGGGCACCCCCCACACCGTTGGTAAATTCGCAGGCGGCGAAGCGGAGGATCCCAACAGCGGGGAATCTAGTCCAATAACTTTGATCTTCTCAATAATTAGTTGGAGGGATATTGTGCCCATCCAACATTTGAATGTCAGTCAGCATGACGAGTCATGGTCAATATAAGGAATGAAAGAATTATTGGTGAGCGAGGGATAGATTTGCATCGGCTTCAGTGGTAACTGTCGTGGTATTCACCCTGGGGTAACACGGTCTGCAACACGATGCAGATAGACTATAAAGCATACACCAAATGTACGCGTTGGTTCAATATGATTTATTGAACTTCTGTGACAATGCACACAGCTGGCTGTGGGTGACTCTCTACTACTCTAAGTAAACTAACTCTAACTATCTGGACCAGGCTAGCTCTGATCCACATGTAGAAGGTGCTGTCTGATATGTACACCCTGACTGTCACTGCAGTTATCACCAGTGGAAAGGGGCAGAGTGCTGATGCCGCGTGTGTTTTATAGTTGGATGCCTCCCCCTCTGGCGTTCTGTCTGGTGATTGGTTGTTTTCTGTCCTGTATAGTGATTGGTTCACCTGGGTGTCTGTCACTGCCTGCTTTTACCTCATGATGTGCATGGGTGCATATTATGACAGTAACAGCAACAAAGAAGGATATGAAGTTTGAGAATCGGGCTCCATCATTTGATAAGAGCACATAACAGAGTCCAGCAGCTTTTATTCTGAAGTTAATTTGAAAATTCCCCATACTGTTTTAGAACACGGCTTTAATATGGAGTTTCATTTTTCAGGAATGAGCACAGCTTGATCTTCACTCATGACTATGCAGAAGGTGTGGACGCCTTTTCTCTGCAAGGTGATGGATGTTCTCTAAAGGGAGAAGATATTTCCATTTCAAGCACCTGAGGGCCAATGCTGGTTAGCTCTATGGCTGGAATTGACCAAACCAGTGCAAAGGATCAGGGAATTCAAACACAGTGATTTACAGTCAAAATCACCTCCATTCATATTGACTGTGATCTGCCCAGATCAGAAAACTGATCACTCCAACCTTCCTCCCCCACCCCACCCCACACGTCACCACCTGCCCCCCCCCCCCCCCCCCCCCCAACCATACTCCCTGGATGAAAATTACAAGTATCTGCACTGGTTTGGGAAGGCTCTTCACGCGGTGCTCATTGTTTTTGGCCGCTCAGAGGCTAGGAAGTACATTTTTTAAGTATTTACAAATAATGGCGAGGTGGTGGGGTAGTGGTGACATCACCAAACTGGTAATCCAGGGGCCAGACTTACTTTCTGCAGACATAGGTTCAAATCCCACCATAGCAGGCAGCATGGTGGCTCAGTGATTAGCACTGATGCCTCACAGAGCCAGGGACCTAGGTTTGATTCACACCTTGGGTGACAGTGTGGAGTTTGCACTGTCTCCCCGTGTGTGCGTGGGTTTCCTCTGGATGCTCTGGTTTCCTCACACAGTCCAAAGGGTGCAGGTTAGGTGAATTGGTTATGCTAATATTGTCCAAAGGTTAGGTGGGGTTACGGGGATAGGGGCATGGATTAGGACTAGGTAGTGTGTTCTATCGGAGCAGAGGCCGGTGCAGACCCGATGGGCTGAATGGCTTCCTTCTGCACTGTAGGGAGTCTACGATAGCAACTGAATTTAAATTCAATTACTAAAATCTGGAATTGAAAGCTAGTCTCAATAATGGCAACGATCATGGGTTTTCATAGATTATCATAGAATTTACAGTGCAGAAGGAGGCCATTCGGCCCATCGGGTCTGCACCGGCTCTTGGAAAGAGCACCCTACCCAAGGTCAACACCTCCACCCTAGCCCCATAACCCAGTAACCCCACCCAACACTAAGGGCAATTTATCATGGCCAATCCACCTAACCAGCACATCTTTGGACTGTGGGAGGAAACCGGAGCACCCGGAGGAAACCCACACACACACGGGGAGGATGTGCAGACTCCGCACAGTGACCCAAGCCAGAATGGAATCTGGGACCCTGGAGCTGTGAAGCAATTGTGCTATCCACAATGCTACCACGCTGCCCGATTGAAAGCAATCAATCTGATTCATTGCTACCCTTTAAGGAAGGAAATCAGCCATCCTTACCTGGACTGGCCTACATGTGACTCCTGGTCCACACCATCTGACTGACTCTTAACTGCCCTCTGAAATGACCTCACAAGCCAATCAGATCAAGGGGAACTAGGAATGGGCAGAAAATGCTGGCTTAGCCAACAATGCCCACAGCCCATGAGAGAATAAGAAAAAAATATTTAATTTGTAAATAAACTGGCCAATTTAGAGCAATTATGCTTGAAGTGTGACCGAACCAGAGCAGGTGCAATTTCCCGATTGCGTCCCAAACAGTGAGCGAGATTGTCTGGCCTCCCTGCGTGTCTGGCCTCCCTGCGATGTGTCTGGCCTCCCTGCGATGTGTCTGGCCTCCCTGCGATGTGTCTGGCCTCCCTGCGATGTGTCTGGCTTCCCTGCGATGTGTCTGGCTTCCCTGCGATGTGTCTGGCCTCCCTGCGATGTGTCTGGCTTCCCTGCGATGTGTCTGGCCTCCCTGCGATGTGTCTGGCCTCCCTGCGATGTGTCTGGCCTCCCTGCGATGTGTCTGGCCTCCCTGCGTGTCTGGCCTCCCTGCGATGTGTCTGGCCTCCCTGCGATGTGTCTGGCCTCCCTGCGATGTGTCTGGCCTCCCTGCGATGTGTCTGGTCTCCCTGCGATGTGTCTGGCCTCCCTGCGCTGTGTTTCTCGGCGGCGAGAGCTGGCTGTCATTGGCTGGCAGCGGGATCTTCTGGTCCCGCTATTGTCAATGGGATTCCCCATTGAATCCACCCCAGGGAACCCACAGCGGGGTTGTGCCCCTGGCAGGTCCGGAAAACCCCGCCGGCGTGACCAGCCAGAAGCTCGTGCCCAGAAACTGTACCCCTAATATTAGTGTAAAACACCTCAGTGTAAAGTCCAGGAGCACCAGCTGCAGGTCCCTTCCTGGAAAGGTTTGACAATAGTGTTCATTTGCACTCACTTCACACCAAAAAGCGATCAAGTGAAATTATTCACCAGAAACAAATCTCACAGTGCTCAGACCACATCAATTGTGAACATTTAATTGCCTTCAAAGTGGCCAGAACTGTCAGGTGGTATCACTGGTATCCAACTGACATGGAATGATGCTGAAACAAGATCACTCGCATCAACAAAGGCATTGGAGTAACACCTTAAATCTTAGATTGTGGGAAATTATTAGGATCACCGTTAACAGACATGGGTCGGGATTCTCCAGCTCTTCGTTGGCAGCAGGATTCTCTGTTCACCCCGGCAGCGCACCCACGCTCGCAGCTTTCCCGACACGTGTGGGGTAGCTTCAATAATTCCTATTGACAGCGGCAGCAGCAGAAACGCCTGCCACCAGCGAACGGCATGTCACTGCCTCCTACCGTAGAGAAACCATTGACTGGAGGACTAAGGAATCCCATCCCAGAGGTATCCTGGTAGATGCATTGGTGTGCACCCCCGTTGTCCACCAAGCCAAGACTGCATGGGAATTTCCTGGGAAATTTAAACTCTCGACAGGCAATTACCCTGCACTTGGAACCCTCCGAAACTCTGATTTAAGTTGGAGACTTTGGATGGTCCCGACTGTATTACTATGATAGATACCCTGGAAAAGCTAGAAGGATTAAAGCCACTTCTAATTCTAGGTTACTGTGGTACGAATCCCCCCAACCCACCATAACTGGACCCCTGACTACCCCCAACCCCCTAATCCCTGCCAAACAATCCCAACCCCCTGATTTCCACAACCCAGATTGCAATAGTTTCCACCCAGTTTCTTTCCGCTTAATTTCTTCTCCCCCCCCCCCCCCCCGAGAGCTCAGGTCACAGGGTGGGCCTGGAACCAAACGTTATGGTGAGGCCTGCTCTGCTACAACTTTTCAACCTGTGTGGAGCCAGCCATCAACGGCACCAGAAGAAAGGTACATGATCAGATTGGGAGAGGTGGGGGAGAGGGTCCAGCATTTGTCAGGGCAGGGGCTTGACCACGGGATTTGCGGGGGCGGGGGTGGGGGGGGAGTTGGGAGTGGTAGGCCCCAGCCTTGTTGGGGAGGAAAGGGAGAATGGGGCAGCACAGAAGCCCATGAAGCTACATTTCCAGCAGGCCTTAGGCAGGAGGGGAAGAGTCCAGGCCAGCCTGAGAGTTGGATGGTGCTGACTTCTGTCAGGGCAAAGCGAATCAGGGAAGAAGGGAAGAATTGGAAGGGGCCTGGTGGTGAACCTTATGATTTTCGTTTAGAGCAATGCATTGGCGACAGATTTTTCTTTGAAAAACTAACCATCATAGAATCCCTAAAGTTCAGAAGGAGGCCATTCAGCCCATCTAATCTGCACCGACCCTCTGAAAGAGCACTCCACTGAGACCCACTCCCTACCCTATCCCCTGTATTGTATGTGTGTATTGTACGTACTGTTTTATGAATAATTGTAACAGGTTTGCCTGTTTGGGAGGAGTGTTAGTTTGGTTTATTTTTTCGGTCGATTAGGCTGAAGCATTCCCGCACGGAAATTATTTTATTTAATCATTTGCTGATCCCTCTTTGTTTTTGTGTGTGGTCCTGCACTGTGAAATAAATCCAGCTGTTTTTTTGACCGTATCCTTGTTCTCTGATTCTCCCGCCTACCACAATAATCAGTAAAATATGTTATTGTGATTACGCAGCAATATACTGTAGGTTACGTATTCATTAATTTTTTTTTTTTTTTTTTTTATAAATTTAGATTAGCCAATTATTTTTTCCAATTAAGGGGGCAATTTAGCGTGGCCAATCCGCCTACTCTGCACATTTTTGGGTTGTGGGGGCGAAACCCACGCAGACACGGGGAGAATGTGCAAACTCCACACGGACAGTGACCCAGAGCCGGGATCGAACCTGGGACCTCAGCGCCGTGAGGCGGTTGTGCTAACCACTAGGCCACCGTGCTGCCCACGTATTCATTAATGAAGGAAAAACACAAGTCTACATGTTCTATTTTCCAATATTATTAATATTTTTCTGTATTTTACTATCATTCTCAGTGTGAACGACACAATACCAGTTTTAAGGAAAACCTTTTTTTAATGGAATGAACTCAGCCCCGTTCCATTTTGTAATCACGGGATTTATCTGTATTTCCGAGTCAGGGTAGTTTGTGGTAGAGGTTATAGTTTGGGAATGTGCCGTTGACGAGCCTTTGTGAGTTGCTAGCTTTCTTGTTTAATTTTAGACTTTGAAATTGAATTTCACTGCACGCCTATTTCTCAATGGTGCTCAATTTACTTTGTTACTTACGTTGTTAATTATTTCTTTATATACCCCCCTCCCCCCCCCCTCCCCCCTCCCCCCTCCCCCTCCCCCCCTCCCCCCCTCCCCGTCCCCCTCCCCCATGCCCTCTAGCGGTGTCACGTATTTTTCCCCCCAGAGTTGGTAAACCTGGCAGAGCTAGCACAGCAGAGACACTGGAGAATGATCAGAAGGGCTGAAATGGAAGGGGTGAGGGAAGTTCTCGGGAAAAATGTTAAAAATAAGCGATGCGATTTGTGTATTTTTCTGTAATGACTGAGGCCAGGCCTTTGAGATTGGCCAATCAGAATACGAGTTCCCTGATTTGTGGCCCAATCAGGGAATCCCTTTCTGCGTACATAACAGGGAGTGTCAGATCCTCTGCACCCCCAGTGTAGACAGCAGACTGAATGGTCGTGGTTGCTCATCTGTTGGGTTTATAAATAAAAGGAATTCTGGTGACGGGACTTCTGCCTCGGTGGACATATTACATTTTCCCATCATAACATGGAGGAAGCTGCGCTGATAACCTCCTGATCTCATTTGATGCCGATAATGCCGAATGATTGCTTTCAAATACTAATGATATCTTCCACAAATTTAACAAGCCATGATGCCTTTCGAACACTTTTAAGTGCACTGATGACTCCTGGTGCAGAAGGATCATGATTGTTAATTGAGAGCTTAATTGATGACATTGAGCACCGTTTTGCGACCAAGATTAATCTCAAGTCACACCGTTTGATATCAAATGATTCATTGACTTTAGAGAGCAATGGAACACAGAATCAATGTCAACATTTTCTGTTCTCTTCACATTTCATCTCATCCGCAGCTTCAGTTACATATTTTTGCCAAATACGCAAACTTCCATCTCTCGGGGCTGGTTTAGCACAGTGGGCTAAATAGCTGGCTTGTAATACAGAACAAGGCCAGCAGCGCGGGTTCAATTCCCGTACCGGCCTCCCCGAAAAGGCACCGGAATGTGGCGACTCGGGGTTTTCACAGTAACTTCATTGAAGCCTACTTGTGACAATAAGCAATTATTCTTATTAATACCAGCTATCTGTCAATTTAGTGCCATATAAATGGGTTATTATGTTGTGGGCCAACAGTTAACACTCTGCCCAAATTCGCTTCACACATCACACCCGGAGTTCAAAGAGCCTTTCACATCCAATGCTGGATTCAAACCGATGGAGGTCAGAGGAGTGCGACCTATGTTCTAGCGTTCATCACCTAGCCCTCGGTAGAACATTATGAAACATAAGAAAAATAAAATCATTATTCTGATCGTCAGATAACAGGACGTAGAGGAACAGATTTTATTTCTCAGTTTCCTTGATAGCATGTGGGTCATGGAAAGAGGTTCACTCACTGTGAACAATTCTGACTGCTAAACACCTACTTGCAGCTGTTTGGCCAGGAATGAGCCAAACCAAAAGGCAACTGTTTTAATATACAGTCTGAGCAAATAAAGCAACAAATCAAAACTAGTCAAAGCCGATTGAATAGTTAGCACAAATCGTATTACTTTCAGATGCATTTGGTAAACCCACATCCGGTTTTGAATTGTTTCAAGATCCTATTTTTCAGGCTGATATGTAACAGGCATGTTTGAACAATACAGTCCGACTGTTGTAGGATGTGCAAATGCCATTCCAGTGTTTATGCAAATGCTAAAAATCAATATTTGACAGCTATTGGGATGCACAGCTTGTTTAATTTATCTTTTCCAGGTGGTCAGCATTTTTATTGAAGGGGATAAAGCTAAATACTGTGGGAGTTAGACTGCCATTCATTTACAGTGAGGCTTGTTGTTGAATTGTTGATTTTCACAAAGCTTTGCCTGTTTCTTGTCATAATATACATCCATGTATATGATGGAGTGCAGACAGGCAGTGATTGACACACAGGATGACCAGTGAGCACACAGAACACAGCAGCCAATCACCAGTCAGGACACGACCACTATAAAGCCAGAGGGCACCAGTTTTCCCGCTCTCTTGGGATCCAGCCTCTGAGACAGTCAGAGCTCGTGAGCAACAGCTAGTACAAACACCATGTGGCAATCAGTTAGTCTGGTCAGGCTAGCCTCAGGTCTCCAGTCAAGTCAGCATAGTGTCAACCCACAGTTAGATGTTAAATAAAATTGTGTTGCATCTCATCAAGTGTTGGAAGCCTGTCTCTCTCTACACTGCATCAAACGCAGTCCACATAGACCCAGCTTACCCAACACATCATTTCTTAGGCCTGCTTGGCTGTTTGTGTTCGCAATATACTGCTTCAGTGATTGGATCAGATTTTTTCCTATCGGTTCCTATCCGTTTTTTCTATATTTTAACCAGGACTTTTGCTGTATTTCCACAGTGTACATACAACCTTAAACACCCCATTGAAACAAAACATCAAAACTGTTTGTGGTCTGTTACTGAAATTTCACCATGTGACAACAGTGGCGAGCACGTCACAAATGCAAACACCTTCAGACCACAATTTTAACTAAGGCCCCTATTAATTAGATGGATCAACGCTTAAGGTAAAATAATGAACAAGGTGTGGATTCTCCATTCTGAAGACTAAGTGCTCCCGCCAGCGGAGAAACGTGCTTGTACCCGGCTGGCACTGGGAGTGGGACCCAGGTCTGAGTCTCTCTCCTTAACCATGCAAATATATGCATGGTGGAGAGCTCACCAGGTTCCGTCAGAATCCCAAAAAGGCACTCTAACACAAGAGCACAGAAAGAATCCAGACTTTAAATCCTGTCTTAACCAGGCATCTTGAGTTGACAATACAAAATGGAGTATTGTTGTGGGGTATTAGAGTAACCAGTCTACCTTATCTAAGGAGTAGAATCCTGGGACAGCCGCATGAGGGACATCCCGTTGTAGTTAGAATGAAGATGTTGAGAAACTACTTCTGGTGGCCCAGGTTGGATGCCCAAATAGAGGAGGATACATTATGCCAATCCTGTGCTTTGTTCAGAATGTACTTTCACTACAACCTTTGCATCCATGAGAATGGCCTCCCCGGCCATGGCAAAAAGTTCATGTCGATTATGAAGACCAGTTGAGGGACACATGTCTTTGGTCATGGTTCACGTGCATTCGAAGAGACCACAGGTTGGCATCATGAGATTGACAACTACAGAACAGATCATAGAAAGGTGTTTGCAGATCGGGGGAACTGAACAACCTGTGGGCGATAACGGTACGCAGTTGACATCATCCAAATTCAAAGACTACCTGAACGGGTAGTATCATCTGCCATATCAAATCTACCCCTACCATCCAGCTACCAGCGGCTTAGCTGAATGTTTCCTACAATCGCTCAAGCAGCGATTAAGGTTTTGAGGGATAAAGCCACTCTACCTAAATGTGTCAATAGCTTTCTAATGACAGACGGAAACATTGTGCATTCAAACACACAAAGCTCACTGGCTATAACAACATTATAAAGTAAACTAGTCAGACAGTTCAACCTTTTCACTCCCCTTTCATTTCAGAGATAGTCAGGAAACCACATTAGATGCAAGCGGTTAGAAGGAACCAACATTCCAAAGCAGAGTATTTGACCATGGGGAACGTGTTCTTGTGACAAACACAAACTACATTTCAAGTGAAAAATGAACTCCAACAATTGTATTAGCCAAAACGGGTCTGATTTCATATACTGTGCAACCTGATGAAGAACATAGAACATGGAACATACAGTACAGAAGGAGGCCATTCGACCCATCGAGTCAGCACCGACCCATTTAAGCCCTCAATTCCACCCTATCCCTGTAACCCAATAACCCCCCTAACCTTTTTTGTGTCACTAAGGGCAATTTAGCAAGGCCAATGCGCCTAACCTGCACGCCTTTGGACTGTGGGAGGAATCCGGAACACCCGGAGGAAACCCACACAGACACGGGGAGAACGTGCAAACTCCGTACAGACAGTGACCCAGCGGGGAATCGAACCTTGGACCTTGCCGCTGTGAAGCCACAGTGCTATCCACTTGTGCTACCGTGCTGGCCAATTAATGAATTGGCTCTCCGACCAATTACTGTCTGCATGTAGTGAGAGTACCAAATCTGTCCAAGATGTTGACACCACAGAGAGTATGGACCGACCCATTTAAGTGACATATCTGACTTGAGGACTGCAACTACCGGGATTACGGAATCTGTTATGACAGACTCATCCACACAACCAGAGACAGTTCCGGAGTTGGTTTAACCAGATGTAACACTGACCATTGTACAGGAAGACACTCTTAATACCCACAAGAGTTCCTGAACATCATGTTCTGCCACAATGAGACAGATATCCACCCAAGAGACTGTCTATGAATCCGTAACATAACAATGTTAGTTATGGTATAATGTGTTGGATCTGTGTTAAAGTGTTTGTTTGAGTAAAAATGCCAGGGACGTTAAAGGGGTAAAGAGGGAGGGATGCTATGTATCAGAGTGACATTTCTGGCTGGTGTAATATCACGCGTTGCACAATGATGGATTTGGAGTGTTTTTCAGGCTTTTGTGGAGTTCACCATTGTGTCCTGTTTCAGCAGCATCTTGTATATAAACCCCCTGCGTTATGGTACACAGACTCGATGGGTGCCACCTCTGTTTCTTTCTTTTTGAGGCTATAATAAAGAACATAACAGGAGGGAGGCTGATTGGGCAAGGAACTACATCACATTCTAATTCTGTTGAATCTTGTTTATCCTCATTTCTTTCCATTGCCCATTTGGATTCAAAACCCCAACTGAATTCGGAATCTGGAAAAATCATCTAAAATAATTGAAAGATTCATTTTGACTGTTCTCATTGGCAGGATGGTTTGAAATTTGAACATGTTGTTTATTTTCTATTGTTGGCCTCCTTTAGTGTCTCTTACCCTTGAGAATAAACTCCTCAGTATCATTTCCAATTATCTTGCCCCGCCTAATGGTGCACTAAGGCAGAATTTTGCCTGTTTCCATAGCGAGTAATTCCCGGAACAGGGCGTTAGTCTGTCACCAGGGGCTTATACCTTGAGGCAGCGCTACTTAACATCAAGCGTGGCTGACCAAGAGTCTCTCCCGCTCTTACCAGCAGTCACAGGCATGTTGGAAGGATTTGCAGGTTGACATTCAATCCATTCAGCCATGCTTGTCTGTTAAGTTCTGGGGTGGGACTTGGTCCCAGAGATTCTGGCTCAGAGGCAGGGATGCTACCCTTGTGTCACAAGACCCCTCAGTATCAATGGTATATCAGAAAAATAGTTATCCAATGCCATTCGGCACATCGGGTTTGCATCATCCCTATGAAAGACCACCCTTCCTAGACCCAAACCCCACCATCTTCCTGAAACCCCACCCTAAGGGGTAATTTAGCATGACTTAACCCGCACATCTTTAGACTGTGGGAGGAAACCAGAGCACCCGGAGGAAACCCATGCAGACACGGGAAGGAAGTGCAAACGCCTTACAGACGGTCATCTGAGGTCGGAATCGAATCCAGGTCCCTGGCATTGTGAGGCAGCAGTGCTAATCACCGTGCCACCCCCTCAACCAAGTCTCAACTTAGATGGCCAAGTACAGAAATCATTGCTAAATTATTCAAGAGGCGTCTATCCAATGTGGGAGATAGGAACGAAAAAATACCCTTGTGAACTTTTGAAGTCACTGTGACACATTACTGTAAAAGAGTAAAAGGGGATCTATTCTAACAACAACTAACCTGGTGTCCTAACCTATAGTTTCTCCTTCTACAAACGTCAGTCATATTTTTGTGACATCTTGTTGTGCATAAAATGATGTTTACCTGAGTAACAGTGAATTTCTATGTAATTAATTGCATGTAAAATTCTTTGAGACATGTATCAAGTTGTAATAAAATGTGACTCAAAGATAAAACTTTCTCCATGTATATTTAGCTTTGCAATGTTGGATTATGACACATTGAAGGAGAGGTCATACTTTTTTGTTTATACCACCTGGGCAGAAAGTATTAACTGGGAAAAGCACTGAGGAAAAAAATCAGATGGTGAGGATTGCATGTCTGTAATGGAATCACACCATGTCAATGAAACTTCTTTCTTCTCTAAGTGTAACTTTCACTCTCTCCCGAAGACTGAAAAATCAACAAAGGAGGTTCAAAGAAAATCAACGATCAAAGAAAATAAATAGTAAGAATGCAATCATGACTTTCCAACATTGTGTTACTGATGGGGAGCCGTTAGCCCACCAGCTAAGCATTTTGGCAAATTGGCCCATCTCTGAAAGTCCCGCACATTAAAACTGTTAGTTTGCTGATTTTGGCTTGTGCTCTGAGTTCACAGCTTATCCACAGTCTCAAGAAGCACATATGTGCATGTGTATACCACCAGCTGACACCCACTCGAGTCTGAATGTTTCACAGATCTTGCTTGCTCTATTTAACACCCAATGTCATAATTTTAGATTCAGTGCTGTCCATTACCAGGCTATTAATAGCAAATTAGTTGCTCCTTCACTCTCTTCCATTCTAACTTCCCTGCAGATGATTGACCTTCTACAATGTATTTGCTGTGTCCTTATGCAGGTCACCTCTTGCCTATGGAATACCTAATTTTTTAATCACACAAACACTCTAACATATATATCTCACTCCTGGAACCAATACTCACCTCTATCAGCTAAAATGTGAAATGCATATGAACAAAGGGATAATTTCAGTGATATGGCTTTGCTGCATAAAAACCCCCTTTTACTGGGGAAAGAATGTGCATTTTATTAGCTGTGACTCCGTAAAAGGTTTGAAAATCTGTGAAAACTCCTGGCTTAAGTGAACAGCGAATAACATGTATGTTGTCCAGAAACATCTGCAAATTCCATCAAGCACTGTTTTTCCTGAGCCCCATGTTGTATAGTTTGAACTGGCCAGCTTTGACAACAGGTGACTAGCACCTAATATATTAGGGAATCTAAGGCCTTCTCAAAGCATTGTTTTTATTTGTTCATAAGTGCCAGGAAAGGCCGTGACAGGATATTCTTTCCCCTTGCTGGGGAATTGAGAACATGGTGCCCCAGTCCCAGGATAAGGGGTTGATCGTCTTAGGGCTGAAATCAGGAGAACGTTCTTAATTCAGTGTGTTTGATCATTGAAATTCCCTATCCTAGATGGTTATGGATATACCATTGATGAGTATATTAAAGGTTGGGGTGGACAGGTTTTTGATCTTTCCGAAAATCAAGAGATAAAAGGAGCAAAGTAAAGTTGAAGTAGAAAATCAACCATGATTGTATTGAATAACAGAGCAAGCTCAAGAGGCTAGATGACCTAATCTCACTGCTGTTTCTTACATTCTTATGTTAAATGGTTTGTCCTTCATTGCCTTTAAGAAGATGCTGGTGAACTGACTTCTTGAACCGATTCGGTCGTTTGGGGTAGTTATACCCGCAATGCTATTAGATCGTGGGCAGGATTCTCCGTTTCTGAGACTAAGCCTTGAGGCCGACGCAGGATTCGTGGGCTTAGGTGACAGCAAAACTGGCGCCGAACCTGGATCGATTCAGCAACTGTGGAGGGTCTAGCACTGGTATGCCAAGTTGAACACAATTGATTCCAATGAAAAATGGTGCGGGATTCAGCGGGTCCGTGATTGACACTCGGGAGGCAGACAAGCTGCAGCCGCATATACACATTACAATCCCAACACACTCTCATCCCAGCCAACAAGATGCCACTGGTTGTGCTGGAGTGCGCCCAGACAGCTGATGCGTTGGCTGGGGACAGAGGGCATCTAGAGTCATACAGTGATAGAGTCATAGATTTCTACAGCATGAAAACAAGCCCTTTGGCCCAGCTTGTCCATGCCACCCACTTTCTATCACTAAGCTAGTCCCACTTGCCCACATTTGGCCCATATCCCTCCATACCCACCCTACCCATGTAACTGTCTAACTATTTTTTAAAGGAAAAGATTGTACCCACCTCTACCACTGCCTCTGGCAGCTTGTTTCAGATGCTCACCTTAAACCTATGTCCTCTAGTTCTAGACTCCTCTACCTTTGGGAAAAGATGTTGACTACCTTATCTATGCTACTCATTATTTTATAGACCTCTATAAGATGACCCCTAAGCCTCCGACGCTCCAGGCAAAAAAGTGCCAGCCTATCCAGCCTCTCCTTATAACTCAGACCATCAAGTCCTGGTAGCATCCTCATTATTCACTTCTGCACCCCTTCTGCACACCTAGGGTTGTGGCCTGGAGGGGGACACCGAGATACCTAGATGACCCGTGGCCTTAAGTTCACAGTGGGCCATTAGCAGTCTGCATAGCCTGCATGGCTGCCTTGCCGGCTGCATCAATGATGTTCCGTGCCCTTCCACCCCGACCCCACAACGTACCTCCTGGCCACCCACCTACTCCCCTCCAGCCCTGGCAGAAGCCGCCCAGCCAGCGGCACAACTGTCAGCAAACTATGGCGGTGTTGGACATTCTCTCTCCCTCTGCAACAATGATGCTATATAAATAGCGATAATTAAAAGCAGAAGTGAACCACGCCGCCAGAAACTCGGTCCATCGGAGGCAGAGCATCGCGGAGGCGCCGGAGAATACCGGGTCAGGCCCACTAATGCCATGCAAACGTGTATACTGCAGGTGCGTTCCGACTGCACGACATTGCTGTCAAGGTGACGGAGAGTAGTGATTTGGCATCAAATCGGCAGCCACCGCGATTTTAGCGTTGGAGCCTATTCTCCGCCCAATCGTGATTCGCGATTTCCGCGTCAGCCAATGGAGAATCCGCCCAGGGACTTTCAGAATTTTCACCCAGTATCAATAAAGGAATGGTGATATATTTCCATATTGGGATGATTAGTAACTTAGGGCTGGATTCTCTGTTCCCCCCAGCCGCGTGTTTCTCTGTTGCGCGCCATTCGCTGGTGGCGAGGTTCTCTACTCAGCAACTTATCAAAGCAATTTCCCATTGAAGCCGCCCCATGCTGCTGGGATACCTGTGGGCAGGTATCTCAATGGCCAGAGAATTACGACCATAGAAGGGTGGTCGTGCTACTATGGGTGTGATTCTCCGGAAAATTTCTGAGTTCATTTGTGGCGAGTTTCTCAGGGAGTTTCCTGCCGGCTCTGCCGACGAGTCCCCGCCTCTATCCAATCACACTTAATCATTTTTTGGGGCCCTGGGGGGTTTCTCACTGGTTTACCCCAGGCAAGCATTGGGGAGCTTCACTTAGAGATTGGACCGCCAGTTTGAAAGGGTGCCCCGATCTTCAAGTGAGCTTGTCGGTTCCCTACACACCCCACTGATGGGCAATGTCACACCCCACACACATGGGCACACCCTACGTCGCCAAGTGAGGACAGCCCACTATGGGGTCCCTGGGTCCCCCTCCTCAGACACCCCCTCCCTTCCTGGACCCGCAGCCGCCACCCCCCAACTTTCTGGAGGCCCCTACATACCTGCCTTCCACTCCCCCAACCTTCAAACCATCCCCTCCACCCTCCTTTCATGGGTATGGGCCCCCTTGGCCCATGACCCTTGCAGTGCCATCCTGGCACCTGGGCACCCTTGCATTGCCATCCTGGCACACAGGCAGTGCCCCTTCCAACTTGGCCATCCAGGCACCTTGGCTGTGCCAGGGTGGCAGTGCCAAGGTGCCACCTGGGCAGTTCCAAATTGCCTGCATTGCAAGGGGAGGGCCGGGGAGCTACCATGCACTTACCCTGACCACCCAGGGTCTCCGAAGACCTGGAGACACTCAGATGCCGTTCTGCCTGGTCGACGTTTGTGTGGACCAGTGCTGAACGACACCCAGCTGAGGCATCAGTGGGGAGGCCAGAGAATCGAGGAAGGCCGGTGCATTCTGTGTAAGTTCGCCGAAACTGGTTTAAAACCGGCTTTGGCATGCGTCGCTTGGCTCCGCCCCTTGTGGGCGGGATTCGGACGCTGATACCTCACTAGATTGAGGTGAATCCCATGAGGCATGAAGACTTTCTGGAAGCCGCGAGAAGGCTGTCCTGGCATTCACCGACCGCACCACACTCGAGGGAGAGTGCACCGCGGCCGGTGGATTGTGCCCTATATATCTGCTATCTTTGTTCCTCTACTTAGTAAAAGTTGCATGATTGGAAAGGGCTGTCAAAGGAGACTTGGCGAGTTACTACACTGCGCCCTTTTTAGAATTAGAACAGTACAGCACAGAACAGGCCCTTCGGCCCTCGATGTTGTGCCGAGCAATGATCACCCTACTCAAGCCCACATATACCTATACCAGTAACCCAACAACCCCCATTAACCTTATTTTTTAGGACACTAAGGGCAATTTAGCCTGGCCAATCCACCTAACCCGCACATCTTTGACTGTGGGAGGAAACCGGAGCACCCGGAGGAAACCCACGCACACACGGGGAGGATGTGCAGACTCAGCACAGACAGTGACCCAGCCGGGAATCGAACCTGGGACCCTGGAGCTGTGAAGCATTTATGCTAACCACCATGCTACCGTGCTGCCCCAAAACCAGGATTTTAAACCAGGATTTTTCAAAGTGCGGACCGTGACCCACTTTCAGAAGGATCGCGGAGCTAAGGGTCATGGTGTCCTGCATGGATCAGCCCCTAACGCAGAGTTTCCCAATTTCAACATTCAGAAGCCTGCAGGGAAAGTCCTGCCTAAAATATCAATTCAGCTCTCTGGAGGGAGAAATTATTTGATAGATTTCCTGTAAGCCTCGCGGTTCCGCCCCACCATCCCCTTCCCGACGGTGGCTCTGCCTCGAAAGCCATGGACCGCAAAACGTTTGGCGGATTCCCCACCCTCTCCTGGCCAAAGCTGTAGTCCAAGAGTTCACCCAGGCTTGGCCCATCTGCACTTCCATCCCCTTGGACAGGGACTCCATGTGCTCGGCCCCGACGCAGAACAGTTGTCCAGTGGATGACATCAAGGTGGGGGGCCTCACGGTAGCATGGTGGTTAGCATCAATGCTTCACAGCTCCAGGGTCCCAGGTTCGATTCCCGGCTGGGTCACTGTCTGTGTGGAGTCTGCATGTCCTCCCCGTGTGTGCGTGGGTTTCCTCCGGGTGCTCCGGTTTCCTCCCACAGTCCAAAGATGTGCGGGTTAGGTGGATTGGCCAGGCTAAATTGCCCGTAGTGTAAGGTTAATGGGGGGATTGTTGGGTTACGGGTTACGTGGGTTTAAAGTAGGGTGATCATTGCTCGGCACAACATCGAGGGCCGAAGGGCCTGTTCTGTGCTGTACTGTTCTATGTTCTAAGGGTACCATATTCCCCTCCAAGAGAACATTCTGCAGCAGAAAGAACCCGTCATGAAACAAAAGGAGACCATCAGAGTACTCACTGTCAAACTCAGCAGAGTTGTCAGAGCCCTCAGTGAGTGAGCAGAAACCTGGACAGGGTCCGTGTGTGTGTGTGTTTGTGTGTTTGTTGTGTTCTCGGTGATGGCAACAAAAACAATACAACCGTCTCCGTGCAGCCGAATAGCTTGAAATTCTTCTGCAGACCTTCTTGCAGCGTGGTTGCTGTTGAGGGGCCAGAAGTGTGTGTGTCAGCGACACCATGAAGGCACTTTCAGTGGGAGCGAATTGGCTCCCATTGCAACAAGAGGTACATTATTGGAGACAATAGTCTCCCTGAAGTGAGTGAAATGTCAAGTCTTCTGGTTGGGGAGACATGAGCACATCACAATGCCACAGTTTGTTTTGTTTGTTCGATCATGGGATGTGAGCGTCGCTGGCTGGGCCAGTATTTATTGCCCATCCCTGAGGGCATTGAAGAGTTAACCACATTGCTGTGGATCTGGAGTCACATGAAGACCAGACCAGGTAAGGATGACAGATTTCCTTCCCTAAAGAACGTTAGCGAACCAGATGGATTTTTACGACGATCGTGGTTTCATGGTCAGCTCTAGACTTTTAATTGCAGATTTTAAAAAAAAATCTATACAAATTTCACCATCTGCCATGACAAGATTTGAACACAGGTCGCCAGAACATGGCTCTGGGTCACTAGCAACAATACCACTGAGCCACTGCAATATCAATATTGCTGGTCCATTTAGTTTTCTCTTCTAATAGGTGACCCCTAGGATGTCCATTGAGGGGAAGTTGACAATGGATATGCCTTTGAACATCAAGCAAAGGGGGGGGGGGGGGCTGGTCATAGTCTCCCTCATTGGAGATGATGATGGCCTGGTAGTTGTATGTATCTATCACTTATTAGCCCATGCCTTAATACTGGCCAGGTCTTGCTGCGCATAGACTGCTCCATTATCTGATGAACTGAAGATGGAATTGAACATTGCAGTGACCAAAATTCTTCACTGCTGACTTTATGCTGGAGGGAACATTGTTGATAATAATAATCGCTTATTATCACAAATAGGCTTCAATGAAGTTACTGCGAAAAGCTCCTAGTCGCCACATTCAGGCACCCGTTCTGGGAATTGAACGCATGCTGCTGGCCTTGCTCTGCATTACAAGCCAGCTTTTGAGCCCACTGTGCTAAACCAGCCCCAGATGATGTAACTGTAAATGATTAGACCAATAAGTCTGTCCTGAGGAATTCATGCAGTGATGTCCTGGCCTCCAACCATCTTCTTTTGTTCTCAGTATGACTGCGAAGAGTGGGGAGTTTTCTCCCTGATTCCCAGATTCCCATTGACGTCAGTGGTAGTCACTCTTGCCTCAGCTCTGGAATTCGGTTCTTTTGTCAATGCTCACACCAAGGGTGGAATGAGACCTGATGCTGAGTGGTCATAGTGGAAACCAAGCTAAGCACCATGGAACAGTAACTGCTGCTTGTTAACACTGCCATTGGCACCTTCCATGACTTTTCTGTTGATTGAGTGTGGAACGCTGGGAGGTAGGGGATGCAACTTGGATTTGTCACCTTTTTTGTGGACAGGACATACACTGTGGTAATTGTTCATATTTTGTGGCAGGGACCAGTGTCATTGCTGCAATGGAAGAGCTGGGCTGGGGGATGTCATTTTTTTGATCCCGCATGGAGTGATTCGAAGCGACTGAAGACAGGCATCTGTCAGAGGACAGCCGGCCTGGTTAGGGAGCAAAATTGAGGTGTATTATTTACATCATAAGAGAAATTTGCCAAAAACCACGTAAAAAGGGAAGTTGTTAAGATACCAGGTAACGGGTGGGATTCAATGGGATTTAATCGGTGGGGGTCGGCGTTAATCCAGTGTCCGCCGTCCTCCGAATTCTCCGGCCCTCCAAAAGTCGGCGCGGTGTGAATCGCGCCGCCTGCCTCGGAGAATCGCAGGGACCGGCGCGACTCAATGGGCCCCGGGGCTGCCCGAATTCTCCGGGCCGCGATGGGCCGAAGTCCCGCTGGTTTTTTGCCGGTCCCGCTGGTGTGGATCAGACTAGGTCCCTTACCCAGGCGGGCCTGTGCCTTGGGGGCACTCTTTTCCTAGGCGTCGGCCGTGTCAGCCTCCGCAATGGCCGTTGCGTAGTTGAACCCCCCCCCCCCCACGCATGCGCGGGGATGACGTCAGCAGCCGCTGACGCTCCCGCGCATACGCGGACTCTTGCTGGCCGGCGGAGTCCCTTTGGCCCCGGCTGGCGTGGCGCCAAAGGCCTTCCACGCCAGCCGGTGGGGCGCAAACCACTCCGGCGCCGACCTAGCCCCTGAAGGTGCAGAGGATTCCGCACCTTTGGGGCGGGCCGACGCCGGAGTGGTTCAGGCCATTCCGTCCCGCCGGGACCGCCCGCCCCGCCGGGTACGGGAGAATCCCGCCCAAGATTTTTTTTTAAAGTAAAATGAAGATACTTGAAAGGCTGACAGCAGTTAAAATGGATATATTGCCTGCTCTGGATGGAATGCATCTTACATCGCTGAGGGAAGTAAGGGTGGAAATTGCAGAAATACTGGCCTTAATTATCCAAATCTTCTTAGATTTAAAGATGGTGCCAGAGGACTGAAGAATTATAAAAGTTGCACAGTTGTTAAAAGGGGAGAAAGATAAACGGAACAATTATAGACCAGTCAGCTTAATGTTGGTGCTGGGCAAGTTTTTAGAATGAATAATCTGGGAGCAAATTAAGAGCTACTTGGACAAGCATGGGCTAATAAAGGAGAGCTAGTATGGATTTGTCAATGGCAAATTATGTTTGATGAACGTGAGTTTCGTAATGAGGCGGCAGAGAAACTGATAGAGGACAGTGCTGTTGATGTCACACACACACACATATAGATATATACATATGAACAAACAAAAAGCACTTAATAAAGTATCACATAATAGGTTTTCCAGAAAATCACCACCTGATTGAAAAGACAGTAGCAGCATGAATACAAAATCAAGTAAGGGAGAGAAAACAGGATTGTGGTGAATAGGTTTTATCTCAGGCTCCAGAGGGATATACAACAGTGTTCCTCAGGGTTCAATACTAGTGACTCCTGCTGATTTTCATATCCATTAATGTCTTAGATTTTGCAAGCAGAGAGTCACAATTTTGAAAATCCAAACACTGAGAGGGGCAGGGGCTGCACGGTGGCTCAGGAGTTAGCACTGCAGTCTCACGGCGCCGAGGTCCCAGGTTCGATCCCGGCTCTGGCTCTGGGTCACGGTCCATGTGGAGTTTGCATGTTCTCCCCGTGTTTGCGTGGATTTCACCCCACAACCCAAAAGTATGTAGGGTAGGTGGATTGAACACGCTAAATTGCCCCTTAATTGGAAAAAATTAATTGGGTACTCTAAATTTATTTTTAAAAGAACAGTGAGGGGGTGGTAATATAATTCAAGAGTAACCTCCGTAAGACTGGTGGAACGGGGTCATAAAGCAGATGGAACGCAATGTAGAAAAGTGTGAGGTGCTACATTTCGGCAGTGAGAATGAAAAGAAACAGTGCAAGCTAAATGGCACAACTTTAAAGCATGGTTAAGAACAGAGTGATCTAGATGTGTTTGTGAACATATCTTCAAAGTTGGCAGGGCAGATAAAGAAAACAGTTACTGAATCATATAGGATCCTGGACTTCATAAGAAGCATAGGTCAGGATTTTACATTGAGCTGGTGGCCCCTCTGTTGGCCACAGGAAATCCAATCAGGAGGGGCACACTCCCCCCTCACGAGCCTACAGGGAGGCCTGTTATGGGCCAGGGTTTAGAGAACCCCAAAGTGTATCATGGAGTTCTCCTGACCCACAACTTGTAATAGGTTGTGGTATGGGAGCACATGGCCCACTCTACAGGTGTGGTACAGCAGAAATGGAAAAGTATTTTTTAAAGCAAAACAATGTTTATTCAATGAACTCAAGTTAACCTTTTTAAAACATACAGTGAACATCTTAGCAACCATCAATTCAAATACAACCCCCAAAGACTACACCACTAAGTAATCCTTTAAGCTTTCCTGTTGACATCCATAAGACTTCAAACACCTTCCAACAGAAGCACATTAGGTTAAAGTCACTACTGACAACATTTATAATTCTGAATTCACCAAATGATCAAGAGATAGTCTTTTGATGGCAGAGAGAACAGCAGTACACCTGCTTGGTCTGGCTTCAGCTCCAACACTGAAAACAAAACTAAAACACAGCCTGCAGCAAACAGCCTAAAAAAAAGTAAAAAGCTGACAGACAGCCCAGCTCCACCCACTCTCTGAAATCACTGCAGTAGTAAACACCCATTTCTTAAAGGTACTCTCACTACAGATATTTATATACACACCCATTTCTTAAAGGTACTCTCACATGACAGGCTACAGTCCTGGCTTATGCCCCTCTAATGTTGGATGTCCATTCTCTAAGAGCTGCTGGCCAGTCAGAGGAACAACAGCTCTACAACCCCAACAACACCACCAGGAGTGTTGACAATTGCTGGAACTGCAGCAGTCCTCAGACCATTAACAATGGAGCAGGGTTAGGCTGCAGATAAGTAAGGTCAGGGCTTGCTGGGGTCAAACAGGCAACTGTCCGTTGACCCAATTATGGTGAAAACTAGTGTATTCCACTTACCTTCATTAGCTCATGGCTGGGGATTCCTCTCTCAGCCAGGGACCCATTGTCCAAGTTGATTGATCAAAATAGTTTGTCTCCATCGAGTTCAGTAACATAGGAACATCGGAACAGGAGGAGACCATTTGGTACTTTGAGACTCCTGTGCCATTCAATAAGATCACAGCTGATCTGGTTATGGTGTCAGCTCCACCTTTCTGTTTGTCTCCTATAACCCTTGACTCCCTTGCCTAACAAACATCTGTCTATTCCTATCTTGAATTAATTCAGTGACCCAGCCTCCACTACTTTCTGGGGAAGAGAATTCCATACACCAACATTTTGGGAGAAAATGTTCCTCCTCACCTTCATCTGGAAAGGGGAGACCTAAACCATGTCCTCCAGTTTTGGTGCACCCCACAAACATTGTCCGGGATCTCCACCCTATCATACCCCCTCAGGATCTTGTATGTTTCAATAAGATCACCTATTATTATTGTTCTGAACTGCAATGGGTGTCGGCCGAACCTGTTCAACATATCTTTGTCGGACAAACCCTTCATCGCAGGAATGAGTCCAGTGAACCTACTCTGAATGCTTATAAAGCAATGAGATATATTTTTAAAATAGAGACCAAAATTGTACACTGTACTCCAGATGTGGTCTCACTAAGAGCCTGTACACGAGCTGGAATAAACATTCCAGGCTTTTATGTTCCATTCCTCTTCCAACATTCCATTCCTAATCATTTGTTGTACCTGCATGCTAACCTTTTGTGATTCATGCATTGGACACCCAGATCCTCTGTCCCACCGAGTTCTGCATTCTTTCCCCATTTAAATAGCATACTGCTTTACTATTCTTCCTACCAAAGTGAAAAAGTTCACCTTTACCTACATTATGCCCCATTTCCCAGGTTTTTACCCACTCACTTAACCTGTCTATATCCCTTTTCAGAATGTCTACCTCTTCTTGACAACTTACTTTCCCACCTGTCTTGGTGCCAGTGGTAAATTTAGCAACCATACAACTGCTCGCTTCATCCAAGTCATCAATACAGATTGTAAGTAATTGAGCCATCACTGATCCTTATGACACTCCAGTAGTTACAGCTTGCCAATCTGAAGAAGACCTTTTTACCCCTAGTCTCTGTTTCCTGTTTGCCAACCAACCCTTTATCCATGCTAATGTGTCACTCCCTACACCTAATGCTCTTGTCTTGAGTGGTAACCCTTGATGTGGTACCTTTTCCAATGCATTCTGGAAACCCAAGTCCACCACATCTACCGGTTCCCCTTTAAGCACCTTGAATGTTACATTGTCTAAAAGCTCTAACAGATTAAACACAATTTCCCTTTGCTCAAAGACATGTTGATTCTGCCCAATAAAATCATGATTATCTAAGTATCCTATTATGAACCCAGGGGCTGGTTTAGCTCACAAGGCTAAATCGCTGGCTTTTAAAGCAGACCAAGCAGGCCAGCAGCACGGTTCGATTCCCGTACCAGCCTCCCCAGACAGGCGCCGGAATGTGGCGACTAGGGGCTTTTCACAGTAACTAAATTGAAGCCTACTCGTGACAATAAGCGATTTTCATTTCATTTCATTCATTCATGAACACCTTAATATGACATTCTAGCACTTTCCCTATGTAGGTAGGTAATTGTCCACTTAATGACCTTGTAAGGCAGAAGTTACAGTGATGCAAATGTGCAACCATCTTTGACTATAATCCCAAAACACGGGAATGTGGCTTTAGCATTTAAAAAAAGAATCGATTAGGGGTTTCCACCCAGTGAATTCATAAAGTTATACTTCATAAAGCATGCCTTTACAGCAATGGAGCAAATAGAGAGAAATTATTTCCAATGGCAAAAGTGTCATAAACCAAAGGACACAGATTTAAGATGATTGGCAAAAGAAACCAGAAACGAAATGGGGAAAGTCTTTCCATATCACAAATGGTTAGGATTCAGAATGGGCTCCCTGCAAAGTGTAGAAGTAACAGATTTAACAGAATCTTCCAAACAGAAATTGGATGAATACTTGAAAGAGGAATAAATTGCAGTGATGGGGATAAAGTGGGGCAGTGGCACAAACAAGATTGCTCTTCGAAGGAGCTGGCATACACCCGATGATCTGAATGTCTCCTCCTGTGCTGCACATTTCTGCACCTTTAAACTTCAGCTAAACAATTGAAAGTAGATTCTCTTCCAATACTGAGAAGTGGAGTTTCCAGCAACTAATTGTGTTTATATGAATCGAGGAACAGATTTTGTAGTTCAGTTGGTTTGTTATTTACACATGTTGAGTGATAATGTTTGGCCTGTGGGATATGCTCTCACTGGTAATAATACCTCAGAAAATAGACTATATCATATTCCCAGGATGTTAAGTTTGTCACAAAAAATGTAACTCTAAAACTAGAACTGAGCTTCATCTCAAAAGCAACTTTAGCTGCGATGGTTCTGCAATTTATCCAGGCATTAGATTCTCAAAGATGATAGAACAGGTTCCTAAACCTGAATTTACGATAAAAAGATCAGTTTGCATGTCACAATTGGGTTCTTTTGTGGCCTAGATACGTCTTTCTCTACTGATATTTTGTAGCCTGCAGTGGCTCCCTAAACTTATCTGCGGAGAATTCCTTTAGTTCTTCATGGATCAGGAACTGCATGGCACATGGGAGGTTCTCTCAAATGGGAAAAATAAACGTCTGTGGCATAATCCATCTCAATAGGGGTGCGGCTTCAGCACAGGGCTGCGCTGACAGGAAAAATGTGCATGAAGGAGAGAATCTCGTGCAAAGAACAAATAAAGCTGCTTAAAATCTCTGCTCCTTCATTTCGGTGATAAAAATTTCAAAGAACTTGTTTCATAATACTGTTAACTTTATTAATTAGTAAAAGATTTGACATTCAGCAATCTAAAAGAAAATCATACATTTTTGACATGGCAATGGAGACTTTGGATGAAATATTTAACAACTAATTTGCTGAAATTGAGAATGTTTTCAGTCCGGGCGCAGCTCTGCTTAGCAGTAAATGTTAGTGACCTTTTAGGCTGTATTTGATTCCCTGACATCTGGACACATTTTTACCCGGTGGTTTCAAGGTACGTCTCTCAGCCACAGCCATGGGGCACTGCCACATGAGGGTTCCCCAGAATACCCAAAGGATGACATTCAGCTGGTGATGGAGACTGACACACATCACACAGGAATAGATTTAAAATTCTCCTTAACCCATATATTTGAAAAAAAAGTTGCCAGACTGACACCAGTGGGGCTTCTGTACTAACCAAACGATTCAGAATAATGGGTTCCTCACAGATGCATCTTTTTTTTTAAAATTCTCAAGATGTAGGCATCACCTGCAAGTCCAGCATTCATCGCCTACTCCTTGTTCCCCTGAGAAGGTTTCGATACAACTGAGTGTCTTGCTAGGCTACTATAGAGGGCACGTTGGTGTGGGACTGGAGTTAAATGTAGGCCGCGCAAATAAGGACAGCAATTTAATTCCTTCAAAGGATGTCTCCAGGAATACTTGGGTCTCCAGTAGGCACTGAAGTTACAATCATAGGCCCTTGAACTAGATTTTCACTGCTGTCCTGTTCAAGAACACCTAACCATTTTTAATTTACTTCTGTTCGCAGGTCTCACATTTTACAGTTATAATTCGTTTTGAATATTAAAAGAAAATGGTCCATGAGCAAAACTGATTAATGCAGGTGTCCTTATCTAAGGGATGAACAATAGTTTAGACATTCTACCTCACAGGGATGGCCATTGTGGTACTTCTTAACTATTTTAAATCAACAAATCAAAAATAAACTTTGATCCTAAGTGTGGTAATGAGCCTGGTGTTGGCCTAGAATCAGGAACAGTCACGAATTCTGTCAAATGCTAAACTCATTCTTTCAGGAATCCAATTGTGGACTTATATTCCGGAGTAGAAATTATTCACAAATTAAATTGCTGCCTGACCTTGGAACAGGCACTGGAAAAATAATCCGAGATGTTTCAATTCTATCCTTTGTAAATAAAACTGAAATAGCTTCAAGAAATGGGCGGAAGAATTCTGCAAAGCAATCAATCACATTGCCCATTCTAGTCATCAAGCTGGGTTTCTCAGCTCCAGTTGTTTTGGTCATTACAATGTAGCTTGATTGTGAAGACAAACGATTTAGATTTCCCCCATATTCGTTAACGCTTTTGTGACCAAACTTGTCCTGACTACATCCGTCCCTGATACTGAATCAAAAATCCCAAAGTCATGTTGCATTGCCTTTTCAGGTAAAATTAATACGCCTAACGTTTCAGAGACCTCACAGTGAAAAGATGCACAAACATCCTGAACTAGGAATTAGCCAGAATATCTCAGGTACTTTGGACTATGCTAGAATTAGTTACACAAACACTATTTGGATACATGCGGAGGGGGTCTGCTAACAATTTACAAGACTGTAACATACTTTTCTGCTCAGCAAGAATGCTGAAGCACAAAGAAGATTAAATGTCCATGCTTTGACATTTACACATAAATCCCGTTTTAACACTCGGGTTTAATAAAACCTGGCCTATTTGAAAAGGTGTGTGTGATCATTTTTTTCTCTCTGGTGGTTACAGAAAAGACAAAATTTGACATAATTACATGAAAGCGCTTTCTGCTTCTGCGGCACACAGTCACTTTTTAAAGGGGAGAAGGCAGGACAATACTGAAAGTTATGCATCAGTGCATGTAAGGGCGTTCTTAAGCATAGGACTGAACTCCCTTTTCCTTCAGACGTTCTGTTATATCCACTCTTTTGTTTTCCAATTCCAAAAGGAACGGTCAGGCAGAGAATTAAGGCTGTTGCTGACTCGTTTGCCCTCACACAGCAGACGTAGCTGTGGGTTCGCTGCTGAGCGTTTCTACGATGTCGTCTCTTTTCAGTTTCCGTAGGGCAGTGCAAAGTGCGTCCGTGGTGGCAGAGTCCTTGGCCGCCCAGTCGGAGAGGAGGGCGCGCACTGGGTATTCTTCCTGCTTGAAAGTGTCTATATGTTCCTCATTATATCCCAGCAAACCGGCCAGGTTGCACCATTCTGCATCCTCCTCGTTCCTGTTCAGCAGCTCCTCTACCTCCTCCTGCTTGTGGGGAGGGAGGGCGGTGTAAAGGTTCGGCTCTGCTCGCGCAGCTACAAGCACAGGGGAGAGAAAGAGTGAGACAGTTAAGTAAAATAGAGTGGTGAAAATACCTCAGGGTGTCTTTTCACATAAATTCAAATACAGTGCAGTTATAAAAAAGATGTGCCCAATGCAGGGGATATACAAATTATTTTTTTCTTTTAAATCCGCTCCCTCAAACATTCATGATCAATTAGATTATTCCTTCACCACTTCAGTGTTTTAAAAGACAAAGGACGAGATTCTTTGGCCTCCCTGTGGCATGTTTCTGACCGGTGGGAGGTGGCCCACCATTGGATTATTTGGTCCCACCGCTATCAATGGGATGTCCCATTAAATCCACCCCACACTGCCGGGAAACCCCTGATGGGGGTACATCGTCAGCGGGTCCGGAAAATCCCGCCAACATGAACAGCCAGAGAATCCCACCCTAAATTTTCTAGCCAAACATTTAAGGCATCAATGAACAGTAAATCTTTAAGACCTCCTTGGGACCAGCACATCAGATGTGTTGACCTTGTCGCAGCTTCTTTTTAAAGGTATCGCGTCAAACCAAAACAAGCGTCTTTAATCCATTATATTTATAACATTCAATATTCACGGCTTTCAGATTTCACTAATTTTCACCTAACTTGAGGTCCCTGATACTTTCCACAATAAGGTTGGTTTTTAAGGGTCTTGTCCATGAATGAATAGCATTCCAGAGGGAAATGCAGAAAACTGAGTAGTGATTGTTCATTTTACAGTAGTGTTGGGTGGTAAAGAACTTGGCAAGATTAACCCACAGCAGACAGATAGGATGTAAGGCAGGCGAATGAGAAGTTGGCACAATTGAGGGGTCCTTTACGTAAGGACCTGCATCGAACCTCTTGATCCCTGTAACAATTTTGTACACTTCAATGAGATCCCTCTCATTTTTCCAAATTCTGGAGAATATAGGCTCAATCTTCTCCATCTTTTCTCATGGTACAATCCTGCCATCCCCAGGATTAATCTTGTGAGTTTTTGTTGCAGTTTCTCTATGGCCTCTATCCTTCCTTGGACAAAGAGACTAAAACTGCACAGAATACACCGGGTGTGGTCTCACCAAAGGCTCTATATAACTGCAGCAAGGGAATCACACTTATTGGAGGTCACTTTAACTTCTTCCAATAGTGTAAATGCAGCAATATCCATTTAATGTCAACAAGAAAGGGGGGGCATGTGATGCAGTGGTTAGCACTGGGACTGCGACGCTGAGGACCCGGGTTCGAATCCCTGGGTCACTGTCCGTGTGGAGTTTGCAGATTCTCCCCATGTCTGCGTGGGTTTCACCCCACAACCCAAAGATGTGCGGGGTAGGTGGATTGGCCATGCTAAATTGCCCCTTAATTGGAAAAAAATAATTGGGTACTCTAAAAAAACGTAAAAATAAATAAAGTCAACAAAAATGAAAGTCAGTAGAAGTATATCGCAAAGCAACCAATCCCATGTTAAATGGCTGAAGTTGATTCTGTTATTAACCAAATCGTCGTCCATTAGTTCATCAATGTATAAACAAGGTAACAGTTTATTGTTATCAGCATTTGATACAAGGCTGTGCCCTATATTTCATTTGTGTCTAACCAGCCTTATAAACATCTGCAGGTAAAGTAACTTGGGCGGAATTCAACCAAAAACTTTCCAAGCGGAATTTGGGCGGGTTTGACGGGGTGTTTCCCATCGGCTTTTTGGGTGAGATTCATACCGGTATTCACCCACAATTAGGGTCAGCCCATTCTGGGCAGGAATCGAGGGGTAATTCCCGGCACATGTGTTTTTTATTTGCCCTTGGCATGGAACGCCACCATTAGCTGCATATCCTGCATGGAGGAGCTCCAACAAATGGAGTTCCTCAGTACCGGAAGAGATGGGGACATCATTTTTAAATGGCACCCTGATCTCCTGACCCCCAGAAGAGACCCCAGAACCGGCCCATCCCCCATTCCCCAACTCACCTGTTAGGCGATCCTCGAACCCCCCCCCCCCCCCCCCCCCCCCCCCCCTCCCTCCACTGCACTACAGACCAGCAGGGAACCCCCGGGCAAAATACCAGCTTGGCAGCTTGACACTGCAATCCTGGAACCTTGGCAGTGCCCCCACCACCCTGGCAGTGCCACTTGGGCACACTGGCAGTGCTAGGGTGGCACCCTAGGCTGGCAGGGGCACAGTCTGGCAGTGCCAAGGAGCCCGTATAGCACCAGCAGTGCCAGAGGCCGCCCATCCAGGGGTCCCTGATTACCTGCGAGTCGCAACGGCTAGCACGATTTGGTGACAATTCGTAGAAATTTTTTCAGCAGTGGGGAGTTGAACACGCCGGTGAGACTGGCTCTTCAGAGATCGGGCACCATTTTGAAAGGGTGTTCCAATCTCTATGTAAGCTTGAGGGTCTCCCACACCACCCATCCACAAACAATTTCACCCCCCACACACATGGGCATTCAGGGCCCTCATCCTTCATCCCACAACCTTTATGAGGCCCGTTCATACCTGCCCTTTGTCCCCCCCCCCCCCCCCCCCACCACTCGTACCCCCCTCATTTCTCCTTTCATGGGTTTGGCCCCTCAGGTCCTGACCCTTGGCAATGCCACCCTGGCACCTTGGCAGTATGTCTGCCAGCCTGTCAGTGCCACCCTGGCAGTGCCAAGGTGCCAGGGTGCAACCCTGCCCAGTCCCTAACCACCCAGAGGCCTCGAAAGGTCGACCTTTGTGTGGACTGGCACCCTGGTGAGGTCACTCAGCTGAGGCCGTGCGGTCCAGGGCACTAGAAAAATCTGGTGAATGCACATTTAAATTAGCCTATTGGCTCATTTTAATATGCTGATCTGGATCTTGCCCAATGACAGCGAGATCCAGATTCCGATGCTCCAGAGATTCGGTTGAATCTCGCAAGACATTGAGAGTGTCGCGAATCTCGCGAGGGGCCTCTCATGAGACTCAACGCCCTGGTGCCAACATCAAGTCCTGGCCGTTAATTTGCACACTTGGAGATCGACAAGTGAACTTCAATGGAATCAGATTTAATGAGATACTGTGGTCCTAAAGTTCCACCAGCCCCACCTCCCCTCCCAAGTGTACCAGAGCCGAGTTCCAAGTATTTGGATCCTGTGTCAATTTGGGGACCACCGACGTCAGGTTTGCCTGGGTTGGGAGGGCTAGATTGCAGAGGTGTGGGGCCGCACTGCGGATGACACAGCTTCAGTATCCCTCTTCCTAAATCACTCCTCAGTTGAAGATTGACAACAGCCTGCTCACATCTGACAGCTCTTTTTGTGTGCAAGTAACCCGTTAAGTGGTTGAAGCAGGCCATCTGTTTTCAGTGGATCATTACATGCTCTGCTGTGCGTTGCTTAGGCACTTGATTGTAGAGCAACAAGAGAGCATGACAATTTAAATTGCATTTAATAGGCAAGATCCAATTTTCCCAGGAAATGCATTATTATTAATTGACGGGGTCAGAGCCATAATTAAAGGACAGTTTCACAGAATGTCAAATAGGCAACATTTTGTTAATTATAATGCAAGAGCTGTATATCATTTGATTGTATTTCTTTTATTTTGCTCATAATTACATCTTATTAAAATCCTACAGTAAGGAAATGCTACTATTAAACAATAGGAGCTGATTACCCTCTGCCCGAAACCAAAAAATGATTGCAATGAAGCGAGAATTCAGTGCTAATTCTTTGCTCCTGTTGTTTCTCCTGAAAAATTTCCTCTATTGCTTTTGAGGTGCCTGTACCAGAAGAGCAGGAGGAAATGTTAATCCTGTGCAAGTAAATAGATGGTGCACCTAAAGTTCCTCTCAAAGTAACAAATGCAGTCCAGCAGCAAGCTAGCTCTGTAAAATCGTGACATTTTAGAGCCTGTTTTTAGGGACAGTCAGGCTCAGGCAACAGGTTTTACGGTCAAGCTGGGCTTTATTTTTGATGCAATGTTTTAAAAAGTTGTATTGTTTCAGGACCTGCTACAGGTTGCCATTTATTTCCATTACTCAGGTTAAGCGCAAAGCACTGCATCTTTCCCTTTATGTAATTTAGCCTATTTGAAGGCAGGCACAAGCCTGCCATCTCCCAGGCCACATTCTCGATTTCCTACCCACATCACAAGGATCCACAATCCTCCGGAGGCCACTACGCATCTATCCTGCACAGGCAAATTGTGAGACTGTGGAGTTCACCTCGAGGGTTGGGGAAAAGCTGGATCAATGTTGAAAACTGAAATTGACTAAGTGGATAAAGGGAAATGGGGTTAAAAAGACACTGCAACGAGGGAAAGAAATGGAAATAAGGGGCTGGAATCTCCCAAAATGGGGCTATGTCCCCACTCTGGCATAAAAACGCAGGCATTGCACACCCCCAGTTTCCTGCAAAAAATAAAAGACAACTTACCTTATGGGGGCTAGCAGGAACCCGGGGAGCGTCACGCAGCTTTGGCTGCAGATACAGGCCCCCGTATTTCCGGTTCCGAGTCCACACATGCGCACGCCGGCTGCCTCCAGCAGCCGCGTCGAGCACCATGGCGGACTCGAACGGCAGACCAACATTAACAATCAAGGCCCCCCTCCCCAGATCAGCCGCGCGCCCGAAGATTCTTTCGGCCCGATCGCTGCCCCGGCCGCCCATGGCGCCCCCCCAGTGCTCGATGCCCCCCCCATCAGGGTGGCCACGGACTGAATCCACAGACCCGCATGAGAGTCCCGACCGGCCATACCACATTAGCTCCATGCCATCAGGAACTCGGCTGGTCAGTAGTGGAGTATCGTTGGGCGGGCCTCTCAAAATGGCCTCCCCCAGCCGCACAGCGTAAATCGCAGATTCTTTGGGGCCTGGAGAATCGCCGGAGCGACGCTGGGACCGATTTGGGCGGGAACTTCGATTCTCCGCCCCCGTGTCAAGCGGGATATCGGCACAGGACTGCGGAGAATCCAGCCCAAGGTGACTTGCTCATGTGAGGGCAAATGCAAACTGGTTACCATGAATGGGCTGTTTCCATTTTACAATCTCTTATGTCTTTTCTAATATTTACCTCCATACCTATACTTGTTTATCCCGATTCTCATCGTATTACTTGGATCAGGGTGGTACCCTCTTACTGTCTTCCAAAGGCAGATTGTGGGGCACACTGATTTGGATAATGTAAGGGCAGCACAGTGGTGCAGTAGTTAGCATTGCTGTCTCACAGCGCTGAGGACCCTGGTTCAATCCCAGTCCGGGTCACTGTCTGTGTGGAGTTTGCATATTCTCCCAGTGTCTGTGTGGGTTCCACCCCCCACAGCCAAAAGATGTGCAGGGTATTAAAAAATGATTTGGATAATGCTTCTTTAACCACGCGATACAGCAAGCAGCATCCACAGAAACCCTGCAGTGCAGAAGGAGGCCATTTGGCCCATAGAGTCTGACCCTCTGAGGAGCATTCATCCTCGGCCCACCAGAGCACCCAGAGGAAATCGACGCAGACACAAGGAGAATGTGCAAACTCCACACAGACAGTCTCCCAAGGCCGGAATTGAATCTAGGTCCCTGGTGCAGTGAGGCAGCAGTGCTAACCACCATGCAACCATGCCGCTCTGCACATGGACTGGGGAAGGCACATTAACTAGTGTATATTGGGTGTAATCCGTGTTGGAAGATCATAGGACCAATAACACTACTTTAGAATGCACATGTGAGGCAATCGTGTTCTACATGCATGGCAAAGTTGTGTGTTTTCAATGATGAAATGGAATTCACACTCCTATAAACAATGAAGCTATACCAAGTAGATTGGAAGATTTGGCAGGCATCTGATGTGGCTTTGAAGGACTTCATTAAATAACAGTTTAAAGCAGCAATTACTTTGACAGCCTGTGAGAGACACATCCTGTGTTGAAAGGGACTTGCAGGTCTGGCTACAGGACTGTGTGTTTTATTTTTTGGCAGATGCCTTTGGAATTCATTGTTATCGAGCATCTAACTACAAATATCCAGGCCTGTAAAAAATGGGTGGTCTTAAATAATCCGAAATAAGCAATGGCCAGATGGATATCCATATGTTCTGAAGTTTCCATTGGGGTCGCGGATGGGAAGCAGCACAGCTTCATCAGGAAAGCAGCAAAGAACCATTATTGGGAGGACAAATGCCTGCGCAAATGGCAATTTTCTTCACTCCCATTACCGATACCAACCCCCACTCCCACAAAAGCCCATTTCAAGAAACATTATAGTGCAATAGCCCTTTCACACGGTCATGGGTTGTGTCTGGAACACTGGGTGCATGATGAGGTTTTGACGTAATTTAAATTATTAATGGATTTTCCTGAGCTTTGCAACACATGCATGCAAAAAGTACCACAGCTTCACATCAACATGCACAATGTGCATTGCGTGTCTTGAGGTGCATGATCAGCTCACAGGTTCGGCATTTCATGCCTCCCTTGTTTTTTAAAGGGACAAAATATTCAAATAATTCCACATGAAAAACATTGCAATTCTGTTTAAACTTGGTGTCAAATGGTGACCAATGACTTCCAATCCCTGTTGCTTCTTCATTTACGTCCCCTCTCAAGAGCCAAACCTCGGGCAGGATTTGGGGTTTTATGCCAAGAGTCCAACTCCAGGGTCAAATGGGGGTCACAACCCCACACTGTGTAGGTAAAGGTCAGTGATTTTCCCAGAATTGGCCAATAAGTGACCAGAGAGAGGGTTCGCAGTCCAATTAAGGGCAGCGGGTGGGCTCTCAAAGCTGGAGAGCGAATTGAAGGTATCCAACCCGCAGCACATTGCTGTTTCAGGTGAGTGAAAGAGCACAAGGGTGCCTCACGATCGAGGGATCCTCGCTCCAGCATTTTAAAATTTTGAACAAAAATGTCTCCAGCAATTTGGGTACCATCGTGGAAGAGGATCATTCCACACAGTGGCTTCAGCACAAGGGGGGTGGTGATATTAGACTTGGGAGGAATGCAAATAGGCTGTTTCACATTGGTTGCTCATTATATGACCGCTTAATATTCAGTCCTGTTGACTCCAAAAGAACAGACGTATTGTACAACAGGGGGACAAATTTGATTCTGCCTGTTTCACATCCCTCGCCATGTTCAGTTTTACCTCTACTTCTTTTTCTAATTTCCCAAACAAGTTAAATAGGCAAAGCTATTTATGGAGCCATTTCACTGACCAAAGAACATGGGGAACAATCACTGGCTGAGGTGGGTCGGACGTATCACCGGGCAGGGCAGGAAAGCCCAGCCACTGTCACTTGGAATTGAACACTCCATAGCATCTGTAGAGTTTTGAAGTTGCCAGCTTTTTGTGTGATTTATTAGTCATTATGTCTGCTTGCTATATAGGAAGCCTCTTAACTTTGGACACACTTAAACAATGTAGGAGGGTATCAGGACTGCATTAGTTCATATTGACAGTGTGTACTCCTAGACTTCCCTTTAACCCACCAGATGAGCCATGATTTTATTGAATGGTGAAGCAGGTTCAAAGGGCTGAATGGCCTATTCTTAACTCCTGTGAGATTTCTATATTGGGCACATTATTGTAAAGCACTTTGTCTGACTTGAAATTCTCCAATTTAACTTTTCCCATTGACTTAACGGTCATACTTTTGCTCATAAGCAGTGTTCAAAACCTAACCCAGAGATTGGGCTAATAGTCTAGGCTAATACTTGCTCAACCAGCATGATTAAAATAGATTACTTGGCCATTGATCTAATTTCGTCTGCTGGAAGTGGCTTTGTGCAAATGGACGGCCATATTCTTTACATTACCACAATATCTACAGATGGTGGGCAGGATTTCCCAGTCCCCCAGCTGCGTGTTTCTTGGCAGCATGCCATTTACTGGTGGTGGGATTCTATCCTCCTGCTACGTGTCAATGGGATTTCCCATTGAAACCACTCCACATCGCCGGAAAGCCTGCTGGCAGAGGTGCGCTGCCAGCGGGAGAAGAGAATCCCAATGACTGGAGAATTCTGGCCTGCATTTCATTGGCTGTGAAGAACTGTGCAGAATCCCGAGAAGAGGTAAGGCACAATACTATATTTTAAAATAAATTTAGAGTACCCAATTCATTTTTCCAATTAAGGGGCAATTTAGCGTGGCCAATCCACCGACCCTGCACACCTTTGGGTTTTGAGGGCAAAACCCACGCAAACACGGGAGAATGTGCAAACTCCACACGGACAGTGACCCAGAGCCGGGATTGAACCTAGGACCTCAGCGCCGTGAGGCTGCAGTGCTACCCACTGTGCCACTGTGCTGCCCAGGAAGGCACAATATGAATGCAAGTTCTTATGTACAACTCAACCCCAATTCAAACTGAATACATTACCAGCTCTGTGCTACAAGTGTTGCGACCTTAGTCTGTTCCACATTTGTACAAATCTGTGTGAAGGGGAAAATTCCTTCTGATCTTAAATCACGTCTGCATTTCCTTTCATGTTCATAGAATCATAAAGTGATACAGCACAGGAAGGGGCCATCTGGCCTATTGTACCTGTGCCAATAACCCAACTCCCCTCCACTTTCCCATTGCCCTGCAAATGCTTTCTCTTCTGTTATTTACTCAATTCTCTTTTGAATTTTCATTATTGAGTGTGCTTCTAGTACCCTTCAGATCATAACATTTCATTCTGTAAAAAGAGAACGTTTACGAACGTTCCCTTGGGTTTCATTTTCCAATCACCTTAGATCTTTTGTTCTCTGGTCCTTTTGTCTCTGAAAAGACGCTCTCTGTATTTATCAAAATTGTTCATGAATTTGAACACTTCTATCAAGTCTCTTCTTAACCTTTGCTGCTTTCAAAGTCCAAAATTAATAATCATCCGATCCTCGTGTCTATTTTTTTAACTTAATTGCTCCAAAATGGCACATTCTGTCTGTGTACCTACACAACTTGAAGCTAGAGATCCCACAATTATCCGCATCTCTGAATTGATCTCCAAAACTACTATGCAATTTGAAGGTACCTTAATCAAATAAATAGTATAACAACTTACATTTATATAACGTATTTAATGTGGCAAAATGTCCCAACGTGCTTAACAAGAACAATATTTACAAAACTAATTTTGGCACCACGTCACAGAAGGCGATGTCACGACAAGTGAACAGAGGCTTGATCAAAGATTTCGGTTTTTAGGAGCATCTGGAAAGTTGGAGAAAGACATGGAGGTGCAGAGCGTTAGGGAGGGAAAATTCAGAGCCCAGGGCAAAGGCAGCTGAAAACATGGCCAACAATGGTGGAGCGAGTCAAATCAAAGATGCGTAAGAGCCCGGAATTAGTTTAGCACAGAGATCTCAACAGCTTTCACAGTGGAGGAGGAACTAACAGAGATAGCAATGGGTGAGACAATGGAGGGATTTGGAAACATGGGATGTGAATTTTAAAATTAAGGAGCAACCGTGGGTCAGTGATATGGAGCGAGCTAAGATAGGGGCAGCGGTTTTGGATGAGCACAGGTTTACGTAGGGAGGCTGGCTGGTAGAGTGCTGAAAGCATATTATATATGTTTTAGAAAGAACATGAGGCATTGTGCTAATTTTTTGGCAATGCTAAGTTTTTTTCATATGAACCTCCTAAATTGGCAGGCAGGAAAGGACCAGCTGGTCCATCAAACCCAGTTATATTCATGCCTAGATAATGCTTCACTTCCCATCCCTTATTTTTCCACAACAGCCATGTACTTTCCTGGCAGACACAAAAAAAACAGGGAAAAAAACCCAGGCCAATCAAGGAAAATAATATAAAAGCAATAATATAAAAGCAAATTACTGTGGATGCTGGAATCTGAAATAATAACGCTGGACAATCTCAGCAGGTCTGACAGCATCTGTGGAGAGAGAACGGAGCTAAGGTTTTGAGAATGGATGACTCTGGAAAGCGCTCAGCCTCTTAGGTGATCAAAAGCAGTCCCAGAGATCACATGGACCACGTGCTAGTTATTAGCTAATTTACCTTCTGCTGCAAAGAGTCAAAGTTGTATAAGAATGAGGTGATAATTCTTGCCCTCAATTTGGTTTTGTGTTCATTTGAAGTTGCAAATGTGAGAGCAGCATACCAAAGAGCTGACAGAACTTGAGAGGGTGTCAAACGTTTGCTCTTTCAGAAGTTAATAACAGGCATTGCAGCAGTGTCTGAAACTGAGTGGTTTGCAAAGCCGCTTTGCAAAATTCATATTCTTGAATGTCTGAATGAGGAGCAATCATAATAAAATATAACTTGCAGCAAGAGTTCTGAGAAACGGAGTGTAAGCGTTAGATATCAAATGTATGAATGGATTTTGGCTTGAGGCAGAAGTTGTACCAAAACTTAGAGGAACAAGAAAATTATTACATGTTACTGGGTTCTATTTTGGAAAAGGTAGTCCATTAAAATTATATGCTATGCTTTTAGAGCAGTACCCGGAATCATGTAATCAAAACTAGCAAACATTTTGCTGCAGATATCAGTCATGTATTTCTAATAGTCTAAAATATTCTGTTCACTTCACATTTTCTTTGTAACTGATTGCTTTAATGGCAGTCTTGGGGCACAGTGGGTAGCATCCTTACCTCTGATCTAGAAGCTCCCAGTTGGAGTCTGACCCCAACACTTGATAGTCAAGGAAGGTGCGTTAAAACAGGTTGAGCATCAACCTGCAAATCCTTCCAACACATGCCCATGGCAGTCCGTAAGAGCAAGAGAATTCCTAGTCAGCCATGTGACAGAATGAGTGTTGGAGCCTCGACCATAGACTACAACTAGCACTTGAATGAACTATGACACTGCGTCATCAAGTGCTTTACTCTCATTAAAAACAGGCTGTTGCCATTGCCAACCATAGAGTGCAGGGGACTATAGTGGGTCCTGTATTGATGAGGGACAGAAAGACCTGAACCTTTGACATTTTGACACTTGATCCAGCACATCATTACCAAACGCCATCTGAATGTTACAATAATGCTGTACCATCAATCATAGCACTCTTGATTAAAACTGGATAAAGTAAGTGCAGTCTCTTACAAGGTGAAAGAAATCAGGAGAAGACAAGCACTGAGATTTCTTTGTCATCCATCTCCAGACTTTGGTATTGGAGATTTATACAATGCCATATACATATTTGGGCTGTGATCATATGGCCTGGTCACGCCTGACTCGATGACGGAATGGGGTCGGTGAATCACACAAGATTTATGATGCTCAGAGTGCCCCACGAGAACTAACGACATCTTGTGAGATGTCATGATCTGGATCTCGCACTCAATGGGCAGGAACCATATTTGCAGACCTAAGTGCGCAGTAAAGCTCACTTAAATATGCGCCAGAGCCCCCCCAAGGTCCATGATCGAATGCCCACACTGCCAGGGTGCCCTGGTGGCACTGCCAGGCTGGAGGGGGCACTGCCAGGGTGCCAGGCTGGCACTGCCAAGGTGCCCGGTTACAGGTTGTCCTTGCCGGGGGATCAGGTCTGGGGGTGACCTGCCCTTATGAGATAAGGTGAGGGGGGCTCGGAGACCCCCTAATCGGTAAGTTGGGGCATTAAAAAGGTCCAGAATCCGAGGTGGGGGGGGGGGGGGGGGGGGGTCAAGAGATCGGGTGGCATTCAAAGATGGCGCTTTAATAACTCTTTAATCCAGAATTCTGGCACAGTTGAATTGCGCTATTTCACTCTTCATCAATTTTGGCAGAAGAAAAGCTTGCCTTAAAACAATCAAATTTTGAGAGGTTAGATAGCATTTCAGCGTCCAAAAAAAGCCATGGGCTGGATTCACCGCCCCGCCGCGCCACATTTCTATTTCACTCCACCACCTGGATGCTCCGCTACGCTGGCTGGTCAATGGGGTTTCCCATTTGGGGCAGCCCCACGCCGTTAGGAAACCCCCGGGCTGCTGGCAAAATGGAGTAACCAGCCAGCGGGGAATCCAGCCCCAAATATCCAGATTAGATTTTGCACAGATAAACCTTCAGTTTAACAATATTACATCTTGTAGTTCAAAGTATCTCAGAGGTGTAATGCATACCAATTCCTATTTACAATACCCAACCCTTCTATTTAAGACTACTATGATACCTTAGCTGGCTCCATCAGCTCATATTCCTACCTCATTGATTTTTTTTGAAGGATACATTTCAATACTTAGATCCAATTATTATCCATTATTATCATTTAGCTCCACACCGCTGTGCTATGTTGATGATTTTAACCAGTTCTCCATTAGAATGAAGTGTGTGTCTTATGTTGGTCATGCATACTGTAGAACCTTTGTTCAAGCAGGTGGCTCCCAGATCAATTGGTTTCACTAGCTGTGGGTAGAGGCTGGATTTTCACCAGGTTGGAAAGGATCAAGGATACTGATAGGCCTAGACAGAGTGGACATGAAGCGTATGTTTCCACTAAATAGAGTGGAGGTGGAGAAGCTGTTGGCACTAGTAGGAAAAATTAGAACCTGAGGGCACAGCCTCAGACTGAAGGGACGATCCTTTAAAACTGAGATGAGGAGGAATTTCTTCAGCCAGAGGGTGGTGAATCTGTGGAACTCTTTGCTGCAGAAGGCTGTGGAGGCCAAATCACTGAGTGCCTTGAAGACACATATAGGTAGGTTCTTGATTAATAATGAGTTTGGGGTTATGGGGAGAAGGCAGGAGAATGGGGATGAGAACCATATCAGCCATGATTGAATGGCGGAGCAGAGTCGATGGGCTGAATGGCCTAATTCAGCTCCTGTGCCTTATGGTCTAAGCTTGAGATCAGGTGTAATGCCTGTCCTTGTCAGATTGGATCTAGTATGTGGGGACCATGAATTAGATTCAATTTGAATTTGAATTTGAATTGTTTTTTGGAGTAAGCAAGGTGATTGATTAAGTGCTTGCCCTGTCCTGTGTATTGGTTTTGTTACTCTGAGAAAGGATTTTTTTTTTCCAAAAGACTCCACAGTTCTCTAAATATTGTTAGTGGAACCCAGATACGGAAGTCCCTCCTACATTTTTGACAGATTCCATTTTTGCTGGTAAGGGGAAAGGGCATGAATCACACAGGAGGGAATCCCAAAAATCAGCAAGACCAGTTGAACTTGAGCTCTAAACCCCACACTGCCACCCCACAGTGTCATGATGCATCCGCTTCAAATTCAGCCCTGCCTGTTCCAGCGAGCAACACAATCTTGTGATTTAAGGCACTTTTTAACTGAGGTGGGTCCGGGAAGTCAGGAGTCTTCCTGACTTGGGGATACCCGCTTCAATAGCCAAAATCCGATCCTGGGTATCAGTCACAATACTGACAGTTTAAAATATTAGCAGCTGCTTTTAGTTAAAAATAATCCTGTGAAATATATCTACTGATGAGTTTCTAAAATTCCAGCTGCTAAAATATGCAATTTCAGAATAATTTTTCCTTATTTTACTAAATCACGTCTGGAGACGTGGCTCGACAAGTGTACATCTGAGCCCAGTTTGTCTCTCATGTATAATGCTTTGCTGTCTATGGATAATGGGTCCTGGAGAGTCTCAACTCGCACATGAGGAACAGGTTTAAAAAAGTCATAACTTATTCAAGATGTCACAATGCGCATCGAGCACTCTTTACTATGCGAGGTCCATTCACCCTAATCATTTTTACCACTGTTTTTCTGTGAGTGGTTTCAGTGCTGTGGAATAGAAAGCTTTTCCGTTTCACCCAATGACAGCGTGAAGATTCGACAGGTTAAATTGCAGTAAGGTTCAAAGTAAGACTCGCTCAACCCTATCCAAACAACGTGTCTCATCCCAAACCCAGAAGGGTCCACACCTCCTTGTAACCTGTTACATTTTCTGTAAGGATTTTTGGTTTTATTATGAAATAATTTCAGATATTGTTAAATCCAACATTGCTTTAGAATATCTTGCATTTACCTTTCCTACCAAGCTCTTTACACTTCCAAGCTAACCAAACCGCACTAATTCTAGCTTTCATTTTATTGGGGATTGGTCAGATTTTAGTTCCCCAAGTTTCTCCTATATATGAATTGCATTGGTGTGTAATTTCTGTTGCGGCGACGTTAGCCTCTTGGCCAGGTCATTGTCGCCAATGGGAATGGGTTCTCAATTGACTCATGAATAAAATAAAACAATTTCTTTGCACGGATATGTTCCCACCCTTTTTAGCCTCTGGGTTAATCTCTATTTCTGGTATGTAACCTGTTTGTTCAATGTCTCTGCCATTTCCTCATTTCTCATAATAATTTCTCCTGTCTCTGCTTCTATGAACCAATGTTGATTTTAGCTACACTCTTCCTTTTCACATACTTGTGAAATCTTGTTTTTTATATCCTGGGCTAATTTGCTCCCATTCTTCTTTTTCCTCTTTTTATCACTTTTTTAGCAGCCTTTTGCTGGCATCTAAAACACTCCCAATCCCCAGATTTACCATGGTGTTTTGCAAAATTGTTCCTTTAAATGTTTCCCATTGTATAATCACTGGCCTATCTTTTACTCAATTTACCCAATCAACCTTAGCCGGTGCTCCCTCATACCTATGTAACAGGCTTTGTTTACGTTTGTGATTTTTGGATGGGACTTCCGCCAGCCCTGTTTTCCGGCGCAGTGCCCCCCCCCCCCCCCCCCCACCCCCGCAGCAGGATTCTCTGTTCCCGCAGCCAGCCCAATGGGGTTTCCCGTTGTGGCCACCACACGCTGTCGGGAAGCCAGCCAGCATGTGTGCGCTGCCGGAAAAGCGGAGGATTCCGCTGATGGAGAATCTTTTCAAACTTATATGGAATTCAAGTTGTCATCATGATCACTATTTCCCAGTGAATCTTTTACTATGAGATTACTAATTAGCCCAGCCTCATTGCAGTCTACTAAATCTAAAGTAGCCTTATCTCTAGTTGGTTCCACAATGTATTGCTCCAGGAAATTGTCACAAAAGCATCCGATAAACTCATCTTCCAAATCATCTTTGCCAATTTGATTGCTCTAGCCTCTAAGAATATTAAAGTCACCCACAATTGTAGGATTGGAACGATACTCCAGGACCACTATACCCAGCCGGGATTCCTGATGGCCCGTTGAATTGGGAGAGAGGGTCAAATCGGGATCCTAAAGGACGTCAGATCTGTTCCAAGTTTCCAGCCCACTCTACCTGGTCTGATAAGTTCTCACACAGAGCAGGCGAGAACCTGATTACAGTAGATCCACATGCATTTAAATATAATTGCCGGTTTTGAGGCCAGATGCGCCGGCCTCCCAATATGCTCCTGCCCTCCTCCTCCCCCTGCCCATCCCCCACCCGAGCTCTAGGTCCCACGTGTGCCAATCTCTCCTGGTCCTGACAAGGAGGGACCAGGCACCGTGCACTTCAAGGGGTGCCCGGGGGGGGGGGTTTAAGTAATGCATCCAACTGTGCCTAAAGGCTCCTCTGCTGCTGCCAGGCTTTGAAGTGAGGGCACCTTGAGGGTCCTGGGGTTGAGGGTGGGGGGGAACTTGGACTGGGGGGAAGAAATGAAATGAAAATCGCTTATTGTCATGAGTAGGCTTTAATTAAGTTACTGTGAAAAGCCCCTAGTCGCCACATTCCGGCGCATGTCCGGGGAGGCTGGTACGGGAATCGAACCGTGCTGCTGGCCTGCTTGGTCTGCTTTAAAAGCCAGCCATTTAGAAGAGGGTGACCTCCGGGCTCTCCCTCAGGTTTGGGGTTTCATGACTGGACTTCACTTCTTGCCCTGGGAAATGTGGGAAATCAGTCTGAGGATGGTGATTTCAGGAACCTTTCGGATACAAATGTTTTTTATTGTCTGTGTTCTGTAAAACCTTTCAAATGGTCTGGTCACTTTAAAACCCATGCTCCCTGAACACCTGGAAGCCTTCAGAATCACAGTGGCACTCCATTTACAGTAGGGATTGCCCTTGGGTGATTTCTGAAGCCCAGGTGTAACACTTCTTTGAAGGGCATTGATTCATTTTCCTCCAAGGATATATTGTTTTCCCTCTGCCAAGCTTCAAGGTTGGAAAAGCTGCTTTTTTTAAATCTTTGGGATAGAGGAGGCTAAGGGAAGATTTAATTGAAGTCCATAAAATAATGAGGGGGCCTTGGCAGAGTGGATATGGAAGGACCCATTTGTAAAAGCAGAGGATATGGGGTATAGATTAAAAGCAAAATTCTGAAAGATTGAGCGGAAAAGATTTTAACCAGAGAGTGAGGATGGGGCAGAGGCAGAAAGATTCTAAACCATGCAGCACATGGATATTCATTAGAAGCACCATGATCTAGTGGGCTATTGCCAAGGGCTAAAAAATGAATTTCTTGCAGCCAGCAGATATCTGATGGGCTGATTGACCACCTACTCTCCTATTATTTTCTATAAATCTATAATCAATCTCCTCACTTCATTCAATGAGATCCTCAGAAGGACCATTCACATTAGTTACATAAGACATGAAAATAACTTTGACAATGACATATAAGGTGGGGATGCAGAATCGTGTCCATGTGAACATTGGGTCATTTGGTGATTCATTGGCACTCTGGGACATCATGAGAATCATAAGAATCCTTATAGTGCAGAAGGAGGCCATTCTGTTCATCGAGTCTGCACCAGCCCTCTGAAAGAGCACTCTACCCATGTCCACTCCCTCGTCCACCCCATTCTATCCCCGTATACCTACCTGTACATCCCTGGACACTAAGCAGCAATTTAGCATGGCCAATCCACCTAACTTGTACGTCTTTGGACTATGGGAGGAAACCAGAACAGCCAGAGGAAACCCATGCAGACATGGGAAGAACGTGCAGACTCCACACGGAGAGTCACCCAAGGTCGAATCAAAACCACGTCCCTGGCACTGTGAGGCAGAAGTGCTAACCACTGGGCCGCCCATAAGGTGAGGACATGATAAGGTGCGATGCAAGAATCTAAGTCTTCTATGATTTTTTCTCATCATTTTCAGCATCTAAGAATGAGATGGTGAGCAATGGTCACTTGGTGGTATGTAAAGGCTGGTCTTGTGATAACACTCACTCCTTGTGTGGAGAGTGTTTGCCTTCCAATGATTAGATGGGATTGGAAACCCGTGAGGCTTTATATGCCCTAATCTATCTCTCTCTGCTTTTTTGTATACATGCTCAAAACCCTTGTGTCCTGTGCCACCTCAATGCTCCTGCGTTAGATCCAATTTCAGAACTCATTTCAGAATTTCAGAGTGCAGTATGGTAGCACAGTGGTTAGCACTGTGGCTCCACAGTGCCAAGGTCCCAGGTTCGATTCCCACTTGGCTCACTGTTTGTGCGGAGTCTGCACGTTCTACCCGTGTCTGCGTGGGTTTCCTCCGTGTGCTCCGGTTTCCTCCCACTGGTCCTGAAAGACGTGATAATTTGGTCATTCTGAATTCTCCCTCTGTGTACCCGAATAGGTGCCGTAGTGTGGTGACTGGGGGATTTTCCCAGTAACTTCATTACAATGTAAGCCTACTTGTGACAATAAAGATTATTATTAAGAACAACAATTCTTTCATTTATCATGAATGCTGCAGTTGCCATGGGGATAACTACAAGTTTGAATCATAGAATATCGAATTTACAGTATAGAAGGAGGCCATTCGGCCCTTCGAGTCTGCACTGGCTCTTGGAAAGAGCATCCCACTTAAGCCCCACACTTCCACCCTATCCCCATAACCCAGTAACTCCACCTAACCATTTTGGTCACGAAGGGCAATTTAGCATGGCCAATCCACCTAACCAGCACGTCTTTGGACTGTGGGAGGAAACCGGAGCACCCGGAGGAAACCCACGCAGACACGGGGAGAACATGCAGACTCCGCACAGACAGTAACTCAATCAGTTATATCACATATTTTAAATGAACATTGTGTAAAACATCTAAATAGTCTTGTAATGGACTATATTTCTGCGAAGCTTTATAGTTACAAGCTTCAATTTTTTTTTCTGTGTTCTTACTTGAGTAGAGAATGTCAGAGGTCAATCCACAGTTTTAACACCGAACGATTGGTTTCATAAAAGATCTAAGACAACATGCTTCCTGCATTGTGAGACTGGGTTATTCTTCCTGAATATGCAGCACGGTAGCATAGTGGTTAGCACTATGGCTTCGCCAGGGTCCCAGGCTCGATTCCCGCTTGGGTCACTGTTTGTGCGGAGTCTGCATGTTCTCCCCGTGTCTGCGTGGGTTTCCTCCAGGTGCTCCAGTTTCCTCCCGCAGTCCAAAGATGTGCAAGTTAGGTGGATTGACCATGCTAAATTGCCCTTAGGTTAGATGGGGTTGCTGGGTTATGGGGATAGGGTGGAGGTGTGGCCTGAGGTAGGGTGCTCTTTCCAAGACCCGGTGCAGACTCGATGGGCTGAATGGCCTCCTTCTGCACTGTAAATTCTATGATTCTTTCAGTTCTTCTTAAAGAAGGAAAAGCAGGAAATGCCAGCTGAATAGCTGGCCACCAATTTGGGAGCCTCACACACGCCCGGCATGTCTGACCCAGCTTGGTTCACTTTGGCACTATAAGTGATTGAATCCCAACTCAACAGTGCTGTCAGCGCCAGTGGGAAACACAGTGGTTTTCCCTCTGGCCACAGCACTTTGTAGAATCACAGAATCCCTACAGTGCAGAAGGAGGCCATTCAGCCCATTGAGACTAATTGACCCTTCGAATGAGCACTCTACCGATGTCCACTCCTCCGCCACCCCGTCTTATCCTCGTAACCCTATAACCTATCTAGCACATCCCTGGACATTAAGGGTCAATTTATCGTGGTCAATCCACCTAATCCGCACAACTTTGGACTGTGGGAAGGAACCAGAGCACCTAGACAGACGCGGGGGAGAACGTGAAAACTCCACACAGTCACCCAAGGCCGGAAATTAATCCAAGCCCCTGGTGCTCAACGCAGCAGTGCTAACTACTGTGCCACCATGCCACCACTTTGTTTTTATTTGTTTGAATCGTGGCCATTGTCTTGGTCACATGCTTCAATAATTTCTTGTTTACTGCACTGCCCAATGGTATAACTATTATTAAGGGGCCTGTTAACTACTTTAACCAGCGTTTTCTCACTCATGCTATTACTATTCTTGTTTGTTTGTTTGGATATTTTCAACCCCTTATATGGATAACAAAACCATGGCTGGAATTCGACCCACTCAGCAGGTTCTGAGGAGGGGGAAGCATGAAATTGCATGGACACTATTCCCTCTGGATTCCTGCCCCTTACAACAATTTTATATTGGGCAGCAGAGTCTCGGACGGAAAGTCTTCCATTGCCCCAATTGAGGCGGCTGGAGGTTGAATGCCAGCTTGGGAGTGGAGGGAAACATGGAAATGAAGAACGTTGGGAAGGGAGGGCGGGGGTGCCTCCATCTGAAGTTGATTTCTCACTGGGGTGCCCTCCCTTTAAGGCCTGGTGATCTCTGGACATCCCTCAAGGCCCCCTCCCATGGTTCAGCCCCCCCACCCTTCCCTCCCAAGAACCATTGCCCCCTTCGCGGCTCCCATGCCTTCCCTATGCGCCTTGGGACACCGGACACTAGCCTGGACCTCTAGTTCCTTCTTCCGGCCACTGCAACTCTATTACTGCAGGTACTAGAGAACCACCAGCCACTCTGATTGGCCAGCAGCTCTCCAAGGCAGGACGTCCTCCTGATTGAGGAGCAGAAGTGCTGCTTAATGCTAATCAATGCCAGTTACAGCGCAATCTGGCAGCGGAGCTCTGTAGAGATCCCGGCCAACTCTTTTGGTACCCTAAAAGCTCAGGCCCATATTTCCTTCCCTCAAAGTTTGCTGTTTTCTGCATTATATAATAATAATCATCTTTTTATAATAATCCTTATTGTCACAAGTCGGCTTACATTAACACTGCAATGAAGTTACTGAGAAAAGCCCCATGTCATTTACATAGATAAACAATTTAAGAAATAAAAAGAGAGCCATTCTGTCTCTGTTGAAGCTAAAAAGTATCAGACTATTGTGGTGGTTTTGTCACACATCGCTGAGGTGGCATCAATAATTTTATCTGGAGTTCCATATGCCTTCAGAATTTTAAGCATTTGTGGTCTATAGTGCCAAGACCTTCTTAAAATGTAATAATGTGATAACACAGGATAGTCTGCATTCCATCGGCTTATTGCAGTTCTCCTATAATTGTCCCAATTTAAAATAATGCAAAGTTCAAATGCCCTTTGTTCTGTATGAGCCACAGCTCTGATGCATTTAGTGGAATGTATTTGCCATTGAGTCAGCAGATAGCCTACATTCATCACCTCCATTCGCTAATTTGTTCTGTTGGTCCGATACAATAGGAAAGAAAAATGTTTTTTCTAAAATCCAAGTAGCTCTTCAAACTCTCCGTGTGGCAAATCTACTAATCTCATCTTGCCCATTGCAAGGAGCTTGGATTTGAAATAGGTCGACAATCATGTGGGGTCAGATCTGTGCTCCATATTCCTGGTTTAACAGTTAGCATTCATAAAGCAAAGGCCTTCAGTAGGTTTTCAGTCAAAACTTTCAACATACTTTTGGGTGAAATATTTAATCAGATATTCATGTACACAGAAAATATGTTGTTACATTGTAATGGATTCATTTTAAAAAATGTAGCATTATTCCAGTGTGTTTGAATTTGTTTCAGTGAGGTTAGTTATAAGCTATACATGTGACAAGGTGTTTGATATTAAATATCGCAGTTAATCATCTTTCTTTTACTCAATGGGACTGGAGTATTGATTGAAATATCTCATTCTTTTACAAAACTTCCGATGTTCGATTGAGGATTATGAAGGCCTATAAATGAGAATGCTACTCTTTGTTTTACATGTTCATCCAAGTGATCGATAATAAAGCTGGGAAATTAAACACTTCCCTATTTCTGGGGCCTGTTGTCAGCATTGGGTACCTCCAGATTAGATATAATACAGCCAATTGCAGAGTACAGCACTTACCATTTGGCAAGCAATGTGCGCAACCCGAACCTTAAAAGCCGAATTTAATAGCCTCCAGAGTGACATTTTTTATTTCTCAAGCCAGCTACCCTTGAAATTGTTCTGAGTAAGATAGCCAATCTGTTGAGCTGCTCGCAGAAAAATACTTTTCACTGTACCTAGTTACACATGACAATAAACAAAATCCAAATCCAATTATTATTAAATTGGTGGAGGGGGGGGGGGGGGAGAATGGGGGGGGGGGGGAAGCAGTTTTGTGCTGTGCTTGCATATCCATTGAGGATTTGATTGAAACATCTTGTTCACCTTTCACGTAGGACTCTCTACATCCAACAGCAGCACCGAGAGATAGCCTTCATTTTATGGGCTGGATTGAAACCATGGGTGCGATTCTCCGCTGTCCAGGCCGGGTGGGAGAATCGCGGGAGGGCTGCTCTGCCCCCCCCCCCCCGCGATTCTCCCACCCCACCCAAAATGGCATGTCGCATTTTGCGACACGCCGCTGGGAGAATCACGGTTCGCTGTTTTTCACGGCGACCGGCGATACTCCGGCCCGCATGGGCCGAGTGCCATTCCCGACCTGTTCACGCCGACGGCAACCACACCTGGTCGCTGCCAGCGTGAACATGGGTGCCAAAGGTTCGTTTGTGGCTTGTGGGGGGCAGAGAGGGGAGTGAGCACAACGGCCATGCTCGGGAGGGGACTGGCCTGCAATCGGTGCCCAACGATCGTCGGGCCGACGTCTCCAAGGGACGCACTCTTTCCCCTCCGCCACCCCACAAGATCAAGCTGCCACGTCTTGCGGGGCAGCGGAGGGGAAGACGGCAACTGCGCATGCGCATGCACGGCTGACGTCATCAGGCGCCGCCGGCCACGTCATTCTCGGCCGAGATTTACGGCACGTCGCTCCTAGCCCCCCAGGGGGTGGGGGGGGAGAATAGGGGGCGAGGAGCGGCCTCCGACGCCGTCATGAAACACTCCGGGTTTCACGATGGCGTCGGGCCTTGCGAAGAATTCCGCCCCATGTCATTCACCTCCAGGACCATTATGCCAGGGAGTCCCAGCAACGACGGAGCTTACATCATATACTTTCCAACAATCTTTACATGGCGAGATTTTACGCCGGGATTGCAGATCCCGCCAAAGTCAATGACTTTTTGAGAGTTTGCCTCATTTTATGGCCCTGTCCCGACCTAGACAAGGCTATTAATTCCACCCCTTATCTCTGTGCTTGTAATGGAAACTACCAATATAAACTTGTCACACTCACCTGACGGGAGATGCATTGCAGCGCCACCACTTCTAGGAGGGTGAAATTACAATATGACATAGGCAGTTTCCATGACAAATGTATGTTACAACAGGTATTTGCCAGCAGGACTGGCCGAAAATGGGCGGCCACTCGGCCCACTGTGGGCCGAAGAATCGACGGGGGGGGGGGGGGGGGGGGGAGGGGCTGCCAGCAGCCGCCGACTGGCGGGGGTCGGAGAATCCTGCCCATGGAATTTAAATTCTAATGATGACCATAAAACCATTGTTGATTGTCATTAAAACCTACCTAGTTTACTAATGTTCTTTAGGGAAGGAAATCTGCCACCTTTACCTGGTCTGGCCTGTGTCCATAGTCACAGAAAAGTGGTTGACTCTTAAAAATGCAGGGCAGTTGGGGATGGGCAATAAATGCTGGCCCAGCCAGCGACGCCAACATCTCATGAACGAATAAAGAAAAAATATTATTATTTTCAGTAAAGCCCACAAATGGAAGACAAGGGTGCAAAATATTAAAAAGCAATTTAAGGAGAAACACCGGGAGGCATGTTCTCATGGAGTGATTGATACCTGAATTGTCTTCCAGGCAAGTTAGGAGAGGTGGAAACTCTGAAGTCTAGCAATGGCAGTTGGATACTGTGAAAGGGAATTGTAGGTCACCATGGAAGGAGAAGCATTATGGGCGCCTCACATCCCCGCCTACCCCCTAATCCATATTCATTCTAGTGACCATGTGCAGCTTGTTTACAGTCTCAGTGTGGGCTCCTTTTAAAATGTTAATTTCAAGATTTAAAGGGAAAGCTACAGCATTTCCTGCATTGCACGTAACATGCAGCTATTGCCGCTCGGGTCTGTTATTTTGTACAGGGGTCAGTTAATGTGTTTCGGATCAATGTTTCAGCTCGAATATGAACTGCACTGTCTTTACCCTGGGCTTCGCTAAAATTGGAACATTTTTCTCAGAAACTTGGTCAATGTGCCGAGGCCTAAGCAGATGGGAAAAATGAATAAATAGCATTTACTGATGTTAAACTTATATTTATAAATCCTGGAGATCAGGGATGTCCAAATTGTACCGCCTGTGACCTGCAAGCCAGGAGAGTCCGAGGAAAAGGAAATGCTTACTTTTGAAGTTAAGATCAGGCACTCGTGAGTTCAGGAACTAAAGTTCCCAGAGCGCCTCAGACGTCTCTGCACATGTCAGCCCTGGAATGGCCGCACATGCGTTGTTCATTCTTGATGCATTTTTAAGCTTCTGCACATGTGCCAGCCGGTGATTGGTCACTCATGTGCAGTTTGTACATATTCTTGTCCTCAGGCCAATAAAAAGCCCTGTGCACATGCGTAATTCATTTTATTTTATCTCTTCAAGTTGAGAAGGCAGCCTTGCACCTGTGCAGGAGTGGGAAACGAAAAACCCAAGGGGAAACCTAGTGAAAAGAAGATCAGGTGATCTACAAGAGAAATTAAGAAAGTACCTGATGAAGCAGGACAAGAGTGGGACAGGACGAGAGCAGGTCCCAAAACAAAGAAGAAAGGCCCAAAAACCAGGAGTGGGACAGAAAGACGTTTCAGGAAGACAGTCAAGTTAAGGGACAAGAACAGGAAGCTCACAGGTCCGTGAAGTGAAATTAAAATTAAGGCGCTGAAAAAAAGTACTTTAAATCAAAGAGCTGGAGCTGCAAGGAGCAGACTTAAAGCAAAGTGGGCTTGAGAGATGCCAGAAGATTCAAGGAGACTGGCAATGGTTAATGACTTCTTACCACAAGCCTTTGTAGCAGTGAAATTCTGCTTGGCATGGCTGAATCTGAAAGTGTGTGTTCAAGGTTAAACTTGAATGCACAGAGATATCCTGGGGTCAAGGAATTTCAGAAGGCGATATTGAAACCCTGGAGGAGGAACCATGTTGAAGATATGTGGGAGAAAGCATAATTTAGGGGCTGGTTTAGCTCACTGGGCTAAATCGCTGGCTTTTAAAGCAGACCAAGCAGGCCAGGAGCACGGTTCGATTCCCGCACCAGCCTCCCCGGACAGGCGCCGAAATGTGGCGACTAGGGGCTTTTCACAGTAACTTCATTGAAGCCTACTCATGACAATAAGCGATTTTCATTTTCATTTAATTTTCATTTGGAAGAGAATTCCAAGGTGAGTTCTTCGAGCATGGAGATTGGAAACCCTTGTGAGGAACACAGGCCAATTGGTGTGACAAGCGCCTGGGGAAAGGGAAGAGGGGGTTTATGAGAACTCCACGGAAGTTCCTTTGGTGGCATAGAATCATAGAATTTACAGTGCCGAAGGAGGCCATTTGGCCCATCGAGTCTGCACCGGCCCTTGGAAAGAGCACCCTACCCAAACTCACACCTCCACCCTATCCCCTAACCCAGTAACCCCACTTCACCTTTTTGGACACCAAGGGCAATTTAGCATGGCCAATCCACCTAACCCGCACATCTTTGGACTGTGGGAGGAACCCGGAGCACCCGGAGGAAACCCACGCAGACACAGGGAGAACGTGCAGACTCCGCGCAGACTGTGACCCAAGCCGGGGATCGAACCTGGGACCCTGGAGCTGTGAAGCAACTGTGCTAACCACTATGCTACCATGCTGCATCTATCACTAGCTTTTGAAGTGTGGTGTATCTGACCACAGTTAACCTATTGTTTACATATACTGCATACTTATTAGAATATAAAATTGATACTGTAAGTTGCGTTATCTTTACAAATTTGTATGGATCAGTAAATGGTATAGTTGTGGGGGTGATGGAATAGTGTAATATAGTTCTTTTTTCTTGTTCAATAAATATTTTATTCTTTTGTTAAAAGTACCTTACCAGACTCCTGTTAATGTGCTTAGCTGCAGCCCTCCACATTTCTAGACAAAAAATTAAAGTTATAATCTATCACGCTAAGTGTCACCCTGGGATCTGACATATCCAGTAGGAATATCTGTTGGGATCATAACAATACTTATGTTTTTAGAACATAGAACATAGAACAGTACAGCACAGAACAGGCCCTTCGGCCCTCAATGTTGTGCCGAGCCATGATCACCCTACTCAAACCCACGTATCCACCCTATACCCGTAACCCAACAACCCCCCCCCCCCCTTAACCTTACTTTTATTAGGACACTACGGGCAATTTAGCATGGCCAATCCACCTAACCCGCACATCTTTGGACTGTGGGAGGAAACCGGAGCACCCGGAGGAAACCCACGCACACAGGGGGAGGACGTGCAGACTCCACACAGACAGTGACCCAGCCGGGAATCGAACCTGGGACCCTGGAGCTGTGAAGCATTTATGCTAACCACCATGCTACCCTGTTGCCCCTAATTTTGTACATTTAATTTGTGCTGTCTGCACTTAGATTATGTATACGTTTATAAAGTGATTTTATTGATGCTGTAATCCCACTGGCATATAAAACCTGAATTGGGACATTAAAATCTTCAGTTTAAACTTAATGCTAAATTAATCCACATGGAGCCAATGGAAAAAAAGTTTAGGCATGATGTAGATAGCAAGAAAGAAAGCCAGATAGGAAAAGAGTACTGCAGTTAATAAGGCCCTTGGAAAGTAGGTTAGAGTAGTTTATAGTTAGTACAAATTGGACAATTGTACAACATGCCAAGATTTGTTTGAAACAGAACTGACAGGATTATAGCACAGCGCTCAAATGTTCCGACAGGCATTGTATTACCCTCTCCCCGCAAATATCTAGAGTTGTTTTTAATTCTAGGTTTTTGTTTCTCGTATCTCCTGGCTCAGTCTTGCTTCCCGAGATATCTTACTGCTTGTAGCTTTAACGATGGTTAGCCGAGTTCCAAAACATATCCCTGTATCATTTTCATAATGTAATGATTGTAGCTCCTGTCTGAAAATTGCAGTATTCAAACCACAATTGGGAACATCACTGTCAAACTTTCAGTGTGCTGCTGGCAATTTAGCCCAGGTTCTGCTTTGGAGGTCTCCCTGCGGGTTGCATCACTGGCCAAACATCGTCAATCAGGAAGAAAGACAATTCGATAGCACTTTATCACATCACAGTCCAAAGATGTTCAGGCACTTCAAATTCATGAAGTGCAGGATTTGTCATGTAAGCACAGGTTGCTCTCAAACAATGTCATAATGGTGACAAGAGCTGGGACAACAGCCCTGTGTGAATTGCATAAAAATGCTGATCCATATATAATAGTCTCTATTTTATCATCTTTTCAATGCTCAACATGCTGAATTTCGACAATCGCCCAGTGCCCACCCAAAGTAGTCGAGCTTTTAAAAATAATAATAATTCTTCAATCTCCTGAGGGCAGATTAAAGGTAAAACTTGATCACTACATTATACATCCTTCATCTGCTGTCTTCCTTGGTAATGATGCCTCTATTAGTGCAGCAAGCCAGGAACAATCTTGTTCTATGCAGCATTTATGGGTAACCTGCTGAATACCACCTGCCCAGCAGAGACTGTAAATTGCATCATACATTGTGGGATTAATTCAAGCTTTGTGAGTTAGAATGGAATAGTGTTGCAACACCATCAATGCCAGGAACTCCCTTCATCTTCGCCAGGAGTAAAGGATCAGTGAATCCACTTTATAATCTTCGTGTTTATCCTTCCTAATTCTCCATCGCATTCTTCAATAAAAATCTGTGCAACTTCTATTTTGTAAGCCGTGCCATTTTTATAGCAGAAACCATATCCTGTTATTTTCATTTGACGTATTTACAAAAGGCCTGATCAAATGTACTTGGGAGGTATAAATAGGGCCAATTGTCTTTTTAGTGTGTTCAATCTATATATCCTTGAAGTTCACTTTGCACAACCGTGTGGAAGAATGATCTGATAAATCTGAAATTGATGAGCTTTCTCAACACTCACTCACATAATTTTAATGAATAATGAACCAGGGATTTTCAGTAAAACGTGGTTCCGAAACTCTGCTGGATGACAGATCACATTTGTAATGTATGATAACATTCCTGTGAAGCACTTTGAGAAGTTATTCTACGCCAAACGCACTTTATAAAAGCATATTGTCATTGGCCAAACTTTTCCTGCCGCTATCGCCGGCGGGAACTTCTGGTCCCGCCGATGGCGGCCCCCTGCCGCGGGTTTCCCATCAGCAGAGGGTGGGGAGAATGGGAAAACCCATTAGCAGCAGTGGGACCGATGATCCCGCCGCTGGCCAATGGCATGGCACCTCCGCTGCTGCAAAATTCCAGAAAATCCCACTCATTTGGCGGAGTTTTGCATGTTTCACAGAGCCGGCACGTCATTGGTCGCCAGCTGGATCATCTGGTCCCGCCACTGTCAACGCCGTTTCCCATTGTATGCACCTCCAGCCACTGGGAAACGTGGAGCAGGGGTTCTCCATTGGCGGAACCAGAGGATTTGATTGGTGGGAATGACCGGAAATTCCGGCCATTGTATTAACTTGAGGCAGGGGATCCTATTGTTCAGACTCACTGACTTGCGAAGTCTGATTTTCAACCAGTCTCATTATAATTCTTTACAAATTAAATAGGTAAATTTTTATGTTTCAGGAGATTGAAATGATTTACAAATTTCAACGCACAACACAGATCATGAAAACATTGCGAATTGCTTTACAGGAACTGGTTTACAGAAATGTCTACTTTGCATTTCATAAATTTATTGTTCTCACCAAAGACAGGCAATTGCACATCCAATGTTGAGGTGTGTCTGTACTTGTCTACTTTTATTTATGCAGGAATTAGGCTCAGACAGCATTGCCAGGTTAAATTGATCAACCTGTGCCAGTTTCACCGCATTGAGCACATGTCCAGGAGGCTGCAGAATGAACTGATAATTCTACCAATTGATTTTTAAAAATCTACTAAAAAGCATGACTGGCCCCAAGCTCTTCTGTTTTAATGACATCACAGTGCTGATGGACAATCATGGGGGAGGTGTTTCCGGCCCGGGACTCCCGGAATGTGTTCTCCGATGGGATGGAGAATTGGGCCTCAGGGAAGAATCGGGATTGATGACGGGTGCCAACCCGATCACAATGCTCCGATCACCTGCTGGCGGTGGGAAAAAGGTCCACGGCGCACATCAGCGGGAGCATATGAATAAATGCAAATTGTCTTAATGTCCCATTTGCATCTAGCTAGCCATTCCGAGAGCCACCCCCTGACGAGCAATGCATTGTCTGTCCATGCCTCCTCTATCGGACCGCCCCCATGTGCTTCCTGTAATAGGGGAACCCCCAGGACCCCTGTAATATTCCGACTTTACCAAGGACCTCTATAATAGGGGGACCTCCCCCAGAGACCCTGAAATAGGGCTCCTACAGGGCCCTCTATAACTGGGGGCCCCCAGGGAACCCTGTAATAGGGGTCCAAGCCCAGGGACATCTATAATAGGGGACATCCAAAGCCCCCCCACACACATACACACAGACCCCACACCCCCAGAAATGAGACCCCTGCCTGGAAAATAAAGAGCAATCCAGACAGGGACAGTGAGAAAAATTACGGCTGAAATACTTATATTTCAGCTCCATATGTCCATTCCTGGCAGGCGAGCAGCTGTGACCTGCATCTGGTTCCCACAGATCCATTAGCTGCAAGCCATTCATAGCTTTATGGAAGTGGTTTGTGATTGACAGCTTCTAAAATCATCTGCAGTTTTGAATCGTACATCTCCCTTCAAGGTTCAGTGGCCAAAGTGATGCAACCCCAATGTTTACAAACATTGACCACATCAAAGAGAGGTAAGTACATTCCAAGCACTAAGTACATTCAATCACTCAAGTGTGTGATTTTATTGCACTTACCTGTGTTTTATGTGGTCAATTTATACAAACATTGGGACTTCACCACTTAAGTCACTGACGTGAAGGGAGATGAATGAATCAAAGCTGCAGAAGGTTTATAGAAGCTGTCAATCACAGACCAATATTAGAAAATAAATGGCTTGCAGCTAATGGATCTGTGGGAACCAGATGCAGTTTAGAGCTGCTCTCCTTCCAGGAATGGATACATGGAGCTTCAATCTAAGCATTATAGCTGTAATTCTTCTCACTGTCCCTGTTTTGAATGCTCTCTCGCTTCCAGACACGGTTCTCATTTCTGGGGTGGGGGTGTCGGTGTTGGGGGGGGGGGGGGGAGGTCTGTGGGGGGGTCCCTTTAGGCAGAGGTTCCAGGGGGTCCCCGTACTGCAGGGTATCTGTGCGGTGGTCCCCCTATTACAGGGCTCCCTTTGGGGGTCCCCCGATTACAGGGGTCCCTGTGAGGGGGTCTCCTTATTACAAGGCTGCAGGTCGGGTCACCCTGTACTTGGGGGTAGGGGGGTGCACCCAGGCAACCCTGGGGTAAGGGGCTGCAATGTGGTGCAGGTGGGGGATTCTGGGTCGATTTGCGATGCGGGGTGGTGGGTGGTCAGCAGCGGGACCTCGCTATTGGGCCACGCGCTCAAGATGGTGGCTTAATATCAGGATTCCCTGGTAATCTCTTGTATTCCACGCCAGGCATAAATTTGCATGGCAAGGAACACTAAATTGATTGTCGGTTTGCGTGCCCAGAGGCATCGGAAGCTGGTTGCAATTCAGCACAGGTAGGAGGACGTAGACTCCCAAACAGAGAATTCAGCCCCATGTTTGAAATCTTGAATGGCGCACTTGACAATAAGCTCCAAGAGATGGATAAATCTGGGGTACAGATGCAAAATCTATTCCTTGGTACTTTTACTTTGACATTTATGAATTTTCTGACCAAATATCACAAGAAATCCGAAAAGCATTGGCTGCAATTTAATGATCATAAAAGCCACGGGCGCAATTCCTATAGAACATAAAACATACAGTGCAGAAGGAGGCCATTCGGCCCATCGGGTCTGCACCGGCCCACTTAAGCTCGCACTTCCACCCTCTCCCCATAACCCAATAACCCCTCCTAACCTTTTTGGTCACTAACAGCAATTTATCATGGTCAATCCACCTAACCGGCACGTCTTCGGACTTTGGGAGGAAACCGGAGCACCTGGAGGAAATCCATGCAAACACATAAACAGTGACCCAGCGGGGAATATAATGGTGGTTTGATCTTGTGAGGTGCCCAAAAAACAATTCTCGACGGCAAGATTTCAGTTTGCGATCTTCCCAGTCCCCCACTGATGATGTGATTAGGTCCACGCCCAGGAAAGGTGCAAGATGGATTTGCATGCATTACCATCTCATTAACAGATGTCACAACACATCATTCGCCCTCATTGTATCTTCCCATCCAGCTGACAATATGAAATGCTGCTGATAAATACTACCATTCTTGAAAAATGGAAACTTGACGACATTGGAGACGATTGTATATGTCACCATATCCATCAGGGAGTCCAAGGGGAGAGAGGGCACCAGACAGCTTTAACATAGATGGGGGGGTGGGGGGTGGACACCAAGTAGAAGATAACTGTCACAGTCTGTGATTGACCTTGTGGGGGTCTGTAAGTCCGTTCCCAGGGGTCTGTGAGGTTCGGGAGGCCAAGAGGCTGTGGGGTTCTGTAACGTTAGATGTGCCATTGCTATCAACAATCAGTGGAGATGGGGCAAGCTAAAATTGGTTAACAAAAGGTGAGTTTAAACACATAGTGAGATCAAATATATACAAACGTCAGTGCTTTATATCCCCAAGTGCTTAATGCCATAGAACATAGAACATAGAACAGTACAGCACAGAACAGGCCCTTCGGCCCTCGATGTTGTGCCGAGCAATGATCACCCTACTTAACCCACGTAACCGGTATACCCGTAACCCAACAATCCCCCCATTAACCTTACACTATGGGCAATTTAGCCTGGCCAATCCACCTAACCCGCACATCTTTGGACTGTGGGAGGAAACCGGAGCACCCGGAGGAAACCCACGCGCACACGGGGAGGACATGCAGACTCCGCACAGACAGTGACCCAGCCGGGAATCGAACCTGGGACCCTGGAGCTGTGAAGCATTGATGCTAACCACCATGCTACCGTGAGGAATAAAATCCTTACCCTCGCTGTGCAACTACAAATTCTTAGGCCTCCTAACCGCATCGCTATGTCCAGATGTCTCCCCAGAAATCACATCTTGTGTTGAGATGTGCTGCTGTTTACCAAGTCCTGCTGCCTGAAATGACAGTGTCTTCTGAAGGGCCAGGACCTGGAGGACCCTGGGCTACTTGCAAAGATGTTGTGGTGCCACCCTGTTCGGACTAGTAGGCCAGAGGAGCCTTGGTCTCTGGAAGGGGTGGGTCAGATGGACTGGACACTCCCAGGGTCTCCTGCCCGCCTGTGGGTAAATGGTTGCCTTCCTCTCCTCTGCATCATCCCAGATCCGTGTTTGGGAACCCCACGTGAACATAGAAGCAGGTTTTCTTGCTGCTGTCCTCCGGATGGCCTGTGGGCAAGTGCTGTTGAGCTGTTTAAATGCGGTGTCGCCATGATTTAATGTCTCAGATGAACCCAGGGCAGCCGATGCAGACACATTACGCCAGGGGAGCGGCGTTATTCCCATTTTTAAAATCCCAAATTTCTAACAATTCCGACCTAGATCATGTCGATGGAGCCCGTGGGATTCACTCCAGTATTCATGCTAAAAATGACACTTCCCCAAATTTAGCGAAGAACCCGCCCATTGTCTGTCGCCTCGCGTTAACAAAATGGGAATAAAATCTTTCAACATAAGTTCCAAATAAAATATCCTGCTTTGCATTTACGCATCCAAACTAAAATTCCAAGCCGGAAGAATTTGATGCTCACGGACAGCAACCTTAATTATTTAAATTATGTCTGAACTTATTGGCACGTGAATTGAATTAATTAGAACATCTGTGCCAATGCCCATTTCTCCCCCAAACGCATTCAATGTTACAAACAAAAAATATGCTGTGGAATTAAATATGACTGCTCTTTCAAAGGACTAGCAGAAGCATGATGGGCCAAATAGTCTCCCCCTGTAGTCTAAGTTACTTTGATTCCACATGCTGCAAGTAAAATAGGGATTTGAAAGACACTCTTTCACTATCTTTGTGATTGTAGTCCTACAATTAGAGTAACTGGTAATTTCTAAACTCCCAACACGCACCTTGGTTCTGTTGTTGCTGCTGTTGCTGCTGTAGTTTCTGCTGTTGCTCCTGTAGGCTCTGACTGTCAACCGAGATTCCACTGTCATTGTGCAGTTTCTCACCCTCTGGAGAGGGTGTCTGGTTCACAGTCCTGTTATTGGCTCCCTGTTTGTTTTGCTTACAGCTGTTCCATCTAAAGAAAACCAAATCAAGAATCACAATGATTTGAGGAGCATTACAAAGGGAAAGGAAGAGAGAGACAGGTTAAAGAGAGGGAAACGCATAGGAAATAGTCTCTTCCACGGAATGAAATAGGAACCAAGCTATCGAAGCTCTTCAGCCGTACAATTAAAGGCACCCTGGGGAAGGCGCAGAGGGCAGCAAAGATCTACCCAACTCAAGATCACTAAGATTTGAAGACGGGTTTGCATATACCAGTAAAGCATAAACGTAGAGGAAAATTGATAATTTTGATAATTAACAACACTGGCAGTATGTAAATAAGACTTGAGGTGTTGGGATTGTACTAGAGGGTGGTCGTATTTAATGAGAAGATGTGAGATTGAAAGTCGAGAAGTTTTACTTTTCTCAGAATATGATGGATTTATACTGTTTAACGGGGGCAGAGCAGGTGGAGCAAACTAGAAGGTCAGGGACAGGTGGGAGCTAGAAGAGATTTGACAAAGATGTCACGGGCAGAAGACAAAGGGCATGTTAATGACAGTTTTAAAGACTAAAGAAGGTGTTGATAGTGGCATAACGTTAAGATAGCAGGATGTGTTAAAAACCGAACAAGGGTCAGCGCTCTGTGAAAGAAAAGTTGAAGAACAAGTGACAGATGTCCTTGCGGGGTGACAGAGGTCACTGGACCAAAACAATTGCATTAAAAAGGGGGGGTCAAGATACAGGAGAGAGTTCATGGCCTGAAGTTGTTGAATTCAATGTTAAGTCCAGAAGGCTATAAACTGCCTTTTTCAGAATGCGCACTAGTTTGTTTTTATGATATAAATACAAGCTGTTATTGTTATTCTGAGCAAGAACATAGAACAGTACAGCACAGAACAGGCCCTTCGGCCCTCGAAGTTGTGCCGAGCAATGATCACCCTACTCAAACCCACGTATCCACCCTATACCCGTCACCTAACAACCCCCCACCCCCTAACCACCATGTTACCGTGTTGCCCTTAAAGAACTAATGGGTTTGGCCCCTATTGATGCTTCCATGGTTACCTTCGAGGAGCTGGAAAGAAGTTTGCATTAGAAATTTCTGGAATTGGTAGAGAAGAAGGTACATTGGGTGAGTCCCAACAAATAAAAACAAGGCAATCACATACGGCCTGATGGTCTTTCCACATCCCTCCAATATAATGAATACATGCACAAGGTGAGCAAGAGAACAATATCCAAAATAGAGTGATGACCATGGAAAAGGCAGCAAAGAAAAGAATGGGACTACAGTTGTAATGAATAAAGCCTCAAGCTGCCACCAGGAGGCAAAAGGACAAATTAAGAGAGAAGAAATTAATGACTACTCAACTGAAAACAAAGGAAGCGAATAAATAATATGACTCCTTAAATGCCACTCCATAATCATATCAACATTCCGCAAGCCACACTTTTAAATGTAAAGTATTAGGTCACACTGTACTGCACACTCCAGTTTGATCACACACTCTCCATTCATTGCAGGTTAATAAATAATGTCAATCATATTCATGCCATTAAAAATTAAGTCATTCAAAGCACCAACCGTTTGAAAGCCACATAGGCCACAAGTCCCACAACAACTGCAGCCAGGATGGAACAGTAAACAGGAATAATACTGTTGTTGTTGTCTTGCCCAATAAACTGTGGAGAACTGGGAACAGCGGTGGTGGTCATTATCTCTGTTGTTGGAACTATTTTCGGAGGTGCTGCTGTGTTCATCCGAGGGAATCTTGGAGGATAAGCTGTTGAAGAGAGAACAAATGAGATCCCTTTACTTTTTTTGCGGTAACACGGGAAATTATTTTTTATCACAAAATAATCTACAGAGCGTTGTGAAAACATCCCAGTCCATCACATGCAAACCCACCTCCCATCCATTGACTCTGTCCACACCTCCCGCTGCCTTGGGAAAGCGGGCAGCATAATCAAAGACACCTCCCACCATGGTCATTCTCTCTTTCAACCTCTTCCATCGAGCAGGAGATACAGAAGTCTGAGAACACGCACTAACAGATTCAAAAACAGCTTCTTCCCTGCTGTTACCAGACTTTTGAATGATCCTCTAATGGACTGAACTGATCTCTCCACTCATCTTCTGTACTGCGTAGTACTACACTCAATATGCTTCACCCGATGGCTGTGTCTATGTATTAACATTGTATATTTATCTGATAGAAAAGAACTTTTGAGTTAGGTATAGATAAGATAGATAAAAGGTTTAATGAAGAAATCCTGGTTGGAAATATCCTTAAATTATTAAGAGTATTTAACTAAATCAAAATATATTAACCATAGAACAGTACAGCACAGAACAGGCCCTTCGGCCCTCAATGTTGTGCCGAGCCATGATCACCCTACTCAAACCCACGTATCCACCCTATACCCGTAACCCAACAACCCCCCCCTTAACCTTACTTTTATTAGGACACTACGGGCAATTTAGCATGGCCAATCCACCTAACCCGCACATCTTTGGACTGTGGGAGGAAACCGGAGCACCCGGAGGAAACCCACGCACACAGGGGGAGGACGTGCAGACTCCACACAGACAGTGACCCAGCCGGGAATCGAACCTGGGACCCTGGAGCTGTGAAGCATTTATGCTAACCACCATGCTACCCTGCTGCCAGTGAGAAAAGCTGAGTACTTGGGAATTGATCAGATAAGACACTCTCACATTTTGCAAGTTGCTTGAAACAGCTCGACAATTCAAGGCCAGTGAAATGTGACTCACATGCCTTCCCAGGCCTGGACAAGATCCGTTTCCATGGCAACAGTCAGTCAGGGTCATAATAATTTTTCAAAAACTGTGTTAATCTAATTAATGTTAGAGGCGTAATTAGCAAGCCAGGTTATGGAAAAATACAAAATCATACAAAGACTTTTATCTCTTAAATTGACAGACAGACAGTTTGGTCGAATTGAATGAATGATAAATTAGTTAAAGCCAATCACAGCTGTCAAGAGGTAGATGCTTTAAAGATAGTAATCTCCTTAAAAGTTCAGTTGTCGGGATGAGAAACCACCTTTTTTCTACTCTGGAATCATTCTTACTTAATCTCTGAAACCTATTCTCTTGCTTGCTTTGCAAATCGGCAGTTTTCTTTTGTTTAAATCACTCAGTCGTTTTAATAGTGTGTATTTCATTTGAAGAATTACCGAGTTGTATTTTAGAACTCAACCACTGTATTTGTTAAAGACAATTGATCTGACTAGCTTGTTGCAAGTTGGAACTTCCTAAATTCTGTACTGAAAAATAAACTTTATCAGTAGACACTAAAGCTGACGAATAAAGTTTCAATTACTTTACCAAGAAGCGCAGTCTGGAATCACTGTTACTTGGGAACTAAAAAGGGATAATGTATATCCAGGGCTCTGAATAGACACAGAGATCCATCATTATCATATGTCCTATGTTTTTCATGTATGGAATGATCTGCCTAGTGTGTACGCAGAACAATATTTTTTACTGTACCTCGGTACACGCGACAATAAAACTAAATCTAAATCTAATCTGCTTCATACATCCCATATTTTATCATTGACAAACTAAAATTCTGCGAATCATAGTCTCATGATCCTATCTATCTTCAGGTTATCAATGCCACTTCTGTCCATCCAAAGCTTCATTCATAATAGTTGGTACAGGATGATACAATGTAAAATAATGGCCGACAGATAGAGTCAATCATTGAATCTCACGATTCTAATCATGTTAATCTGTTTGAGCTTTGGTGGTTTTCAATATCAGAACATCTTGTCATTCTGCATTCTTATCTGTGATGACCAGCCAGTTTTCAGAATGTGATACAAGAGACAATCATCGTTTGTTACTTTATTGTTGTCACAAGTCGGCTTACATTAACACTTCAAAGAAGTTACTGTGAAAATCCCCTAGACGCCGCACTCCAGCACCTATTCGGGTATGCTGAGGGAAAATTCAGAATGTCCAATTCACCTCACATGTGGTATTGTGTGAAGCAAATAATGGCATGATGGGAAAACTAGTCAAGTCTTCTTGGTACAATTGAATTTAACCTAAGATACAGATTCAGAATACACATAGACAGCATGTCCTGAGAACTGGGTGACTCTGAGAGTCTAGATAAGGCTTGAACTTAGAAGCAGTCTCAATACATAACAAGCTGAACAACTATCTCTTCCTGTTCCTAAACAAATTCTTCCCTTTCTTAAAACAAAGACAAGATAATGATATGAAACTCCAGTCCCCTAAAGGTCAGCAAGGTGACGCCATTGTAACGATTATTACTTATGTTTTACTTTCGATTAAATTCCTGACCAAGCTGTATTCATGTTATCTTGATCCTATAATGTATAAGAATCGCCTTCTTTTTCTGTAATATCGCAGACTTGGGACGGACTCAGCAGTTTGTAATTGACTGCTTTCCGACTTCAAATCTCAGCCATACTGCTAGCAGTCAGTTCTAATTCGGAAATAAAGTTCAGTTTTGCTTACCTAATGAATCATGTTTGTATTTCTCTATCACAGTCAAGACGCGGGGAAAATATTGAATACGACACACAAGCACGTCTTTTGTGACTTGTGGGAGGAAACCGGAGCACCCGGAGGAAACCCATGCAGACACAGGGAGAACGTGCAGACTCCACACAGACAGTGACCCAAGCCAGAATCGAACCTGGGACCCTGAAGCTGTGAAGCAACTGTGCTATCCACTGTGCTACTGTGCTGCCCAGTGAACAACGTGTTCACAAACATTACAACTGGAGCTGGCCATGATTTCAGTGTGGAAGTACGATCAGATTAGGAACTACCATTACAAGGTAGTGGGGAGGTTGTGACTGCAACACAACTAAGAAAATCAAAAAATAAACTAATTTGGGAATAAACATGCAAAAGTTAAATCTAGCCTGTATATTTTGTGCTCTTTTATTTCTCAAGTGCAACAAAATGACGACGACCTGACGGAACCTCCATTTTCTGTCAGCCATAGCACGCTTGTCTCCGAGTCAGAAGGCTGGGGTTCAAATCTCATTTCAGAGGCTTGAGCACAAAGACCAAAGCTGATACTCCGGTGCATTACAGAGGAGGTGTTGCACTGTCAGAAGTGTTGTCCTTGGGATGAGATATTAAACCAAGGCCCCATCTACCGTTGCACGCAAGGGTAAAAAGATGCCATGGCACCATTTCAAGAAAGAATAGGGGAGGTACCCCTGGTGCCAACCCAATACTTATCCATTAATCAACACAAAAAAAAAGCGAATGACATGCTCATTATCACAGTGCCGCTGGCAGGAGCTTGCTATGTGAAAACTGGTTGGTGCTGTTCTTCCATTTTACAAAACTTCAAAAGTATGTCATTGACTGTAAAGTGCTTTAGGTGGTCCAAAGGTCATGAAAAGCATTATATACATGCAAGCCTTTTTTTCTTTTATTCCACTGCAAACGTGGATAAGGTTGGGCGGGCTTTTCTGCCCCTTCCCGTTGGTGGGATCTTCTGGTCCCACCGAAGGTTCCCCAATGGCGGGACAGGTGAGCTGTTCAATTTGCCTTTGACATTGGTGGGACTGGGACACCGGTGGTAAATGGTGAACTGCCATGCTGGAGCCAGAGAATTCCACCTGTTGACCCTGCTTTTGGAAACAGTTGGAATTATGTAACTTCTATGCACTATGAAGGTACAGGATGCTGGTCGGTTAATCTTTGGTAAATGCCAAAATGTTAGTATGGATAAGGAGGTGATGCTGAACCTATACAAGACACTAGTTAGACCTCAGCTGGAGTATTGTGTACAGTTCTGGGTGCCACGTGTCAGGAAAGGTATGAATGCTTTGGAGGCAGTGCAGAAGAGGTTTGCGACAACGGTTCCACAGATGAGAAACTTCATTTATGAAGATAGGTTGGAAAAGTGGGACAGTTCTCCTTGGAGAGGCTAAGAGGAGATGTGATAGAAATGTTGAAAGTCATGAGGAGCCTGGACAGAGTAGATAGGGAGAAGTCCAGAGATGTGCAGGTTAGGTGGATTGACCATGCTAAATTGCCCCTTAGTGTCCAAAAGGTTAGGTGGGGTTACTGGGTTATGGGGATAGGGTGAATGCATGGCATAAGGAGGGTGTTCTTTCTAAGGGCCGGTGCAGACTCGATGGGCTGAATGGCCTCCTTCTGCACTGTAAATTCTATGATTCTATGAAACTGTTCCTGCTTGTAAAATGATTGGGAACAAGAGAGCACAGATTTAAAGTGATTTGCAAAAGAAGCAAATGCAACTTGGGAAATATTTTTTTAACACAGCGGGTGGTTTGGGTCTGGAATGCCTGAAAGAAACGTGGCAGAGGCAGGTTCAATTCAGGAATTCAAGATTACATTATATAATTATTTAATAAAAACAATGTGTAAGCGTGTGGGGAAAAACAGGAGAATGGCACTAAGTCATGCTGGGAAAGTCTCTGCAGGTGCAATGGGCCGAATGGCCTCCTTCTTTGCCATAACAATTCTGTGATTCTGGGTATGGTTGCGACAATGCACCAATATAATTCTATGCTCCAAATTTGAGTACTAATTGCACAACATTATTCATTGTGTATCTATTGACCAAAAGGGTCAAAAGTTGTTTTGGTGAGGAATAGAAGACTCAGGCACCAGTTTACATCCCACACAAGAGTTATATCATTACAACATGAGTAACACAATTGCACCAGTTTGCTGATGAATTCCATTGAACACCTGCCGCAGTGATCTGAACAGTAATGCCACAGAAATGCTAAAATCTTTCATTTGCAGGGCAGCACGGTGGCACAGTGGTTAGCATTGCTGCCTACGGCGCTGAGGACCTGGGTTCGAATCCCGGCCCTGGGTCACTGTCTGTGAGGAGTTTGCACATTCTCCCCGTGTCTGCGTGGGTTTCACCCCCATAACCCAAAGATGTGCAGGTTAGGTGGATTGGTCACGTTAAATTGCCCCTTAATTGGAAAAAATAATTGGGTACTCTAAATTTAAAAAAAAAAAAATCTTTCATTTGCTTCACGGTTGAGAATCATTGATCGAACTGGAGATAACACACTAGTGATTTGATGGCTTCTGTGCCCCATTCCTGAGAGAGTAGCAACAATTTGCGCGTTCCCCCCAGTGGTTGTCGTGGCGACCGAGGCGGCTCGCCAATTGGCCAGCGGTGGGATCATTTGGTCCTACCGCTGTCAACGAATGAGGGAGTTCTCCGGCTGTTTGGCTGGCAGCCTGGTCCCACTGGCAGTGCATTCCAGCCCCGCCCATTTTCCGTGGCGTGGGTGGCTTCAGTGGGAAATCCCATTGACTGCGGCAGGAGCAAAGAAACCCACCACCAATGAAACCAAGAAACACGCAGCTGGGGGATATCATCCTTGATCCCAAGAGACTGACGTTTACTTAAAATAAAAGGTCTTCTATTTCCAAACTGGGCACACAATTTATATTTTAAAAAATGTGCGTTAAGTGAAAGGCACCAAGAACTTTGCGGGGGAGGCCCCGCAAACCATGGCCATATGTTTTGGCCCTGTCCAAAGTTGGAGGATTACTAGAAGGAGGTATTTAGGGTAATCTCTAAAGTGGTGCACGTGAAACTGGACCCGGGCCCTCGGGTGGCCATATTCGGGGTGTCGGACCAGCCGGGTTGGAAATGGGCGTGGAGGCAGATGGTGTAGCTTTCGTCTCATTGATCGCCCGAAGGTAGATCCTGTTAGGGGTGGAGATCAACCTCTCCACCCTGTGCCCTGGCATGGCGGGGGGAACTGCTGGAATTCTTAACGCTTGAAAAGGTCAAATTTTAACTGAGGGGAAGGATGGAGGGGTTCTACAATTCATGGCCGTTATTCATTATGCACTTTCGCGAATCGGATCACATCGAACATTAGGGGGTTGGGGGCTGGGAGGGTTGGGGGGAGGGGGACTGTATGTGTTAATGGTGACTATGGGCGATTCCTGATTCCTTTTTGTCATTTGTTTATGTTAACATGCGGGCCAATGTCTGGGGTTTGGTGGGAGGATGGGATCGTTGTTATTGATATGGGGATTGACATTACATTTGTTACTGATTATTGTTTATTGTTGGGTGTAAATTTGGGAGAAAATGAAAAAGGAGGAGAATAAAAAAATATTTTTTAAAAAGTGAAAGGCACCGAGAGATTCATTGCTCCCATCATTAATTTTGTTCACCTCTATAACTGGATACTTGGATTTTAAAACAGCCTAGTTTACTGGTGCTGTGGTGGTGCTTAGTTCTGTTGTTCAAGAAAACATTCACAAGCCAATTCTTGCAGTGCTTAATAATGATTTACAACCTGTTAGTACCACACTTCATCTGGCCATGCAAAAACACTGAGTTGAAAAGGAACCATGAACAAATTCCTTGTTCTGTTTAATAGATCTGTGAGAAACAATTTTATGGATTATTAATAGAATTTATGAAAATGATCTGGAATATTAAGTAACATTTTATCTTTTTTTCAGGATAAAAATATGCCTTAGAATACGGTACATGTAAGATTAATAGTAACAAAAGTAATAGCTTTAAGCCATGGAATTTAAGGGCAGCTTATGCTTTAGTGTTCAATATTACTGCATTCATCAAAGCAACGTTTAAGCAGGCAGGACCACAACTTCAGTTTGTTCATCTGAACGAAAGCAATTGGTTTTTTACTGGTTGGTTTCTGGAGGTTGGCTTCGTAAAATGCACATATCACGCTGCCTGGCTGAATTACTCATGCCATTGGGGCCTCCCTGGGCCTCAATTTCATGGTCCAGCTTTCAAACCATTGCTGCAAGAATTGCACCAAAATAGAACGCCCTCTTTGGGATTGCAAAGCAGCCTCTTCAAATGACCACTATCCACTCTGCTTGGGCTGAATTGGTCAAAAGAGTCTGGGCTGCATTCTCCGATCTCCGAAGCCGAAATCGCGTTCAGCGAAGCGGCGGAAAATCCCCAATGATGCCAAAATCGGGGGCTTTTACGTTGCTTTTGCGTTGCTCCGCCCCCTGAAAAACGGTGTACTCTAGGAGCAAACCACACGCCATATCCACGGCCTCAGACCATTGCCTCAGGCCTGCCCCGTGATGCTTTGTCCCCGACTGGCCGTGTTCCCGACAGCGTGGGTCACGTGTGGTCTCACCCATCGTGAACTCAGTGTGGCGGCTGCGAACTCAGTCCAGCGCCGCCACAGTTGGGGGAGGGCTGATCCTCGGGCAGGGGGGGTCTTCGTGAGTGCGACCGAAGGGCGGGGGGGTTCTATTTTTGCGGTCCCGGTCCACGGGCTGCGTCCGTCATGAAGAACGGCGCGGCCTCTGCAGGACGCCCCTGTGCGGCCACAGACCCTGCAATGCTCTGGGCCATATCGGCAGCTAGAGCTGGGAGCTCTACGCTGCCTGGCTGCTTGCCTCCCACCACAGCAGGGAATCGGTGGCCATTTTCCTGGCATAAAACACCACTGTTTTCATGCCGTCATGGGGACTTAGTCTTTCAAGCGGAGAATCCAGCCCTCTGTTTTTACCAGTACAGCCTTAGTACATCCACTTACCTTTTCTGTTCCACCTTCACATAAGTCAGATCCATACCATGTGCTGCATGAGTGCTGCCCTGCCAGATTTTCCCGGGCAAACATATCATTAATCTGTTGACATATTACTCTACTCTGGGGGTTAGTTCGCTCAGTAGAGTCAATGACTAGTGTGTGGTTCAGAATATCCCCAACAGCACAGGGTTGATTTTCATGCCGGCTGAAGAAAACTTGGGATTGGCCTCCTCGCCCTGACCTGCCCTGAGATAATGGCAAACCACCATTGACAAAAACTGACAATAAAAAGTGCCTCAGGTTGAAGCATCAGCAGGCAATCAGCTCAAGATATAACTTTGGGCAGAGATTTTTTTTTAAATTTAGAGTACCCAATTCTTTTTTTTTCCAATTAAGGGGCAATTTAGCGTGGCCAATTCACCTACCCTGCACATCTTTTTTTGCGGGGGTTGTGGGGGTGAGGCCCACGCAGACACGGGGAGAACGTGCAAACTTCACATGGACAGTGGCCTGGGGTTGGGATCAAACCCGGGTCCTCGGTGCCCTGCTGCCCTAACTTTGGGCAGAGATGAATGAATGGACCCTCCTCTACAATGACTAATGCTCTCATTTTAAAACTATTCCTGTCTGAATTTCTCCACCTTTGTCGAACATTATTCCCTTTTTGGCACATCATTGATTAAAAAGAAAATAAATTGTTTTCAAATTTGTTCACATCTAAGTGGATCACCCAGATTTATTAACATGTTTTTAATCAATGAATTAGAACATAAGAAGGTAAGAACTAGGAGCAGGAGCAGGCAATTCAGCCCATCGAGCCCGATCCGCCATTCAATGTGATCATGGCTGGTTTCATCTCGGCCTCAACTCCACTTTCGTGCCCTTCAATCCATTACTAATTAAAAATCTGTCTATCCGCTCCTTAAATTACCCGATTCAATTGTAACTTCCTCATATCCCTTTGATAAAGAAGATTCTAAGATCTATAGCGAGTGTCTTCAGAGAATTAGGCCATTGCTTTTGATTGTGCGCCTTTTTCCCCTTTAAGATGTAAGTAGAGAGTTTAAAGATGTTCGATCCAGCATTATAGGGTGGATTCTCCCCTACTCGGCGGGGCGGGGGGTCCCGGCGGGACGGAGTGGCATGAACCACTCCAGCGTCGGGCTGCCCCAAAGGTGCGGAATCCTCCACACCTTCAGGAGCTAGGTGCGCCCCGGAGTGGTTGGCGCCTGCCAGCCGGCGGGAAAGGGGCTTGGCGCCACGCCAACCGGCGCCGAAGGGCTTCCACCGGCCGGCGCGAGTCAACGTATGCGCAGAGGGAATCGCTTCCGCACCGGGAATGGTGGAAGACCACGGCTTCCGATGCGGAACAATAGAGTGCCCCCACGGCACAGGCCCACCGGCGGATCGGTGCGCCCTGACCATGGGCCAGGCCACCGTGGGGGCATCTCCCGGGGCCAGATCCCCCCACGATCCCCCAAGAACCCCAGAGCCCACCCGTGCCTCCAGGTCCCGCCGGTAAGGGACCCACTCTAATTTAAGCTGGAGGGACCGGCAAAGAATGGGCGGGTCTTTGGCCCATCGCAGGCCGGTGAATTCGGGGAGCCCAGGGGCCCATTGAGTCACGCCGCACCCTGCCATTCTCCGAGGCGGGCGGCGCAACTCACGACGGGCAATTTTTGGGGGACAGGAGAATTAGGAGGACATGCGGGGACGGGATTCACGCCAACCCCCGGCGATTCTCCCACCCGGCGGGGGGTCAGAGAATTCCGCCCATGGAATGTAATCTAAGTGTCAATGCATTCCTTGGCAGGGTACGATAGGTGTAGAGAAGGAAGTCCTTGTCAGGTGCAACTGTTCCAGATTCCCTCCATATAAGTTCTGAATGAAGGATTGCACAGGGGAAGAAAGGAGTGAGAATCATGCTTCGTAACTCATGCATGACTGGCAATTTGTAGACGATGTTCAAGCGATGACTGGAGATGGAAAATGACAAATGTATTTTTTGTATTGCTACAAGTTGTGACTGTCTCCTGTGACCCTGGCTGACTTGGGGAGTTCCGTGAGCTTTGTCTAACATTGGGTAACTGAGTGGGGTTGATGGAGATTGAACCAAATGCCAAGGCCACCAGCTTTCACAAAATCATCACGCTCTCCTGAGCAAATAAAGCCTTAAGGGAAGTGCTTGTAAATGATGGGAGCTTGGCACCTTGAAGAATCACCAATCTCAAGCACTGCAGCAAACCAAATTGTTTAAGACACAAAATGGCAGCAAGGCACTGCCGCAGAAATACCACCTACGCCAACCTTGGAGAGGCAAGCTTTCAGTGAGTACATAAATAGTGCTGGGATGCCACAATCAATATTTAAATGAAGTGGACTGAAGGGAATATGTGACGCAATGTCACATCTACAGGAGGCTCAGCATAGAAGAAAATCCAGCTCCACAAGAGTGTTCCATCACAATAAAATTAAGTGCTACATATTTTTTGTTTACACATTTTGACACATGGACACAAGACAAATCAGCTGAAGTACATTTTCTATTTTTGGTGTGTGTTTCAATAGCCCCCCCACCCCCCCCCCCCCCCCCCTCCCCCCAGCCCCTCACCGCGTGGTCAGGTAACATGAGACCCAGACATAGATCAAAGTTCTGTCTGCACTGCTCCAAGGATGGAAGATTTCCTCTGTGCATATTGTGCAACTAAGCATATTCTTCATGATCAGGTTTACTATTTTGTTGCACAAAGCAGACAGAGGAAATCTCCCCTTCACCAGCTCCCCCTCCAATGTATCGTAATGTAAATCTCAGAATTAATTTCCAGTGCTTTCATTTCCCAGAGAGACGAGGTGCATGTCGGCTCCCTTACCACAATCGCAGCTTTCAAACCAGATGTTCCTGTCTGTTGAAAACATTCATTACTTTTATGAAGAGGACCTGCAATTGCAAACATTTGGAAACTGTACCTGTATGTATGTGTAGATTCAAGGGGCCGAATGTTCCTGCTCCCATTTCTGATGTTCTTATGACTGAGATTGGGCCATAAATTATTCATGTGGTCAGAAGCAAAAATTCAAATAATTTTATCCATCATAAAGTCATGGTGTTGCCAGGATATTTCGGTTTTACAGTGTGGGGAAAATATTTACTGTGGTTGAATTGGCCAGAAACATAACTAAGTGGCATAATTATTATTTATTTTTATAAACCTGCAAATGATGCTTGAAGGGGCCTCACTCAGCCATTTGTGGGAAGAAGTGCTTACTTTGAGTTGAAACCAGATTTGCCAATAAAACTAATGCAACTGCGAAAAATACTCGTCCAATTTCCCAGGCTCACCACAGCTTTGTGTTTTCTTCAAAGCCTAAAACATTAATTGTTCCCAAATTTACTTGGAGCGGGATATCCTTTCATCATATTAAAAAAAACAACCCTTATCCCACTGTAAAGTCAAAATGGTCATGCAATAACCATTCAACTTTTTACATCGGGGAATTTCTTCTTCATCTTTCAAGTGGTGATGATTGCTGGGCCACTCAAGGACAGAGCAGATACTTTTTAGTTAACAGAAACATCTGGTCTGGAAAATAAAAAGTTATTGTAACAGGATCACCGTGTGCCTTTATCTTTAGAAGGTAAAACACAGTCCTGTGGCCCTTAAAACTGCAATGCCCCCTTGACAATGTATCTCAAAAACAGCAGTGCTCCAGGGTTGTATTGTGAAACCAAAAGGAATTCTTAATCAAGAAGCGGGGGTGGGGGGGGGGGGGGGGGGGTGATGTTACTACACTGCGGAGCTCCGACACAACTCAACCACTGTTTAAACACTATGACTAACCCAAGGAACGCATTGTCGCCTTATCCTTGGGTGCTACAGAAGCTGTGGATGTTGTAAATTATTTTTCAATTTAGCCTTCAACATTTATTTTTGCTTTATTGATCTCTTCACAAAACCGTATTTAATTTTGTGAGTATGTGTGCCCTTTGCTCTTTGGTTTCCAGACACACATGAAGATGTTTCAACTGTCAAAGAAAACTGTAGGAAGGAAGGAAGCTGTGGAAAATTAAATAGAGGGCGGATTCTCCGGCTCTCCAGCCACGTGCTTCTCGGCAGCGTGACGTTCACTGCCGCTGGATTCCAAACTCCCGCCACTTGTCAATGGGACTTAAATGAAGCCACCCCACACCGTCGGGGAGCCCAGAGGCGGGAAAAGTGAATCGCAATGTCCGGAAAATTCCGGCCAGAATACAAACCTCCCTTAGCTGCGGGATGGTAAGATTGATGATGCCTAGATTCCTATCCAGTCTGCCGTAGGACTGCCCTGATACAAATAGCCCTCCTGAGTTAGGATTTCCAGCCTGTGTGAGTCAAATTAGATCTGTCGGAAATAAGGGTGTGACTTGTGCACCTGTCATGTTAAAAGGGTCCACAGAATCTTCCTGACTTTAAAAAAAATTAGACCCTAGTTACTACCTCCTAAACTGTCCTCTTTTCCTTTTGGTCATCCAGGTGTTGTCCTACAGTGTTGGGTTTACCTTTCACTTAAGTTTCAACAAATTTTAAGAGCTGTCCACAGTCGCCAGATGTGCAGATTCGGTGGATTGGCCATGCTAAATTGCTACTCAATGTCCAAGGGTTAGGTGGGGTTACAGGGATAGGGCTGGGGAGTGGGCCTAGGTAGGGTGCTCTTTTGGAGGGTCAGTGCAGACTCGCTCCATGGGCCGAATGGCCTCTTTCTGCACTGTAGAGTTTTTATGATTCTATTCTTTGCACCATTACTTGCAGTGTAAAGAAAGGACTATTAACAGACTGAAGGCATTGGCACAAGCCACACTATGGGCGGGATGTACCATGCACCCCGCCGTCATTGTGCTGTGGTGGGATCTTCCAGGCCCGCCATTGTTAACGGCATTTCCCATTGAATGCACCCCACACCACCGTGACAACCAGAGCATGGCTGGAAGGTCCCAGCGGCGTGAACGGTCGGCAAGTTCCATCTCATAGCTTTAATCTAACAACCCGCTTTGTAGTTTATTGCTCTGTTCAAACAACGCAAGCTTCAAATATATTAAAGCATTTAAATGAATCTTATTATTTCATAACCTTTGCATCTCGTTTCTCTTCGCTCCCAATGTACTCTTGCAACGGGGTCGAGCCTGGTTCACCAATTGTTGGAATATTGCTGAATTTAGATGTAAGAATTTTAACTCCACCACATGACTGGGATTTAGCAATCTCAAATTCTGTGTGTCACATCTGTAGCTTATTTCAATTCAATGTACAAGTGCCATGCCCGGTGAAGGCATTTCACATTCAGAACTTTACACATGGACTGAGCTCAAATGGAAGCTTCAAGATCTGTCTTTTATTACGCGGCAGGACTGCACCATCGGCAGGTCCGGAACTTCCCACCTGCATGAATGCTAGAAGGTCTCGCCCTTTGTCTCTTTATTTTATCTCGAAAGGTTATTTGCCTCACCATGAGACAGATACATTATTAAATTGACAGAGCCAGAATTAACTGTAAGTTTCTATTATGACAATAGTGTACTTTCCCATTTGTTCCTTTGCAAACAGGTCAGATGAAATTAAATTAATCTAGAACTGTGCAGTGAAGGTTAACAAGGGGCTGCCCCACCCACTCACATAACTGGTTGGCAGTTAAGTGTCAGTCACCTTAATCTACTTTGATCTAAAAGCAGGTGGGGGAGGGGGAGTCAACTCAGGCCAATTTAAAAAGAGCAACTTGTAACTCACTCCCAGTGAGCCGGAGAAGACACAGCTAAGAGTGAGTTTGGGAATTTGAAGGGGGGGAGGTGCTTTTTATCCCTGGTAAGTGACTGGTAAGTAGTTTTTCTTTTTTCTTTTCATTGGTATATTTATGTTTTTCTTTGTTTTTTTTGGAATTGCAGTTGTATAAGTTAACCGAAGGTTTAAGACATGGCAAGAGAACCCAGACCCGTGTCATGCTCCTCGTGTGCAATGTGGGAGCTCAGGGACACATCCACTGTCCCTGGCTCCTTCACGTGCAAGAAGTGTGTCCAGTTGCAGCTCCTGTTAGACTGTTGACAGCTCTGGAGTTGCGGATGGACTCACTTTGGAGCATCCCCGATGCTGAGGATGTCGTGGATAGCACGTTTAGCGAGTCGGTCACACTGCAAGTGAAAGTTACTGAGAGAGATAGAAAATGGGTGACCAAAAGACCGAGCAAGAGTAGAAAGGCAGTGCAGGTGTCCCCTGCAGTCATCTCCCTGCAAAACAGATATACCGTTTTGGATACTGCTGAGGGAGGTAGCTCACGAAGGGAAGGCAGCAGCAGCCAAGTTCATGGCACCGTGGCTGGCTCTGCTGCGCAGCAGGGCAGGAAGAAGAATGACAGGGCTATAGTGATAGGGGACTCAATTGTACGTGGAATAGATAGGCGGTTCTGCGGACGCAATCGAGACTCCAGGATGGATGTCATGGAGTGGCTGCAGGACATTCTTGGGGGGAGAGGGTGAACAGCCAGCTGTTGTGGTGCACATAGGTACCAACGATATAGGTAAAAAACGGGACGAGGTACTACAAGCTGAATTCAGGGAGTTAGGAGTTAAACTAAAAAGTACGACCTCAAAGGTAGTAATCTCAGGATTGCTACCTGTGCCGCGAGCTAGTCAGAGTAGGAATGTCAGGATAGATAGGATGAATGCGTGGCTCAAGAGATGGTGCAAGAGGGAGTGATTCAAATTCCTGGGGCATTGGAACCGGTTCTGGGGGAGGTGGGACCAGTACAAACCGGACGGTCTGCACCTGGGCAGGACTGGAACCGATGTCCTGGGGGGGAGGGGGGGGAGTGTTTGCTAGAGCTGTTGGGGGAGGTTTAAACTAATGTGGCAGGCAGATGGGAACAAATGCAGGAAGTCGGAAGGTAGTAAAACAGGGACAGAAACAAAAAGCAGTTAGGGGGAAAGTGTAAGGCAGAGAAGCCATAGTCAAAAATCAAAAAGAGTGACAGTACAAGGTAGAGTGACTGAGGGGAGCTCAGTGAATAGGCCCAGTAATGCTAAAAGGAATAAAACGGAAAGTAAAAACATAAATGGTAAGCGATGCGGCGGGTTGTTACATAAAGATATGGGTTCAACGACAAGGAAAATTAGGAGAAAAGTTAAGAGGAAATATAACTTAGGAGAGGTTATTGATCGAGGTGTTAAGATTCAAAACAGAGGTATAAAAGCCAACATAAGTGTACTTTACCTGAATGCTCGTAGTATTCGGAATAAAGTAAATGAGTTGATGGCGCAAATCATTGTGAATGACTATAATTTAGTGGCCATTATATGGTTAAAGGATGTTCAAGACTGGGTTGATTAATGATCTCATAGTTCGGGATCCTCTCGGAAGGAGTGATCACAATATGGTGGAATTTAAAATACAGATGGAGGGTGAGAAGGTAAAATCAAACACTAGTGTTTTGTGCTTAAACAAAGGAAATTACAATGGGATGAGAGAAGAGCTTGCTAAGGTAGACTGGGAGCAAAGACTTTATGGTGAAACAGTTGAGGAACAGTGGAGAACCTTCCAAACGATTTTTCACAGTGCTCAGCAAAGGTTTAAACCAACAAAAAGGAAGAACTGTAGAAAGAGGGAAAATCGACCGGGGATATCTAAGGAAATAAGGGAGAGTATCAAATTGAAGGAAAAAGCATACAAAGTGGCAAAGATTAGTGGGAGACTAGAGGACTGGGAAATCTTAGGGGGCAACAGAAAGCTACTAAAAAAGTTATAAAGAAGAGTAAGATAGATTATGAGAGTAAACTTGCACAGAATATAAAAATAGATAGTAAAAGTTCCTACAAATATATAAAACAAAAAACTTTGGTCCTTTAGAGGATGAGAAGGGAGATTTAATAATGGGAGATGAGGAAATGGCTGAGGAACTGAACAGGTTTTTTGGGCCGGTCTTCATACTGGAAGACACAAATAACATGCCAGTGACTGATCGAAATGAGGCTATGACAGGTGAGGACCTTGAGATGATTGCTATCACTAAGGAGGTAGTGATGGACAAGCTAATGGGGCTAAAGGTAGACAAGTCTCCTGACCCTGATGGAATGCATCCCAGAGTGCTAAAAGAGATGGGTACGGAAATTGCAAATGCACTAGTGATAATTTACCAAAATTCACTAGACTCTGGGGTGGTCCCGGCGGATTGGAAATTGGCAAACGTGACACCACTGTTTAAAAAAGGAGGTTGGCAGAAAGCGGGTAATTATAGGCCAGTGAGCTTAACTTCGGTAGTAGGGAAGATGCTGGAATCTATCATCAAGGAAGAAATAGCGAGGCATCTGGATGGAAATTGTCCCATTGGGTAGACGCAGCATGGGTTCATAAAGGGCAGGTCGTGCCTAACAATTTAGTGAAATTTTTTGAGGACATTACCAGTGCGGTAAATAATGAGGAGCCAATGGATGTGGTATATCTGGATTTCCAGAAAGCCTTTGACAAGGTGCCACACAAAAGGTTGCTGCATAAGATAAAGATGCATGGCATTAAGGGTAAAGTAGTAGCATGGATAGAGGATTGGTTAATTAATAGAAAGCAAAGAGTGGGGATTAATGGGTGTTTCTCTGGTTGGCAATCAGTAGCTAGTGGTGTCCCTCAGGGATCAGTGTTGGGCCCACAATTGTTCACAATTTACATAGATGATTTGGAGTTGGGGGACCAAGTGCAATGTGTCCAAGTTTACAGATGACACTAAGATGAGTGGTAAAGCAAAAAGTGCAGAGGATACCGGAAGTCTGCAGAGGGATTTGGATAGGTTAAGTGAATGGGCTCGGGTCTGGCAGATGGAATACAATGTTGACAAATATGAGGTTAAGGGTTTTGGTGTTCGGGGCGGAAAGTGGAGCTGAGTCCACAAAAGATCAGCCATGATCTCATTGAATGGCAGAGCAGGCTCAAGGGGCCAGATGGTCTACCCCTGCTCCTAGTTCTTATGTTCTTATGATAAACATACTGTGCAGTTTGTTCCTCATTTCTCCTTCCACAGATTAATTATATCAGTAACTTGTTGTCACTTGCAAGTGCATGGGATGTCCCAATGTCTCTCAAAACATTTCAGTGCATAAAATTCCGACACAGCCCAGTGTATCAGATTCCCAATACCTTTAAGACCTCAAAGTGTATTCCTGTGTCTCATACACTATTCCAGTATACTGGTTGCATCTTTCCTCATATTTTTAATCAGCAAAGGAATCAAAGTTATGGGAAAAAGGCAGGAAAGTGGAGTCCAAGATTATCAGATCAGCCATGATCTCATTGAATGGCAGAGAAGACTTGATGGGCTGAATGGCCTACTTCTGCTCCTACCCCTTATGGTCTTGTGGTTATGGTCTAACTCATTGCTACCCGCAATACTTCCAACACATCCCAGTGCGCCGAAATCCCAGTGAATTTTACACATTAGAGCACACTATGATCAGAGCATCTCCTATATGACCCAGTTAGCTCAGTGATTGAATTGGTATCCCCAGTGTTTTCAACATGTTCCGTGGTATATGGGAGGAAACCGGAGCACCCGGAGGAAAACCACGCAGACACGGGGAGAACGTGAAGACTCCGCATAGGCAGTGACCCAAGCCGGGAATCGAACCTGGGACCCTGGAGCAGTGAAGCAACAGTGCTAACCACTGTGCTACCGTGCCGCCCTGATAGGTAACTCATCCCACCCGTAAACTCCTCCCCTGTATCTTTCCAGTGAAACCCCTTTGTAATTTTAATTGCCCGTATTGCATAACCCTCAAACTTTTCTCTCTCGAGGAAAGTACTGCATTCTTGTTCAGTCTTTCCGATTGTAGTTTTGGTATCATTTTTGAGAATCCTTTCTGCGCCTTCAGCAATGTCTCTATATTCTATTTCTCCCTGTTCGTTGGCGACCCAAGTCAGAAAATCAGTTCAGTCTGCAGTTTGAAAGAGAGAAGGCAAAATCGGATGTAATGGTGTTACAGTTAAATAAAGGTAATTACGAGGGCATGAGAGAGGAACTGGTGAAAATCAACTGGAAGCAGACCCTAGCAGGGAAGACAGTAGAGCAAAAATGGCAGGAGTTTGTATGCATAATTGAGGACACTGTACAGAGGTTCATCCCCAAGAAAAGAAAGATTATCCAGGGAGGGATTAGACAGCCATGGCTGACAAAGGAGGTCAGGAAATGTATCAAAGAAAAAGAGAGATCCTATAAAGTGGCCAAAAGCACCGGGAAATCAGAAGATTGGGAAGGCTACAAAAACAAACAGAGGTTAACAAAGAGACAAATAAGGAAGGAGAGGATCAAATATGAAGGCAGGCTAGCCAGTAATATAAGAAATGATAGTAAAAGTTTCTTTCAATACATAAGAAACAAACGTCAGGCCAAAGTAGACATTGGGCCAATTCAAACTGATTCTGGAAGGCTAGTGATGGGAGATGAGGAAATGGCTGGAGAACTTAATAAGTACTTTGCGTCTGTCTTCACAGTGGAAGACGTTAGTAATATCCCAAAAATTATAAAGGGTCAGGGGGCTGAGTTGAGTATGGTTGCCATTACAAAAGAGATGGTGGTAAAAAAGCTAAAAGGTCTTAAAATTGACAAATCTCCTGGCCCCGATGGGCTACATCCTAGAGTTCTGAGGGAGGTGGCTGAAGAAATAGCGGAAGCGTTGGTTGAGATCTTTCAAAAATCACTGGAGTCAGGGAAAGTCCCGGACGATTGGAAGATCGCTGTTGTAACCCCCTTGTTCAAGAAAGGATCAAGACAAAAGATGGAAAATTATAGGCCAATTAGCCTAACCTCGGTTGTTGGTAAAATTCTAGAATCGATCGTTAAGGATGAGATTTCTAATTTCTTGGAAGAGCAGGGTCGGATTAGAACAAGTCAACATGGATTTAGTAAGGGGAGGTCGTGCCTGACGAACCTGTTAGAATTCTTTGAGGAGGTGACAAGTAGGTTAGACCAGGGAAACCCAGTGGATGTGGTCTATCTGGATTTCCAAAAGGCCTTTGATAAGGTGCCACACAGGAGGCTGCTGAGTAAGGTGAGGGCCCATGGTGTTCGAGGTGAGCTACTGGCATGGGTTGAGGATTGGCTGTCTGACAGAAGGCAGAGAGTTGGGATAAAAGGTTCTTTTTCGGAATGGCAGCCGGTGACCAGCGGTGTCCCACAGGGTTCAGTGTTGGGGCCGCAGCTGTTCACCATATATATTAATGATCTGGATGAAGGGACTGGGGGCATTCTAGCGAAGTTTGCTGATGATACGAAGTTAGGTGGTCAGGCAGGTAGTGCTGAGGAAGTGGGGAGGCTGCAGAAGGATCTAGACAGTTTGGGAGAGTGGTGCAGGAAATGGCTGATGCATTTCAACGTGAGAAAATGTGAGGTCTTGCACTTTGGAAAAAAGAATCCAAGCATAGACTACTTTCTAAACGGTGAGAAAATTCATAATGCCAAAGTACAAAGGGATCTGGGAGTGCTAGTCGAGGATTCCCTAAAGGTAAACATGCAGGTTGAATCCGTGATTAAGAAAGCGAATGCTATGTTGTCATTTATCTTAAGAGGGTTGGAATATAAAAGCAGCGATGTGCTACTGAGCCTTTATAAGGCTCTGGTTAGGCCCCATTTGGAGTACTGTGTCCAGTTTTGGGCCCCACATCTCAGGAAGGACATACTGGCACTGGAGCGTGTCCAGCGGAGATTCACACGGATGATCCCTGGAATGGCGGGTCTAGCATATGAGGAACGGCTGGCGTTCCTGGGATTGTATTCATTGGAGTTCAGAAGGTTAAGGGGAGATCTAATAGAAACTTACAAGATAATACATGGCTTAGAAAGGATGGACGCAAAGAAACTGTTTCCGTTAGGCGAGGAGTCGAGGACCCGTGGGCACAGCCTTAGAATTAGAGGGGGTAAATTCAAAACAGAAATGCGGAGACATTTCTTCAGCCAGAGAGTGGTGGGCCTGTGGAATTCATTGCCGCAGAGTGCAGTGGAGGCCGGGACGCTAAATGGCTTCAAGGCAGAGATAGATAAATTCTTGATGTCGCGAGGAATTAAGGGCTATGGGGAGAATGCTGGGAGGTGGAGTTGAAATGCCCATCAGCCATGATTGAATGGCGGAGTGGACTCGATGGGCCGAATGGCCTTACTTCCACTCCTATGTCTTATGGTCTTATGGTCTTATGGTAAAAGCGGCCGGCCCAAATTTCCAATATGCACTTCTCTTTTGTCAAGTTTCTCGTTGAAAGTACAAAGTCAGAAATGTATTATTTCAGTGCTGCCATACTGAATACCTTTACTTAGCGCATTCTTCCACATGGCTGCCATCGCTGAGTGTGTCTGTTTACAATCTATGTCAGTCTTTTGTCAAGATAATTTGTCCAATTGAATCCAGTGAACCTGTTCCAAATGAGAAATCTGTTTCCATTCATTGCCCAATATGCAATGTTCCAGATTTAGAAACTAAGCATTTCAGTGCAGAATCCTGGTCCAAGTTCATCATATTCTTCAATTTATTTAGACAATAGATGACCGGATTTGGAAAGTTAAATAGCAGTATGACCTTTTTAAAACACTGTCCCTGCTCGGAGATCCAGCAAACTTCACTGCCACATTTGATTACATTCTGATATTTTGCTGAGATGAAACCAGTTGTGGAATTTATCAGCATATTAAAGAACAAAACTTATTTGTACCTTAACTAATGATCACAAAAAGATAGACATTTACTGTGGAGTAAAGTTGAAGTGGAGCACAAACCATAGTGTTGCCAAGGGAACACTAGTCATAGGTTGTTTGAACCAATGTAGATGTTTAATGCCGACATAATATTGAACACTATCATATTTTGTGTGTTTATGTGTTTCGAACATGCCTAGCTTATCCCCAATAATTTATACTTTTCCACATGGGGACGGGATTCTCCGACCCCCAGCCGGGTCGGAGAATTGCCCGGGGCCACCGTCAATCCCGCCCCCGCCATGTCCTGAATTCTCCGCCCCCCCCCCCCCCGAGATTCAGCGGGGGCGGGAATCGCGCTACGCCGGTCAGCGGACCCCCCGCGCCGGTCGGTGGGCCCCCCTGCGGCGATTCGCTGGCCCGCAAGAGGCCGAAGTCCTGCCGCTGACAGGCCTTTCCCGCCGGCGTAGATTAAACCACCGACCTGACCGGCGGGATTGGCGGCGTGGGCGGGAGCCGGGGCCCTGGGGGTGGGGGGGGGGCGGGGCGATCTGACCCCGGGGGGGTGCCCCCACGGTGGCCTGGCCTGCGATCAGGGCCCACCGATCGGCGGGCGGGCCTGTGCCATGGGGGCACTCATTTTTCTTCTGCCTTCGCTATGGTCTTCACCATGGTGGAGGCGGAAGAGACCCCCTCCCCTGCGCATGCGCCGGTATGACGTCAGCAGTCGCTGACGCTCCGGCGCATGCGCGAACTTACGCCGGCCGGCGAAGTCCTTTCGGCCCCGGCTGGCGTGGCGCCAAAGGCCGTTCACACCAGCTGGCGGAGTGGGAACCTCTCCGGCGCGGGCCTAGCCCCTCAATGTGAGGGCTTGGCCCCTAAAGGTGCGGAGTGGTTCACGCCACTCCAACACACCGGGATGCCCCGCCTCGCCAGGCAGGAGAGAATCCCGGCCAAGGTCTTTTCGACCCATTTCTACATGAAACAGAACCGATAAGGCCTAATTTTAACCCATTAAAAGCTCATCCACTTTCACAAAGTTAAAATTGGAACATGCTTCAATTTTGGTGCGTAGCTACCATTGTTATGTCGGCCATTGTGACGGTACATTAGCCCCAAAGGTCCCCAAAACATTGTGATAAATAATCATTCAGACGATGGCTGGATTTTTCCGGCCCTTCTTGCCAGCGGAACTTTTCGGTCCTGCTGGCAGCGAACTTCGCCGCAGGTGACATGGCTGTGGGGGCGGGGGGAGGTGATTGGGGGTAAGGCGGAGTGGCTGCATAGAACGGGAAACCCCATTGACTGATCCCGCCACCAGTCAATGGCAGGCCGCCTTCACCACTGTGCAACATGTTGTGGGGAAAGTAGAAAATCCTACCTAACGTCTGATGGTGTCAGTACAAGGGTATGGAGCTTGTCCTCTCAGCTGCATGTAGCAGGATCAGAAGCCATACTGGGAGAGGTCTACTCCCCTGTTTATCCACTCAATTTCTGTGTTTCTGTTCCGTGATAGAAAATCTCGTGCATAGCATGTTAGCTGAACATAGACCATGGCTGGAGATGGGAAAAATTCATAACTATGCCTCTCACCATCCTTTGCGAACATGGAATATTGTGGCAAATAATTTCAATGATGTCCCCATTCACCCGTATCTAACTTTACCCTTCTGGTTGAAACTGGATTTATTTTGAGGTCACCAGGAATTCCTGTTGACGAATAATGCTGAACAGAATTGTGCTGTTGATTTAGTATTAGAAAAATAATTACGGTTGCCACAATGCTGCACAAAATGTAACCTGGAATAGAGGAGGCAGTGTTGATATTCAGTACATTACAGCACATAATTGAAATCAAAGCTTTACTGAATGAGTAAATGTAACCTTATTTTGACAAAGATAGGAATCTTGGCTGGGATTCTCCGAGCCCGCGCCAGGTTGGTAAGCATGGCGCGAATCCCACCACGCCGCTCTGACACCGGGCCGCCGATCCTCCTGTGGTCAAGGCTGTCGAAAGTGGCCCCCGCGGCGATTCTGCATGCTCGACGGCCGAATGCCCGCCGAGTTCCGCCGGTGTCGTTTGCGTATGTTCCTACCCGCCGGGACCTCGCCGTTCTGGCTGCGGAGGTCGTCCTGGTGGGGGGTGGGGGGAGCCGACTCCGGGGGGGGGGGGCCTCCATGGTGGCCAGGCCCGTGATCGGGGGCAACCGATCGGCGGGCACGCTAGTTCCGGTGGTGGGGGGCCTACGTTGCTCTGCGCCAGGCCCCTGTAGGGCTCCGCCATGTTCCCGTGGGCTGGCGCAGAGATGGCCATGGCGCACATGCGCGGACCCACGCCGGCCGTGGCACGCATGTGCGGAGCCGCGCCGTCCGTGATGGGTTGGCTTTCGGCGCCAGAGCAGTGCACAGCACTCCGGCGCCGTTCTAGCTCCCGAGGACGGGGAGAATGACTGGGCCTGGAGGCCCATTGACGCCGGCATCGATGGCGCCATTTCTAACACCGGCGTAAACACTTTATTTCAAATGTCACTAAAACTACTCCGGTTAGAGAAGCATTTCTGTCTCTTCTCTAAATTCCTCGATAAAAGTTAAGAGATCATGGGCGCGATTCTCCGCTCCCCACGCCGGGTAGGAGAATCGCAGGAGGGCCGGGCAAATCACGACACGCCGCCCTGGCACCTCCCGCGATTCCCCCCCCCCCCCCCCCCCCAAAATGGCATGTCGCGTTTTGCGTGACGCCGCTCGGAGAATCGCCGCTCGCCGGTTTTCACGGCGACCGGCAATTCTCCGGCCTGGATGGGCCGAGCGGCCTGACGAACCAGACCGGTTCACGCCGGCGCCAACCACACCTGGTTGCTGCCGGCGTGAACATCGCGCAACAGGTAAGTGTGGGGCCTGTGGGGGGCGGAGGGAGGATCGAGCACCACGGCCGTGCTCAGGAGGTGACTGGCCCACGATCGGTGCCCACCGATCGTCAGGCCGGCCTCTCTAAGAGGCGCACTTTTTCCCCTCCGCCGCCCCGCAAGATCAAGCCGCCATGTCTTGCGGGGGCAGCGGAGGGGAAGACGGCAACCGCGCATGCGCGTGTTGGAGCCGGCCAACCTGCGCATGCGAGGCTGACGTCACTTAGGCGCTGCCGGCCGCATCATTCTCGGCGCGCCGCTTTGACGGAAGCGTCAAGGCCCGGCAGCTGAGTTTCTCGCAACGCCGCACTTAGGAGAATAGGGGGCGAGGAGCGGCCTCCGACGCCGGAGTGAAACACTCTGGGTTTCACTCCGGCGTCGGCACTCAGTCTCCCTTTGGGAGAATCGCGCCCCATCAGTCCGTAAAAAAAGATAAATGTCTTTTGTTCAGAAATCACTGAAGATTAAGTACTTTGATGATTATCAGAGAACAGGTTTCAATGGTTTCTTTAACTTTGACAAATGGGGATGGGATTTCTGTGACGCTGCAGTGATTTTGAACGAACTGCAGAACACAGGCAGTGCTCTAACACAATTGATCAGTGGTTGGAGATCGGTTGTTAGGGGCTTTTTATGACCAGCAGCTTTGGGAATTGTCTAAAACAGCGTGATGCCTATCGCAATCAAAGCTGACAAGCAATATCACCTTCAGTACGTTTGAACTTCAAAGGAAAATAAATGATTATTATGTGCAGGGGCTCCCTTGTCATCTTCAGTGCTTTATTTGCTTCATTTGTGGACAGGCAGTGTTGGGGGCTCCTGTGAGAAATAGCTTTACATAGTTACCATCAATGACTGTGGGTGGGGCGCGAGAATGCCACCCACCACTCCCTGTCCCCTGCACCATTTTTTCAAGTGGCAGAGGCATTTCGCCATTAGTCAGTGGTGGGATCTCCTGGTCCTGCCAATGTCTACAGCATTTTTACTCACCCATCCCGCCACTGGGGAACCCAGCATGGGGTGGGGGGAGGGGTCACCTTCGGGAAGGCCTGGAAAACCCCACCCACTTATAAACTGGTGAGAGGAACTGAAAGATCCAGATTATACATGTGGGATGACTTTTGTCCGTGATTTGTGATGGAAAAACTTTTATTCACTCCACTCAAAACAAGGGGAAAATTTTACAACAATCTTGTGAATAGTCAATCATGGAAGTGCCATTTAGAAATATGGGGCGGGATTCTCCAATAATGGGGCTATGTCCACAAGCCCGCGAGGAAACGGGCGCGACATGGCAGACCCACACAGCGGGCCGGCGCCGAAGAAGTAGGCCGACCCCCAGATCGCGCACGCCCGCTGATCGGTGGCCCCTGATTGCGGGCCTGGCCGTCGTGGAGGCCCCCCTTGTGATGGATCCCCCTGATCCCCACCAGGACGGCCACCGTAGCCGCGACTCCGAGCTCCTGTCGGGTAGAACCATATGTGAACCAAGTCGGCAGGAACTCAGCTAGTCGTCCACAGTGAATCGCCACGGGGGGGCCTCTTTCAACGGCCTCCGATTGGCGACGCACCGACCGCGTGCGCGCGACTGCTGCCGATTCTCCGGTCGCCAGAGAATTGCGCAAAGGCGTCGCGGGTCCGACACCCCATTCTCCACCCCTGCGCCGGGCGCGATTGCAGCATGGAGACTCGGAGAATCCCGGCCATGGACTTTTCAACATTATGCTGCTCTAAAATATACAACATGGAAACAGACCCAAGCAGTACATTTATGTTTGAACCGCCTCACATTCTTCCTTATCTAACCTTCTCAGTATAACACTTTATTTCCTCTCCTTCAAATTTTCATCGAGCTTTCAATTAAATGCATCTATACCATCCACCCAACCACTCCCTATGGTAATGAGTTCCACATTCCTTTTGGGTAAAGGTACTTTTGGATTCCAATTTGATTTCTTACAGACCATCTGATATTTGTAGGGTCAATTTTCACATTCAGAAATGCCTGGGGCGGGGGGGGGAGCCGATTCTGGGATTCACTACCCCATTCCCAGCACAGGCAATTCTCACCAACATGGGGTAAATGTGTGGACAGGAAGCCCTATCTGCATTGTAGAAATTCAATTTTTTCATCCAATTTTCACCCACTTCTTTAGGCCAATGAAGATGAGAATTCTTGAAATTAGTCCCGATTATTATCTTTTTTCTCATTTGCCTAATTTGTTTGCTCCATTTCTCCCTTCACTTGCCTTCCACTATCAGGTGATCTGTACACTAACTCTATTAGCGTAACAGATCCGCCGATATCTCTTATCTCTACCCACTTCAGTCTCACTGATCGTCACATTACTTTTTTCTACCACCATTATGTTATCTTTAATAAGTACATGTTTTGTTTGAGAAGGTTCAGCAAAATCCCCTTCTAATCTCTCAACAATATTTGGCTGTGTATCAAACCCAACGTCATCCAAGACTTAATTAGTGGAGTGGTTCTACCAGTTATTCTCCAGTACTCTTGGACAAGGATTATCCCTGTTTGTCAGGTCTAGTCAGTTTCTTTCTCTCTCTCGCACACCATTATATCCATGTGCAGCACGGTAGCACAGTGGTTAACACAGTTGCTTCACAGCTCCAGGATCCCAGGTTCGATTCCCGGCTTGGGTCACTGTCTGTGTGGAGTCTGCATGTTCTCCCCGTGTGTGCGTGGGTTTCCTCCAGGTGCTCCGGTTTCCTCCCACAGTCCAAAGATGTGCAGGTTAGGTGGACTGGCCATTCTAAATTGTCATTAGTGTCCAAAAGTTTAATTGGGCTTACTGGGTTACAGGGATAGGGTGGAAGGGTGGGATTTGGGTAGGGTGCTTATTCCAAGGGTTGGTGCAGACACGATGGGCTGAATGGCCTCCTTCTGCTATGTAAATTCTATGAAATCTATGAGCTATACTATATTATTTTATCATTACTACTCTCGTTATTGCTTCTCTGAAGTTTTCTCCATTGTTCCTCCTCCTTGGTCACGGTTACGGGGTTAGGGTGGTAGTGAGGGCTTAAGTGGGTCGGTGCAGACTCGATGGGCCGAATGGCCTAATTCTGCACTGTATGTTAGAACATAGAACAGTACAGCACAGAACAGGCCCTTCGGCCCTCGATGTTGTGCTGAGCAATGATCACCCTACTTAAACCCACGTATCCACCTTATACCCCTAACCCAACAACCCCCCCTTAACCTTACGTTTTAGGACACTACGAGCAATTTAGCATGGCCAATCCACCTAACCTGCACATCTTTGGACTGTGGGAGGAAACCGGAGCACCCGGAGGAAACCCACCTACACACGGGGAGGACGTGCAGACTTCACACAGACAGTGACCCAGCCGGGAATCGAACCTGGGACCCTGGAGCTGTGAAGCATTTATGCTAACCACCATGCTACCGTGCTGCCCGTTAAATGTTCTATGTTTTATATTCCAAACGTCATTTTAAACCCTTGTTCCTTTCTCCCCATCTTCTCTGCTTTGAGATCAAGATTCATCTCTTGCTCAAAGCATTCTTTCCCTGAGGCCTCAGAACTCTATTGTTCTCCGTCTTTTTCCAAACTGCATGCTTCTAACACCAAAATTTGCCACCATCTTGGCAATGCTCCTAGATTTCTACAACCTTCTACCTTACTCTTTACTCTTTGTTGTATTCTTTGCTTGAGGACTTGGTCCTGCACCCGGGTTCTCAATTAACAATAAATTTGCATACCGTCACCATCGCCAAGAACAAAAATGAAACCAGAATTAACAGTAATGCCCTGATACCTTATTGGAACTCTGTGCTACGTGTTTCGCTTATGCGCGTTAAGTCTTTTCATGTATTTCAACGAAAACGTGAATGAAAATGCAAAGGCGGAGAATTATTATAATAACACATGGCATCAAAGATAACACTGGCTCTGATCACAGATTAATAGCTTAATTTGGGAGCTGTGTGCTTGGCAAGCATCTGCTCTTTCCAAGGGAGATATCCATTGTTTACACCAATATTGAGTACTTTCCCTTCTAGCCTATTGTAGCTGTGCCTTCAGTATAATCTTAGCTCCTTCAATCTCACAAAGATGCCCAGTTTCCTACTCAACTGGTACATGGGTTGTCAATGATTCATATCAGTTCCACACTGTTCGATTCGAGTGAATTGACAGCTTTTATTTAATTAACAGTCAGCTCAAGATTAGGAAATGGATATTCATAGACCATGAATGGGATTCTCTGGTCCCCCAGCCGCATGGTTCCTGGCTACGGGATTCTATCCTCCTGCCGCTTGTCAATGGGATTTTCCATTGAATCCACCCCCATGCCACCATGAAACCCGCCGGCAGAGCTGCGCTGCCGGTGGGAAAAGTGAATCCCGCCGACGGGAGAATTCCGCCCAATATCGTTCAGCTAAGTATTTTGTCGCAACCGATTTATGATCTCACTTCCTTTGAATTATGAAAGCAAAGCGACGAGCAGTGACAGCGTGCCTTTCACCGCTGGAAGTTTCAAAACTGCTTACAATCAACAAAGTACATTAGACCATAAGACATAGGAGCAGAATTAGGCCACTTGGCCCATCAAGTCTGCTCTGCCATTCAATCATGGCTGATATTTTCTCATCCCCATTCTCCTGCCTTCTCCTCATAACCCCTGATCCCCTTAAAATTTAGTCACTTGTAATAGAGGGGGCATGGCAGCTACTATGAGCATTGTAACAATCCAGAAACTTCAGTGTGATTTATGACCAGATTATCTTGGGACGGATTCATCTCGGCCCCACCAAAGCCAACTCACCCCACCCTCCGCGGAATCCCAATAGTGGGTTGGGATGAACCCAGCAAAATGGTGGGACCTGAAGATTCCACCGGTGACATGCCACTTCTGTTGCGGGAAAACCCCCTGCGATGGGGGAGGGGGGGGGGCGCAGAATTCCGACATATTTGGATTTTTTTGGTGCTATTGGTTATGGGGTAAATATTGGCCAGGAAACCGGAGAGAATTCTCCTGCCCTGCATTAAAACGAGGGGCGAAATTCTCCGACCCCCAGCAGGGTCGGAGAATCGCCTGGGGGCGCCTAAAATCCCGCCCCCGCCGTGGCAGAGATTCTCCGCCACCCGGGAAGTGGCGGGGGCAGGAATCTCGCCGCTCCGATCGGAGAGGCCCCTGCGGCGATTCTCCGGCCCGGATGGGCCGAAGTCCCGCCGCTGGGAGGCCTCTCCCGCCGCCGAGGTTTAAACAACCTCTGGAACGGCGGGCTCAGCGGCGCGAGCAGGCCCCCGGGGTCCTGGGGGGGTCGGGGGGGCGATCGAACCCCGGGGGGTGTCCCCACGGTGGCCTGGCCCGCGATCGGGGCCCCCCCCCTCAGAATCCGGGCCAGTGCCCTGGTTGCTCTATTTTCTTCCGCGGCCGCCACGGCCTCCGCCATGGCAGAAGCGGAAGAGAATCCCACATCGTGCATGCGCCGGCAGTGATGTTAGCAGCCAGCTGCCGCTGACGTCACTGCCGGCGCATGCGCGGACCGCCAAAATCCTTTCGGCCAGCCCCGCTGCCGGGGGCGCCGGTCTTCTGGTGGCAACCGCTCCGGCGCGGGGCTGGCCCCCAAAGGAGGGGAGGATTCCCCACCTTTGGGGAGGCGCGACCCCTGAGTGGTTGGCGCCACTCCCCTACTCCGGGACCCTCCGTCACGCCGGGTAGGGGAGAATGCCGACCCTGATTCTTTTTGACAGGGCAGAGAGGGTTTTGGTTTAATACCTCATCTCCGGAAGCGCAGTTTTCCCTGAGTGCTAACCCCCATTTAGTGTTCACGTTCCTGAAGTTGGGGCTTTAACCCACAACCACCTGACTCAGAGGCGAGAGGCACTGAGCCCTGTTGGCACTGAACTTTCATCAGTCCTGCCTGATATCTTGGTTTTCTGATTATAATCTTCAGGCAGTGATAATACCATGGCTTGTTCAGTAGACTCGTGTCCAGCAAACAGTTGAAATATGAAATGAACCTAGGACAACAAAGTTCATTTGAAGACTTATCAAGAAATAGTCAGAGCCAGTAGCTACAGCATTATTATGCTACCAGACTTTAAGTTCAATTGGGAACAAGGACTCCTACATCAGACTCCTATTTATTGACTACAGCTCCGCCTTCAACACCATAATCCCAGCCAAGCTCATATCAAAGCTCCACAACCTAGGACTTGGCTCCCCACTCTGCAACTGGATCCTCGATTTTCTGACCAACAGACCAAAATCAGTAAGAAAGAACAACAACACCTCCTCCACAATGGTCCTCAATACCGGGGCCCCGCAAGGCTGCGTACATAGCCCCCTACTCTACTCCCTGTATACACACGACTGCGTGGCAAATTTGGTTCCAACTCCATCTACAAGTTTGCTGACAATACGACCATAGTGGGCCGGATCTCGAATAACGACGAGTCAGAATACAGGAGGGAGATAGAGAACCTAGTGGAGTGGTGTAACGACAACAATCTCTCCCTCAATGCCAGCAAAACTAAAGAGCTGGTCATTGACTTCAGGAAGCAAAGTACTGTACACACCCCTGTCAGCATCAACGGGGCCGAGGTGGAGATGGTTAGCAGTTACAAATTCTTAGGTGTGCACATCTCCAAAAATCTGTCCTGGTCCACCCACGTCGACGCTACAACCAAGAAAGCACAACAGTGCTGATACATCCTCAGGAAACAAAGGAAATTCGGCATGTCCACATTAACGAGTACCAACTTTTACAGATGCACCATAGAAAGCATCCTATCGGGCTGCATCACAGCCTGGTATGGCAACTGCTCGGCCCAGGACCGCAAGAAACTTCAGAGTCGTGAATACCGCCCAGTCCATCACACAAACCTACCTCCCATCCATTGACTCCATCTACACCTCCTGCTGTCTGGGGAAAGCGGGCATCATAATCAAAGACCCCTCCCACCCGGCTTATTCACTCTTCCAACATCTTCCATCAGGCAGGAGATACAAAAGTCTGAGAACAGCACTAACAGACCCAAATACAGCTTCTTCCCCGCTGTTACCAGAATCCTAAATGACCCTCTTACGGACTGGCCTCATTAACTTTACACCCCTGTATGCTTCAACAGATGCCGGTGCTTATGTAGTTACATTGTAGACCTATTATGTATTTTCTTTTATTCCCTTTTCTTTCCATGTACTTAATGATCTGTTGAGCTGCTCGCAGAAAAATACGTTTTGCTGTACCTCGGTACACGTGACAATAAACAAATCCAATCCAAGCTGAGTCAGAAGCAGTATTTCAACACCATTGCTGAATCCTACAGGGTGGGGTGGGGTCATATTGCTCAATCCATCGCAGGACGTGTCGACCGGCAGTCGACCCACGGAAAACAAGAAAAGAAATGCAAAATACTGCGAATTGAAGTCGGAAATGAAAATTGAAAATGCTGGAAAAACTCTGCGGGTCTGATAACACCTGTGGAGTGAGACCGACACAGTGCTTCCAGCATTTTTGGTTTTCATTCCACAATAAACAAGCTGGTCCAGTCAGCAAGAGTGGGACTTCCGTCCCTAAGTGGGAGAAGGTCCCACCCTAGAGACCTGGGGCGCAATTCTCCGACCCCCCCACGCCGGGTGGGAGAATCGCGGGGCTGCCGAGCGATTCGCGCCACGCTGCCCTGGTACCCGCACGTGATTTTCTCACCCTCCCCCCAAACGGCGTGCCGTGTTTCATGACCGGCCGCTCGGAGGATTGCCGCTCGCCGTTTGTAGCAGGCGAGTGGCACTTTTCTGGCCCAGATGGGTCAAGCGGCCTGCCCAATCCGATGGGTTCACGCTGGCACCAACCACACCTGGTCGCTGCCGGCGTGAACAGCGCGCGAACGCTGCGTGTGCGGCCTGTGGAGGGGGGGGGGGGAGAATCGAGCACCAGGAGGGCGCTCGGTAGGGGTATGGCCCGCGATCGGTGCCCACCGATCGGCGGGCCGGCGTCTCTAAAGGACGCACTCTTTTCCTCCGCCGCCCCGCAAGATCAATCCTCCATGTTTTGCGGGGTTCCGGCGGGGGGGACGGCAACCGCGCATGCGCGGGTGATGTAATTTATGCGACGCTGGCCGCGTAATTGACGCGGCGCCGCTCCTAGCCCCCTGGGGGTGGGAGAATAGGGGGCAAGGAGCGACCTCCGACGCCGGAGTGAAAAACTCCGGTTTTCACTCCGGCGTCGGCACTTAGTCTCCCGATGGGAGAATTTTGCCCCTGCTGTCCAATCTGCTCTCTCGCAGTCCTGGCAGAGCTCAGTAGTAGGCGCCATCAGGCCAGCAAGGAGGATATGGAGAAAGAGTAATGGTTTCTGGGGACAGGTAAAGACAGGCTTTAAGGCCACAGAGGGATATGAGAGTCCAGGGTGGGAGGAAGAGGAATTGGGGGGGGGGTTATTGGAGGGCAGGTGGTGAGGAACAAAGTGGTGGTGTGATGACTGAGCGGCAGAGGGGTGGGGCGGGGTGCTCAGGGGGTGTTTACACAGCACCCGCTGAAAGATGTTCTACCCCCCTCGTCCTTCCTGCACTTTTTCAACATGAACCACAAAAAATGGCCTGCCCACTCCCGTCCGCCTGCCCACACTAACCGTATTATGTTGTGGGCAACATAATACCCATCTATCCTTTTAAAATTGGCTTGGTCATAAGCCAATTTCAGTTCACGCTCACCTAACATTTTATTGAAGGTAGACTGGGGTGGGCAGGACGATGGTTGGTTGGACATTGCTCACGTTTTACCTGCTCCCCTACTGAAACTATACCTGGTGTGTGTGGCCCTAAAATCCAGCCTCACATTCCTGGATCACTAACAGCCATTAAGTGCATCAAATTTCAACTTTTTAATTGCGACACTTTTTTAACCTAAGAAAACTCAGGAACACTAATACCAAAACCATGCATGCGCATATGTAATATGCAGCAATAAAATAGAAGAACGGAAACAGAATAGTTCTCTTACTGCTGCCTCAAATCTTTCTTTTTGTGACGATCCTAATACAGAAGAGCCTACCATAATTCTACAATTACAATTATTACAATTCTGCACACTCTGCGGGACTCACCAGTGGGAAGCACACAGTAGGTGTGCTGACACCAGCATAGCCTCAGTAGTTGACGAAATATCCCAAAAGTGATACTGTCATGATATATACTGAAACAGCCATATCCACCGATTCAGTAGAGTGGGAAGTATGTAGTACGACTTATCTGCTTATAAATCAGTATGGTGTTACGACTGCATGGAGACTGGTGTCAAAACTTGCCCTCTTTTTTTTCCCACTCGTCTATTGATAGTCAACAGGTTTTCTTGTAATTTAAAAGGATAAAGGTGTCAATTCAGTTTCTCTACTTAATCGTTTACACGCTGATTGCAAAGAACTCACTCCAACAGGCTTCTTTGAGTTTAAACACAAAGGGGTTAGTTTTCATTGAGCTAAAAAAAACACCTAAGTAAAATATTTTAAAAAGGTAAACATACATCTTGACCTGCGACAAGCAGGCACACAAAATTACAAGTTGCACAGGAGAGTATAGAATCCTGACAGTGCAGAAGGAGGCCATTCAGCCCATCGAGTCTGCCTCGACCTTCCAAAAGAGCACTTTACCCAGGCCCACTCCCCCATCCTATCCCCGCAACCCAGTAACCTCCCCCAACCTTTTTGGACAGTAAGGAGCAATTTAACGTGGTCAACCCACCTAACCTGCACTTCTTTGGACTGTGGGAAGAAAGTGGAGCACCCGGAGGAAACCCATGCAGACACGGGAGAACGTGCAGAGTCCGCACAGTCACCCATGGTTGGAATTGAACTTGATCATTGGTGCTGTAAGGTAGCAGTGCTAACCACTTTGCCACTGGAAAAACCTTTAGCCAAATTAAGATTCAACGATATGAACCTTTTACTGTTGTTCATGGCTGAGGCAGTTTGTTCACTGTCATCTTGAAATTCCAGTACGGTTGTGACCAATGCAAATTTCAATTTCTGGAGAGGGAGACAGTCTCTTTGAAGCTTTGATTTTTTTTCTTAAAAGAGGAACTAGCGACACCCGAGGTTCTTCTTCATTGAAATTCTCTGGCCAGGATTCTCCAATCGCGCGACCAAGTTCTGACGCCGACGTGAAAAGCGGCGCAAGCCACTTGAGTCACGGGCCTCAAGTGGCAGGTATTCACCCCTTCCTAGGGGGCTTATAGGGCGGCGGAGTGGTGTCCGCAGTTCCGGTGCCCGAAAGCCGGTGCGCCACGTCTGGCGCGAGTCCGCGCATGCGCTCCGTGGCCGGCGCAAGTCCGCACATGCGTGTCATGGCCGGCGCGAGTTTCCATCTCCGCGCCGGCCCCCCGGCTATATGGCAGAGCCCTACAGGGCCCTGGCGCAGAGGAACATAGTCCCCCCACGGAACTAGCCCGCCCGCCCATCAGTAGGCCCAGATCGCAGGCCAAGCCACCATGAAGGCCACCCCCCCCCCCGAGGTCGGATCCCCTGCCCCCCCCAACCACCAGGACGGCCCACGCAGAAAGAACCCCGAGTTCCTGCCAGGTGGAACCATATATAACCCATGCCGGCGGGACTTGGCCTGTTGAGGCCTAGAGAATCGCCGGGGTGGGGGTTACTTTCAATGGCCCCTGACCGGCGCGGCGGTGATCCCACGGGCACCCGAGAATCAGCGAGGTGGCATGCAGCGATTCTCGCGCCCCCCCCCCCCTCCCACACCTCTGCGATTCTCCAACTCGGCGTGGGGTCGGAGAATCCCAGCCCCTATCTCTGATGAATTCCAACATGTAACGGAGAGACAGCTCTAAACCGGAGACAAGATGGAGAGGGATGGTGCTACTGTTCCACCTGCACATTTCCTCTTCAGACTGTTTCAAATAGACCAGGGCATTGTAATAAATGATATCGGGCACAATTCACCCAAAAAATGACGACGTGTCTTTTTGGGGGGTATTTCCCAATGGCTCTTCAGGTCCAGATCTGTATTAGAACCTTAGAACAGTACAGCACAGAACAGGCCCTTCGGCCCTCGGTGTTGTGCCGAGCAATGATCACCCTACTTAAACCCACGTAACCCGTATGCCTGTAACCCAACAATCCCCCCCATTAACCTTACACTACGGGCAATTTAGCATGGCCAATCCACCTAACCTGCACATCTTTGGACTGTGGGAGGAAACCGGAGCACCCGGAGGAAACCCACGCACACACGGGGAGGACGTGCAGACTCCACACAGACAGTGACCCAGCCGGGAATCGAACCTGGGACCCTGGAGCTGTGAAGCATTGATGCTAACCACCATGCTACCGTGAGGCCCCAATTCATAGGTATTCACCTATGATTAGTCACTTTAGGGGGTCTTGGGCAGTTTCTCACTGGTCGATCCCACACTTAAACAAGATTTTCTGCAGAGGGGAACTAAACCCGTCGGCCAGACTGGCGCCACAGAGATTGGGTCACCATTTTTAAAGAGTGCCAAGAACTCAAAGTGAGCTTGAAGGTCTCCCACCCCTTCCCCCCCCCCCTATGGACAATGCGATCCTCCGCAAACACGGGAAACACCCCCAACCTTCGAACCCCCCCACCCCCCCGGAGGAACAATCTCCCATCCATCACTATAAGTCCGCGTATGCTTCCCATACCACCCAGGTATGAGGGCATTACCATACCCCACACCCATCCATCCTTGTGGGAATCAGGGCAGCGAGGGTATAATCCAGATTGTGCTTAGCGTTGAGAGTTGGGTGACTTGCAATTGGCTTGGCGCCCAGTGCACAGCCCATTTTGGGCATCTCCTATAATGCTCCCTGCACAAGGGGATAGGGATCAGGTACAGCCCAGTGGGAAAACTGTGCCCATGTTAAGATTATCATTCTAGTCTCATGACTTCTCAATGATTTGAGTATCCTTCTGAAGGTAATTTATTAGCTCATGTCTGGACCGACCTTGGTTATTGTTTTATGGCCCAGGTGATAACTTTTTCAAAATGTGTTCGTCATCACTTCTGAATGGACCATTCTTTCCTCTGATGAACTTGGAGGTCATTATCCCGGTCGACTTGAGGGGGTCATTTTCAGTTCTATACATAGAGTGTCAGCTGAGATGAGAATACAGGCGTGCAGCTCACAGGATCCACAGCCGGATTTTCTCTGCAAATATACCGGCACTCTGCAGGAAACATCTGGAGGCAAGACCTTCATGCCAGGGGACAATGGCAGGTACTGCCTTGGCATGTCTCTCTGCCCCCTAGGGGCTATATTTAACTATGCACTCCCAGTGTGTTCCCTTCGCCACGTTCATGTTGTTCAAAAGCAGTTGTAAACCTCGTCAATGTGATGCCACACTGGCGAGGGAAGCCTTCTATGGTGGGGGGAAAATACAGTGGGAAAGACCTTTGATTATATTATAATGTATTGAAACCCACAACCACTACCATCTAGAAGAACAAGAACAGCAGATACCTGGAAACCCACCACCTGGAAGGTCCCCTCCAGGTCACTCACCGCCCTGACTTGGAAATATATTGCCGTTCCTTCACTGTCGCTGGGGCAACATCCTGGACCTCCATCCCTTACAGCACAGTGTGTGTACCTACACCTCAAGGACTGCAGCGGTTCAAGAAGACAACTCACCACCATCACCTTATGAAGGGCAACTAGGGGTGGGCAATAATCCTGGCCCACATCCCGGAAATAAATTTTAAAAAATGAGGTTCCTGGGCCTTTCTGGGTGGGAACCTCATTACACCACAGGCAAGGGGTGGGGAAATCAGAAAAAGATATCGCGCTGGTGAGATTCTTGTTTACCTAGTCTCACGAGATCTCGCGCCCAAGTCGCTGTTTGCACCCATGGCAAATATGGGCACAAAATCACGGCGTCCGTCTGTGCCTGATCGGCTTGGAATGTAGCTTTACAAGAATGCAAATGGCCAGAGCCAGTTACCAGCTTCAGCTCATCATTCAAGTAATTCTTACAATCATAAGGTGTAAAATTCCATAGTGGGTTTGCCTTGACATGTCCTCATTGCAATCCACATTGGAAACTTCCAGACTTAACCGACTTGTAATTGCAGATGTGCCAGTGACCGTCAGCGTAAGACCTGCTGTAAAAGTATTTTCAAAGAGGTTCAATATATATCTGCCTAGCCAATGAAATTAAAGACTAATATTACACATGCACATGTCACATCATCATGGCAATGGTGTAGTGCATGGAAACCACATAGCTTACATGTACTTGCCAATTAGTATTGGTAGATCCAACTATACTCATAAGTACAGTGGTGTGTATTTTTACCATTTCCTCCAGCTGTTCAATTCACAGTCAGAACAACTTAAATTTGCATCGTGTTTTTAACATGGTGGAAAAAAAACTGACACACGGTGCTTCACGGAACATAGGAAAAAAGCCAAGGAAAGAAGATTTTTTAACTGGTTGTTCAAAAGCTTGATCTAAGAGGTGGATTCTAAAGGTAGGGGAAGTTAGAAAACTAAGGTGTCCGGAGAGAGATATTGTGTGTTTGTGACACATCAAAAGAGATGAGCTATGGTTGCGTGCCACTAAGCCTCATATAGGCAAAACCCGAGCCGACACAATGATTCAATTAAGTTTTAGAGAAACCAAATAAATGCCATGAATGACAACCAGTGTAATCTCACCCACCCAGTACCAATGGTCTTCTATATGCCTCCACCCTTTCCCTTCCCCAGTTCTAACAACAGTATTAAAAACACAATGAAAAGCATTTTGGTAGCCATGAGCGACCGAGGAAGAGACCAAACTGCACAAACAGCTATTTAGGTTTCTGAAAATGCTGTTGAATAATAGATAAAGCACAGAGGAAGCTGTTGGAATTCCTCCTTAGATTATCGTTAATACAGCTGTCAAGGTACAATTTGTTCAGGCAGATAATGTTAATTTTTGTCTGATGTATTGGATCATTCCATTTGTTGACGAGATAAATGGGTGTCTGAGAGCGATTACCAGGCAGTAATCTCATCATAGCAATCAGACAACATCATAAAATACAAGAGCTTTTTATAACAGCCGTGTGATTGTGTTAGTGAGTTTATGTAGCTTTAATGATGTGCGCATGCAATGTTGGTATTAAGTAGCCGACTGCAAATTCAATTCTAGTAATTGAGTCTTGCTTGTGTCACTGCCACGAAGCTTGTGGGGAAACCGTAAACCCAAATAACCAAATTTATCAAATGAACCGAAATAAAGAAATTACCAACGAGATTTATGAAGCTTTTCCTTTAACAAGAATCAGAACCAATGCAAATTACACATGAATTAACAGGCAAATGATACTTGGAACAAAAGGTAAATTTCATTTTCAATTGTTGATACAACGCTATGTCTTACACAGCCGCAATTACCCACATCACTGCCCACACAAATGGGGCACCATATGCAATCTCACTCTTTCCAACGAGACCATACATAGATTCAAGGTGCAGAAAAGGCCATTCAACCCATCGAGTTTGCACTCGGGGACGGATTTTCCATTCCTGTGACTAAGGGCTGGATTCTTCCGCCCCACTTGCCGCACGATCGCCACAGGTGTGACGCGGACGACGCGAAGGAGCACTGACCTCGGGCAGGAATTTCCAGTCGCCAGGCGGGTGCAGCCGGAGAATCTTGCCGCAAGGGTTGATGCTGGGGCAGGATTCGTGGACTTCCACAACAGCAAAGCTGGCACCGCACCTGGACCGATTCAGGGACCATTGAGGGGCTAGCACTGGCGCCACCTGGAACACAATCGACTACAATGACAAATGGTGCAGGATTCACGGGATTCACGATTGACACTCAGGAGGCTGACAAGCTGCAGCTACATATACACACTTCACTCTCCACACACTCTCATCTCAGCCAACGAGATGGCACTGGTTGCGCTGGATTGTGCCCATCTCGCTGATGGGTCACCTGGAGCAGAGGGCACCTGGGGGGGGGGGGGGGGGGGGGCACCCCTAAGACCTATGGCCATAGGTTCACAGTGGGCAGTCAGCGGCGTGCGCAGCTGCATGGCTGCGGCAATGGTGTTCCGTGCCCATCCACTCGGACCCTCACAACCCACCTCCTGCCCCCCCCCCCCCCCCCCCCGGAAGAAGCCCCTGGCTAGCGGCACAGCTGTCAGCAAACTATGGTGATGTTGGATAGCTTCTGTACCCCACCCCTCTCTCTCCTTCAGCAGCCGCGGTGCCTGTTTCATGATTTTTAAAACGGAAGTGACCCTCACTGTCGAGAATTCGCCCCAATGGAGGTGGAGAATCGCGGAGGTCCCGGAGAATACTGGGTCAGGCCAATGATGTGCCAACGGTGTTTATTGTATGTGCGGAGTGAAACACATTGACGCTGCTGTTCAGGCACCGAGAATTGCGATTTGGCATGAAACTGGCGCTGGCTATGATTTCGGCGCCAAAACAGATTCGCCGCCCAATCACCTTTCCCGATTTTGGCGTCGGTCGATGGAGAAACCCGTCTAGGATCTCTCACTTTCCCACTCAAATCGATTTTCTCAAGTCATGTTCACCGGCAGCTATATTCCATTTGAACAAAGAACAAAGAAATGTACAGCACAGGAACAGGCCCTTCGGCCCTCCAAGCCTGTGCCGACCATGCTGCCCGTCTAAACTAAAATATTCTACACTTCCTGGGTCCGTATACAGGATACACTTCCTGGATCCCTGGATACAGTTGATACCAAAGTGCCACACATCTACGATCCTTCTCTCACTCGGGTCATGTCAGCCTGATGCCGTAGCTTTCCAGAATTCCCTTTCAACCAACCACCTAACAATACCAGTTTCACAATCTGGTCATCTGAAACAATTCTCAGCGAATCCGAGGGACTTAGTTGTTTGCATCACTTATTGGATTAGTCCCTTTAGCTTGGTTGTACATCACTTCTCAAGAGCTACTGGAATTCTAATTTTCATCTTACTTCCGAACAGAAAACTACCTTTTTGTAGAGAGCTCGACTTGCTCCAAACATACCGCCCTGAAGCACCTTTGTATTTGCATCTGTGTGCTGATCACCTTCTGCCTCCAGCTCTCCTTCCTGTCTACCAGCCATACAGCTTCCATAACTAACTTCCTGTTGGTACTGTTTTCAGCTTAATGGTCATCACGTCACATGGGCCAGGTTTTCTCATTATCCATTACATTAACAATTGATCCCTTTATAAGTCGGGCAAATGTTTAGAAGTTATTTTCAAACATCCTATAAACAATTGCATATTCCACAGACATTTTGAATAAAGCACAGATTTTCCTTACGATGCTGCTTGCAGGTTGAAGGTTGTTACAGTCATAAATTGGATAATTCACCAAGGAGGGTGCTGCACGTCACTTCCACCATCGTACTTCCTGCTATCAGGAAGGACTTAACTCTCCTATGTTCCAATGTAAGGAGTAAGTCGTACCTTCAACGCCCCCCACCCCCCAGTAACCTAATCAGGAGAATTATCATCATAACTGCTTTGGTTCAGTGTGTTTTCTTCCCCTTCCTCTAGGTTTTGACATTTACCTTTTTTCTAATTACTTAGCTGCCATTCAATAGTTGTACTGCACAAATTCTGCATCCCATTTCAATTTTATGCCAAATCACATCTCCCAAGAAGAAAACAACCAAGTCATATTGTAGCCACCAAAGATTCTCTGCAGCATGCCTCCCATCACGACACTTCCTATCGTTGTCCAAAATCACCAAGTGCCACTTTAAATGTAGGTAATTGTGGTATGGGTGAGCTACTTTATGTCCCTCGGGGTGGCCTGTAGCAGCCCGCAAGCCCATTTGAAACACATTCATGTAAAGGTGCATAGCTTGATGCCTGCGTCATGGTTTGCTTGAGAGATTTGCTTCTGACAGTACAAAGCTGTTTGTTGGAACCAACAATTCTACGGACACGTGCTTGTAGGATTAGAATAGCGGTTTTAATATACTCACAACAGAGCCAGCCTGTTAGCCATTGAACATAGAACATAGAACAGTACAGCACAGAACAGGCCCTTCGGCCCTCAATGTTGTGCCGAGCCATGATCACCCCACTCAAACCCACGTATCCACCCTATACCCGTAACCCAACAACCTCCCCTTAACCTTACTTTTATTAGGACACTACGGGCAATTTAGCATGGCCAATCCACCTAACCCGCACATCTTTGGACTGTGGGAGGAAACCGTAGCACCCGGAGGAAACCCACGCACACAGGGGGAGGACGTGCAGACTCCACACAGACAGTGACCCAGCCGGGAATCGAACCTGGGACCCTGGAGCTGTGAAGCATTTATGCTAACCACCATGCTACCCTGCTGCCCCTGCTGCCCGAAAGTTGAACTTTCGGTGAACTGGCCGGCTGACCATGTGGCACTGATCTTTATACAGCAGCTCCAGGGGAGGAGTCCTAGGCGGAACCAAGGGAGAAGCCCAGTACAATTCTCGAGCATTCCCAGAGCTATTCCCCCTGGTGGTCAGGTAGTGCAACTGCACTTACAATATAGGCACATGTATACAGATTATAATCCGGTGTGAATCACATTCACCACACTGTTAAAAAAAAAACTTTGCTCAATCAGTAAAATGGGAACGGTATGGAAACCTGGCCGTCAGTGGCATTTAACATGTTGACATTTTTTTTAAAAAAGCGTTTAATTATTTCAGGATTTTCTCTGTGCTGCTACAATTCTTCACTTGACTCAGAGCAGAATCTCTCAGTTTAGTGAACAAATATACAATGCATTTATGTGTCATGTAAAGTAATTCAAAACATTGATATTTTAATTTACATATAGCTGAAGATACTTGTACAATTCTGTATATTTCTAATAAATATTCCACATATAAGTTCGGCACAACATCGTGGGCCGAAGGGCCTGTTCTGTGCTGTATTTCTCTATATTCTATAATTAGATCTCATCTGATGCATGCTATATATTTTGTATTTTACTTCTCATTTCATATTGGGAAATCAGGGAAAGTAACATTTAAATATGCCTGTTCTGTGCTGTATTTCTCTATATTCTATATTCTATAATTAGATCTCATCTGATGCATGCTATATATTTTGTATTTTACTTCTCATTTCATATTGGGAAATCAGGGAAAGTAACATTTAAATATGCGCACAACTGGCTGGTGTGTTGGCCACAGTTTTGTATATTACTTTTGGATACTTAATTATTTTTGAATCCTTTATCTGTGAGGGATGCAATGGGATATCCATTAAAATTGTTTGAAAAAATGAAAATCGCTTATTGTCACAGGTAGGCTTCAATGAAGTTACTGTGAAAAGCCCCTAGTCGCCACATTCCGGCGCCTGTTCGGGGAGGTTGGTACGGGAATTGAACCGTACTGCTGGTCTGCCTAGGTCTGCTTTAAAAGCCAGTGATTTAGCCAAGTGAGCTAAACCAGCCCCTAGTGAGCTAAAAAACATGCTTGTGCAATATTTAGTCTAAGTTTCGGTCATGCTGCATTTGGCTCATATCAGTTTTTCCAATAAAGGACAGTTCCACTGTAGGTTCACATTCAATAGCCGACAGGAGGACTCCATTTCCTGTACAAGTCAGTGGTGGTGTCTGAAGTCCATGTTACACAAATTCCAGACATCAGATTGTCGATCCCATTGCTTGGCACCAATTCCACCATCCTGCTCCAATATTGACACCGCCCAAACAGCTCAGGAGCATACAGATGTGGCTTGTTGTACATTGGAAGCCAAGCACAATAGTGAATGGACTTTGTCCTTTCATGTGCTATTTCTTGATGAAAAATAGATGACTGTTGCCTGAAGCCAGCAAAATATCTGTGACCAGGATCTTCGGTGCTCGAGTGTACCGCCAAAAGAACGCATTCCAAAAATTTGAAATGCTTCAGACTACATTTTATGCCAAAGTTTATACTGTATACAGACAGAGCTACATTGTAAGTGTGGAGCATGTGCATTTTTCTGACTATGCCCTCACCCAACAAGGCTGAGTTTAATTCTTTGATCTACTCTGTTTAGAATTCTTATTACTCGTCCTTCATTTAAATTTTGATTTTCCATTGAATAATATTACAATTAAATAGTGAGCTTTTTTAAACCATCCTCTTCTTCCAAAGCATACTTCTTTCACTTATTACAAAGGAGGATGTGAACACTGAGGAGCAGGAAATCTGTTTCTTGCCCATAATCAATATTAAAAACAGCAATACTATGGGTGCGATTCTGGAAAGCTTTATAAGTGTTGTAGCCATGGGGAACAGGCACGAGCTTCCCGGGGCTCGGCCCAGTGAGGCTGGCTACGTTATTCAATGTTAATTGGTCAACTTAGCGAGATCTCACAGGCCTCTCGCCGCAAATGACGGCTCGCCAGCTGATTCACCGGCAGCGCACTCACCAGCCCCCCGCTAACAAGGTTGGGCAGCACTTACGCAGCACTTGCTCAGCCAACCCCAGTCAGCTCGCAATAATGATGCCTAGGAGACCAGCCTCAAGATTCGGGGATGCAGGCCTGGGGAGGCAGTGAGATGATGTGGAGGCCAGGAGGATGTCCTGTTCCCCCAAGAGTCTAGAAGAGTCAGCCATAGGACTGCCAGTGGTGACTGAGAAAAATGAAAAATCACTTATTGTCACGAGTAGGCTTCAATGAAGTTACTGTGAAAAGCCCCTAGTCGCCACATTCCGGCGCCTGTTCAGGGAGGCTGTTACGGGAATCGAACCGTGCTGCTGGCCTGCCTGGGTCTGCTCTCAAAGCCAGCGATTTAGCCCAGTGAGCTAAACAGCCCCTTGAGACGAGCTGGTAGCAGCTATCAACGCCAAGTGTGTGACCAGGAGGACTGGCCTCCAGTGCAGGAAAAAGGTCAATTACCTACACCCTACACCAAATGGCAGGAGTGAGTAGACTCCAACGGCCCCCCTCCCCCACCCTGCTCCACACCAAGACCTTTCCACCCACCCCTGGGAGCTTCCACCCCTCAAATGCAACCGCCAACCCTCCCTCCACCTCCTCTCTCCCTTAAACCCCCCACCCTTCCTTCGCCTCCACCCCCCCCCCCCCCCCCCCACCACTGGAAACCAAGCAAATGGCTGACGTGTCTCCTCAGGAAAAGCTGTCTCACAATCGCTGGGAGAGAGTCCAGACGGCACCGGTGTGCCAGATCCTCACTACGTTTGAGGAGCGTGACCTGGAGGACTAGTATGGCCAAGGATAGGGCGGTCATCATGCGATGCTGCAGAAGTAAGGAACCCGGACCGGGCTCCACACGAGCGATATGTCAACGGTGAGTTGTTATTGCCTTACTAACTGACCCATCTGTCCCACTGACCACATGTTCTCTCCCACAGGTCCTCCAGCCGACGCGCCGGCCCATCCCGGTGGCCCACTCTCCAGTCTCCTATGAGACCACCTGGGAGGAGAGCTCCAAGGATAACATGGTAATAGTTGCGTCACAGCTGTCATCCCCACCCTCCACCAGCACACATACACGCACCTCGGTGGGAAATGTTAGTGGTCAGGCTTCTGGGGCACAATCTGGTGGGCACCACACTGCTGTTGATGTAAATCAGTAAGAAGTCTGACAACACCTTCACCTGAGGAAGGAGCTGCGCTCCGAAAGCTAGTCATTCAAAATAAACCTGTTGGACCTTAACCTGGTGTTGTCAGACTTCTTACTGTGCTCACCCCAGTCCAACGGCAGCATCTCCACATCACGATGTACATCAGGTGGAGGCAGGACCCCCGGCGAGACAGCTGCCGGAGGTCTGCTGGATCCCAGGACCCAGCTGGGTCCCATCCTGAAGCTCAGCCTGTGGAAGAGGTCATCCCGAAGCTGATGGAGACATTAGGGTGTGGCCGGGACATTCAGAGGGAGATGTCAGCATCACTCCAGCAGACCCATAGCCGTTTGGTGGAGTCTCAGAGGCTACGGGCACTGGAGTTGTCACCGGCAATGCATGGCACCGAGGCCAACACTGCTAGGGTGGCGACCGCAGTGGAGAGCCTGGTGCACGATGTTGGAAACATTAGTGAAGGTGTCCATTAGTGAAGGCATAGCGCGGTCGGTGATGGCCAAGACTCAGGGTCTTGACAGAATTTTCGACTCACTGGGGGGATGTGACCCAATACTAGGCTGACCTTGATGCGATTCTGTGGGACATGTCCCGCTCTCAGATGGGCATGGCCGAGGAGCTGCGAAGCTTGTCCCACTCGCAGGTGGGCAGTGCCGAGGCGCTGCAGAGCATGTCCACGTCACTGAGGAGCATCTCCGAGGGTGTCTACACGATGGTGCAGCCATGAGGAACTACCAGAACATATTTCAGCTCCCCATAGAAATGAAGGATACAGGTGATCAGAAGCTATCAGGCAAGTGCTGCAGTGTCTCATCACTTGTCACTTAACCCTCCAGTTTTGCACCAAAATATATAGAGGACAATAGCTGGCTGGAAGTGATTTGTTGGCCCTAACACAGTCAGGCAGAGGTGACAATCAGTGAAAGCAAAACCAGTCTGATGAACATCAGCAGCAAGATAAGATTAAGTTACCGTCCTGAACGAACATTTTTCTGTTTTCCGTTTTTAGAACTGCGTGGAAATATGATATGTCTGTGACTAAATTTGATATAAATAGCATCATGCAGATGAAAAGGTACAAATAATGGAGTGATTTAAACATGATTATTTGTTATTGTGTAACTGGGATAAAAAGACTTTGTCCAGCAGTTAATTACTGGGACATTATCCCGACACGATCGGTGTTCTGGTCCACTAATGAAAAGTATCTGTTTTTGTTACTGGACTGCATATTTGTTTTTTTTAAAACACACAATATAATATAATGCAACTATTAACATGCAGGTTTCTTTGATAATTTGAACGTTGGTGACAAAGTTTTACCAGGGGATAGGAGGAGTGTTGCCTGAGAGGACCATAGCTATGGCATTAGATATGAGACGTTGGGTCAGCTTCTCCTGGAGAAAAGGAAGCTGGAGATGTGGTCGGGATATTCAAGACCTTGAGGACAGGGTAAATAGTGAGAAATTGCTCCCTCTCAAGAGAGCATCAAAAACTAGAGGGCACTGATTCAAAATATTTGGCAACGGGGGTGAAAGTGATGTGAGGAAAAAAGTTTTCAACCAGAGGGCGGCTGGAGTTTGGAACAAACTTCCTGAAAGAGTGAGGAAGGCAGGTTCAATCGAGATATTCAAAAGGGAATTGGATTGCTGTCTGAAAATATGCAAGGTGACGGGGATACGGTAGGGGAATGGGACTAGGTGGAATGCCCCTTGAGAGAGCTCAATGGGCCGAGTGACCTCCTTCTCTGAATCCTTTAGTAATAGCTGTGGGGTTTCTTCATGCAAAGCTGCTGAAGAGGATCCATGCATTTAGAAAGTGGACATCAGGGTTCTTGTCACATTCTGCTTCATCACAACCAGTTGCCTTGCAATGGGTTGGAAGTGAAACTATAATAACATAGCACAGGCTCTTATAAATGGTAGTCAGTAAATTGCTGATCTCTTCTTTGGTTTTATGTGTTTGCAGCATCTTTTGCCAGCCATACCATTATGTGGCCATTTAGTTCCTTAAGAGATATGCGTACTTTCACAGCAGTGTCATAACTAACTGATTACCTTTCACTTCCTCGGCTTCCAGGAAATTCCCGCAGCAAAATCACACACTCCTCTTTATGTAACTGGCCACGAATAAAACTTACAACATCAGCAATGCTTCATTTCTTTTTAACTGAGAACTGGATACAGCAAGAACTTCAAAGTTACCTCCCTACCTTCAGCTTGTGTTAAGAGATTGCAGGTGAGCAGCACGTGAAGCATCGCAAATTCTATCCTGCAGACGGCACGGTGGCTCAGTGGTTAGCACTGCTGCCTCACAACACCGAAGGCCCGGGTTGAATCCCGGCCCCGGGCCATTGTCCGTGGGGTGTTTGCACATTCTCCTCGTGTCTGTGCGGGTCTCACCCCCACGACCCAAAGATGTACAGGGTAGGTGAATTGGCCACGCTAAATTGGCCCTTAATTGGTGGAAAAAAAAATCAAATTCTATCCTGTTGTCTCTCAACATCGATGGATAATGGATAGGAATCCTAATTATGAAACTTCAAATGATAGGCATCAAATTTTTTCAAAGTTGTACAGCACATACATTTTGAAACCTGCCTGATCAACCAAAATAGGCAGGAGCAGCCTAGATTTCCTCAAGAATAGTCAGTATGAATTTGTGGCTTGAGAGATGATGCAGGAGGGAGGGGTTCAGATTTTTTGGACATTGGAACCGGTTCTGGGGGTGGTGGGACCATTACAAACCTGATGGTCTACACCTGGGCAGGACTGGAACCAATGTCCTAGGGGGTGCTTTTGCTAACACTGTTGGGGAGGTTTTAAATTAATGTGGCAGGGGGCTGGGAACCTGATTAGTAAGTTAGAGGTCAGTAAAGAACCAGCAACTAAAGCCGGTAAGTTATGAGATAATAAACTACATGTGACTAAGGGGCAGAGTCGACAGGGAAGAGATGATGAACGCAAAGGGACAGGTGGTCTGTCGTGCATTTGTTTTAATGCGAGAAATGTAGCAGGTAAGGCAGATGAACTTAGGGCTTGGATCAGTACCTGGGAATGTGATGTTATTGGTATTACTGAGACTTGGTTGAGGGAAGGGCAGGTCTGGCAACTGAATATCCCAGGGTATAGATGCTTCAGGAAGGAGAGAGAGGGAGGTAGAAGGGGTGGAGGAGTTGCATTACTCATCAGAGATGATATCACAGCTGTGATTAAGGAGGGCACGATGGAGGATTCGAGCAATATGGGTGGAGCTAAGAAATAGGAAGGGTGCAGTAACATTGTTGGGACTTTACTACAGGCCTCCCAAAAGTGAGCATGAAGTAGAGGTACAAATATGCAGACAGATTTTAGAAAAACGTAGGAGCAATAGGGTGGTTGTGATGGGAGATTTTAACTTCCCCAACATTGAATGGGATTCGTGTAGTGTTGGAGGCGTAGATGGAGCAGCGTCTGTAAGGAGCATCCAGGAGAGCTTTTTAGAGCAGTATGTAAATAGTCCAACTCGGGAAGGGGCCATACTGGACCTGGTATTGGGGAATGATCCCGGCCAGGTGGTTGATGTTTCAGTCGGTGATTTCTTTGGGAATAGCGATCACAATTCCATAAGTTTTAGAATACTCATGGACAAGGACAAGAGTGGTCCGAAAGGAAGAGTGCTAAATTGGGGAAAGGCAGAGTATAACAAAATTCGGCAGGAGCTAGGGAATGTGGATTGGGAGCAGCTGTTTAAGGGTAAATCCACATTTGAAATGTGGGAGTCTTTTAAGGAAAGGTTGATTAGAGTGCAGGACAGATATGTTCCTGTGAAAATGAGAGATAGAAATGGCAAGATTAGGGAACCATGGATGACGGGTGAAAATGTGAGACTAGCTAAGATGAAAAAGGAAGCATATGTAAGATCGAGGCGACTCAAAACTGATGAAGCTTTGGAGGAATATCGGGAAAGTAGGACGAATCTCAAACGCGCAATAAAAAGGGCTAAAAGGGGTCATGAAATATCTTTGGCTAACAGGGTTAAGGAAAATCCCAAAGCCTTTTATTCGTATGTAAGGAGCAAGAGGGTAACTAGGGAAAGGATTGGCCCACTCAAAGACAAGAGAGGGAATTTATGCGTGAACTCAGAGGAAATGGGTGAGATTCTTAATGAGTACTTTGCATCGGTATTCACAAAGGAGAGGGACAAGACGGATGTTGAGGCTAGGGATGGATGTTTAAATACTCTAGGTCAAGTTGTCATACGGAAAGGGGAGGTTTTGGGTATTCTAAAAGACATTAAGGTGGACAAGTCCCCAGGACGGGATGGGATCTATCCCAGGTTACTGAGGGAAGCGAGGGTCGAAATAGCTGGGGCCTTAACAGATATCTTTGCAGCGTCCTTGAGCACGGGTGAGGTCCCGGAGGACTGGAGAATTGCTAATGTTGTCCCTTTGTTTAAGAAGGGTAGCATGGAAAATCCTGGGAATTACAGACCTGTGAGCTTGACGTCAGTGGTAGGCAAACTGTTGGAGAAGATACTGAGGGATAGGATCTATTCACATCTGGAAGAAAATAGACTTATCAGTGATAGGCAGCATGGTTTTGTGCAAGGAAGGTCATGTCTTACAAACCTAATAGAATTCTTTGAGGAAGTGACAAAGTTAATTGATGAGGGAAGGGCTGTAGATGTCTTATACATGGACTTTAGTAAGGCGTTTGACAAGGTTTCCCATGGCAGGTTGATGGCAAAAGTGAAGTCGTATGGGGTTCAGGGTGTACTAGCTAGATGGATAAAGAACTGGCTGGGCAACAGGAGACAGAGAGTAGTGGTGGAAGGGAGTGTCTCAAAATGGAGAAGGGTGACTAGTGGTGTTCCACAGGGATCTGTGCTCGGACCACTGTTGTTTGTGATCTACATAAATGACCTGGAGGAAGGTATTGGTGGTCTGATTAGCAAGTTTGCAGATGATACTAAGATTGATGGAGTTGTAGACAGCGAGGAGGACTGTCAGAGAGTACAGCAAAATATAGATAGATTGGAGAGTTGGGCAGAGAAATGGCAGATGGAGTTCAATCCAGGCAAATGCGAGGTGATGCATTTTGGAAGATCAAATTCAAGAGCGGACTATATGGTCAATGGAAGGGACCTGGGGAAAATTGATGTACAGAGAGATCTGGGAGTTCAGGTCCATTGTACCCTGAAGGCGGCAACGCAGGTCGATAGAGTGGTCAAGAAGGCATACAGCATGCTTGCCTTCATCGGACGGGGTATTGAGTACAAGAGTAAGCAGGTCATGTTACAGTTGTATAGGACTTTGGTTAGGCCACATTTGGAATACTGCGTGCAGTTCTGGTCGCCACATTACCAGAAGGATGTGGATTCTTTGGAGAGGGTGCAGAGGAGGTTCACCAGGATGTTGCCTGGTATGGAGGGTGCTAGCTATGAAGAAAGGTCGAGTAGATTAGGATTGTTTTTGTTGGAAAGCCGGAGGTTGAGGGGGGGACCTGATTGAGGTATACAAAATTATGAGAGGTATGGACAGGGTGGATAGCAACAAGCTTTTTCCAAGAGTGGGGGTGTCAGTTACAAGGGTTCACGATTTCAAGGTGAGAGGGGGAAAGTTTAAGGGATATGTGCGTGGAAAGTTTTTTATGCAGAGGGTGGTGGGTGCCTGGAACGCTTTACCAGTGGAGGTGGTAGAAGCGGGCACGATAGCATCATTTAAGAGGCATCTAGACAGGTATATGAACGGGCGGCAACAGAGGGAAGTAGACCTTGGAAAATAGGAGACAGGTTTAGATAAAGGATTTGGATCGGCGCAGGCTGGGAGGGCCGAAGGGCCTGTTCCTGTACTGTAATTTTCTTTGTTCTTTGTTCATTGGGATCCATAGCTCTGATGAATCGGGTCTTCGGCCTGGCAGCTGGATTTCTGCCTCCGGGATCATAAGCATGTTGAGGGGCATGTCCCGATGCCCACCATACCTAACACTGGAGACCTCTGGGGAGCTAAATGGAATCCAAACCATATACTTACTGGCCTTCTGACCCAACTGTTTGGTCGTCTACTGTTTGGCAGCCAGGTGGCCTTGGAGATGGTACATCCGGTGTCCACCGATGCCGCTTCAGGCCTTCCCGACCAGTGGCCGCTGTGCCCCTGCTGTGCCCAGCCGCCCCTCCCCCCCGGAATGATATTTTGGTTCAGTTAGTTAAGTTTCCTTTTGACATGTTTTTTTAGTTACACGAGGGGCTGTCACTCCTCCTTAACTTGCTTATTTTACTGGTTTATTTGTTTTAATTAAAAGAGTATAATTACTGAACTGCCGAGACAGATGGAAGCAAGCAGCCTCTGAGCTAACTGAAAAATGTCAAAATTATTAAAAGCAAATGCTGTGCCCTCCACAGGGAGCCTGTCCCCACCATGCTCTGAGAGTGAGTGCATTTTGCACTGAGATGGGAGCAGATTTCTCCCGTCCTATCCACCTCAGAAGCCTGGGCACCAGGGATTCACATATGACCAGTGAGCAGCTTTCTAAATCGCTAGTGCATCCTATGTATTTCTCACTTTTGCATGTCCCCTCCCTACATATTTCAGGGGCCTTTAGTACCGACTACCCAGTGCCCCAGGAAAAGGTGGATGGGTGTTCAGAGTAAAGGGGCAGGCTTTACACACCTCGTCGCACCTGACCCAGTGATGCAACAAGGCCATTGAATCCCGCGAGAGGCCTCTCGCAAGAAGCACGACGCTCGAGATGCTGCAGCCACTGAGAAGCACCCCGCTAAACATGACCAAAGGCGGACTCCTTTCGTCGCCGCTGAATCACGCCCAAGGATGCAGCAAAAGTGTGCTGGCAAGCAGCCACACAGACAGGGAAATGTAGGCCAGTATTTCCAAGTGAGGGAGGACTGAATTAGCCAGAATTCACAGGTAGAACTGAAAAGCAGCTTTTAACAATTACTGTTAATACTTTGATGGCTCCCAACTGGAAATGGATCATCATTCCAACAGTAACTGCATTTCAAAATTCTTTAGCTGGGCTGTAAAACATATTGCGACATCCTGAGTTGAGATAGGGTGCCATTTAAATCAATTCTTTTGATTCAAAGATATCGGAGCTGAAGGAGCAAGATAAAGGTTACTGGGGTACTGGCAAATCTGCTGGGAATTTGTGGCCTGGTGCTGAAGGTTAAATTGCTTTCTAATTGGATCTGCAATACATTTTTGCTCAAACTTATTTCCAAAAGTGCCTCTGCCTGAGTGTGTAGTATTACAGCAGGGACCCATCAGGCCACTTACACACTTTATATTATTCTTGTTACTAACAATCTGAGACGTTAAAAGGAATCTAATGGTTCAAGCAGAAACCTCACAATATTTCACTGCTGACTTGAGAAAGCAAACACTGATTATAAAACAATTCACTTTGAGTTTCAGGTTGCCACCTGTTCAGTCTAGAACTGAAGGGTCTGTTTTGCGCAGGGACATCGACATATGTCAAATGGATGCCAAGGCTCAAAGTCCTGAAATGATGCTGGTGGATTGCAGCTTAAGAATGCTTAACGTCTCCAACTGGAATTCCTCTGACATTTTGGTGTTCGTAATATTTACTTTAACATGAACAGATTAAAATAGCGGAGGAGGGAACTTCAGAGCAACAAATTAAGCTAATAGCCAAGGTATCACACTTCTGCATGGTGTGAGGTGAAGGTGTTACCTCAGTTTTTAATTAGTTTTCATACCATCAAAACAAACATCAGAATTCAGGCTTTCTATTGGGAGCAGGCCAGGGAAGTGGGACGAGTTGAGCAGCTCTTTTCTTCAGCAGATGGGGGGTCATGGGTTGAATAGTCTTTTGTGATGCAACTATTTCATGATTTGATATTCTCACCCCACCCCCAAACTGTGTCGGATAGTGCCTGGGTTTGGTCCTGAGAACGTCTGAGAGGCCTAAAACTTTCATATCAGAGCTGGATAAGTTCATGCCACAGTGCAAATGTTTGACAGCTTTGTACAACCTGAATCTCTGTTTATTTTAACAGAACGTTGAAATTCTCAACAATAATATATGGAACTTTTCACTTTCCATTTTTCAGTTTTATTGAAAGGTATTTTGAATAATGGTAGATGGAGTACGAGGCAAAGTTTAACTTGTGCTAAATCAAGAGGCGACAGGCTATTGCCTCACACACCATGCTTATGTCTGGCAGACTTTGCCCAAATGGAGATAAAGGACAGTCTGAAACTTTTTTTTTACAATTCCTCATTTTTCATTATTCAAATGGAATTTGATAAATTCAAGGTAATCAGGGATGGTCAGCATAGTTTTGTGAGATGGAAATTATGTTTAACCAAAATATTGGAGTTCTTTGCCCAGGTGGCACTGCCAGCTGGCATGGGCACTGCCAGGGGAATCAAGTTGGCGGTGCCAACCTGCCATTTTCTTGTCGTGCACAATCACGCTGGGGGTGCCCTGCGTGGGTATTGGGGGGAGTACCCTCCCATAGTGTGTTCAGGCTTTGGGGGAGGTTGGGGATGGTTTGTGGGGCCTTGGAGATTGGTGACGTCCTGATCTCTCGCTACAATGGGGAGCTCCTGGCTATAGGGACGTCACGGACGTGTGTTCCTTTTTCAGGCCCCTTATGCAATGCGAGTCGTGTTGAATAGCCATGTGTTTCTTGGCACTGCGAGCGCCGGGAAACAGTCAGCTAAACGTGCTCGCTGGGGGACTTTGTTCCCTTTTGGACAATCTGACCCAGTGACCTGAATTCTCCGCCATAGATTTCCGCTAAACGACATGCTGCCAGGAAACATGCAGATGGGAGACTGGAGAATCCCACTCAGACTCTTTTTTTTCCCGTCTCTGATTTTTTTTTAATACCTAGTGAACACAAAAGGGTGTTCAGCAAAAGGAGAGGCCAAGATTTCCCAATCCCACCAAAGGTGGGCATTGTCACGAATGGGCCTGGAAAATTTGGAGGAGGCCAAAGCCAATTGACTCTTGTTTCCCATTGCACCCACGATGATGCCCACCATTGGCAGGGCCAGGAAATCCTGACCACAGTTTTTTGGGCACACCCCTATTTAAAATTCTTGGAGACTCCAGTCCAATCCTAGGCGTTGGCAATCCTCAGCTCAATGGCAATCTTCAAGTGTGCCTGGACTGGCTTGTATTGTATTCTTGGGAAAAATGAATGATTGAAAATATTTATACAGGGACCAATGAGAATACTTTGCTGTTCCAATCAACCAAATGTTTTAAATCTGATGTTTAAATCTGTGTGCATTTGAATGTAAGCACAGATTTTGTTCCCCCATGATTTCTTGACAAAGACAAGGATAGGGTGGGTATAGAGGTACATGGCACAAGTGTGTGCTGAGGGTTTTGGCAACCGTTGGTATCATGACCAGTACAGGCTTGGAGGGCCGAAGGGCCTGTTCCTGTGCTGTATTGTTCTTAGTTCCTTGATTGCACAAGCAAAATAGAATTGGATAAAAATATTATCAAGCGAACTTACACAGTTGAATTTTTCCTTCCTTGTACTTCATGTACATCTCCCACCAACAAAGGCATGACCGTACTTGCTCTTTCAATATTTCACTTTAGGGCTGTATTAAATTATGCTTACATAACAACCTTAACATATGACAGGAAGGCAATGGTAGAGTGGTATTGTCACTGGGCTAGTAATCTACGAGACCCCAGGTAATGCTCTGGGGACGCCTGTTCGAATCCCATCATGGCAGATGGTGAAATTTGAATTCAATAAAAATCTGGAATTAAAGGTCCATGAAATCATTGTCTTTTTAAAAATTTAGAGTACCCAATTATTTTTTTTCCAATTAAAGGGCAATATAGCATGGCCGATCCACCTACCCAACACACCGTGAGGTGAGGGTGGGGTGGACCCCACGCAGGCCCGGGGAGAATAAGCAAACTACACACGGACAGTGACCCAGGGCTGGGATCGAACCCCCGTCCTCAGCGCTGTGGCCAGCAGGGCTAACCACTGTGCCACCCCATAACCATTGTCGATTGTCATAAAAACCCATCTGGTTCACTAATGTCCTGTATGGAAGGAAATCTACCCTCCATACCTGGTCTGGCCTATATCTGACTCCAAATCCACAGCAATGTGATTGATTCAACTGCCCTCTGAACTGCCACTCAGTTCAAGGACAATTAGGGATGGGCAATAAATGCTGGCCTAGTCAGCGGCACCCACTTCCCATGAACCAATTAAAAAAGACTAAATGACTCCAGCGAACCCTCTCGATAGTTTGGTCAATTTATCCAGTGATTAGATGAAATGAAAATCACTTATCACGAGTAGGCTTCAATGAAGTTACTGTGAAAAGCCCCTAGTCGCCACTTTCCGGCGCCTGTCCGGGGAGGCTGGTACGGGAATCGACCGTGCTGCTGGCCTGCTTGGTCTGCTTTAAAAGCCAGCGATTTAGCCGAGTGAGCTAAACCAGCCTAGGGTTACATCCACCATCCAGCAAGAGTCACCACCCTCAGGAGAAGGAGTGAGGAAAAAATGGGGGAGTGTGCAATACCTGTATTTTTTGATTTATCTCACGGTACGACGGCGTTGCTCGCAAGGCCGGAATTGTTGCCGTTCCCTAATTTCTCAGAAACTGGGTGGCATGCTCGGCCATTTCAGAGGGGAATTAGGAGTCAGACAACATGCGGGTTTGGAGTCACATGTAGGCCAGACCAGTTGAGGATGGCAAATGTTCGTCCCTGGAGCACAAGGGGCAATTTTGAGCCCATGTACACAGTCAGCGTGAATGGCGATCGGGGCCCAAAATCCAGCGAGAGCTGGAAAACGTGATTATCGACGGCGAGATCGCATTTCCCAATTTTCCTGACCCCTTGCTCGTGACATAATGAGGTTCCTGCCCAGAAAGGGAGCTTCCCAGACACATGGTGCCCCTCCCCCCCACTGAATATTCACGTCAGCGAGGTTTACAGCAGCTGTATAAAAACGGGTATCAGTCAAGGGTAACCAGTCAGGGATACCAAGGTAATTATAGCCACCGGGGAGAGACACATGCCCGGGCATTGTCCTGGCACTGCCCCCTGCACAGTTTGGCACTGCCCGGAGTCAGAAAATGTCCCCGATACTTCTGTGGTGGTGGTGGGGGGGTCGCCCTGTTGAGGGGGAGTTGCAGGGGAGTCCTCCACGTGCATGGGGGAGTAGGGAGGGGAGTTTATTGTCCATGCAGATTGAGGTGCCCTTTAGAGATGTCATCCTGATCTCAAGGAGCTGACCTTGCCGACTCTAACAGGCCCCACCCTGCCCTGCCAGAGAGATGGCGCAAACCACTCACCAGATTTTCTGTGCACCAAGTGCAAGAAGATCTGGTCTGAAAACTGGGCTGTGCACCTGGAGAGATCCACACCTGTTTTCAGTCAGAACCTGACACACAAATTCTTGTAAAATTCTGCCCCATCAGTGAACCAGATGGGTTTTTACAACAATCGATGATGGTTTCATGCTCAGCAATTAGCTTTCAGTTCCAGGTATTATTCATTGATTTGAATTATGCCATCTGCTGTGGTAGGATTTGAACCCATGTCCCAAGAAGATTAGCCTCTGGATTACTAGTCCAGTGACATTACCATTATTTCACCATCTTTCTCCAAATGAAAATAAAGTAAATCTAAAAATGTAACAATAGTTTAATAACCCTCTTGAGACCCATGGGGACCTCAATTGATCTCCCCATGAGACTCCTAGGGTGGACTTCTCCGCTCACGTGGAAAATCGAGAAGGCCGTCGTGAACTCGGCCGAGTTTCACGACGGCCTCGGAGGCCGCTCCTCTCACCTTATTCACCCCCACCCGGGGGGCTAGGAGCGGCGCTCCGTTATTCTCGGCCACCGGGCCTTGTCGCTGGCATCAAGGCCCGGGCGCTGAGAATGATGCGGCTGGCGTGCCTAATGATGTCAGCCGTGCATGCGCAGGTTGGCCGGCGCCAACCCGTGCATGCGCGGTTGCCGTCTCCCCCTCCGCCGCCCCGCAAGACGTGGTGGCTTGATCTTGCGAGGCAGTGGAGGGGAAAGAGTGTGTCCCCTTGAGACGCCGGCCCGACAATCGGTGGGCACCGATCGCGGGCCAGTCCCCTCCCGAGCACAGCCGTGGTGCTCACTCCCCTCTCCGCCCCCCACAAGTGTCAAACCAGCGTTTGGTGCCATGTTCACGACGGCAGCGACCAGGTGTGGTTGCTGCCGTTGTGAACCGGTCGTGAACGGCAGGCCGCTCGGCCCATCCGGGTCAGAGAATCGCCGGTCGCCGTAAAAAACGGTGAGCGCCGATTCTTCCGAGCCGGGGGTGGGAGAATCACGGGGGGCATGTCGTGAGTCGCCCTGCCCTCCCGCGATTCTCCCACCCGGCGTGAGGAGTGGAGTATCGCGCCCCTGGGATATGAGCTCATCTGCCCAGCTGGGGCTCATAAATTCACTTTATAAAAGCCAGCCCGGACTGGCGTCAGTGATAGCCCCGGTTGGGACCTTTGAACTGCATGCCGCATCGCGGCCTTTCCTTTATGTTGATTATGAAATACTCATAGACTCCCTGCAGTGCAGAAGGAGGCATTTGGCCCATCACGTCTGCACCAACCCTCCGACAGAGCACCCTACCTAGACCTACACCCCCACCTTATCCCTAGAACCCAGTAAAGCCACCTAATGTGTTGGACACTAAGGGGCAATTGATAATGGCCAATCCACCTAACCTGCACATCCTAGACTGTGGGAGGAAACCGGAACACCCGGAGGGAACCTACGCAGACGCAGGGAGAGTGCAAACTCTACTGAGACAGTCACCCGAGGCCAGAATTGAACCCACGTCCCTGGTGCTGTGAGGTAGCAGTGCGAACCACTGCACCTCCATTCTTCACTACTGTTTAACTTACCTTCTTGGGCCTCCTAAGCTTTTATAAATAGTGTTGTTCACCATCATGGGACCATTAGTCCAATAAAAACTGTAGTGGTTGAGCAAGTCCCACCACCACCTTTTCTGGGCCATTAGTGATGGACAATAAATGAGGACTTGCCAATGTTACCCACATCTTATGAAATTAAATCAATCGTGAGATCTGCATGGAGTGTGCATCAGGTGAGATAGATGGACCATTAGTATGGCAGTGGATATGGTCCCTCAGTGTACGTACAGCACCAAGTGTCAACACTGCGGATGCATAACCCTTTTGTTTAGAACTGATGACTCACATTCTTGTGATGAAGGTAAGAGTGGTCTCCATGAAAATTGACAGCGTGAGAAGTACCTGCCCTTGTTCCAAATTGCGTGCTACACATTTTCACATGATTCTTTTTGCCAAGAGCCATTGATGGATCATTGCTTGTTATGATACGTGCTGTCATATACGACAGAAAAAAAACTGGATGTAGCGCAACTTTGAGTTGTTTTTAAAGAGGACTTGTAAATCACAGCTCTGATCATTTTGGCACTCCTTCAGGAGAGCATCGATGGCTTAAAATGTACAATTGCTTCTGGCATTTCTACTCAATCACCACAACAGAAAAGAATTCCAACTACACTTTTTTAACAGCACTCAATTAGAAACATTGTGAACTTGTTGTTTTCATTGGCCGCTGTTTCTCGTCACCCAATTACTTTTTGGGTCGAGGTTTGACTAGATTGCAGATTGGGCTTCTTAATTGAATTATACATAAATTGCTCCTATCCACATCATCCACTGCAAAGCATTTAACAAATAAAACTTCTGAGCAGCTAAAGGTGCTTTTCACAGTAACTTCATACTTGTGACAATAAACGGTTATTATTATTATTATGTGCATAATTTGTATATTGCTGTGCAAAGGTGGTTTAGTCGCACAGTCCAATTGGCGGGGACAGGGGACATTCAGTGATTTGATGACAGAAACAACTTTTGACTGTAGATCCTGTGAATTTTCACACTCACTGGGCATATTATGATTCACTGCTGTTTTACATACAAAACCCCAATGGGATTAAAACTGTTGCTCCCTGAGCAGATGTCAGCAATAAAAATCGCTCATACCCATCAGAGATGGGAAAGGGACAGGAGGAGGAGGGTGGTAAGGGGAGAGGAGGAGAGTGGTAAGGGGAGCGGAGGGTGGGAAAGAGAGAGTGGCGGGGAAGGCAGTGAGGGGAGTGGAGTTTTCTCCTTTTAGGCCTGTCCTGTGTTGGCTATTTAAAGGAAATATTCAATTAGTTACACTCCCTGGGCGGGATTCACCTGCAATTGGCAGGATGACCCGATGCCGACGCCAATAACCACTCCGGCCTCAGTCCAACCGGAAGTTGCGGAATCTTCCACACTTCCGGGGGCTAGGCCAGCGCAGGAGGGGTTGGTACCGCGCCAACCGGTGGCGAAGGGCCGGCGCGGGTTGGCGGATGCGCAGAACCGCCGGCGTGGTTCCACATATGCGCAGACCGGCCGGTGTGTTCCTGCGTATGTGCAGGGGGGGTTCTTCTCCGCGACGGCCATGGCGGAGCCCTACAGAGGCCGGCGTGGAAGAAAGGAGTGTCTCCACGGCCCCCTGAGGACTCACCTATCCGGCCCCCAAGCCAGATCCCGTCATGATGGACCATGTCTATTTCATGCCGGTGGGGCTGCCATGACGGCCGCTCGGCCCACCAGGACCCGGAGAATTGCCGGGGGGGGGGGGCTGCCAACGGCCCCCGACCCAAGCGGCGTAATCATCGCCCCCGTCCCGAAAACCGGCGCTGGAGAATACGGTAGCCAGCATCGGAGCAGGATTCACGCTGCCCCCCAGAGATTCTTCGACCTGGCGGGGGGGGTCGGAAAATCCCGCCCTCTGCTTTTTCCCCCACAGCCTTGCAATTTATTTTTCTTTCCAAGCATTTATCCAATTCCTTTATGAAATCAAGTGTTGAATCTGCTTTCACTATCTTCTGCCCCAAGGAGGACAATCCCAGCTTCTCTAATCTCTTCACCCTCATCCTTGTATGTAAAGATATAAATTATCATGGCAATTCTCCTCTTGCAACCTCTCTAAGGCCTTTGACAATAGAACTAGACACAATGAGGTGGATTTTATGGAGCTCGATGGGGCTACCCTGCATCAGTAAAATAATGGCAGGGGCAGGATGAGTAAGTGATCACTCAACTCAATAAACTCAAGGGTAGGCAGGCAGCCCAATGCCTCCACCGACCATATAAAATGGGAGACAGGTCGGGGGCAGGCAGAAGGGCAGACCACATGATGCATTTTACAAAGCAACCCATCTTTGGGCAGCACGGTAGCATTGTGGATAGCACAATCGTTTCACAGTTCCAGGGTCCCAGGTTCGATTCCGGCTTGGGTCAATGTCTGTGCGGAGTCTGTACATCCTCCCCGTGTGTGCGTGGGTTTCCTCCGGGTGCTCCGGTTTCCTCCCACAGTCCAAAGATGTGCAGGTTAGGTGGATTGGCCATGATAAATTGCCCTTAGTGTCCAAAATTGCCCTTAGTGTTGGGTGGGGTTACTGGGTTATGGGGATAGGGTGGAGGTGTTAACCTTGGGTAGGGTGCTCTTTCCAGGAGCCGGTGCAGACTCGATGGGCCGAATGGCCTCCTTCTGCTCTGTAAATTCTATGAATCTTTAAATGCATCAACAGGGGGTGCATAAAGTCCAGCCCAATATTGCAGCTGAGGCCTAACAAGATATTTAGAAAGGTTAAGCATTACTTCTTACTCTTGTGCACGGTGTCCATATTTTTTTTCAAAAAGGATACTGTGCGCTTTCCTTTTAAAACAGACTTGACAAGTTCTGGGAACCCCCCTGAATGAGGATCCCTGGAGGTCTGGCCCACTGGCCCCATTCCCGGATGTGAAGTCCTGGCACTGCCAGGGGGCAGTGTCAGGGTACTGCCCGGCCATGCGCCTAATTACATGGGGGGGGGGGGGGGCCACACCGGCATCAGCACCCCAGGCGTGGTCTCCTGACTGCTGGAGAGCAGTAGTGATTCCCACCGGCGTGACATCACGCTAGTGCAGAGGAGTGGGGTGGGGACACAATATCGGGCGCCCCCCCATAAAATACGGCGTTAGGGTTAAATCTATTCAAATCCATGGGAATCAGGTTCACACCCTCACTGGGCATGAAGCTGATTACGTGGCAGATGAGAATGGGGGGGGGGGGCTTGGGAAATACCTCATTCTTAAATCTACCTGGTGCAAATCCCACTATGACCCTCTCGCAAGTGTTAGCAGACATAGCGGGATTTGCATCCACTTCAACCAGGCTCGGAAACCCCCCCCCCCATAAAAGTTAACCCATTTTTGTTTAAACTCAAGAAAGCCTGCCAGACTAGTCTCTTTGCAATCACAACTTAATTAGTAACACAGAGTTTGAGGAAATACCTACACCCTTACAAATTCATAAAGAACTCTTGTTATGGTCAGAATGGTGTGACAGGGGAGTCATTTTTATCCTTGCATGGCTTTAACAGAGGTTGGAATGTAAAATGTCCACATGGAGTCTTTGACACAAAAAGCATAGCTGCACTGAAGGGAAGCTAGGAAAGTACTTGAGGATGAAATGGGTAGGAGGATACGCTGACACAGTTAATTTCTTTTAAAATTATTTTTTATGGGATGTGGGCTTCGCTGGCTACTCAACATTTGCTGCCCACCCCTAATTTCCCTTGAGAAGGTGATGGTGAGTTGCCTTCTTGAACCGCCGCGGTCAATGTGGTGTAGATCCACCCACAGTGCTGTTCGGGAGGGAGTTCCAGGATTTTGACCCAGAGATGGTGAATGAATGGCGACATCTTTCCAAGTCGGGGCGGTGAGTGACTGGGAAGCGAACTTCCAGATAGTGGGTTTCCATGTATCTGCTGCCATTGTCCTTCCAGATGGTAGTGGTCGTGGGTTTGGAAGATGCTGCCGAAGGAGCCTTGGTGAGTTGCTGCAGTGCATCTTGCAGATGGTACACATCGTTGCCACTGTGCATCGGTGGTGGAGGAAGTGAATGTTTATGGAATGGGTGTCAATCAAGGGGGCGGCTTTGTCCTGGATTGTATCAAGCTTCTTGAGTGTTGTTGGAGCTGCACTCATCCAGGCAAATGGAGAGTATTCCATTACACTCCTGAATTGTGCCTTAGAGATGGTGGACAGGCTTTGGAAAGTCAAGAGGTTAGTTACCCGTCATCGGATTCCAAACCTCTGACCTGCTCTGATAGCCACAATATTTATATGGCTGCTCCAGTTCAGTTTCTGATCAATGGTGACCCCCAGAATGTTGATAGTGGGGGATTCAGTGATGATAATGCCATTGAATGTCAAGGGGCAATGGTTTAATTCTCTCTTATTAGAGATGGTCATTGCCTGCCACTTGTGTGGCGCGAATGTTACTTGGCACTTGCCAGCCCAAGCCTAGATATCGTCCAGGTCTTGCTGTATTTGCCCGTGGACTGCTTCAATGTTTGAGGAGTTGCAAGTGGTGCTGAATATTGTGCAATCATTAGCGAACATCCCCAAATCTGACCTTACGTTGGAAGGAAGGTCATTGATGAAGCAGCTGAAGATGTTTGCGCCTCGGACACTATCCTGAGGAACTCCTGCAGTGAATATTGAATATGTTCAAGAGGTGGCTAGACATAGCACTTGGGGCGAATGGGATCAAAGGTTATTGGGAGAAAGCAGGATTAGGCTATCAAGTTGGATGATCAGTCACGATCATAATAAATGGCGGAGTTGGCTCGAAGGGCCAAAAGATCTCCTCCTGCTCTGATCTTCTATGTATCTATGTGATGACCCTGGACTGAGATGACTGACCTCCAACAACCACAACTATCTTCCTTTGTGTAGGTATCACTCCAACCAGAGGAGAGTTTTCCCCCTGATTCCCATTGACTTCAGCTCGGGCTCTATGACGCTGTTGGAACCAACAATTCTATGGACACGTGCTTGTAGGATTAGAATAGCGGTTTTAATATACTCACAACAGAGCCAGCCTATTAGCCATTGAACTTTCGGTGAACTGGCCGGCTGACCATGTGGCACTGACCTTTTATACAGCAGCTTCCGGGGGAGGAGTCCTGGGCAGAGTCAAGGGAGAAGCCCCATACAACTCGAGCATTCCCAGAGCTACTCCCCCTGGAGGACAGGTAGTGCAACTGCATTTACAATACAGACACATGTATATACAGATTACAATCTGGTGTGAATCACATTCACCACAGACGCCACACTCGATCAAATGCTGCCTTGATGTCAAAGGAAGTCACTCTCACCTCACCAAAGAGTTCTTTTGTCCATGTTTGAATCAAGGCTGTGATGAAGTCAGGATCTGAGTGATCCTTGTGGAACCCAAACTGAACATCCATGAGCAGGTTATTGCTGAGTAAGTGTCGCTTGATGACTCCTTCCCTCACTTTACTGATGATTGAGAGTAGACTGATAGGGCAGTAATTGACCTGTTTGGATTTGTTTTACCTTTTATGTACAGGACATACCTGGATAATTTTCCACATTGGCAGGTAGGTGCCAGTGATGTAACTGTACTGGAACAGCTTGGCCAGGGGTGCGGCAAGTCTTCAGAACTGTTGCCAGGATATTGTCAGGCCTTTGCAGCATTCAGTGCCTTTAGTCTTTCCTTGATATCATGTGGGGTGAATCGAATTTGCAGAAGACTGACATCTGGGGATCTCTGGAGGGGACCTAGATGAATAATCCACTCGGCACTTCTAGCTGAAGATCATTGAGAATGTGTGGCCTTAACTTTTGCACAGATGTGCTGGGCTCCTCCATCAATGTGGGTGGAGTTAAGTAGGGTTAGAATAGGCTCACGTGCGGAATAAAGCTTTCAAAGGCGATTTGGGTGAAATGACCTATTTCTGTCCTATAAATGCAAAGTAAATCTTACCCTGGAACATCTCAAAGGTTGAATGTTTCAAGTTGTTTTTGGCTGGTGTTAAATAGTTTTGATTATTAAAACCACAGCGATGAAAGGAGTTCGCTGACAAGAAGACAAAGCTCCCATGGTGCACACTCTTGCCTAATGTGAGTTGGAAGTAGCACTGAATTCTTGGCTCACACGAATCTGCAGTCATTGGCTTTACTGGAATGAAAACAATGCTGGCACAATAACAGGCACACTGATCCTGCAGCCAATTTCTCATATTCACACTTCACCAATGCAATATTTTTATTTATTTATTTTTTTAAAATTTAGATTACCCAATTATTTTTTCCAATTAAGGGGCAATTTAGTGTGGCCAATCCACCTACTCTGCACATTTTTGGGTTGTGGGGGCGAAACCCATGCAGACACGGGGAGAATGTGCAAACTCCACACGGACAGTGACCCAGAGCCGGGATCGAACCTGGGACCTCAGCGCCGTGAGGCAGCTGTGCTAACCACTAGGCCACCGTGCTGCCCTACCAATGCAATATTTATCACACAATCTTAATTTGCACAAGTTGCCTTCTTTTCCTGTTGACGGTAATGAAAAATCCAAGCACTCAAAAACTGGCTGACAGGTTCCGCAGGTACATTTGCCGTGGGCGTAAATCTTGGTATGACTGCTAAATCTCAGGAGAGGACCATAACGTTTTTTGTCGCCGAGATTTGCACCAGGGAGATCTCGGTTTGAAATTTGGAACGCTCTTGGGCTTTTGATGACTCTCCCATCCTGCCCGTGACGATGCCCCCCCCCTGCCGGTCATCGGTTGTCGGGGCCAGAAATTGCCACCCAAAGGCTGGTTTAATTCACAAATGGAGACTGTTAAGGTTTGAAAGGAAATGGGTAAAAATGTACAAGAAAGGATATTTCTCCTTCTGCCAGAGGTTTTGAATTTTTTCTGAAGCCAACTAAGAATTAGACTGATGCAATGCATGGGCAGCACGGTAGCACTGTTGCTTCACAGTGGCAGGAACCCAGGTCCACCGGCTTGGGTCATTCTCTGTGCGGAGTCTGCACATTCTCCCCGTTTCTGCGTGGGTTTCTTCCGGGTGCTCCAGTTTCCTCCCACAAGTCCTGAAAGACGTGCTTGTTAGGCGAATTGGACATTCTGAATTCTCCCTCAGTGTACCCGAACAGGCGCCGGAGTGTGGCAACTAGGGGATTTTCACAGTAACTTCATTGCAGTGTTAATGTAAGTCTACTTGTGACATTAAAAAAGATTATTATTATTATTGTTCTAATAATCTCTGTCAGTATCAGCACTGCGCTCTGCAAAGACTCTTGTGAAATCTTGTCTGTCAGCAAATTTCTCTCTTTCTCCTTTACAGATCCAGATTATCCTGTCCGCACATCTCTACCCTGAACCTGACCCCGTCAGGAGCTACTCTTCCCTTCTGGACTCATCAGGTGTGGCTGAACCAGAAACCGGTTTCTTTGAACCGGAGCCCAATCGCACAGAGGTTAACGAAAGCGACAGCTTTCCTTCAGTGCTGAATATTTGGGGGAAAATACATTCTGGCAGAGAAAGAGTGTATTTGTTTTGAACTTTAAAATGCTCAGTTTAGGCACACCATGATGAAATGCAGTAATGTAATTGTACTTGGTTTTTGAACATGCTACACTGATTGATGGCACTTTTGGGTTCCAACTCACCTGAGGCATTAATTTGTACTCTGCTGGGCTCGCAAATCAAGCAACACGCAAGTATCAATACAACTTGTCTGCCTTCATGTCTAATCCTTCCCCCTTTTCTCCACTTACTTACAATAACAGATGTGTTTTCTTACCTACCTCAGTGACAAGTTTCTCTCTTTTAACCAAAGCTGTACAGGATGCCATTTTAGGAATTGTTTTGTGTGGTTAAAATCCAAAGAGCAGTGTTGGAATGAAGGGTTATGTCAGGATATACTTGTCCCCAGAGGTAGTAAAGCAAAGGTTCACTAAATTGGTTCCTGGGGTGAGAGGGCTGTCCTACGCTCAGAGGCTGAGTAAATTGGGCCTGTGTTCTCTCGAGTTTAAAAGTGCAAGGTCCTCACATTGGGAATTCCCTCATTCGAGGGTTGTCAGAATTTGCAACCCCCGAGGTTTGCGGATGCTCCATTGCTGGCTACATTGAATTTCAGGGGTTTGGAGAGCGAGTCGGAAGGTGGAGATAAGCCGAAGATTAGCCACAATCATATTGAAGGCAGAGCAGACCCAAGGGGTCAAATGATCTACCTCGGCTCCAGTTAATTATGTCCGTGTGTGGACTCAAAAGCTATAAGCTTAATGGGCAATTTTTCAAATTATTTCCTGTATGTTTTTATACGTAAATCACAAAATCTTCATGAATTTCCCATCTCAAAGAGCATTGTCAAATTAGCAATGCCTATATTACTGATAACCTTTCACTAAGATTTGATATCAATCATTGAAATTATGTAATTTGGATTTCCCGAGATCCCCGTTGAGTTAGAAATTTGTCTCTTTTGCATGCCTAAATCAAATGTGCATTTACTGAGTAACAGCGTAATCTTTTCATTTGATCAAATCCTACATGCATTGTACTACCCTTGAATCATCGCGTGTCAGAAAGTCAGTCATGATTTTTGTTCACATGTGGCCAAATATTTGAGCGTTAAACAAAGTCTAAACTGTTTACATCCTGAAAATGTATCAGTCAGGATCCCAAAATCCAATGCAGCAACAGTTTGATTCCAGCGTCACCTTATCTAAAATGTCTGCACTACAGGCCACGGGTGGGATTCTCGGACCTCCCTGCAGCATGCTTCTCGGTTGCCTGCGATTGGCTGGCGGCGGGATCTTCTGGTTGTGCCGCGGTCAATGGGATTTCCCATTGAATCCTCCCCTCGCCGCAGGGAATCCCGTGGCGGGGGTGCGCCGTTGGCAGGACCAGATGATCCTGCCAGCATGAACAGCTGAAAGATCTCACTCCATAATTTAGCCACTAGTATTTCGGCCAAACCTGAACCAGGCTGCATCAGATGATCACAGAATGATGTTACCACCATTGGAAAGTTTAAATTCGGATGAACATCATACCTTAGCCTACTGGATCATAATAGATTATCCCACAGTAATGCAGATGCAATGACTGTACCACTTTATTGGTGATATTGAGTGAAGAGTGTGATGCAGGAGCTCTGGAATTGGAAATCCTAACTTTTGTTATTGGATGTGCATCGGTGACAGGAGGTTATCCTGAGCTACAGAGGGGTACATGGCCTGATGGTTCATCGCCTAGCTGGGTCAGTAACATACAGAAGTAGGCAACTATATAGGAGAAAGGAAAGCAAATTGGGTGGAATTTTCTGGTCGTGCCCACCGGGACTAGGAATACTCACCTGAGATCAATGGACCTCTAAACGGTCTGACTAAATTCTATCCTGTCCACTACAATTCCGGTGGTTGACAGGACTGGAAAATTTACACCAAGCATGCAAAATACCAGAGCTTATGTGGTAGACAGCAAAATGTATTAGAAAGAAATGCCTCTGAATCTAGGAAACCAAAAGTAAAACAAATCCCTCAAAACACCTGTATAATTTGCTGAAAATCTATCTGACAGCTTGGCACGTTGCCCAGGCGAGTAACAGATTTAACAATAACTAAAAGAACCCCATTAGCCCCCCCACCCCATATCATTGCAGTCCTCAGTAAAATTCCCTTTGGCTTGTGCCAAGATTAACATTATCCCTCCTCTTAAGAGTTTGAAGTCATAAAGGAGAATGATCAGTAAGCAGTGAATGAAGACCTTCGGAGTCATTCTTGCGAATAATTCAGCGGCAAACATCCAGCCTTTATTGAATTTTTTTCCATCACATAGTACGGGCGTTACAGATGTAAATTTTCCAGCCACTCCCACTGGTGGGAACGTCTACTCCCAACGAGGTCAATGGACTTTTGGCTGGGTCGCCAGATCCACTGCACGGGAACATGCCGCGCAGGGCTGGAAAATCCCACCCTATACATTTTCTTGCCTCGCAAGGACTTTTTCATTATGTCTCTGAGCTCTCTTGCACATCCATTTTATTCTAATTGTGTTGCATCAATTCTTGTGCATGCCAGTAAAGCCTACAGATTGATAGAAATCAAATAATAGGTGCACACCCCACCTCCGAGAAACTACTTTTGCTTTAAGATCTACATTTGTACTGCCCTTTAATCAATTTTACATCAGCATGCATCCCTGTAACATCGTATTGGGAAATGCACCCAATACTGCATCAAGTGATATCATATCAAAATTCAGGAAAGTTGTTGAGTCACTGGGGCGAGTCATTTTGGTCTATTCCAGCCCCTGACAACCATTTGTGTGTTCCTGTGTAACACTAGCTTTTGTTGAGCTTGCTGACCTGGAAGGAACATTGGGAATATTCAAATTGCTTTTTCTATCCAAGATTGTAAACTCCTTCTTTATCTAATGTAACTACATCCATATTCCTCAGCTTCAGAACGGATGAGACCCAAACAGTGAGATGATCCTCTCTATTGCTATAACATCTGAAATATTTGGCTTGTTACTGTGGCTGGCAGCGAACCCCGGACACATTCTGGGCACAATTTAACTTGAAAAATATGAATGTCCGGTTTTGGGCACAATTAGTGGTTGCTGTAGCACTGAGCAATGTCATGCTATTTAATGCCACTTTGCCGTCGATACTTTTAGGGTACCCGAATGACAGTGCCAGGGTGCCAGACTGCAGTGCCAAGGTGCCTGGGTGCCACAGCGAGTGCCACAGTGCCCTGTTCCTGACCACCCGGGGGCCTCTAATGGCGTGGGAGACCCGTTCAGGTGCCATTACAACTGGTCCAAATGTGTGGAAACCAGTACTAAACGGAGCCCTGGCGAGGTCTCCGAGGCATGGCGTTCGGTCGCAGGTGGCGGGAGAATCCCACAAACTCATATTTAAATGAGCCTAATGGATCATTTAAATATACTGATCTGGATCATGCTCAGTGAGGTCGAGATCCAGATCACGAGATCTCGCAAGACTCCATTAAATTGGCGAGCTGTTTCGAGCTACACGAATCTTTCAAGATTTGCCTCTTGCGAGATTCTATGACCTCATCGGTAACAACAAGGCTGTTAAATTGCACCCATTATCTTTCTCTTCACCCCTCCCTTCCCCCAGCCACCATTACATGGCTCACCAACCCAATTCACTGTAAATTCGCCACACAGGTGCAATAATTGCCGATCTCAAAGTGGCTTGAGGATGGCCTAGTGGGATGTTAGAAGCCTCAATCCCATGAGAAGCCAAGGATTAACCACAGAAATTCCTTCATCATGTACTCCTCACCAGCATGAGCATCTGAACAGAGACAAAGTAAATGGCATCAACAGGAAATTGACTTTCATGCATCATTAAATTCTTATGTGGATCAGTGGTGAAATGCTGATGCCATTGAAAGGTTTATATTAATTATATTCATCCACTTTATGACCTGTCTCTACAGTTATTTTCAATCTCAAACTTCCCTCCAGGCATAAAACAAGAGATTGACAACAGAATGTGAAGAACTGAGCCGAAAATAATTAAATGATCATTCATTGACCATGTCAGGAAGTAACCTGCTCCTCGGCGCAGTTGAATTGCAAAGGTTGCGGTTAAAGTTTCAGCAAAATGATTTGGAGGCGATTTTAACCTGAGTTGCTGGGTGGGGCTGTGAGTGGTAGGCACTTAAATGAACAAAAATCGCAAGTGTGCCAGGAAGCCAACTCTAAGTCAAGAACCTCCAGGATTTACTGAGGCAGGTTAAGGAGCGGGCAGCATACCTGTCCCCAGGAGGCAGGTTGGTGTTTTAAATATCTTATAGAGTTTTCAGGCGTTGGATTACCTGATTTGCCGATTTAACTGGGACCGGCTGGGTTTTCTGGATCTTGGCAACCTGTTTGTTTCAGTGAGACGACAAAAGCCTTGCAAAGACGTTAAGTACCTTCATGGCACTTCTTGTGGACCTGGAGGACAAGAACACCTTCTACCAAATCCCACAACACCGCTCAGCCCTCACCACACGCCCCCCATCCATGCTCAATCACCACATTCCCCTGCCTCGAGGTGCCCAAACATCAGAAAATCTAATCCTGCATTCAAATACTTCCACTCGTAGTCTCAAACACCTCTCCACCCAGGTCTGGGGGCTGGAACCTCTTGGCATTGCTCATCTCCACCTGATTTGGGGATCAGGGCTACCTGCCATGCAGTTGTCTCTGGAGTGCTCTGTGCTAGATTGGGAGGCAAGCCCATCAACCTGGTTGATTGGCGGGACCAAGGCCAACCGTTGCATGCTATGGAGTTAAACCAGGGGTGGGCAAACTTTTCCGTGCAAGGGCCACATTCAAAAATTCACAATTCACAAAGGGCCGCATAGTATATTAAGTAAAATAATTACTTCACCCGGTTATGATTCTGGGCGCCTCATATAGAACATAGAACAGTACAGCACAGAACAGGCCCTTCGGCCCTCGACGTTGTGCCGAGCAATGATCACCCTACTCAAGTCAATGTATCCACCCTATACCAGTAAGTAACCCAACAGCCCGCCTCCATTAACCTTAAAAAAAAATTTTTTTTAAATAAATAAATTTTAAAAAAAAAAATTTTTTTTTTTTTTTTTTTAATGACTTGGCGGGCCGCAGAAATACCTTTGGCGGGCCGCATGCGGCCCGCGGGCCGTAGTTTGCCCACCCCTGAGTTAAACCAACGCCACATGAAGGTAACCCAGACTTCCAGATTACCCATCCAATGCTGGGGAACCCATCTCCGAATGCAAATGGCAGGTAAACCTGATCTCTCCACCCCCCTTCCCCCCTTAATGTATCAAGAGTAGGAGCTTATTTTTTTAAAGTCATTCCCAGGTGTAGCTATCAAGTGCATGGCATGTTGCCCAGGCCAGTAACAGATTTACCAATAACTAAAAGCACCCCATTATCCCCCACACACAGCCCCTCCACCCTGTATCATTGAATAGTCCTCAATAAAATTCCCATTGGCTTGTGCCAAGAGTAACATTATCCCTCCTCTTAAGAGTTTAAAGTCATAAAGGAGCATGATCAGTACGCATGAATGAAGTCTTTAGGAGCCATTCTTGCGAATAATCCAACAGCAAACATCCAGCCTTTATTGAGTTTTTTTTCTATCACATAGTACTAGTGTGAATTTTCCAGCCACTCCCACTGGTGCTTTCTTCCAGTCCCACCAGTGGGGAGGGAGGCAAGGGGGGGGGGGGGGGGGGCTATGTGCTTTTATTTATTGGTAAATCTGTTCCTGGCCTGGGCATCGTGCCATGCACTTGATAGCTAGACCTGGGAATGATTTCTTTTTAAATAATTGCATTGCTCATCCGCAGTTTCCCTGAGAAGATGGTGTGAGCCACGTTCTTGAACTGCTGCCGTCCACGTGGTGAAGGTGCTCCCACTGCTGTAAGAGTTATAGAATTTTAAATGAGCAATAATGAATCAACAGCGATATTCATGTTCAAGTTCCTGTGACTCAGAGCGGAACTGGATGTGGTGATTCTCGTACTGCCCGGCTTCTTCTGTCTGGTGGAATTTGGGTGTGTGTGAGGTGCTGCTAAAGCAGTCTCATTGCAATTTCTGCAGCCTTGATACCGCAAAGGAGTGGATGTTTAATCCAGGAAACAGGCCGTCGCCAATCAAGCGTGCTGCTTTGTTACCAATAAAAAAAAATGACCACTGCCAGCATGATTACTTCATTGACAGAACCATAATCTTTCCATGGATCATTTGACTTCTTAAGATCATAAGAAATAGGAGTAGGATTAGGCCATTCAGCCCACTGTGCCTGCTCCGCCATTCAATAAGACCCTGGCTGATCACATTGTGGCCTTAACTCCACGTTCCTGCCTGAGCCTCCTTCAGCTCCCTTGCTGATCAAAAATCTATCTAACTTTAACTCTTTTATCATAACTTTCAAGCGGACAGGCACAGTTACCTATTTTCTGCCTTATGATCATTCACCGATTACACAAAGAGACTTCAGAACTACATTTTAATCATCCAATAACATATCTAAATCTATCTTGTGCACCTTGATGAATACAAACACATTTGGCCCCTCAAATTTCCATTGCAGTCATTCTTGTCTCTATGGACTGAGTTCCCCTGGAATCAGGCTGTTTAAAGAGGCCTTTAAAATGGCAGGCGGAAATCAATTCCATGATTCCTGCCCTCATTACCAGTGCTGGCAATTTTCACCAGTGTGAGATAAGGGGGCAAGTAATGAGCCTGCGCCCTGCTCTCCCAACCTTGCTGGTTCCATTGATGGGGTAGGAATCTCATACCCCCTTGTAATTTCCATAGAGTCAGGCCAGGTTCTTAACGGCACACAGGTTAAGCCCCTCAGGACATTGTGAACTATTGTCTGGATTCAGGATTCTTTGGAAAGATATGTTTTAAAATGTGTTACCCCTGCCCATTCCATGTCCTCTTTCGCCCCTTTGCCATGACCACTCACCCAGTATGTATTATACACCATTAAACCATTAACAACGGCAATCTTGAAATTCACTTTAAAAACATCTATTCAAAATATCCTTTGAAAAAATGCTAATTTTACAAACCTATAAAATTGTAAATTATAGGATAGAATGATTAGAGACATGCCACAGGATCAATAAAAGCTTTACTTCACTTCACACCTGTTAACCTTGTCCAAATAAATATACAGACATTGAAAATAACATCAAATACTCTCACCTCAACCATCTAAATAGAGACTTGCTGATCCATTATTAAGTCATGGAGCTGAGCCAAGCATTTATAATGAGGCTATCTGGATCTGTTTCCCCAGATGGCCCTATTATGAATGCTTGGCTGAGCTCCAAGACCCGATAATGGATTCACTCAGCCAGAGTCTATTGTCACAAGTGGAATAGGAGTATCCGCTTTCATTGACTAACATTTTATGAGGTTACAATAGGTTACTTGGTTTTAATTTTTTAATGTTCGTCTATCTGGACAATATTAAGAGGTGTGAAGTGAGGTAAAGCTCATGTTATTGATCATAAAATGGTTCTGTCCGATTTTCACTTTCACAGATTTCTAATGTTTTTTTCTTCAAGGGAAATTTTTGTATGGGTGTTTTGTAAAGTGCATATCAAGATTTTCCAGAGCTACTGTATAGCTCATTGGTCCTGTAGTGTATATTGGGTGCATGGGCCTAGAGGATCCAAAGAGGTCATGGAAGATATTGAAGGGGCTTTGGAAGTGGATAGGGGGAGGGGTGAGAGTGTTAGGGCTAGAAGACCTAAAAGCCTTTAATACAACCAAAACAAAGTCCCTGAAAAGCACGGTAGCCTTGTGGATGGCACAATTGCTTCACAGCTCCAGGGTCCCAGGTTCGATTCCGGCTTGGGTCACTGTCTGTGTCGAGTCTGCACATCCTCCCCGTGTGTGCGTTGGTTTCCTCCGGGTGCTCCGGTTTCCTCCCACAGTTCAAAGATGTGCAGGTTAGGTGGATTGGTCATGATAAATTGCCCTTAGTGTTGGGTGGGGTTACTGTGTTATGGCGATAAGGTGGAGGTGTTGACCTTGGATAGGGTGCTCTTTTTCAAGAGCCGGTGCAGACTTGATGGGCCGAATGGCCTCCTTCTGCACTGTAAATTTTATGATATCTATGATAAAATTGAGGGAGGCCCTCTAATCAGCCCAACCCCATGGCCGCATACAACCTACTTCCAGGTCAACGATCCAACCCTCCCTGGAGTGAAATGAGAGTGTATTGTATATGGAGATGGGTCTGCCAAGTCAGGAAACCGCCCAACTCGAGCTTCCCTCCTCGGTGGCAAAAATAAGGCCCGATTTCTCTCTCCTTCACAGACACACTTTGGGTAATTTCTCTCTATAGATCTTTGAGCTCCATATTGCGCAATCTTCATCATCACATCTGCCTCACTATTGTCACAAAAAATGTATTACATCCTTCCTGATCAAGATTAGTTCCCTTTGCATTAAAACTGTCAGACACCTCATCTCCTTCAGAATTGTCTGTTGATTTGAAAACTCCAGGCTTGGTATCGCAACTCGCATCGACTGGATTTACTTCAGGCCCTCAGATTATTTTCAGCTTTGATGGTCTGCTGCACAAAGGGCTCACTTCTATGTCCCAGTCTTGTTAAAAAAAAAGTCAAATGAAAACTATCACATGACTTCCCTGGCTTATTTTCACACTTTTTTGAACACATCTCACACCAGAGAATCTAAGAAACTATCGAATTTCTACAATCAGCGGTTAAATTAAGAGGTTTTAAATATTCACCAGTGACCCAGCCAATCTAAAGTAACAGAAAGCATTGAAGAGAAACAAACAAATATTTTAAAAAACAATACTCGAAAAATATGGGACATGGTTTCCAGTTAAAATTTATGAATGGATTGATTGCATGAACAATATTTAGAATACTTGGCATTTCATCGAGAATAATGGATACCTGGAAATGATTACAAGGCTGAAATCTAATAGAGGGTTTCATGTAACGTCATAAAATGTGAGGGCATGGATTGAATAGTTTCTATTTTACAGCCATCCCCTTAACTTTGGGATTACCTTACAACCTTAAATTCCCAAGTTGTTTGTGCATGTGTGCGTGTAATATTTATGTGCTTTTTAAAAAAATATATACCTTCAGTCATTTTTTGTATTAGTGGCGCAACTATCAATCATCTGGGCACTCCAGGTTGTTAATGTCTCTTAGGTGTGAAACATCATTAAACCATCAAAATTGTGTTCATTATAATGAGTGCTGATATTCTTAAAGAGATTGGGGAGCGCGTAAGTTGACGCGACTGGTAGGTACCGGGAAATCATTCTTCCGGGATCGACCCGGCTCACCATTCCTCCCAAGATCTAACGCGATCTTGCGAGAAGCAGCAATCTGAAACCTGCCCATTGAGGATGGGATCGCTATTTTGCAAATCTGCATATTAGAGTGAGACAGCTAGTCTCACTCTAAAATGCATTCCCACGATCGACCCAAGGCATGGGATCGAACATCCTGGCCTCGGAGATCTTGGGCAAGCGCCATTCAGTGCTGCTTCCCACAAACGGGGACCAGACGGAATGGCACTTATGGGGTTCTCCCAGGGGAATGGAGGCCAACAGGAGCTTGCTCTCTGGGAAAGGTGGCACCCTGGAATGACCGGTGGCTGGCAGTGCCAAGCTGCGCAGGTCACCAGTGCGCCGTGGTGAGCTGCTTTTCCAGCGCAGCGTGGCCAGAGGATCATGCCCTATGATTGGATTTGATCGTGCAATGTGTTACAAACCTGGTTTTGAATGCAAGGTACATAGACAGCTGACACTCTCCCCTCTACCAACTGCAGAGGGGTAATCAAACTAATTTGGGGTAACCCCTATTGTGTAGGTAGAGCAGCAAAACTGGGTCCTACAGCATTAATTGCTACTAAATGGATAGCGGAGAGGTCACAAGGTGTGTCACTGTGAAAAACTGGAAAAATTATAAGAGTTGCAGCCTCATCCAGCTTAACGTTGGCTTTGTCCAGTAGCACAGGACGATTGACAATTAGGCACAGAATTGCCAGTCTCCCTCAGGGGAGCTGCAGAAAAAACCAACATGAGAAAAACTGTGGAAGAGAATATTGTTCTGAGGTTAGGGGGAAGGGGGTGGACTGAGGATGGTTGCTGAATCAATTAGCATTACCCATTTTGTGTTATCAATGTGCTTTAGACGGCCTCGGTATGTTCATGATGCACAGCGCTGCAAGTTCAATTTCCCACTGCAGATATCCCTCTGAGGGAGCACAAAATGTTAAGATAACAAGGTATATGCAATGAATGATTAATAACATATTAAAATTCTTGGGCACTTGGATTAACCGCATTTTGAAGTGTGCGTTCAGCATGAAAAATCTCAACGGTACCATAATCGAGAAATGCAGGAAACGTGAATGGCAAACATCAGTGATTGTCACCAAATAATGACCAGCAGGCCTGACTGGGAATCCTTCAGAAAAGGGAAATACTTTGAGTATTAATTCTTTGTTCGGCTTCGTGATGACTAAAACCCAGCCATGAAATTGACAGATACAATACATTCATTCTTTCACAACGTCGCAATGAGACTCATTTTTATGACCAGCGACTAACAGTTGATGCATTTAAGCTACACCCGTTGAAGAAAAGATCACTCTTCGAGTGACCTCCTACCCCAGTGTGAGTAATTTAGCGAGGTTATGAAGAACAAGCTATGCTGCGACAGTAGACTTCAAAGAGAAGACAGGTTATGCCAATTGGATGGGCTACAGCTCATAGCACAGGAGCTTTGTCATACACTAGTGATAATAAAATCAATTGGCCTTTCTTTGGATATGACAAATTAATGGTTAATGGCCACCCTGGGTCTGGATCAGGGGCTGTGTGTGTTACAGGGCAAATCAGATCTGGTGTTCAATTTCCTACAACTGCAATAAACTGGCAATGCTCCACTGACACTGATGAAACATAGTAGCAAATGACCTTTGGTCGGGAGTTCAAGATATTTGCTGCAATGTGTGACCATGTGTTTGGTCTGAACTAATATAAAATGGGTAATGGCCGCCTGCTGGGCTCAGATTTACGGTTTCATGATATTTTGTGAAACCTGAATGGAACTAACAACTGGTTTGGGTGTAACACGAAAGTCTGGTGTTTAGGAAGAATGCAGGGTGGCCCGCTCTTAAGTAAAATAACCGTGAGACCTGGGGGTATATATGAGGGAGAGGGTGGCAGGGATGCTGGTGACCATAAGAGCCATGGCGGTGGGGGAAGGAGGTGATCCTGGTGAGCATAACTTCGCCTGGTGGCGGAGTACATATATGCTCATAAAAATGAACAAGCAGGCAAAGGCTCGGGAAAACTCCCAGGGTCAGTCTCCCACAAGCTGTCCTAGAAATAAAGGCATTGACTAAGGGACGTGGGACAATCTTTCAAAATGCATAACCGCCCGTCACAATGGAAGAACATGTATTAAAACGTAGAAATCTGAGTAGCCCATTCAGCCTATCAGCCCAATTCTGCCATTTAATTGGTCATGGCAAATCTACATTGTTATCATGTTATGGCAAGTTTGGAAATAAATATTCCTCTTTGTGCCCATTCCATTATTTTTTCAACGCATGTCGTATCGCGCAGCATTGCCCATCTAAAGTTGCTCACTTCCAAATCTTTTTCAAACTTGTATTTCTTAACCAATCATTCGGAAGTAAGCTTGGAATAAATCCACCCTCTGATTTCCCATCCTACCCCATTTTGCAATGTTTCTATTCCCTGAATCCTGCATCCCTGACAATCCAGGAACCCACTGGGTGGGGAAACTATAAGTTTATAAACTATCACTCCACGGAGCAGCAGTAAGGGAAACTACCATCTCATATGTCTTCCGCCTGGACAAAGTCTCTTTCAGAACCTATGCTTCCTGACAAGAAAATAAATCATTTGACCCCAGTACCGCAAACACCAGGTATTTTTCCTTTGGTCCCATTCTGTCAAAGCTCTGCGTCTCTCCTTAGATGATATCAAATGCGGAGTACATATAAATGCTTGGATTCAAGAACATTTGGCAACTACTCCCTTATGAAGTATTTAAAATCCCTCATAGTGGGACCACAAAAGTGGCAGATTTTGCATGTGTGCAGTTAAATGCTAATTATCTAAAGTTCTAAATGCAACCCAAAATACTCAAAGGGACTGTGTAAGATTTTGGAATGTTATAGGGTAAAATGAAATGAATGAAAATCGCTTACTGTCACTAGTAGGCTTCAAATGAAGTTACTGTGAAAAGCCCCTAGTCGCCACATTCCGGCACCTGTTCGGGGAGGCTGGTACGGGAATTGAACCCGCACTGCTGGCTTTGTTCTGCTTTACAAGCTAGCTGTTTAGCCCAGTGTGCTAACCCAGCCCCTGTGTGCTAAACCAGCCCCTGTAAACCACTGGTAAAATCATAGGTACAAGGTTACATGCAAGAAATTGAAGTGTGAACCGTGCAGTAAGACATTTCCATTTTATAGAAAACTTGACACCTTCAACAGCTGCTGCTATTATACCTCTGTATGAGGCCCAGTCTCAGTATTCTCATTTAAAATTGTAACTGAGAAATAGAGTATAATAACTCTGTAATAACTGTCTGCCAGCTTAGGAGTTATGGAAAGCCAGTATTAGTGTACACGTGACAATTTCATCTTTAATTTGGGGGGAGTACCAAGTACAGCTCATGGCACAGAACATGAAACAAATCAGGTGGCAAATTGCCCAGGGTATCTCTTGCACAAATTCTAGCTGGCACCAGGATCCAGCGATCTAGTAACATGCCCACCTTCTTGTCCATGTGTGAAGAATAAAAGCAGATAGAAGCAAAAAGGAACAGAAACAGAAAGAATTACAAGGACCAGGATTTCCCTTTCCCCTTCCCCACCCACCCCAGTGATGGAGGCAGATCGCCATTGGCCAACGGCAGGGTCTTCTAGTCTCACCAAGGTCAATGGCCATTTGCGTTGCTCACTGGCCGCACCGTGGGGGAACCCGCCACGGGGCAGGATCAACTTCTGCAGGACCGGAATATCCTGCTGGCGGGATGGGCCAGAAAATGCGTCACAAGTATACCAGCAAACAGATACATTTTTGAATTGGCCAACAATTTCTTGTGGTTTCCTCTCACAGTCCAAAAATGTGCAGGTTAAGTGGATTAGCCATGCTAAATTGCCCCTTAGTATCCAAGGATGCTTCATAATGTTGAATTGGCCAACAATTTCTTGTGGTTTCCTCTAAGTCCAAAAATGTGCAGGTTAAGTGGATTAGCCATGCTAAATTGCCCCTTAGTATCCAAGGATGCTTCATAAATCACCCTTTAAGATGAGGTGTGTATTACAGCTTAAAGACCAAAAGGTAGCAATGATGCTGTTGTATGAATCATAAAGAACAGAAGGAGGAACATGAAAAATCTGTGAAATTCAATAAAGTACTTCTGAAGTGTGGCCACTGATGTAAAAATGCAACGGTCAAGTTGCGCAAAGTCAAATCCCACAAACAATGAAGTTATATCACTAATTAATTCCTCTATTTCAGAAGTATCTTATCAAGGTTGCCAATAAGACTGATCCCGCAGAGGGAGCACATGCTCTCACAGTCAATGTGGTGCGTAATCAGCACACACCTCACATAATTTGCCCTTGCTTTACATGCATATACTTCAATCATGACAGTAGGAAAAGAACGAGATGGATGGAAACCAGCAGACTGTGACAATACTGAGAATCATAGAATTATAGAATTTACAGTGCAGATGGGGGCCATTCGGCCCTTGGAAAGAGCACCCTACTTAAGCCCATACCCCACCCTAGCCCCGGAGCCCAGTAAACCCACCTAACCTTTTTGGACACTAAGGGGCAATTGAGCATGGCCAATCCACCTAACTTGCACATCGGAGGGTGGGTAATGATTAACAGAATGTCTCGTGGGCCGCACTCAGAAACCAGATGGACCGCATGTGGCCACCAAGCCGCAGGTTCTCACCACTGCCATAAACTAAGTATCTCTCTCCATTGTACTATCCAATTGATTCTGGTTTGATTGCCCAGTTTTTGATGCTTCTGTTCTTTCCAACTGTTCACCAATAATTGTGTGATGACACCCTCCTGATATCAGTCCTAAATTTGACTTTTATTAGTTTCCACTTGCTCCTTGCTTTTGTCTCACTATTTAATGATGCAGATTTATCTTTTCCATATCTTAGATTAACTCAATTATTAGACACCCTCTTTCCCAGATGAAAAGCCTGAAGACTTCCTCATTCACAGGAACCTGCCTCCCATCCATTGACTCCATCTACACCTCCCGCTGCCTGGGGAAAGCGGGCAGCATAATCAAAGACCCCTCCCACCCGGCTTACTCACTCTTCCAACTTCTTCCATTGGGCAGGAGACACAAAAGTCTGAGAACACGCACAAACAGACTCAAAAACCAGCTTCTTCCCCACTGTTACCAGACTCCTAAATGACCCTCTTATGGACTGACCTCATTAACACGACACCCTGTATGCTTCACCCAATGCCGGTTGTTATATAGTTACATTGTGAGCCTTGTGTTGCCCTATTATGTATTTTATTTTATTTCCTTTTCTTTTCATTAACTTAATGATCAGTTGAGCTGCTCACAGAAAAATACTTTTCATTATACGTTGGTACATGTGACAATAAACAAATCCAATCCAATCCAATCATCTTTGGTCAGAACTCAGATCTTCTAACACAAATAATCAATCTTGTGCCTCTTTATTGCAGGGCATCCAATGCTTGAATCTATCATGTGTCTCAATGTTTTGTGGTGTATTCTCCAGATTGGCCCAGCTGCTCTCAATTTAACATCATTAAATTTGTAGGACTAGTTTATATTACAAGGTGTGGGGGAGAGGAGGGTTTGTTAGTTCAGCTGGCGTGACGACTACAGTGTAATGCAGAGTGATACCAAGGGCGTAGTTTCAAACTGTGCACCTACTATTATAGTTCATGGAGGGCTGCCTCCTCAACTTGCCCCATGCTTGCGGAGTGGTGCCCCTCAAGCTTTATAAAGCCGATTGTCTCTAATTGACAGAGATGGTTCTTTGTGGACGGTGGCTAATTGCTACTTTATAAACCTTGAGTATCGGTGAAAAAAGACACATGTTGTTGACACGTTTTCATCTTGCATTCATCAGGAAAATTCACAAGAATGCAAATGTAAAGGGAACAAGTCAACCTGCCTAGTTTGAATTTAAACAAAGTTTGGCAGTTAAACGTCATTCTTCAGTTAACTGGTGCATTCTCCATGGCAATGTCTCCACTAATCAGAGTCCGCTTGCCAGCCAAGCAACACTCTCTGACCTTGCGGTATGAATTGTTGTTTACATTTGGTATTCTTGTGAAATGTCCTGTTGCATGCAAAATGAAAAGTTTTGCGACTTATTCAGCAATACTCAAGTCCTGAACCAAAGGACTTTGTCTTTATGCACAAAATTCCAAAGTGTTGTGCAATGAAAATAACTGATTAGTTCACTATTCATTTCTTGGTGGCACCTTTTATTTCTCATTTTGCATAACAATAAATGCATTTTGTCATGAGACTATTGGGCGCAATTCAGCGATTCCATTGCACCTGCCGCAGATCCGGGCACAATGGGTGAATCGCGCGCGAGCCCCAAATAAGCTCACCACCAGGCGACGGGCCATTCGCGAGTCACCCAACTCGCTCCGCCCGGTACGATCTGGAACCCGCCTTCTTTGGACGAGATTCTGATCTGAATATTTAAATGCGCGGCACCTAATGTTATGTTCTGTGCTGTGGCCGTGGTACAGATGCACACAGAACATCTAATTTTTTGACTAGTAAAATACTTTATTAACAAGATGAACACGTGCAAATGTGACGTGTTTTCCTTTCTTCCGGTCAACCTGGCACCCAGTGCATCCCATGATTTCCGGTTCATCAAAGAAGAAAAAGTCTAACTCGTCAATCGGCGACTCCATCGGGTATGCTTTTGTGACTACCCCATTTGTAAAATACTCATTTGGATCAAACTTAAACTCCAGAGTAAAGCTCATGGGCTGTCCATTCTCAGAAAATTTTACGTTTACATCTTGCAGATGCTTTAGGATAGGCTCATCATGCCACTGCTCCTGTACCATGTCACTGAGCACATCCACATTTTTGAAGACTGTCAACCAGAATTCTGAAATTCCCTTTGGCTCCTCCATCTCTTCATTTGGTTTATCTTCTTCCACTTTAACTTTTACTTTTAACTCAATCAGATAACTGCGCCATTATATATCATTATCACTCACAACAATCCTCTGTCGCTGTGCTGTCTGGAATGTACAGCCGCTCAACTAGGTTTAGGGCCTCACGTGCGTCTGCAGCTATGATGGACTCGCATTCCGTGTCCACAATGGAAAATGGTATGATGTGACTTCTGTTGTGCACCCATGCTTCAAATTCACATGCTCCCAGCGTCACACTCTCATCCCCATTGTAGTCTTTCAGTTGTCTTGTTTGATTGACAACTTTCATTTTAACTCGCAGCCCGTTCAAATCAGACAAACTGAGACGGTTGGCCCTCACTCCTGTGTCGAGCTTGCATTTAATCAATGTGGCATTCAGCATCACTAGAATTGTCCACCTGTCTTCGATGATATCAGTATCTCCATCACTATAGTTGCAACTGGTCAGTAAGACTTCTTCACTTTGCATATTCGGACTCATCCTGTCATTAGTCGAAATCAGATCAACAGGTCTTCAATGGACATCTGATCAATCGCGTTTGTAATATGTATATAGGTAAGCCAGTGAAGGGTTAATTATTACATCTCAGTGTAATTCAAACACTAGAGGGCACCACCAGTTCCCAGTATAATTATCAGAACTCAGGGGCTGCTGGGTTGAAGAAGATCAGCAGCAACCAGCACGAGGAGTAGTTTAAATTAGAGAGATTAGCATGAGGACATTAGTAAATACTAGATTATATATATGTATTCTTGTTAATCAGATACAACCTAACTTTCTTAATAGATATAGCTCAGTAGAGTGTTTGAACTCTATTTAATTAATCATTTTCAATAAATTAGTTTTGCTTTAATACAAAGATTAGTGGTTTCTTTATCATCAACTCAACAGACCATTCTGGATTAAAAGGCAAATAATAATGACATATTACCACAAAAGGTAATATAAAAGTGTTGACTGATCCTGTTTGATCCACTGTTGGATGCAAAAAGCATTGCTTCACAAAGTGATTTGTTCCGCTACATTTGGAACACATCTTCCCAAATCCTGGACATTGCTGAGGCCCATGTCGATTGCCGTATCACTGGCATAAGATGGCGGATCCAGTCAGCCGCTTAAAATGGCCGCTCGCACTGAGACCATGCTTCTCATTCAACTGCTTCACAATACTGATGGTGCTGGTATCTCCTTCTAGATTGGCTGCAAACTATTTCAGGTTGAGCATACAAATCTGCTATGCAGCTAGCTTGCTTTCATAACAAATATTAATAGCGTTTTCTAATTGAAACTCTTCTTCCCTCAATAGCCTCTCACGTACCTTATCATCTGACATCCTGAAGACTATCAGATCGACGACTTTAACATACTAAAATTGCACAACTGCGTCTTCAACCACAAGTCGGTTAAAAAAACTATCACTAGATATGCCTGCCTTCTGGGTAAGCATACAAAATAAATAACGTTCAAACATTTTATTTTTCTTCGTAGAGCAATGCCGATCAAAGTACTTTATTACTTCATCGAAGCTCTTGCTTTCCTCTTCGCTATCAAACGCGAAGGTATTATAAACTTCTATTGCTTGAGAACTTGTTACCATGAGCAGCAACGCAATACGCCTCTTGTCAGGCTGTGCCTGCAGACCAAGGGCTACATACATACAACATACAATGCAGAAGGAGGCCATTGGGCCCATCGAGTCTGCACTAACCCACTTAAGCCCTCACTTCCACTCCATCCCCATAACCCAATAATCCCTCTTAACCTTTTTTGGACACTAAGGGCAATTTAGCAGGGCCAATCCACCTAACCTGCACATCTTTGGACTGTGGGAGGAAACCGGAGCACCCGGAGGAAACCCACGTAGACACGGGGATAACGCGCAGACTCTGCACAGACAGTGACCCAGCGGGGATTCGAACCTGGTGCTGTGAAGCCACAGTGCTAGCCACTTGTGCTACTGTGCTGCCCGATAGAGTCTGCAGCATAGAGTCTGAATTGCTGCTTAGAAACACACCAATTCTCATCTCCGTTATCAATGACTTAACGTGGGTGGGGTGCCTTCAAACCTTCCATCTCTAACTTCACAGTCTTTCCATGCGTTGAGTTCCAATTGCCAGTAATTTACCAGGTAGGTGGAAGAATTTGCCTTCTTCTTTCTTCGGCCTGTTTCGTCCCGTTTCCTCCATTCTTATCTTCAATTGCTTTACACTCTTGGTACCATGTTATGTTCTGAGACACTCCCAGAGGCCCAAAGAAAATGCAGTTGGATAGTGGAATGTTTCTTGGCCCTTCAGTTTAGTGTAGTGTACTCATAATGTGACACAATCTGCAACATACTAATCTACTCCAGCCACAAAACAAATAGCCATCTTCTGTTGATTGGGTACAATAGGACTTGTACAAATACCCAGCTGATTGACATAATAAAGTTAACATATTTTCTATGAACTTTCACACAGATTTCACAGTACAGAAGGAGGCCATTCGGCCCATCGAGTCTGCACCGGCTCTTGGAAAGAGCACCCTACCCAAGGTCAACACCTCCACCCCATCCCCATAACCCAGTAACCCTACCCAACACTAAGGGCAATTTTGGACACTAAGAGCAATTTATCATGGCCAATCCACCTAACCTGCACATCTTTGGACTGTGGGAGGAAACCGGAGCACCCGGAGGAAACCCACGCACACACGGGGAGGATGTGCAGACTCCGCACAGACAGTGACCCAAGCCAGAATCGAATCTGGGACCCTGGAGCTGTGAAGCGATTGTGCTATCCACGATGCTACCGTGCTGTTTGTAAAAAAGCCAATAATTGTTGTCTTCTGTCACCTAAATTGGTATTTGTAATAAATACATTCGTAAATCAGTGAACTAACGCCACAAAAGGTCCTTTTTAATTGGCTGAAGCCATTTCTTTCCCCAATTGTTAAGAAGTTTGTCTACATATTTGACTTGCTGAATTGTGTATAATTATTTGAATATGTGGATTCTCATATTGCTGTATGTTACTTTCACTCCTTGGTACTACAAACACACAAGGATTTTGCAAAACATTTTTATGAAATTGCAAATTAATTCATCAATTAATTACCCCAAATCAGTTTCAAATGAGAGTTTACTTCCCCTCTGTAATCAGTATAATCTCATACACATATGGTGGCACAGTGGTTAGCATTGCTGTGGCACAGTGCCAGGGACCGGGGTTCGAATTCCGGTTTTGAGTGACTGTGTGGAGTTTGCACTTTCTCCTCGTGTCTGCATGGCTTTCCACCGGGTGCTCCGCTTTCCTCCCACAGTCCAAAGATGTGCAGGTTAGGTGGATTGACCATGATTAATTGCCCCTTGGAGACCAAAGGTAGGTGGGGTTCTGAGAATAGGGCAGGGGAATGGACCTAGGCAGGGTGCTCTTGTGGAGGGTCGGTGGAGACTTGATGGACTGATTGGCCTCCTTCTGTACTGTAGAGATTCTATTTTAAATGCTGTGCAAGTGGTGCTCTCTGTTTCAATGAGAATTGGGTTCAGTTTTCTAAACAGTTGGGACCTGTGGCATTATGATGGATGGGCTTAAGAGAGAGAAAGGAAAAGCTGGGTGCCTGAAGATCAATTCGATAAATTTTCAAAACACTTTTGTCACGTATGATTGATTTGGGAGGAAAATATGTAACTTTAAGGACTGAAATGTTGTTCACTGGTGTTACCATCATGGGCAATTAAGTGTTTAAGAATGAGTCAGCTGCTCGACCTCTTCTGTTGGTAGATGGTTCTGGGTTCAAGTCCCGCTCCAGGACTTGAGCACAAAAATCAAGTCTGTCACTTCAGTGCAGGAGGGCGGCACTGTCAGAGATGCTGTCATTTGGATTACACGTTAAACTGAGGCCTCATCTACCCTCTCAGGTGAACGTAAAATATCCCACAGCACTACTTTGAAGAAGGGCAGGGGAGTTATCTCTAGCGTCCTGGCCAATATTTATCCCTCAATAAACATCACAAAGAACAGAGTTTCTGGCCATTATCACTTTGTTCCTTGTGGGAGCTTTCTGTGCTGTATTTCCTACATTACAACAGTGAGCACACTTTAAAAGCATTTAATTGGCTGCAAAGCACTTTGAGTTGTTTGGTGGTCGTGGAAAGCACGATATGAATGCAACTCTTTTCATTTTGGGACTCTGTTCTTTACAGCTTTGTATTAGCTCATGTATTAATGCCTTTCAATAAAAATATCAAAAGGAAGTAGTTCCTAGGTGGAAAAAAAACAACTACATTTTCCCTTACTTTGACAACAGTACTAAAAGTATGCAATTTTAAAAGTAGCTAGATTACAATTAACAATTTCATTCTGAAAGTAGGGCCGTCCTGTTAGTGTTGCTACCTCTGGGCCAAATGTTCAAGTTCCACCCTGGGGCTTGATGAACATGGAAGGTGCTTTCATAATGTGGTCAAGCAAGTTGATTACCAGCCAGTAAACCCTTCCAATATGCCCAATGGAGGTAGTGGAAGAATGGGAGAGTATCCTGGTCAGCTGTACTGCAGGAAACAATGACAAACCACTGCAGCACCTTGACAAGTATAATCGTGGACCAATCCAATGGAAGTCCATGATCACCAATGTCCTCTTAGCCCATGGTACCTAGAGAAAGAGGAGCCTGAAAAGGAGTTTGATCAACTTATTAATCAGGTTTTAAACTTCAACTAGTTTGGGTTGGGACATTTCCTGAGTATCGTACAGAACCTATGCCTACAGCTAAAAAAGCATCAAAATCTGCAGCACCATATGATCACTTTGTTAACAGGAAAGTCAAGGATGACAGAGAGTGACCAGGCCTCCACTATTCACTCATCCAAAATTTCTACATATGCCCAGCAGCCAAGGTTTCCTCGCATTACCTCTCCCCATCAGGAATGCAGCCAATTTTGTGAAGGAGCAGGCTCACTCCTGCAAAACTGTATATTTGCAAATGCATTGTGACCCTTTCACAAACTTATGCCTTACCCAGATAGAAGTCTTACAACACCAGATTGAAGTCCAACAGGTTGGTTTGGAGTCACTAGCTTTCGGAGCGCAGCTCCTTCATCAGGTGAGTGGCTTACCCAGATATACAGAGGACAATGAAAGCCTTTCAATTATGTTCAAAGTTGAAAATCGCTTATTGTCACGAGTAGGCTTCAATGAAGTTACTGTGAAAAGCACCTAGTCACCACATTCCGGCGCCTGTCCGGGGAGGCTGGTAAGGGAATCGAACCGTGCTGCTGTCCTGCTTGGTCTGCTTTAAAAGTCAGCGATTTAGCTGATTGAGCTAAACCAGCCCCTAGTTGAGAAACACGATGTAAGGACTGGGTCATTATAACTCTGCAGTAATTATGAAAATGACCCAAATGGCACATTTTCAGCCGCTGCATATCATGATGTCACTCAACGTACCGAGAACATTTTAAACCCCTGAATTCTGAGGGCTTGTTTTTTATTCGCTCAATAGACGATGCAAGGTACAAGGTGGCAATGGGCATGCCAGCACTTGTCTCCTCCTGATTGCTCACTTAACATCTCAGCTCTTGAGAATGTGGGAAGAAAAAATCTCAGCCTGAAAATAGTTATCTGCACACACCATCTCAAAATGATTTTGCACAGCAGAGTGCCTACATTCCAAAAACTGCTTAGAATGTCTGACACACCAATTGTCATCCAAGAACTTCAACAGTATCTCAGTCCAGTCGCATTCACATTCTGCTTAAACTGTCAAAGGCTACGGTAACATTTTAGCATCTGACTAAGTATGAAGTTCAAATTATTGATTTCTTCAGCATAGAGAGTAGACCATCTGACTAACAGTCTCTATGGGAGCAATAGAGAGAAACGAGCAACAGCGTGAGTGACTCTATACAGACAATGATTTATTGAGATTCAGTACTAGTAAATGACTCATGAACAATGAATGTTTTACTGGAGGCCACACAGCATGCGTTATTAATGGAAACGGGTTTGTTCCTGTGGTATTTATTTCGGATCATTTCTGCAAAAATTCAGTCTTTTTAAATAGAAACTTTTCCGAGAAAACAATGCAAGAGTGAATGAGGTTTGGTTTTTATGTCCTTTCAATGTCAAATCAACTGATTTCAATTTGGACTTGGGCCAGTGAGGATGACCGACCAATGCAGGATGATGTATTTTTCTTCAGTGTCACAGTTGGAGCTCAGCAGTATGATTTGCATACATTGCTAATGTTTTCACTTGGACCGCACATAAACAGGGCACCCACACCCTCGAATTGGGCTCAGTTCAGTCCCAAGTCGGAGAGGTAAAAGACAACTGACTCTTCCATCCAGTCCCAAATCTTTCGAAAGGCTTCAGCACCCTTCTAAAATCAAGCCCCTCAAAGGCATTACCAAGATAATAACCCTGGTTTGGTCACAATGCGTACTTGATTACTAATTCATATTTGAAAAGCACTGGAATTGTGCTTCAGGATAATCCATTCTAACCCCATCATATTTTGTGAATAAATAATGCAAGAAACAGACGCAAGTGAGATGAACTTCAGTTGTCCTCATTTGGGCCCAGCGCCTGAGGCAATTTACCGAGTCAGGTGATTTATATCATGTTCCCTAAGGAAGCACCACACAGGCCCCCTAGTGGTAGCTCTGATGTTACAGCAAGTGGAAAAAACTGACAAGAGGCCAAAAAGTGAGAAAAATGTATGGAAATATATTGAAAAAGAAAGAAAAGAGAAAAGAATGAAATAAAGGGGTACGGTAAGTCAAACTAAGCAGAAGGAAAAACAGTGGTAAAGGAGAGAAGAGAGAGAGAGTAAAGTGCTGTAAAGAGCAAATAAACACAATTAAGAAAAGGCTGAGGGATAAATTTGCTTTCTGCAGGTGGAAACAGAGCTGGGGTCTGCTTCCAGGCACTGGCATAGATCCCCCTCCCCGCCACCCAAAGGAACGGAAAGACTTGTGCTCGGTCATATCTCTCAAAAACACTTCAGCAGTGTCTCGCACGTTGTGGATGACGGTTGTTATGTGAGTAATGCAGCAGCTATTTTCTAAACAAAAGGATCCCACAAACAGCAGAGATGAATGACAAGTTAATTTGTTTTTGGGTGTAGGCTGACGAACGCAGGTTGGCAACTAAGATCTCTCACAGATATCTATCTTCTTCTTCAAGTAGTGTCATAGGATCTTTCGCATCCATCTGAACCACAGAAAGAGAGGAGAGAAAGCGATAGGGCCCTTCCTCAACAAGGCAACTCAGGCACTACCGCACGACTGCATTAGACACGAGCCCAGAGAATGTGTTCAAAACTGAGGTGGGACTAAACCTTTTGATTCAGATGCAAGAACTGTAAATAAACCAAGACAAGCAGATCTCGCAACCCTGCTTGAAGCCCATGCAGGCAACATCATGGTTATCGGTCAATTCCTGTAACAGCACAGAGACAGTTCAGTGCCATATCACATCTGCAATGAGGTAGTTTTATGTATCTTGCCTGTTCAAAGGTGATTACAGGGAATTACAGGTTCAGTATGCGATCCAGAAGTGGGGCTGACTGCTTCAGCTAGGCACTGGTCAATCAAGTGGGGACTGTCAGCAGTAAAGCCACTGCCACTGGACAGCACTGGCAATGCAAGGCTGTTTATTTAAAGATGAATGTGAGTAATACAGTGCCAGCCATACCGTAGCCACCTGGGTTGGCCACTTCCCGACTTAAAATGGAGATTCGCTAAGAACGCAGGGAAAAGTGGACAGGTACAGGGAAGCAAGCAGAATGCCAAGCTTCCTGTATATTAGACTCGCAGAAAAGCAGATAGCACTGAAACTGACGGCCATCTGCATATTGATGAGTGATCCCCGGGAACAATAGCAACAGTTAAGATAATCGAGGCAAAGCCAGACTCCTCGGCGCCAGCAGGAGCCAAAACAAAAGAAGCCAACGGACACTTAGGAACCGCCCAGTGATCAGGGAACAGCTCCAGTATTGGAGAAATCAATTCAAATGATCAGAACTTAGTCCAATCAATTGGAACCAGGTACAGGGTCCGCCCACAAGGGCACGAAACCCCTGGGGACTATAAAATAGAGTCCCCAAGTTCTGTTCGTCCTTCTTGGCAGGGTCTCCCAGCAGCTCAAAACAACTCTTGACAGAGACCTGCCTAGCAGCTGCACCAACAAGTAAGTGTCCAGTCAACGCACGGTACGAGATAGGCGCTCCTGACCCTTAGTCCATACCAGCTGGAAGCCTGCAGTCTCAGGATCGAACGAGAGGCCATTGTTCCCTGACCCAGTGGGTTCCTTTTCCAAAACCTAAGTATTGGCCTTTAGTGGTAGAAGTAGTCTAGTTTTGTAGTATTTATGCATGAGTATCGATTGACTGTGTATATAATAAATGTGTTTTGATTTGAACCTTACTAACTGGTGTATTGAGTTATTGATCAGCACTTGAACTTGAACCCCGTGGTGGTATTGTAAAGATACCTGGCGACTCTAGAGCAAGGTGATAAAACAGAGCCAATTGGGTGTAAAGCACACTCACCAAAACAAGCAACAATACTGTCCCAGCAGCCTTGGAAGCACTGTGGCCAATAAGGCGCAGAGATCAAGTGCAGGACAGGGTTCTAAATGCCCATTGGCTGGGCGATCCATTTCCCCGAGGAGTCACAATCTTCATTCACATATAAGCTCTGCCGACAGGGGAACAGTGTGGCAGAAACTAAGAATTTTATCCAGGTTATTGTTTAAAATTTGCTCTTCTTCAAATTTACTCCCTCAAAACAGAAGCCAAACATTCATGGAAGACGGCAATATATTCAGGACGCACCTGAGTGTCTTTGGGTCGACATGGACAAGATGAGCCAAATGGCTCCTTCTGTGCTGTATCATTGCCCCATTAAGATGGAGGCAGGTTCACCTAGCATAGCTGTCATAAAAGCAAAAGAGAACAAGATTTCTCTGCATTGATTCATCTGTCTATTATCCGATCTATGGGGTTGTGCTTAATATGTACTCAGTACAGTTCCTGGCCACACAGAAGAGATCTGTAATTCTCTATGTGGGAGACCTAAATACAAAACTACATCTCAGCACCATTGCACTCATCGGGCTCAATTTAAGGGCCTTGTCATGCCCGGCCTATTGTCGTGATGAGGTCGTTAAATCTCGCGAGAGGCCCATCACGAGATTCGTGACGCTCGAGACATGTCGTGAGATTTAACCAAACTCGCGAGACGTCACAATCTGGATCTGACCCGCTATTCCAAAGAGCCATTAGGTTCATTCAAATATGCAGACACCGGATTATTTGGGCTCCCGGGAACTAACAGCCTCCCCAGTGAGGCTCAGACTGGGCACCATCTAACACTGGTCCACACAAACGTTGACCAAGTGCAACAGCACCAGGGGGTTTCCTAGGCCATTGGAGACTGCTGGGTAGTCACGGACAGGTCAGGGTGGCATCCGGGCACTCCCCAGCTCCCAGGCTCCATGGCACAGCCTGCCTGGAACCTTGCCGCTGCCACCCTGACACTGTTAAGGTGTCCAGGTGGCATTGCCAAATTTGCAGGGGCACTGCCAGGGGTTAGGGCCTGAGGGACCATGCCCATTAATGGGATGATGATGGTGGTGTATGAAGGCTGGGGGGGATGAAGGCCAGGTATGAAGGGGTCTCATAAACATTGGGAGGATGAAAGGTGTGGTTCTTGAGAGCAGGGTGGGGGGGGGGGGGGGGGAGACCTGAAAAGGGGCCCTAAAAATCCCATTGCTGGGTATTCTCACTTGGGGTGTGGGGGTGATGCCCATGCGTGTAGGGGGTGACATTACAAGTGGGTGGGGGAGTGTGGAGATCCTCAAGCTCACTTCGAGATCGGGGAAACCTTTCAAAATGGTGGCCCGATATCTGAGGAACCAATCTGGCCAGCATGTTCAGCTCCCCAGTGATGAAAACATTTCTGTGGGCGCAAGGGAGATGCTGGGTGAGTGCCATTCAGTACTGGTCTCCACAAACAGGGGCCAGACAGAACGGCACTCATGGGGTCTCCTAGGGGACTGGAGGCCCCCAAGTGAGAGCCCTTTGGCAGGTTGCTACCCTGGCACTGCTGGTACCATCCAGACACTTTGGCACTGCCAGCCTGGCAACTTGACAGTGCCAACCTGGCACCCTGGCAGTGCCACCAAGGTAGCACAGCCAAGGTGCCAAGCTGCAATTTTTTTGTGTAACTGTTTTCGGGCTGGGAGTGCCCTGCGCAGGTATTGGGGTGGGAGCGGGGGGGGGGGGGGGGGCGGAGGTGGCAGTGACCCCCTCATAGTGAATTGTGGCTTGGGGAGGGGTCGGGGGTCCAGAGATCTGGATGCCATTTTAAAAAGCTGTCTCAATCTCTCGCTACTCTGAGGGGTTCTTACGAGTGGAGGTCCTCAGCGCAGAAAACAAGGTTACGTGTAGCCTTGGCTGCACATTCCCCATTGTGGCCTCCTTTCTTGCTGGCGGCATGTTAAATAGCGACTATACGCGCTCGCTATGGGACTTTGTTCCCAGCTATGGGACTTTGTCCCCATTTAGTTAATTCACACCCTAAGTGTGGGGGCTAGACTGGGAGAAACTTTGTTGATTCGTGCCAGTACTTCGTAAAGGTAGAAATTAGTCTTGGCATGTTTCCAAGTGCGATATAGTTTGGAAGCATGCACCAGAAACTACTCTCCCAGGTGTCCAATAATATCTGTTGATGCAGCCATCTTCAAAGCTCAGTCCACCCATGTGCAGAAACAGCTTTTTTTCTAATACCAAATTTTTAAGCCTATTTCTCAGCAAAAGAAACCTTCAAGTTCCCCGGCTGGAGGCATCTCCAACCCAAATTTGTTCAGCTAGGAAAATCCGCAATCCCACCTCATTGCCAGACTAATATCTTGCAGGACAGAAGATATTTGTGATGTATCATGGAAATCAAGTGCCAACTGAGCTGGTTTATTCTGTTTCACAGAATACAGACACAAATAGCCCTCTCATGATTTTGGGCCTCAGGCCTCATCAGCTTGTTGACTGGTAATCAGTTATCCAGAGTCACCTTCGCAGATCTGTTGCTGGTGAAGGTAAGCCAGCAGGTAGGGAGCAACAGGTGAACAGTGAGAGATTACATTTTGGGGCCAGCAGTGCTTCAGAAGCATTGTGGAGCCAGAAGGAGATTTGTGTTCCTGCTCCCATTTCCTCCATAAAGATAATTTTAAGAATTGTACTGGTGACTATCTGCAGTGGTCCCTGGTTAGACCACATTGTGAACCAGAAAACTAACTGAAACAGATGACTGTTCGATACAACATTAACTAATTCTAAGGATGGATCCTTAAAAGGTGTTTTAGGCCCCTTATTAACATATCCTGGGTCTCTGACATTAGAATAGCAGCCAAAACCAACCATGGCATCTAACATACTTCAGGCATTCTTGAACAGAGGTTACAGTCCCTCAAAATTAATTGTCCCCGTCCACCACACACCCCGGGCGCGATTCTCCCAGACAGGGAGAAATCGTAAGGCTGGCGTCAAATCCGGGCGGGTTTGACGCCAGCCTCCCCCTCCCCGACCGGGAACCGATTCTGGTCCCCGGTCGGGGCTAGCATGCCGCCGCCGTAAACTCCGGCATCGCGGGCTTAACGAATTTCGTTAAGCCCGCTTGCCAGAGTTTACGCCGGCTGACGCGTCACATGACGTCAGCCGCGCATGCGCGGATTGGAAGACTCCAACCCGCGCATGCGTGGATGACGTCATCGCGCATTTGCGCGAAACCCGCGCATGCGCGGGCCGGGATGCCCCTCAGCCGCCCCGCGAAGTGATACAGCGGGGCGGCGGAAGGACAAAGAGTGCGCGGGTATCGGACCCGCTGCCCGCGATCGGTGCCCACCGATCGCTGGCCCATGGCACCCTTGGCACGGCCGTGGTACTGCCGTGCCAATCGGTGCCATGGTTTTAAAAATCGGCACTTTATGGCCGTTTTTACGAACGGCCAGACCAGGTGTGTTTGCTGTTCGTAAAAACAGCCGTAAAGGGCTTGGAACTCGGCCCATCGGCCAGCTGAGAATCGCTGCTGGCCGTAAAAAAACGGCGGCAGCGATTCGTATCGGGAGTCGGGCGTGGGGGGGGGGGGGGGGGGAGAATAGCGGGAGGGCGTCAGACTAGCGTGGCCGTAAACTTTTACGAACCCCGCTATTCTCCGCACCGTCGTGAGTGCGGAGAATTGCGCGCCCCATTTTCTGTCTGGAAAATGGATGCAACAGAAACCAATTTCGCCCTTGTAAAATCTCTAATCAGAAATTCCAAATGAAATAACGGCTATATGTACCCACAGTCCGATCTCATAGTCAAAGTTACATTCCCTCGACTGTTACCCACAAACATTTAAACACTCTTCTATTTTCTTTTCACCAGTAGAAATAAGTTCAATTTGGCGAGCGTTTCTTCTAACCACTGGATACCTAAATCCCTGAATCAAATGAACCTGATTAGACAAAGGGCTGGATTCTCCACAGCCCCACTCCGAAATCGCGTTCGGCGGGGGGGGGGGGGGGGTGTGAATCCAACTTCACGGCAAAATCGGGCCCGGCGGCGATCCGGCGATTCTTCGGGACCCGAGAATTGGCGTGTTCACGGAGTACACCGTGCGGCTGTGGAGCTATTGACAGAGGCCAGCCCAGCGATCCTCCGCTCCCCACGGGCCGAGTTCCCGACGGTGTGGTTCTAATCACCGGTTGGGATGCTCACGTGAGTCCACAGCTGCCCTGGTGAGGCAGGGCATCGGACACCGGGGTGGGGAGAGCCTAATAGGCAGCCTGGGGATAGATCGGCGCAGTCGGATTTTCGGGCGCACGGCCGATCGAGCGGTCTACATTCTTCATCTATCTCCGGAGAATTCAGCAGCCACCGGAAGGGGATTCACACCCAAGGAAGGGCAATACGTATTCGCCAAAACCACCAGAAAAGGTTTGGGCTTAATAGCTTAACCCCTCAGCTAATAAATATTAGCTTGCAGCCTTATTCATCACCTTTTAGTTATTTTTGGTGATTTAAAACAAAAACAAATTGAGCAACTTCTTAAAAAAATGTTTTCTTTCCCTCTCTTTATTGCACTTATTTTGGCCTTGAATTAACTATTCTAATTGACATTTCCCGGTCCAGACTCTGTGTGCCTCATGTATGATTATTGAATCGGATTTAAAGAGACACAAAGTTGCTTGCCCTGTTTCCACAGGGCCCAGACACCCTGTAGCATCTGTTGAGCTGAAATGGTTTCCTAATTACCATAGGTTCCACTGTCAAAGCTCATGGGAAATTGGTGGGAAAGTGTGAGCACAATGAATGTCTGTTCATGCTCCTTCACTGCTGACGGCAAAATCCAAATTTAACACTTCCAGTGAATGACGCACAAGGAAAAAGAAAAGCAGGACTTACGGGTACACACGGCGTCTTTGATCGGCGTACATTCCGAAATCAAAACTTCATTTTCTTCACAGACCATGCAGGGTAGACAAGGATCAGCACTGCTCTTCTGGTTGGAGTAAGTTTCTGGAGGGCATATCTCACAGATTGTGTTCTGATTATAAGTACAACGTTCCAGTACTCCATGTCCTTCATTACAAAGATTGCACTGAAGGCACTCTCCGTCTGCATTATCAGGATCCTCGTAATACCCATCCGTGCAAATGCAGGAAGTGTCAAAGTTATCCATGCAAGGGATTTCAATGGTTCTTGTACCTGAACATATTGTGCAAGGTTTGCAGGATTCAATGTGGCTTTCAACATCTGAATAAGAGATACCTAGGATGAAAGAAAAACAGAAATAAATTAAGTCCAAACATATATTTTCTTTAGTATTCATGCTTGCTACATGGGTGCCACTGAAAAGGCCAGAAATTATTGACTATCTTGAGAACTGTGTCGCTTTTTGGACCACTTCCGGGAGTAGTTAAGAACAACGTACCCTGTCATTTTGTTTTAAGACAGCAGGGGCGATTTCAAGTGCATAGAATCATAGAATCTACAGTACAGAAGGAGGCCATTTGTTCATCGAGTCCACACCGGGCCTTGGAAAGAGCACCCTACCTAAGCCCACACCTCCACCCCCATCCCCATAACCCAACCTAACCTTTTTTTTTGGACACTAAAGGCAATTTAGCATCAATCCACCTAACCTGCACATCTTTGGACTGTGGGAGAAAACCGGAGCACCTGGAGGAAACCCAAACAGACACGGGGAGAATGTGCAGACTCCGCACAGACAGTGACCCAATCCTGGAATCGAACTTGGGACACTGGAGCTGTGAAGCAACAGTGCTAACCGCTGTGCTACCGTGCCTCCCGTCTGCGCTACCGTGACCCCATAGGTTTCCTTGACCATAATTTAAGGTTTCTGCAGCATGACCACACTTTCTTAGAGGGAACATTGCTTCAGAGTCAATCACATTCATGCAAGGCTGGAGTCGCATATAGACCAAACCAAGTACCGAAGGCACATTTTCTTCCTTGCAGATCATTCCTTCTCCTCCTTCAGCTACCTTGCCCTCAAAAGACATTGGCAACCATGGGCTTCGGTTAGAGTGGCCCATTATTATGCTTGGCAAAGTACTGCAGTAGTTTTCTGTTACCTTCTGCACTGTGGCTGACCAGGTAACTCTTCTGCTCTTACCGCCTGTCATTAGGCGTATTGGAAGAATTTATAGGCTGATAATCAACCTGTTCGGCCACATTACAAATTAACTTTCCGTGACCATCAAGCCTGAAGTGGGACTTGAACTCTGATTTACAGAATGTTAAGGAATTAACTGAGGTTTTACAACATTCTGACAGCTTCACAAGCTCTGGGCGGGGTTCTCCATGCTGGTGAGTTTTGAGGTGGTGGTGGCAGCCCATCATTGGATCGTCCAGACCTGCCGGTGCCAACAGAGTTTGCCGTTGTTCACATCCTCCGGTGCCAGGGAACCTGCGACAGGTGGTTGCCATCACCGGGACTGTAAGATTCCACAGGTGGGAATGGCCAGAAAATCCCGTCCTTGTGTTGTTTGCAATGCTGCTTGCATCCTCTGGATTATTTTGACCAGACATCTGGGTTACTGATCCAGTCATATGACAATCTGCTGCAATTTAATGACAATCTGCTGCAATTTAAAGACAAATTAAGTTGTGATTGGCCCCTTTCCTTCACTGAAGGCTTAAGAGGAGAAAGGTTGGCCCAACCATCCTTAGTTGTTTCATCAATGACCTCTCTTCCATCATAAAATCAGGAATGAGGATGTTTGCAAATGACTGCACAATGTTCAGCACCGTTCACGACTCCTCAGATAATGAAGCAGACCATGTCCAAATGCAGCAAGACCTGTCCATTATCCAGGCTTGGGCTGACAGTTGTCAAGTTACGTTTGCGTCATGCAAGTGCCAGGCACTGACCACCTCCTCCAAGAGAAGATCTAACCACCCCCCTCTTAACATTCAATGGTATTACCATGGCTGAATCCCCGACAATCAACATAATGGGGTTACCATTGATCAGTAACTGAACTGAACTAGCCATATTAATACTGTGGCTACCAGGGCAGGTCAAAGGCTAGGAATTCTATGGTGAGTAACTCACCTCCTGACCCCCCAAGGCCTGTCCACCATCTACAAGGCACAAGTCAGGAGTGTGACGGAATACTCTCCACTTGCCTGGATGTGGATGAGTGCAGCTCCAGCAACACTCAAGAAGCTCAAAGCCATTTAAGACAAAGCAGCCCGCTTGATTGCCACCCCTTCCACAAATATTCAAACCCTCCACCACTGACGAACAGTGGCAGCCATGTGAACCATGTACAGGATTCTCTGCAGTAACTCACCAAGGTTCCTTAGACAGCACCTTCCAAACCCATGAGCACTACCATCTAGAAGGACAAGAGCAGCAGATACCTGGGAACCCCACCACCTGAAGATTCCCCTCCAAGTGACTCACCGTCCTGACTTGGAAATATATCACCGCTCCTTCATTGTCGCTGGGGTAAAAACCTGGAACTCCCTCCCTGTCATAATATACACACAAGTATATGATGGTGCATAGACAGACAATGACTGACACACTGAAAGACCAATCAACACACAAAACACAGCAGCCAATCACCAGACAGGACACGGCCACTATAAAGCCAGAGGGCACTTGTTTTCCCCATCTCTCGGGATGCAGCCTCTGAGACAGCCAGAGCCCGTGATCAGCAACACAAACATCTACCATGCGCTAGCAGTATAGCCTGGTCAGGTTAGCCTCAGGTCTCCAGTCAACCTAACATAGTGTCAACCCACAGTGCAAGTATGTTTAACAGCTCATAGTTAAATAAAATAGAGTTGTACTTCTACAAGTGTTGGTAGCCTGTCTCTCTCACTGCTCTGGTAAACGCAGACCTCACAGACCCAGCATACCCAACACATCACTCCCTAGCAACACAGTGGGGGTCCCTACACCTCAAGGATTGCAGCTGTTCAAGAAGGCTACTCACCACCACCTTCTGAAGGGCAACTAGGGTTGGGCAATAAATGGTAGCCTAACCAGCAACACCCACATCCTGTAAATTAATGTAAAATTATATTTTTTTAAAATACCAACTACCTCTGCCCTCTTGTGAACATTTACAAGCAGCATTGCTAACAGATTCACTAAACAGCCCAGGGCACACACAACCAGCTAAGGGGTGCACTGCGAAGATCAAAGGGGTGATTTTACACAACATTCTTTGAAAGGGCATTTTAGGAACCCGACTCTCATGGCTTCCCACCCATTAAAAGTAACAGACTGAAAATGGTAGAGAAGGCAGGGAGGGGGCATGTATCAAAATTTCCAATAATTGCTTCCTACGAGAAATTGACTTTGTAAAATGCTTCCCAAAAAAAAAAGATAATTAATGAAAATAAATTAGCTTAACATCTTCTCCTGGCTGACTCTCCAATGTAAAGGTTTGCAAGACCTAAAGCGAGTTAATCGTGGGTATAATTTCTGTGACAAAATACTAAATGTTGAGTTAGTAGTATCGCCATTAAAAAAAGAGAGGTGGGGAATAGGGCGAACAAACAAAATGGGAAGACAGGTGACAGCTGCACTTTAAGGAGGAGATGTTTGCGCTGATTCATTTTGAGTACACAACAGGTGAAAACACTCAGTAGAAAGATATTGTTGAGAGGCAGGATGACCCAGAGGCTCAAAATACATAAATTCATGAATTTATGAATGCGTAAAGCCATAGAAAACAACAATAGCATTTTGGGTTTTGTAAGTGGGGTAATGATAAACGCGCACAAAGTAATGATTCAGCTATAGTTAGATGACCACATGCATTTTTAGGTACCCCATAATTGAAAAACCTTGAAGTCTGTATCATGTAAATTTAGCAACAGGGATGGGCAACTTATATTATGAAGAGAGATTTGACATACTGGGACGACAGGAAAAAAGAGAGAGGTTAGAAGAATTTTTCATGCTATGCCACAGGGAATAGTCGAAGAGCTGAATTCTCCGCCTCGTGACATCGGAAACGCGAATCAGGCGGAGAAACGGGCACCCAGCAAAAATTGAGGTTGACACCCGTCGGCAATTTGGGCGCCATGCTCTGGTTCCTCCCTGGCAACGAAAACGAGGTTTATACCCTGTGCCGGCATGGATGTATAAAACCGGCAGTTGGACCCAATATGTTCCCCTCGTCGCGATGCGCCACTCTTCTGCGTTGCTCTGCCCCTCTCAGGCGGAGGTCTCGTGGGGGCGAATTACCGCAAGTATTTACAAATGGGGACTGAACATCATGGCTGTGGAGGGGGAAGCGGGAGGCGAAGAAAGCACTCAAACTCCATTGAAAACTGTCGGGCTTGCTGAGATGGGGGGGGGTGGTGACACTCTCAGAGTGCACGGGTGGCACTGCCAAGGTCTGGAGGTGGCGAGAAATACCACACTAAACACGCCCAAAACAAGATACTGGGCACGTCCAACAGCAATACTGCACCCGAAAAGCAGCTCACCACGGCATAGCGTGACCAATAGAAGCCGGGAGATCCTGCTCCCAGGATCTACGTGGCTCACAGCGCCTAGCTGAGATCTAACGCAATCTCGCGACACGTTGTGACCGTCCACAAACCTTTTAGCAAATCTGCAAACGAGAGCGAGACAGCTAGTCTCACTTTAATATGCAGATTCCCAAGGCACCATTCCCTTTGTCTCGTTTTAGCTCATTTGGCTAGACAGCTGGTTTGTGATGCAGAGGGATACTAGCATGGTGGATTTAATTCCTGTACCGGCTGAGATTATTCATAAAGGCTCCACCTTCTTGACTTTGCCCCTCGACTGAAGGGTGCAGATCCTCAAGTTAAATCACCACCGGTCAGCTCTCCCCCTCAAAGGGGAAAGCAGCCTAAGGTCATCTGGGAGTATGGTGACTCCTTTTAAATCACAGCAAACAATTGGGCTGACTCACTAGATTGGATCCACCTTCGGTTAATCTACAATTTGACGAGGCTGAGGCTGGAAAAGTTAGACTACGACCATTCAATCTCCAATAACAGTGACGGTTCATCTCTATGTCCAGATTAATTTGTGAACATTTGAGATCATCTTTTCCTGTGCGAAAGAATGATTTAGTGTTTGGAACATTGCCTGTAGCTAACCTGACCTTTTTATCATACTTCAGTTGGACACATAAAAACAAATGAATAAAACCGATTGTACAACCACTTCTCTGAAAATTAAGTTTAATTCATAAGGAATTTTTATAGCCAGCTAATGCAGCCCCACCAGATTAGGCTGGATCTGGGTATGACGGCCATAGGGTCATAAGACCACAAGACATAGATAGAAGTGGAGCCCAAATCAGGGGAGGCGCAGTTTGACGTCGGTTTGCTGTCCTCTGCCCCCTTCAAAACAGAATTAAGGAGGAATTTCTTCAGCCAGAGGATGATGAATCTGTGGAACTCTTTGCCGCAGAAGTTCCTTTAGTCTGAGATTGTGTCCTCTGCTTCTAGTTTTTCCTACAAGTGGAAACATCCTCTCCACATCCATTCTATCCAGGCCTCGCAGTATCCTGGAAGTTTCAATAAGATCCCCCCTCACCCTTCTAAACTCCAACGAGTACAGTCCCAGAGTCGTCAACCCTTCCTCATACGACAAGCTCTTCATTCCAGGGATCATTCTTGTGAACCTCCTCTGGACACTTTCCAAGGCCAGCACATCCTTGCTTAGATACGGGGCCCAAAACTGCTCACAATACTCCAAATGGGGTCTGACCAGAGCATTATATAGCCTCAGAAGTACATCCCTGGTCTTGTATTCTAGCCCTCTCGACATGAATGCTAACATTGCATTTGCCTTCCTAACTGCCAACTGAACCTACACGTTAACCTTAAGAGAATTGCGAACAAGGACTCCCAAGTCCCTTTGTGCTTCTGATTTCCTAAGTATTTCCCTAGTTAGAAAACAGTCTATGCCTCCATTTCTCCTTCAAAAGTGCATAACCTCACACTTTTCTACATTGCATTCATTCCATCTGCCACTTCATTGCCCACTCTCCTAGCCTGTCCAAGTCCTTCTGAAGCCCACCTGCTTCCTCAATACTACCTGTCCCTCTAGAGATTTTTATATCACCTGCAAACTTAGCAACAGTGCCTTCAGTTCCTTCTCCCAGATCATTAATGTATATTGCGAAAAGTTGTGGTCAGTAGGCCAGTAGCTAATTCACTGATCACCCAACACCCATTGGCTAGAACCCCAGAATTTAAGAAGAAAGTCCTACAATGTGGAACCCACTACCACAAGGAGTAGGTGAGGCAAATACCATTGACATATTTAAGGGGAAACTCAATAACAGTGCAAGAGAGAAAGGAATACAAGGACATGTTGATAGAGTTGGATGAAGGGCTGGTTCGTTCGAGTATAAATACTGAATCAAATTGGACTTAATTGCCTGTTTCTGTGCTGTGAATTCAAAGGAATTCTTCTTTCAGAAACAGAGTGGGATTCACCATTGCCCGACACTGACATCGTAATCGGCAATCGGGCGAAGAATCCCTTCCAAGGCCCAAATCAGGGGCAGCGCAGGTTTGACGCTGGTTTGCTATCCTCCGCCCCCTTCAAAATGGCATAATCGCACCGCATGCCGTTTGAACGTCAATGGCGCATCAGCTGAAGGCCCTCCCCCGATTATCCGCCCCCAATGGGCCAGGTTCCCGACCGTGTAGTTGACGTGTCGTCTCAGTGGTCGGGAACCCGGCGTGGCGGCTGCAGACTGTGTCCAGCATCGCCCCAGCCGGCAGGAGCCATGCTGCTGGCTGGGTGGGGCTTCCGTGAGGGCTGGCGGGACTGGTGGTGGGTGGCCGGGGGGGGCAGTATTTGGCAGGTTGGGTCCGCGCATGGCCTGCACCATGTTTTACGGCGCGGCCGTTGCAGGTCGTCACCGCGCGCATTTGCGGCCATGGACCCGGCCATTCTCCAGCCATTTATATCATGGGAGCCGGGAGTTTTACCCGGCGCTGCAGCTAGCCCTCACCGCTTGCAGGATCGGTGAGGGTTCGGCACTGATTTTGGCGTTGTAAAACGGCAGTTCCCACGCCGGTGTCAGCACTTAGCCACAAAAACGGTGAATCCAGCCCAGTGCTTTTTACATTACTATTGCTCGATAGATAACTCATTATCCACTGTCAGCAGCAGTTACTGCCAGGTCTTGTCAAGAGATTTACCTCCCAACCTGTAACATTGTAATGTGGCTGGGGCCTTCCATGTCTGGCTCTACGTGGCACCCAAAGTATTGTTGCACGGCATCAAATAGCAGAATTTTGGCCTTTGCACAGTCTTGTCATCTTTATTCACAAAGCAAAATTATTTAAAACGTAATACTTATTTCAATAGAGCCCACCTTATAAGCCAAGTGACATTTATTTCTGAATTTATTTCTGAATAGGAAACTCAATGTCCTCCTTTCTCCGCTCCCAACCCCCAATCTACAGCTGGGGAGGTTCTATCTGGATATACTCCAGGTAGTTTGTGCCTACTGGAGGCCTGATCATGTTAAAGGCTGGACCTCATCGACATAAGGCCAGTAAGCTCAAAACTGGTGCCCTTGGGCGACCCGCCAACTCTGGGCTATTGTAATAGCAGGTGGCCAAGCTTTAACTTGGGGCCTCACAGTAGCATGGTGGTTAGCATCAATGCTTCACAGCTCCAGGGTCCCAGGTTCGATTCCCGGCTGGGTCACTGTCTGTGTGGAGTCTGCACGTCCTCCCTGTGTGTGCGTGGGTTTCCTCCGGGTGCTCCGGTTTCCTCCCACAGTCCAAAGATGTGCGGGTTAGGTGGATTGGCCATGCTAAATTGCCCGTAGTGTAAGGTTAATGGGGGGATTGTTGGGTTACGGGTATACGGGTTACGTGGTTAAGTAGGGTGATCATTGCTCGGCACAACATCGAGGGCCGAAGGGCCTGTTCTGTGCTGTACTGTTCTATGTTCTATGTTCTAAAAGGCATGTGCAAGGGAAGGGTGGGTTTCTATTCATGGGAGAAGGTTACTGCAATAAAAAGCCAGATTGGTTTTGTGGAGGGTAAAGAAGCACCTCTGCTCCTCCCAGGACGCAGAAAAGGTCAATAAAGACTTATCTACTGGGCTTCACGGTGCATCAGCCATCAGCTGAAGACATGTGGCGATTTTACACAGTCAATCCAGCTGTTGAGCGGGTTTAGGGTCCATAAGTACATTACAGGACCCCGGTTTACAGGTTAAAAGTACCTATCACCCAAATTAGACAGACTCTAGTTGGAGTGCCAGGCCCTTGAGAAGATAACGTCAGTCATATTGTTGGCTGAAATAGGGTGGTCCATCTTATCCCACCATTTTGAGTCCACATCAGTCTTCACAAGGTATTCAGCTAAAAAAGGACTATAATTAAATCTAAATCTAATCAGAAGTTGTCAAAACACTTCTGGCTGAAATTGAAAAATTACTGGCAGGATAAAGGCTGTCTCAGGCAATGTTGCTGTTAATTTAAAATGGAATTGAGCAACAGAATTAGCTGCTCGGTTTTCTATTATTGCAGGCTGCTACCCATCAGAAAGGAAATTACCTTTAAGCGCTTTGTTCCATCTGGACGTCAATGCCAAGAGTTAATTGTTGTGCATTTTATGGAAGTATGGATACAATTGCCACTAACTGGTGCATGTAAATCTGTTTTACAAGAAGCTCTCTCCTTTGAAATTTTGCCATATTTTCTAGATCGAGCCAAATGCACAAGAGTTAAAATATCCAATTGGTTCCCAAGTATTCTATTAATTTATCTTTTATGTATTTTCTATGACAGAAGAGCAGTTTAATTAAAGTAGCAACTTGCTGTCTTTCAAATGAAATCCAACTTAAACAAATTTTGGCTTCAAGCTTGGGGAAGACCAACTGTTTCACTGCAAAAGTAAAAGCACCTCAGGTGGAAATTATAGTTGGCATTAAAATGCGAATGAATAGTGCCTTCAATTCCTGTTTTCCTTGTTTTAACAGAGAACTCAGTCCTTCAGGATGAGTACAGCTACTAAGAAACAGAGACGATTTGCAGCCAATACACTGAGCATTTGTACAGTAACGTCATGGGCAGTCGCCTCCACACGTTTGTCACGAAACAGGTTATGTTGTTCTCCTGACAGCTTTGACTTCCAAAGCACGTAAGGAGAGCTAAACGGGATGGAAATTGACTGAATCGCACAAAAGGCTTCTTGATTTCAACCTCGAAAAACACACACTCACCAATGGAGCAAAAGCAGACACGCTTTATAATAAAAGACTACGACACTATTCAGTCATTTTTCGAAAGAAAAATGGCACTGCTTTGTGAAATACTGCCAACGTATTGATGCAGTTTAATCAAACCCATCAAGGGCAACAACTCACCCAAGTGCAATGCTGAGGGGGCAGGTTTTCAACTTGTCACATGAGGGGATCACTGGCGGTTGCGGCTCAAAAGATGTGTTCGTGTTCAGACGATCCTGTTCAAAGTATGAGGTAATGACCTCCCTTCAGATGGACAGTAATGGCCTCCTCTGTTGCATTATTCCATGATTCTCCAAGTTGGAAGGAAAACTCCTATTCAACAGCTACTCAGGGTTAGGATTAGTTTTGTAAGGTTGAAGTCGGATGCAACGGCCTCCCGGGAATTAACCGGCTCCCCAGCGAGAAATCTCGTGCCCGTTGTTTGGTACTCGTTTTAAAAACGTGAAGTTGGTGCAATAGCTGCTGAGGGGAAGTGGGGAGGTGGGTAGCCATTTCCATTTTCTAGCCTGCAGCTCAAGGGCCTGGAGCGACTGGCTCAGTGCTCGGGGGAGTGGGGGTGTTCGAGAAGGTTGGCTTCATCGAGCGGCTGAAGTGTTCAAGGTCACTCCTGGGCCCGGGAAAGGGGGGGGGGGGGGAGCTTTTTCACTTTAAATATTGTGGAGACCCAAAATAGGGACAGGTTATTGCCTGTCTGTGGTGAATGAGATTCACACGGTATTATAAGTTACCAATGTCACTCTGTTCCCAGTATATATATGTACCGATATTTTAAGTGCAGTTGCACTACCTGACCACCAGGGGGAGTAGCTCTGGGAGTACTCGAGAGTTTGTACTGGGCTCCCCCATTGGCCCCGCCCAGAACTCCTCCCCCTGGAGCTGCTGTATAAAGATCCGTGCCACAGAGTCAGCCAGCCAGTTCACCGAAAGTTCAACGGCTAACAGGCTGGCTCTGTTGTAAGTATATTAAAACCGCTATTCTAATCCTACAAGCACGTGTCCGTAGAATTGATGGTTCCATCACTGTCTGTCCTATCAAACACTTCCAGGACTGAGGAATTTGCCTTGTTAGATGTGAGAACTCTACACAGCAGCAGGTTGTGTTTGCTATTTGCTCCTGCTGATGGCTGCAGATGCCTGGAGGCTGCTGTTGCTGTGTCCTTCCTCTTCTGTAGCCGGAAAGAAGGATTCATTTCTGGGTCCTAAAACACTGGGCTCAGCGGGGGGACACATATGGGTACAGAAGGCAATCCGGTTTGAGGCAAGAAGACGCTGCGGCACCAGCTGTGCAACACTGATTCACCTGATTACTCCATGGAAGAAATTCTTGCACAGATTGCCGGTGTGGTGAGTGCTGCAGGTAAGCGCACGTCACCGTGGTTTAAACAAGCTGGAAGTCCAGGGTGTTCAACTGCACGTTGAACCCCGGTCAAATATGTGGATGCCAGGATTTGGTTCTGCTGAGGGTGGGCCATGTGGGAGGGGCCTGAACAGCTGTGGCTCCGGGCAGACCATGGCACTGATACGTGGAACAAGTCACACAATGATGGACAGATCATTTCTATGACAATAAAAGCAAATTACTGCGGATGCTGGAATCTGAAGCGAAAGGGAAAATGCTGGAAAATCTCAGCAAGTCTGGCAGCATCTGTAGGGAGAGAAAGGAGCTAACGTTTCGAGTCCGATGACTCTTCGTCAAAGCTTTGATAAAGAGTCATTGGACACGAAACGTTAGCTCTTTTCTCTCCCTACAGATGCTGCCAGACTTGCTGAGATTTTCCAGCATTTTCCCTTTCATTTCTATGACAATGTACTGGACATGATAACACATTCCCACGTTTATCCTCCATTTCTGTTGAAGAAATTGCGAGGGGTTAAACCGTGTGTTTGTTTTTTTTGTGAAAATGAACTGATATAGCTTTGTATTGGTACCAATATAGAACGGTGACATTTCATTGTTCTTTATTGGTTAGTGTGGTATGTGGAATGTTACATAGTTGATTTTCAAATCTTTGTTACTGTTGTCTGCTTAATGAACATAATATTTTCAAATGGCTTCTCATGGGCAGACGATCCATGTCTCAGACGATGATTATTGCATCGCATTTCAATCAAACATTGAAGCTTGAACTGTATGTCAGAACTCTAGAAGCGTCAGAACCATATCGGCAGCAGCCAATAATCAAACACTCAAGATCTGGCCGTCAGCACTGGGGATATCTTCAGGACCAAAGAATCAAGGGAGGGCACTTGAGCACACTCTCCCTAATGTTCCGGCAGGGGTCTGGGGTCTAGGGACTCCTGGTGTGGCCCGGAGTGAGTGTGCAGAGCAATGTTGTCCAGCACAACTGGCTCGCTGGATGACACTCAGAGAGGGTGGGACACACAGAGAGGCTTGGGGTATTTGCGGGTCATGGGATGGGTCAAGGGTCAAGGTCCGGCATGCCCGGAGGACAAGGGAGGACTCAATCTTCTCATTCTCATCAGGCGAGTCTTTATCTGTAAGCTCACTCTCTTCCCGCAGCACCCCCCCCTCCCCAATCCTTCCTTCCTCACAATCTTCTCCTTCCCCCCAAGCAGCTCCTCCCACCCCAATCCCTCTGTTCCACTAAATCCCCCTGCCATTCACTGCCCCTCCCACTCACGCCCTCCCTCTCCGACAACCCTATTCCACCCTCCAAGGGTCTGTGTAACATCATTCCAGGGTGATGGGCCTGTGTCGGCACTATCAGTGGGTCAATATACAAGGCAGGAGGGTGATAATCACTCCCTGTAAGGTTTGCTCTGGTGCTCCTCAGGTTATACCAAAGTCTGACTCCTGTCTTTCTGCTGACAGCGCAGTCACACCCATCCTCTGAATGGACTCTGCATGGGGGCGTTTGAGTTTGGACCACTGTGCCCGTGGTGCGGGGGATGGGGGCTGCGGGAGGCAGCAGATGGTGGGGAAGCAGGCAGGCCCACTGAGAATATTAACGTGACAAAGGATTGACATGTATCAGGTGTGACATGTTTCAATAGTGAACATTTGACAATTTCAATCCCCGTGTTATAGATAGTTACCCGCCCAGTGCCCACTAAGTAATCCTCTCTCTTCTCAATCTTTCATGGTCTACTGCAACATCTAGGTATGTTTCCAGGAAGCACGTCAGAGGTGGAGGGAGCCTGTTGCTTTCTATGCCCTGTGGCCTTTGATGCCCTTGATGGATGTTCTCTGGAGGTCCTGGAGCCAGATAGCTCAGGCTGGCTTACTGGTGCCACGGACGGGGCCATGCTACCATGTTCTGCCCGCTACCCTTGAGATACGCCAGTGGCGGGAGGGGGAATTCAGAAGAAATGGAGATCCCGATCATCTCCTTGTTGGCAGGCCCTGGGTTGGCCTTCAGTGCACCCTCCTCCCTGACAGTGTCCGTAGGGGGTTTCCATGGGATGGGAGAGCAGCTGCAGTGAACATTTACACCCTTCCAGTGCCGTGAGGCGTGAGCCTCGATTCCCGACGCCAACGGGAGGTGGCAGGGGGCATTGGAAACAGGCGCCGATCCCCTTTTCTTCATGACGCTGAATTCTCTGCCTCATCGCTAACTCTGCTACCAGCGGTACAAGGCGAAGACTTTTGCCCTTGGTTTTACCAAAGTCTTATAAAATTGCGGGAAATATTCTTTACACTGACACTCCAATTCTTCTGTCGTGAAAGCTAACATACCACTTGGCTGCCCAATTGTTCACTGTCCCTGCGTGTTAACGCCCTGTGATTTGTCTACAAGGACACCTAGGTCCACCTGAATGCCAGCATTTCTCACTATCTTACCCTTTATAAATATTCTGCTTTTCCATTTATCTTTCAAATTTCAGTGTCTTGATTTAATGAGGGATTTCAAGAAGTGAGAATGGTTTTGTTGCATGAAGGTCTTCAGGTAACTGAAAAAATGAGAGAGTTGTCGTAGTTTTGCAGAATTGCTCTCCCAACACAGTACCTTACAGAGGAAAATGCATCCATCACAGAAACAGTAAATTGTTACCGCGCTGAAGGAGGCCATTCGGCCCATCATGTCGAAACCGGTTCGCCGAATGAGCAATTCACTCAGTGCTATTTTTCTCTCCAAAACCCTGAACATTGTTCCTTTTTCAAACTCAGTTCAAATATCTGTCCATTTTGTCACAACGCCTCACTGGGGAAACAGTTCCCCCCACGCAACATTGTAGAACCGTAGAATCACGACTGTGCAGAAGGAGGCCATTTGGCCCGTCGAGTCTGTACCCACCCTCTGAAAGAGCATCCTATTTAGGCCTGCACCCCCACCCTATCCCCGTAACCCAGTAACGCCACCTAACCTTTGGAACACTAAGGGGCAATTTCCAATGGCCAATCTACCTAATCTTTGGATTGTGGGAGGAAACCGGAGCACCCGGAGGAAACCCCGTACAAACACGGGGAGAAAGTGCAAACTCCACACATTCACCCAAGGCTGGAATCGAACTGGGGCCCCTTGCGCTGTGAGGTAGCAGCGCTAACCACTGTGCCACCATTCACTCCATCCACATTCTCTTCCCCCCCCCCCCCCCCCCCCGCCACATTCCACCCCCTACCCCACCCCATTCCCTATCCACAACCCCACCCTGGGGCAGGCATATTCAAAATAATGGGACCGAAACTGGAGAGCTTTAAATGTCCTTGTGTGGGCCATCAAGCCATTTCGCAAATGTAAATCAGACACCAAGGCCTGAATTTTCATCCTCAAGAGGAATGCAGATATATTTGGCAACCCTGATTTCCCATCCAATAGAGTTAGGAACAGTATGAAAAATCCTGCTGTTAGCTTATTAAAGACAGAGGTCTGAGATCGACTTTCAGCTGCGTGTCTCTCACAATGCGTAAAATACTGATAGTGAAAGGAGAAATCTGATTCCAAAACAAATGCAACCCCTCTATCACCCATCAAGAATGATGGAATTTTTAGGATGATTCAGCACTTTTGCAGCCCAAGACGACAGTGATTACAGCCCCAATTCTCACATCCATGCTCCCTTCCCCACTAGGAACCTGGGGCGAGATTCTCCGACCCTCCCACTGGAGATTTGGCGGGAGTGGGAATCACACCGCGCTGGTCGGAGGGCTCCCCCCCGGCGATTCTCCGGCCTGCGATGGGCCAAAGTCCCGCCCGTTCTATGCAGGTCCTGCTGATGTAAATTGGAGTAGGTCCCTTACCAGTGGGACCAGGCGGTGCGGGCATGCTCCGGGTCCTCGGGGGGGCACGGGGCAATCTGGCCCCGGGGGTTGCCCCCACGGTGGCCTGGCCTGCGATCGGGGCCCACCGATCTGCGGGCGGCCCTGTGCAGTGGGGACAATCTATTCCTCCGCGCCGGCCGTGTAGGCCTCCACGATGGCCGGCGCGAAGGTGAACCCCCCCCCCTGCGCATGCGCGGGAATGACATCAACAGACACTGACGCTCCCACGCATGTGCAGACCCGCGGCGGCCGGCGGAGTCCATTCGGCCCCGGCTGGGCCGGCGCCAAAGCCCTTCCACGCCGGCCGGCGGGGCGCAAACCATTCCGGCACCAGCCTAGCCCCTGAAGGTTGCGGAGGATTCCGCACTTTTGGGGCGGCCCGACGCCGGAGTGGTTCCCGCCACTCCACTGCGCCGCTTCTGCCTGCCCCGCCGATTCCCGGAGAATCCCGCCCCTGGAATCGAAGAATTGACCCTCATATACCACAACTGACTTAATCCCATTTGCCAAAAATCCATCTGCAGCCTAATGTCAGATATTAAAAGCTCCAATTAAGTCGTGCAAATCACTAAAGCTGCATCAATATCTGCCAAGCAATAATCTGACCAAAGGCAGGTTGGATGAAAAGTGCATGGTCTCCTTAATAGCTGCTCTTTTACTCTCATCCATTTCAGTGCTTCCTGTCAGCTGGTGGCAACCAAATGTAGTTGAAAGTATGACATTTCCTGCTTGCTCATCATAAATGATCAAATTAGACCCAAATACTGATAGACGGATATCTCTGCTGCTCTCTGTCAAAACTAATGGAAGCTTCGGTGACTTGGAGAGCAGTTGTGCCATTAATCAACTTGCTATGCAATTGCTCACTGTGCCTTCAGATAAATCAGCTAAACTGTGGATCATTCAGAATCGGAGTCTACAAATTAAGCAATTGCCTTTGTAAAGAGACATACCAGAAACTCTTGGCATTTTAAGAGCCGCAATATGGCATTCTTGCCAAAATGAGAAACTGCCTCTAGTGGCGTAACTGATTAGTGCAGCTTCCCCAGGGAATGCAAGCATTTGGCCATAATAAATGGCTCTTTGTATTTGCACCGCAATATCTATGCCAAGATTCCTGAGGGAGCTTGCTCTGTTTCTCATCTTCATCAACAACCTGGTAGATGCATCACAAGTGACACTGTTCTCATCTGCGATTGTTCTTTACAAGAGAGAAAAGGAGAGAGGTAAAGCAAAACCTGCTGGAACATCTTGCATTACCAACTGGCAGGGATCCAGCTTGTTGAGTGATGAACTGTAACAACGCGAACAAATTCTGAAAATATGAGGAACCTTTCAGCCTTAATCTTTGCACTTGTTGATCAGAAGATTGCTACAACAATTTGAAACCTCAAAGTGTCGTGTTGTGTTCCTCCTCTTAGACTGGAAATTCTTGATCCTCCTAACTCATCATTTCTTAACACAAATTGCTATTCATTAAAATGAGGGAACAGCCGATTTGATTCGAAGGCACTGTCAATCATCAAGCTGGCTTGCCACTTATTGTTATTCATTTGTTTCTCAAGGTGGGATTTTCCAGTCTCCCCCACTCATGAACCACTCATTGCTTCTTTTTAAAAATAAGTTTAGAGTACCCAATTCATTTTTTCCAATTAAGGGGCAATTTAACGTGGCCAATCCACCTACCCTGCACACCTTTGGGTTGTGGGGGCGAAACCCACGCAAACACAGGGAGAATGTGCAAACTCCACACGGACAGTGACCCAGAGCCGGGATCGAACCCGGGTCCTCAGCGCTGTGAGGCAGCAGTGCTAACCACTGCACTACCGTGCTGCCCATCACTCATTGCTTTTTAAAATAATATGAATTTGCAGCATGGTCGGAGGCTATCTCTGCCTCTTGTGTCTACACTGACAAACAAGGATGCAGCTTTTGGTCCTTGGCCTTGTAGGTTATGACATTTCAAGTATATATGAAATGAAAATCGCTTATTGTCACGAGTAGGCTTCAATGAAGTTACTGTGAAAAGCCCCTAGTCGCCACATTCCGGCGCCTGTTCAGGGAGGCTGGTACGGGAATCGAACCATGCTGCTGGCCTGCTTGGTCTGCTTTAAAAGCCAGCGATTTAGCCTTGTGAGCTAAACCAGCCCCTAGGCATCCAAGTACTTTTGAAGTGTTTTGAGAGTTCCTGCCTCTACTACCCTTTCAAGCAGCAAGTTGCAGCCCCCACCACCTTCAGGTGTAAAATAATCTCCTCTGAACTTTTTTTAATTTAAATTTAATTTTCCGGATTATGGAATGCAGATTCTCGAATTAGCCAAAGTACAGTCCAAAGAAGTGAACAGGATTCAGAATAGCGCCCCCTGTATATTTATACTATAAACTCAATCAGCACAAAAAATTGTACCAGTGATAGAGAAGTAATATTGTTTTAGAATTCCAAATTTAAATGCAAATAATGCAAATTCCTTAGTTAAGCTTATGAATATTGTATTTAGTACACTATGCACGTTACAGATTCGCAAATGATACATCACTGAAAGAACACTTAAAGATACCATTCTTCCGACAAAGCTGACCTGTCCCACTTCCCTGATCTATCCCCTTAGCCCTGCACTTACCCCCCTTCAATTTCTCCACTTTCCTTTTGAAAGTTACCATTGAATCTTCTTCCATCATCTTTTCAGGCAATGAATCCAACTCTTTGCCTGGAAAAATGTTTCTTTATAGCACCTCTTATTCTTTTGCCACCCGCTTAAATCTGCTTTGGCAAAGAATCGCCCTAGCTCAAAACGTTACCTCCCATCTCTTTCCAAGGATGCTGTCAGACCTGCTGAGATTGTCCATCATTTTCTGTTTTTGTTTCAGATTCCAGCATCCACAGTAATTTGCTATTACCTTAAATCTATGTCCCGATTGCCTACGCTTCTTCCATTGAAAATAGTTTCAATTTAATAACTCATCAAAATCCTCCATGACTTTGAACCCCGACATCAAGTCTCTTCTTAACATTCTCTGCCATCATTCACTGCACCTTCTCGAGTCCTTCTATATAACTTCATCCCTCATCCCTGGTACCTTTCAGTTCATCTCTTCTGCACCTTCTTGGTAACTTTCTTAAAATGTGGTGTCCAGTATCGAACACAACACTCCAGCTCTACATATCTTTCAGATTGAATTACCCAAACTGGAATGTAACACTCAAAAGCACAACATGACATAACTGCTTCTGTTTGCCTCATAATGTTTTAAATTTGTCCTCGCTGTTAAAGAACCAACGATGGTTGAGCAAGTGTCACAATCTTTGGTCTTGCTGGTTGGGGTTTTTCAACCAAAGTGCAGGTTGAACTGCCTTTTCAAAGGCTGCACAGAAGTTCCATATAGTCCAGTCACTTACAACAGTTTTACATTGGCTTTGCACCAATATATACGCCAATAGATATCCAAATAACTGGTCATTAATCTGTCACCAAATTTTTATAGCTTATGGGGTGCCACTTTACATCAAGCGTTACTGTCCAGGAGTCTCTCCTGCTCTGAATATCAGCCAATGGCATGATGGAGGGATTTGCAGGTTGACGCTCAACCTGTTTGTCCGCATTGTCAATGCACCTTCCTTGGCCATCAAGTGCTGGATTGGGACTCTAACCCAGAGCTTCTAGCTCAGAGGCAGGGACACCAACCACTACGCCACGAGACATCCTGGGCCTATCATAAGTGCCCAACTTTTCCTTCCAAACGATATCAAGCTGCTTGATCCACAGTTTTACACACCAGTTAAAAGTAACTCCCCATGATTCTTGACTGCAGATTGTGGCTATATTCTTCTGGGGAATCATAAAATATGCCCATATAGAGTCAAATTAGGTTCTGTTGAAGCTGCATGAAGAGAGAGATGTAGGGGAAACTTTGTTTCAGAAAATGTTGTTTATATCGTACCTTTGGTTCTCCAGAGGCTGCTCAGGATTCCTACCAACTTATAGGAAAACCATCTACTGTGTGAAATGTTCTTGGACTTGAGAAGCACATGATCCATGGTGTCAAAACAAACCTCAATTCTGCTGGCTGGGCATCCAAAAAGTGGTTCACTGAGGTATATGACTAACATAATCGAGTTGATACACTGTTAAGCCTATTAAAACTGAACAAAAGCTACGGCTAACTAGCTCACAGCTGACTTAAGATTTGATACATAACGGTTACCAGAATGAGATCACATCATTCGAGAACTCTGGATCTGCAAAGTTTCTACTGATCTCATATTTCATCAGCATCAATTCTGATTTGTTATTTAAGTATAGCATGGGTGATCTGTATCTTAACTCCATCTATTTGCCTCAGTTCCATAACCCTTAAACCCTCGCCTAATAAAAATATTTTTACATGTTCAATTGACCAAGGCGCAGAACTTTTAGGAAAGAGAAAGTTCCAGATGTTTGTTAAGATGTGCTTTGTGACATTACGAATGAATGTCCGAGCTCTAACTTTGAAAGGATTTTGAAGGGTAGTTATTTGCCAGCAGTAAAAAGGGATAGAGGAGAGGAACGGTTTGAAGGAGTCGAAGCTTGAAGGGGTCAAAATGTCAGGGTGAGTTCCACCAACAATGGAGACTTCAGGGGCGGGATTCTCTCAACCCGCGGCAGAGGTCCACGTCGTCGTAAACGCCGTCGCATTTTACAACGATGTGAACGGGCCGCTCCCAGGACTATTTCTGGCCCCTACAGAGGGCCAGCACGTCGCTGGAGCGGTTCACTCCGCTCCAGCTGCCAATCCCGGTGCGAACTGGGCGCCGCGGGTTCCGTGCATGCGCAGTGGCGCCGGCGCCAACGCCACATGCGATTTGGCTTCCTACAATGCGCCGGTCCCGACGCAACAAGGCACAGCACTACAGGGGCCGGCATACAGGAAATGAGTCCCCACTCCCCCCCTCCACAACCACCCGACCCTTACATGCTGAGTTCCCACCAGCTGAGAGCATGTGTGGACGCGCCGGCGGGACTCAGCGTTTCCATGATGGCCACTCGGCCCATCCTGGCCCAAGAATCGGCGGGCTGGCCGCGTAGGGCGGGCTGGCCGCGTAGAGCAGCCCGCGACTTGCGCTGCGCCAACAACGCTGGAGCCAATTCTCCGCTGTGCGTTGGGGCAGCGTGGCCCAGTCGCGGGGATTCTCCGGCCCAGGGCTGGGAGAATCCCGCCCCAGATGCTTCAAGTCACATTTGATGAAGCGGCTCATGATTTGATGTAAAATGGAGAGTGAGGGGATGGGAATCTGAAGGTGAAGATTGAGTGGATGTCCAGAGATTGAGTACAAGGGAGATTAAGAAAACCAGACCCAGTTGAGGAAAAGATCAGAAAAGAGGTGAGTGGCGCAGTTGGTTAGCCCTGCAGCCTCACGGCGCCGAGGTCCCAGGTTCGATCCCGGCTCTGGGTCACTGTCCGTGTGGAGTTTGCACATTCTCCCCGTGTTTGCGTGGGTTTCGCCCCCACAACCCAAAGATGTGCAGGCTAGGTGGATTGGCCACGCTAAAATTGCCCCTTAATTGGAAAAAATTAATTGGGTACTCCAAATTAAAAAAGGGAAAAGATGTGAGAAAGATAGAGGAATGGAGAAGAGTTTGAAAGTGATTCCCCAGAGGAGCACATGTGGTGGGAAGGACTCCAAGAAAGGGGTGTGAGGCAGTTTGAACTGCTGGCTAATAGACCAGCATGGGAAGGGTTAACCATGGAGCCGTAATCCTGTGTTTTGTTTAATCAGGTTATATTTGACCTTAGCATCTCCATGCTTCGTTTTATGTTTGCAAATTTGAGCTTTTATAACGTTAACTTTTAATTGTCAAACATGACTAAGATTCTTAAATTGCTTTGGCTTAAAATAACTAATCAATGTCTAATTACTAAATGCAGTTGTGTGCAAGGAAATGCTTTAAAGAGATAGTTTTTTGAATGAATAAGGAAGTAGAAAATATGGTTAGAATGTTTTAGTGATGAGGTTGGAAAAACAAGTATAACAGATCCATGCGATGAAATGTTGCACTACAGGATGAGAAAGGCACAATTGGAGTTGGTTGATTCCTTAAATTGAATAGCAAGTACACTTCTCATTCATAGATTTGCATAAGTGAACAACAACTGACTGCGCAAAGTGTGCTGCGTGATAGGGTAGCAAACACTGACTGATATAAAAGGCCGGATTTTCCCAGGAGGTGTGGTGATCCCACATGCAGGATTCCCACCCCCATTCCCAGCTGATTTGAACAGTGTGGGAAAGAACGCGAGTCCTCATGCGGCATACACACCCTGACTGGCTCCAATGCAGGGTGGACATTTTAAACCCCTTGCTATTTTCCTGGAGTCAGGACTGTCTTGGTCGGCGACACCATTCGTGACCGCTCAAGTGGTGTTATGACACACGAGGGAATGCGAGTTTTCAGTCAGGAATCTTTTGACAGGTAAGTTCAAAAGATGTGGACAACTTTACATGTCGTAACATAATGTGGCATGATAAGTTTTAAAAGTTTTCATTACAGTGATTGACAAGAAGACTTTGGGCAGAATTTTCTGGTCCCACCCACCATGGGATTCATCGCTGAAAGGACGGTGGCAGTAGTACAGATGCACACAGAACATCTAGTTCTTTAACTAGTAGAATGATTTATTAACAAACATGTGGAATGATAATTAACGAACCACAATACAGACAGTAACAAAATAAATTAATTCAGTGAATTCTCCTGGAACTACTTAGTGCGACTATCCTCTTGTACGTCTTACTACCAACTGACGGGTGTCTCAAGTCACATGATAGATCTCTATTGCCACCAACTGGTTGGAGATCGCATCACTAACTATATACAGAACTGTGCACAGACATAACCATTGGCGCAGTCTGTCCACAGACGGGAAATTTGACGGACCAGCAACGGGCTTTGTGGCAGCGCCCGAATCGCTCTGGTGGCTTCCAGTGGTAATAAAGAAGTTTATTAATGAAAGGCAAAGGCTGGTAACAACACAGGCACAGAACTCAATTGGATGAGTTCTCTTCGGCTCGGAGATGCACACTGCCCAGGCTCCTGCTCCCGCACAAATTCACCATTGGCTGGAGTTCACACGATCCCGCGCCATTGGCTCCAAGCCTGTCATGTAGCCTGCCAAGCCAGCCCTCCTATGCTACCACATCCCCCCCCCCCCCCTCCTTAAGTCCCTAATTACATTCTACACAGCAATGGTACAGGTTCTATAAACATGGCAAAAGATAACAGGGGGAAAAGAGTTTGTCAAAGAGTCAATTGGTCCAGGGATCTCCCAGTCCTTCTGTACTCCACCCACAGGCTCGACATCCTTCTAGGCAGTTAAATTGTCTGTGGCCGAAAACAGTTCAGGAGGCACCGCCTCAACAGCAGAAGAACTTGCCTCACCACCCTCCAAGAGCATAGCTGGCTGGGTGCATCAGCTGCCCCTGCTCAGGAACATTCACAGGGATGTCGACAACACCAGTATGAATCATTTGCTCTGAATTGCAAGACATCATCTTGCAGTTCCTCAGATAACCAATGTGCTTTTTGACATTCCTAATAATTACATTCATCACGTACGACACAGGCACCGACTGGGACACAATCCGTCGAGCTAACCATAGTTTCCCCAAGGCAAAGTTATGAACCAAGACCAGGTCCCTGATCTGTCACTCCTCTGTGTCGCCCATTGAGTTCCCTTGGAGGCCTGACATGCCTCCACCCTGTCCACCACGTTAGGAAACACTAAGTCCAAATGCATTCTGAGGCAAAGGACCATCAGCAACTCGGCTGGTGTGACCCCCGTGGTGGTGTGGGGAATCGAATTGTATGACAACAAGAAATTGGCAAGCCATTGGCGCAGTAGTTTGTCATGGCATTTCCACATGGCGTTCTTGAAGGTTTAAAGACCCTCTCAGCCAATCCATTAGACTCTAGGTATTGCAGGGCTGTCCTAGTGTGTTGTATGCCATTAGCTCGAACAAAGGTCTGGAGGTCGTCCCCTGTGAAAAAAGTACCGTTGCCCAACACTATAGACTCTGGCAATCCATGAAGAGTGAAAACTCGACGCAAGGCACCCACAGTGGCTGATGAGACCATAGTCCCATCTCCTGTATATACAGGCACTTGTAGTGGGCATCCAACAAAACTAAAAACATCCTACCCAAGAAAAGCCAACATGGTCTGAGTCCATGGGTGACCGGGCTACTCCCAAGGGCAAGGAGTGGCCAACAGAAGCAGGGACTGTTGTGTTTGACAAGATCAAACCATTCTCACAGGTCAGTTCACCTTGGCTAGTAGAATAGGATCTTAAGTGCTCAGATTTCTCATACTGCCACCTGGTTTGGATCATCCCCTTGACCTTTGGTAAACTACGATCCCTCTGAGTCCATAACAGCCGACACAGGCAAGGTGTCTAAGAAATTCAAAGCCAATACGATCCTCTGGGGGCAGAGGTGGTGCATTTTCTGATGGAGAGGGTGGGGATTCAGCTCAATGTATCTGCATTGGCAATCTGCAGTCGCTGCTGCTGGAAAGCATAATTGTCAGTCGTCAGCAGCAAGGCCCAAAACTGCACCACAGCCGAGACGATTAGTTTGTCCTCTTTCAAAAGGCCCAGTAGCAGCTTATGGTCAGTGATTATGTCAAATTGCTTCCGAACACATGTTGGTGGAAATTGTTCACACCATATATAACTGCTAAACCCTCTTTCTCGACTTGAGCATAGTTTCACTCCGCTTCTGAGAGGTCCTCGAGACAAAGATGATGGGATGCTCAGAACCATCCCTCATCTTGTGGGATAATACTGCCCCTGTACTGGAAAGGGGCACATCACATGTGAGCATAATTGGTTTTCCAGGGTTGAAGTGAACTTAAAGGTTCGAGAATGGCAAAATTTACTTCACCAAATTAAAACTTCCTTCTTGAGGCCCTCTCCATTGCAACCTTTGATGTTTCTTTAGTAGTTGGTGCTAATGTTGTGGCTAAATTTAAAATGAATCATCCATAATAATTTACCATGCCGAGGAAAGACTTGAGCTCACTTACATTCTTGGGTTCTGGACTTTACAGATATCTTGACTTCCTCCTCGAGGAGTTGAAACCCTGCTGCATCTATACTGAAAACTAAACATGTCACTCCCGAGACCTGTAACGTACACGTTTCATGTTTGAGACATACACACGTGTCCCAAAATCTTCTTAACACCTCCTCTGGGCTAGCCATGTGGTTTTCAGGGGTGGTGCTAGTCCCCTACAAACGTCATCGAGGTAGACCATTACCTTGGGAATTCCTTGGCGGAGGTTTCCTATCGTATGCTGGGACGTAGCTGAGGCTTAGAATCATCGAATTTACAGTGCAGAAGGAGGCCATTTGGCAAATTGAGTCCGCACCGGCTCTTGGAAAGAGCACCCTACCCAAGCCCACACCCCCACCCTATAACCCAGTAATCCCATCCAACACTAAGGGCAATTTTGGACACTAAGGGCAATTTATCATGGCCAATCCACCTAACCCGCACATCTTTGGACTGTGGGAGGAAACCGGAGCACCCGGAGGAAACCCACGCACACACGGGGAGAACGTGCAGACTCCGCACAGACAGTGACCCAAGCCGGGAATTGAACCTGGGACCCTGGAGCTGTGAAGCAATTGTGCTAACCACTATGCCACCATGCTACCATGCTGAATGGCAACCTTCTGTATTGATAAAGGCCCTTATGGGCGTTTATGGTGGTGGACGTCTGGGACTTCGGGGCAGCACGGTAGCATGGTGGTTAGCATAAATGCTTCACAGCTCCAGGGTCCCAGGTTCGATTCCCGGCTGGGTCACCGTCTGTGTGGAGTCTGCACGTCCTCCCCGTGTGTGCATGGGTTTCCTCCGGGTGCTCCGGTTTCCTCCCACAGTCCAAAGATGTGCGGGTTAGGTAGATTGGCCATGCTAAATTGCCCGTAGTGTCCTTAAAAGTAAGGTTAAGGGGGGGGGGGGGGTTGTTGGGTTACGGGTATAGGGTGGATACGTGGGTTTGAGTAGGGTGATCATTGCTCGGCACAACATCGAGGGCCGAAGGGCCTGTTCTGTGCTGTACTGTTCTATCTATGAAAATCTAATTGAAGCTATAGATGCCTGAGATCTAATTTAGAGTAAGTAGGTGAGACCTGTCACAGCTTGGCACAGAGGTCCTCAATCCGGGGGAATCAGATACTTATCCGCCTAGGCAGCCTGATTTATGATAGTCTCTTGTAGTCCCCACAGATCCTTATGGAACAATCTGACTCAAGAAGAGGGACTGTGGGGGATGCTTGGAAAACTGAAACATTCTGATTATGCCCAGTTCTTCTAATCTGTTGATCTCAGCTTCAACCTGCTGATGCAGAGCATAGGGAGCTGGCCTGGCCCTAAAAAGAAGGTGGGGGTTGAATCCAAATTACTGCAGATTTTGACTGTGACACCTTTAATCCGGCCTAGTTCATTGTGAAAAACGTGCTCAAGCCTTCTCAGGCTATCTTGAAGGACTCAATTTTAAAACATTTTCAACCAATTAACATTACAGAAAATCAATCAGTCCCTTCCTATGAGACTGGGTCTGTGTCCTTCCACAACAACCAAGGCCAGATGGGCCTCTTTGTCTTTATAAGTCATAGATGTGTTGGTTACCCAAGGACTTTCAAGGTTTTTCCAGTGTAAGTGGAAAGCTTGGCTGTGGTGTTGCTCAAGTTTAAAGTTTGGTCTCCATCACGGATATGCTCCAAGATCTGTTCTCCCACATGTCACGGAGGTCCTGGTGTCGACTTCCATTTTCAAAGGTTTGCCATTTACCTTTGGACAATTTCAGTTGGGGCCATCTTGCTCAACTGGGCTGCATTCAAGTGGTACAATGCATGCTCCTCTTCAGGGCTCCTCTCCACTATGTTCAGTGGAGCAGGGGACTGCTGCGGCTGCTGTTTTTTTTTACACTGGCACGCTTTGCCTTGCTCTGCAACATGCTGGAGTATAACCCAACAATTATATCAAATTATAATTGTTGGGTTATACTCCAGCATGTTGCAGAGCAAGGCAAAGCGAGCCAGTTATATTAAGATAGAAAAAGACAAAAGCAAATTACTGCAAATGCTGGAATCTGAAACAAAAACAGAAAATATTGGACAACTAGAAAAATAAACTTTTTGATGGGATTGACAGCCATTTATTTGTCCTCAGCTTTTTTCATTTTCTTCAAACAGCACTGCAATAATGTCCTGACTGGGGAATTCAGCTCTTTGACAACCATGAGAGCATTCAGAGTTTTATTCTCATGTGTCATCTTCCAATAACCACTTACTCTTTGAATAGGCACAAGGACACTGAACAATGCAATTCTTGGCAGCAAGGAAGCATGAGTAATGAATGCATGTGTGGAAGGTGGAGGGGAGGGGAGGGGCAGTGAACTGAGATTTTAGAAGATAAAGTTATGAATCTGCAAAGAAACAAGCAAAGATTTTTTTAATGTGCAACTTAAAAATGCAGGGGGCTGGATTCTCTGATCCTGCGTCTTACGACCAGAAAGTTGGCGCCGCTCCCGCATGGATCCTCTATCCGGTGTGGGGCTAGTAGCTGCACAGCATAAAGCCTGGGGGCATGGCCAGAGAATGGACGGATCCGTGGCCGCGCTTGCAACATGGCGCAGGCCGCAAGCAGACCCGGCCTTCCAACATCTGCCCGGCATAAACGTGGATTCTCCGGCCGATCGCCGAATGTTATTCCGGCATCGGCGATCGGAGAATCCAGCCCAGGGCCTTTGTAATTGAAAGAATACATTACAATAATAATAATAATCTTTATTAGTGTCACAAGTAGGCTTACATTAACACTGCAATGAAGTTACTGTGAAAATCCCCTAGTCGCCACATTCTGGCGCCTGTTCGGGTACACAGAGGAAGAATTCAGAATGTCCAATTCATCTAACAAGCACGTCTTTTGGGACTGTGGGAGGAAAGTGGAGCACCCAGAGGAAACCCACACAGACATGGAGAGAACGTGCAGACTCCGCATAGACAGTGACCCAAGCCGGGAATCGAATCCAGGTCCCTGGCGCTGTAAAGCAACAGTGCTACCCACTGTGCTGCCAGCAAATTCATCAATGAATAAAATCCATTCTTTCCATCATATCCATTTAATTTGGAGTCCATGTGTGGTTATCATTATCCTCCCTCGTCACCTGCTGATGACTTACTTTAAGAAACACTAATCTACTTCCTAGATTTGTCCTGAAACAAAGTCCTACGATGTTGTTAAATATCTTTGCAACCGAGTTTTGCTTCCCAATATATATCAATGCAGGACCTTTTGCAATAGGCACCAATTAATCCAAAATGAAGTATAACCTACTCTGGGAATTCATACATCCAACACTCTGCGAGAAAAGATTATCCTTTCAATCAGCTAACCTTCTTCTTTTCTTTCAGACGCTGACTGTAGTACTGTACATTGCCAGTTATTTAATCTTTTACTAAAAAGCAACAATGGAAAAATACAGATAACATGTGGAGACAGTGAGATAGGCAGCATAGCGATGCAGTATGATGTCAGATCCTGGATGGAAACTGCAATATCGAAAAAGTTAGGTTTAAGCTCAAGCAAATGAAAAGTGACTTTAATTCAGATATGATTCTGGAGTCTGACCAATGTTGAAATCTTTTGGCAGCCACTACAACATAGTTGTCTCATCAAAAGCAATCTCAATTTGATGGCAATCAACGATGGTTCAGTAAACTCAGTCAGAATCGAGATGCTAAAACGATGATTGATGGTCAAATCTAAGAAATGGTCCAGCTCCAATGTTCCACTAAACTTTCTATTGTCTAAAAAGTAGTGAAACAGCACTTACTCTGTATGTTAAATAACTGTAGAGAAATAATGATATAAATACAAACCAGGGCCGGGATTCTCCCCCACCTGGCGGGGCGGGGAGTCCCAGCGTACCGGAGTGGCGAGAACCATTCCGGCGTCGGGCCTCCACAAAGGTGCGGAATTCTCCGCACCTTTAGGGGCTAGGCCCGCGCCGGAGTGGCTCCCGCTCCGCCGACCGGCGCCAACGGCCATTGGTGCCACACCAACCGGCGTCGGGGCTGGCCGAAAGGCCTTCGCCAGTCAGCGCGAGTCCACGCATGCGCCGGAGCGTCAGCGGCTGCTGACGTCACCCCGGCGCATGCGCGGTGGAGGGGGTCTCTTTCGCCTCCGCCATGGTGGAGGCCATGGCGGCGGCAGGAAAAAAAAAGAGTGCCCCCACGGCACAGGCCCGCCCACCGATCGCGGGCCAGGCCACTGTGGGAGCACCACCTGGGGTCAGATCGCCCCACGCCCCCCCCCCCCCCCCCCAGGATCCCGGACCCGCTCACGCTGCCTGCTCCCACCGACACCAGAGGTGGTTTAAACCACGTCGGCGGGAGAGGCCTGGCAGCGGCAGGATTTCGGCCCATCGCGGGCTGGAGAATCGCCACGGGGGGCCCGCCGACCAGCGCGGCGTGATACCCGCCCTCGCCGATTCCCGGGTGGCGGAGAATTCCGGCCACGGCGGGGGCGGGATTTACGAAGGCCCCGGACGATTCTCCGACCCTGCGTGGGGGTCGGAGAATTTCGCCCCAGGGCAGGAATTGGCATGTTGCAGAAACTCTCAAAGTGCCATTAAAGGCTCTCACAAGAATGAGAATGAAAGAAAAGTTACTGTGTAATAAAAAAATTTAAATGCTGGAAAACATCAGCAGGCCTGGCAGCATCTGAGAGGAAAACATAGTTAACGGGGGTGATTCTCTGGCCTCCCTGCGGTGTGTTTCTCGGCGGTGGAAGATGGCCTGCTGTTGGCTGCAGCAAGATCTTCTGGTCTTGAATGCAGGACCTTTTAAAATAGACACTCCAAGAAGAAGAGTCATATGTATTTGAAACATTAACTCTTTTCTTCTCTCCGTAGATGTTGCCAGATCTCTTGATTTGTTCAGCATTTTTGGTTTTTATTTCAGATTTCCAGCAGCTGCAATATTTTGCTTTTATCTCAGGGAAGGTCCGATGGTTGCACAGGATTTTTACCCCTTGGGTTGGGTTGGGATCTCTGGTCCCGGCGGTGCACCGTTCGCTGGCAGCGAGATTCTCTACTCGTCGATTTTCAATGGGATTTCCCCTTGAAACTACCCATGCCGCCGGGAAACCAACGGGTGTGCTGGAAGGAATCCCAAAGGCCAGCCAATTCTGGCTCCTGTATATCATTTCGATTATAATCCAGTCTAATATTAGGTTACTCCTGTTTCTAAACTATACTTTACTGCAAGTTATTTGTACCGGACCTGTATACCACTTGTATCTCCTCTCTGTTATTTCATCTCCCTGCCAAATAAACACTACTTAACAATAATAGAATTAATCTTCCAGCAAGTGCACTGGTTGCAGGCCTGCTGAGCTGCTTCTTGTCCACCTTGAGCAGATTCCTACTTCTCCAGGAACTTGAATGCCTGTTTCCTGCAACATATCCCCAGCCACGCATAAATATATTTAATTTTACTATTCTTATACTCACTAGTGACTAATGTGTGGCACGTGGAGTAATTCATCCTTTGCGGTCCTGCTTCTTATAAAATAACTCCTGATTGTTCCTCTTTCTACTGTCAAAGTATTCTGGGTCTTCTCGGTGTTGATCTTTACCCTGGCACTGGGCAGCAGGGTGGGGGGGGGGGGGGTCAACACAACATGTAGAACCCGTGTTGGGGTTTGCAGGAAGGCTTCTCCATCATTTTGAATATTGTTCCAGCACTTTCTGACCATTGATTTTTCGATGCGCCCCCTACCCCCCAATGTAATCTTTTGCCCACAGTACCATCAATGTACTCCAGACTTCACTTCCTCATGGTGCCATCACCCTGACTGGTATGGGGTGCTTGATGCACAATCAATGGATACGAAACATAGATGAAGTCCGAACGATAGGCTTTAATACACAAGAAGTGTACCCGGCAGCAGACGGACAGAAGAAAGGCCGACTGCCGGGAAGCACCGGTTCTTATATCCCACCTCGTAGGCGGAGCTACCTACCTCTCAGCCAATCGGCTGAGAGGCACATGACTTATCTGGGCCAATGGGCAGCGAGTCCTCTGCACCAATGGCAGCTCACACTTTCAGGTACCGTAATACCCCTAGTCATACTACCAGAGTGCTGAAAACCAGTCTCAGGGTGCCACACTCCCAGCGAATTCCCTTGCGACTGGGCGGCCACCAACTTACTCTCTTCCTGACCTCCGTAGCTGCAGGATGATCACTCCTGCAACATATACTCCAGGAAGTGCTAAACCCAGGCTGCAGCACACCAACTGCTTCTTAAGCTCAGGAACCATGAACTCAACATTATCCAACAGGGCACACTTTCTACACATGTGGTTACATATGGACACACAATGCACCTTGACTTTCCTACATAGCACAAGAATTGCAGACATCTCAGCTGTCCCATCATTTTGCTTCATGAAGTCCTTTCAGATCCAGTTGATTACTCGGATTATTTATTTATTTATTGCTGTGACTTGGTAATAAATACAAACCAAGACAGGAATTAGCTTACGGAAAACAATTTTAAAGTGCCATTTAATACCTTGGAACAACTTTAAATGCCTAAACGTACACACATTAAGAATGAGAATGAACGGGAAGTTCTTTTTAAAAAATAAATTTAATGGGCGCGATTCTCCGAAATGGAGACAGAATGTTTGCGCCGTCGTGAACGCCGTGAAGGCCCCCCCCCCAGGGATGGAGCCCCCCTCGCACCTCCTCCCCACAGGCCGCCCCCCCCCCCCCCGGCCCTTCGCGCAGTGTTCCCGCCGGCAGCGACCAGGTGTGGACAGTGCCGGCGGGACTCTGGTTTTTCCGCACGGCCACTCGGCCCATCCGGGCCGGAGGATCGGCGGCCCTGCCGCGTACAGCGGCCCACGACCGCCGCCACATCAAACGCACCGGCGCAAATGGCGGCATCGGGACGGCGTGGTGCGGTTGCAACGATTCTCCGGCCCGGCGCGGGGCTCGGAGAATTGCGCCCAATGTGCCCAATTCATTTTTTTTTTCCCAATTAAGGAAGAATTTAGCATGGTCAATCCACCTACCCAGCACATCTTTGGGTTCTGGGGGTGAGATCCATGCAGACACAGGGAGAATATGCAAACTCCGCACGGACAGTGACCCGGAATCGAACACGGGTCCACGGCGCCATGAGGCAATGTTCTAATGATTGCACAGGATTTTTTACCTCTTGTAGATCATTTCCATTATAATCCATTCACAGCTTCTCTCTACTTTAGCAATCAGGATTTTCAAATAAACGCAGAAGTTCATGTTGTACAGAAGAGGTACTTAGCATTAATTTGTAGCTTTAACAAGCAACATTTTAACAAGCAGATTCAGCATTTTTGTATCCTTCACTGGAAGGTGTCCTTCGCCAATTCAGAAAATCTGATTACAGCAAGTTCCTCCCCTGCCCCTGAAATAACCATGTCATAGCTCTGCTATTTTCTTTGTTCTAATCTTATATTTCTCCTGGTTTTCATGGTGACTTTTTTTCTATTTGCCTTTAAAACTCTCCTGCTTAACAGATTTGCTTGTCTGCTTTGAAAGCTTACGATTCACCCCAATATTACAACTCAACTACATGAGTAGCTTCCCTTTTTGGGCAGGTTTAAGTTAGCCCATTCCAATTGTAGCCTCACTCATTGTTGTCCCTCCTCTCCCGTAGGCATATAATTAACATGCATTACACAGTATCTTCGCACCTCTAGGAGCTTCACAGCCAGTAAAGTACTTTTGAAAATATTGTTAAAATTGAAATGTTGAGAAGTGCAGCAATCAATATGCGATCAGCAAGATCCCACCAACTGCAAATTATGAGACAAATAACCGGATAGTCTGCTCCAGTGGTAGTGTTTGGAGGAGAACAGTGGGAGAACGCCATTGCTCTCCCCTAACTAGTGCCAGCTCTTTTACACCCAACTGGGGGGGCATTCAAAAGGCAACACCGACAACATCGCAATACTGTGAATTAAGTACACAATGATTTCCCGGAAAAATTCTCATCTGCTATTTAAACGGGCATTATTTCTACGTCATTGTCTTTTTGCCTTCCCTCATGAGCATTTCAGTTGTCCTATATTATGGTCACTGCATCTTCGATATGTCCCTGCATTTTCTTTCCATACCCAAATTATTGCTAAACATGAGATCAAGAATAAAGTCTGATTCTGGCCACTGCTCCAAATGACTCAATTACTCTTCAAAATCAGCCTACTTAATCTGTTATGTAAGGTTCAAAACCCAAATAATTCATTGTGACATTTGGAAACAAACTGCCCCTGCCCTGGAGGAAGGGAGAGTACCTAGCAAACAAAATTGCTGGCACTGTCTTTATGTGCACTCACGGAAATGTAGACTGTAGAGGAGGTAACATGTTTACGCAGAGAAAAAACTACACCTAGGCCAATTCTCAACTACTTTTTATACACTGATATTAACTGTAAGAAAATAATTGCCCAACTCCAACTGGTGTAACAAATCCACATTCACTAAATGAGCTCGTAACTCATTCCTATTTCTGATAATACTTTGGATATATAAAAAAACCAAACCAAAATCTAGCCTAATTTTCAGCCTGTAGGTTTTACGCATGACACCCATCCCCCTCCTGGTTTTCCTAACCCTGTCCATGTCTCCGTGCTTGGGCTGCCAGACTCCGACTTGTAAACCAACCCTAATGTCTCTTGCACTTCAGCAGCAGGAGGGAGAATGTGACATGGAAGAAACGTGGCTACCATTAGTTCAAAGCCGGGGAAGTACAAGTCACTTCTTCCCATCCCCATGCTGAAGCAGTTTAACCATTACTTACTGTAGCTGCTTCACTAATCATTTAAATATATAGTGGCTAAGTTTTTTGCATATATGAGGCACATCGACAGGTGTGCCGTTGTTCAATTGGTTCTAATATACTCGACGCAGTGCCACAGGTTGTGGAACACAATGCTGCAGCTTAGCTGGCAAACTGGAATTCCGCACAAACAAATGGGAAAAGCGAATTAGTTTTCCTCACAGTATTCAAGAGCAGAACAAGAGAAACTTTGGCCATTTGGCCCCTCAAGCCTGTTCCACGCCATTCAATAAAATCATAGCTGGTCTGATTGTGATCTTAACTCCACTTTGCTGCCTGCCTCCCAGGAACTGAAAAATAATTTATTAAAGCAGGTTTGGCTTTGTCCCAACTTTGCATGTTGAACAAATGGCTTTATCAATGCAAACATACAAACAGTCGACTTCTATTGAATTCTTCCGAGTTAAGAGAGACATGAAGCTATTAAAAATAGCGGGAAAAGCATTATCCAGACATTGATTCAATAATTTCAGCAATGCTAGCGTATACCCTCGCAACTGTCCTTTTATAAATTAAGCATTTAGGATATTATAGAATGAAATCAAAAGTAGTCAATTTAAATGGGGCACGCTAAAAACACAATGGGCGGGATTTTCCGATCCACCAGTTCCGTGTTCCTCCACAGCGCCCCCTCGCCGGCAGCAAGATTTTCTGTTCCCGCCACCTGACAATGGAATTTTCCATTGTGGCCACCCCACCCCACGCCACCCCACCGGGAAATCCGTGGGCATGGATGAACTGCCGGCAGAACGGGGAATCCCGCCGGTGGAGAATCTCACCCAATGGCCAGAAGTTTCCCCGCTGGCAGTGCTCCCCAGTCCGTGGGTTTCCTGGCAGCATTAAGTGGCTTCAACGGAAATCCCACCGACAAGCAGTGGGAGTGTAGAATCCCACCATCAGCAAATGGTGTGCCGCCAAGTAACACTCGGCTGGGAAACCGGAGAATCCAACCGAGCAACTCTCTTTGTTTATGGTCCCTCTTACACTTGTCCAGTTGGTTTTTCAAGTGTGAAAACAATGAGGGTGGCGCAGTGGTTGGCACTGGGACTACGGCAGGTTCGAATCGGAGCCCTGGGTCAGTGCCCGTGTGGAGTTTGCACATTCTCCCCGTGTCTGTGTGGGTTTCACCCCCACAACCCAAAGATGTGCAGGTTAGGTGGATTGGCAACACTAAACTGCCCCTTAATTGGAAAATAATAATAATTGGATACTCTAAATTTATTTTTTTAAAGTATGAAAACAATGAGAAGGTTTGAGAACTCGCGTGTGGTTTCAGGCTGTAAGATGTACTTTGTAATAAAGCTCAGTAACAATCGTCTTGCCTGACTAGTTCATTCAGTATTATATGCAAAATCTTCTCTTCATGTAATTAGGTAGCTACATCACTAGTGACAACCTTCCATCTCACTGTTGTGGTGAACTCTTGAGTTCACCATCGCCTGATGTGGCTCAGGAGCCCCACCCTGGCATGAAAATCTCTGCCACACTTGCTGCTGGGGAAGAAAGCGGGCAGATTTCACTCTATGATTGATTCTGAGGAACGCGAATATTCTCAGAAGTTAAGTGACTGGGAATTAAAAACCCAGATCGCCAAATTCCAGGAGTACCAAGCTTCCGGAAGGACAATGTAGCTGCCTTGGACTTGGATGTGGACCTCATTTAAAAACATGGGGTCAGGATAATTGACATGATTGTGGTGGGTAAGCGGCCTGAGCCTGTGAGTGTATCAGAGGCGTCTGCGACAGTCGATGCAAGGAATGTTGGAGTGGAACCGTGGCACTAAAGATCAAAAATCAACTGGAAAATATTTTAATGGCAGCCCTGGAAAGGAATTTGACCCCTTTTGTACCCATTATCTTTATAGTCCCTCAGCGGGTATTTTTATTGGGACTTACAAGTGTGTAACAGACAGGATTCGCAGTGTAGCCCAGAGACTCCCCCCTCACTCAACCCTGGGCAGTGTCAAGAGCAGGGGGGGGGGACTTCCTTTGGAGAGGTCCATGGGGATGATTTCCTGTGTCTGTAGGGGGGGGGGGGGAGGGTTGACCCCGTATGTGTGGGAGCAGGGTCGCCATTACCATGCAGGAAATCCTTGGACAGGATTCTCCAGCCGCGTCTGTCCGGAGACTGGAGAATCCTGCCCCAGGTCAATGGACTTCTCCATTGTCCTCTTCTCGCCCGTGGCGTTCCTGCAGCGGGCAGAAGAATCCAGCCCCTTGTTTCCATTTCCTTTCTGTTAGATCGGGGCGTCCTTTAAGGCCGAGGCAGTTGGCGGGACAGTCGGCTGTGGGGCCCGCCTCCAGATTTTGTATCGACTAGGTTTTGAAAAATATGGTAGGAAAAGCCATCAAAGGAGCCAGTGGGCTACGCACTGCTTTTCCCACCCAAAACACTTGGTCAAAAGAACTTAGAAAATTCCACCCATTGTTTTTGAAATGACACAGATATGTTAAGCTGTTTTTTCAAGTTACCATGAGAGAAAAAATTAAAGTATAGATTGTGGATTTTCATTATCTGAGAACTTCACCCCTAATTTTTTGAAGGAAAGAGGAAAGATCCAAAATCTTTTGTCTTCATAAGTGGATAGTCTTCTGCATAACAACAGAACAAGGCATCATACAGCCGAGTTTACTTACTGTCCAGGCATTGCTGACATTTGGTGTCTTCAGCTCCACATGGTGTCATCACACCTTCCCCTGAAGGACATACAGAGCAGCATTTCCCATCGTGGGTATATTGTTTACTTTCGCAGTTCTCGTCGGCATTGTTCAGAGACACCTTTATTGCAAAAAAAAAATCAAATTACATGATGTAATGACAGATTTTTGTGCACATTTTAGAGGTTTGCATAGATCATCAATATCAGTTATGCAGCTTGAACAGAAAAATGCAGGAAATGCACAGCAGGTCTGGCAGCATCTGTGGCGAGACGAAGAGAGTTAATGGTTCAGGAATTGTGAGGAGGGGCCATTAAGCTGAAGCATTGGACAGCATCTTTCCCCACCCTAACCCCGCCTTAGAGGCAGGGGAGTGGGGAGGTGGGAGGAGGGGTGAGCAGGAAAATTGGGCAGGAGGAGCCTGGTTGAGATGGCACCCTCGACACATTCTGACCGCCAGATAAATTTTGCAGGAGTGGGCAGAAATGGGGATAGGGTTCCAGTGCCATGGATTGACATAAATTCATATAATTAAGGGTGTCCTCTGACCGTATCATATTTTGCCAGCAGAAGCAACCCCACTGCATGCAGAAGCAACCAGCTTAATAGAGGAGACCTTCCTGGAGAAGTCGCTAGGGGAGGGGGGCACGGATACATTGTACCCCCGCCCCACCCACAAATGAGGTTGTCACAGATATCAAAGGTCCCTGCCCCAACCCCACCATGGACTGAACGATCATTGTGGAGGAGCCGCCTTGTCATTCCGAGGGGCCTACCTCCTCCCCACACCACCCCGCACCAAATTATTATTCTAAACCTCATTGAGCGACTTTGTGCTGAGACGCCCTTTCAGTCAGCATTTTGCCTCAGCAGCATCTAACCCTCCGAGTGGCACTGCCAAGGGTCTAGAGGTGTCAGCCGTCTAGAACACATGCAGTCTCTCAACTGATTTCTGCATGAATGCTCCCAATGGTTCTGTAACAAATAGACAGTAACTTTAAAGAACCAAACCTACATTTTTGCAGTAGAACAAATTATGGTGCTGGTGTTTAAGTTGGCCAATGCATCTAACCAGGCCAATTCATCTAACCGGCACATCTTTGGACACTCAGGGCGGCACGGTGGCAGTGTTGCGTAGCACTGCTGCCTCACAGCACCAGGGATCCGGATTCGATTCCGACCTTGAGTGACTGTCTACACCTTCTCCCCATGTCTGCATGGGCTTCCTCCGGATGCTCCGGTTTCCTCCCAAAAAAAAGTCCAAAGTCGTGCAGGTTTGGTAGATTGACTGTGCTAAATTGTCTCCGAGGTGGTGTTATGGGGATAGGGTGGTGTTTGGGCCTAGGTAGGGTGCTCTTTCGGAGGGTTGGTGCAAACTTGAAGGGCCGAATGGCCTCCTTCTGCAGGAATCTATGATTCTAATTTAGCATGACCAATCCATCTAACCTGCACATCTTTGGACACTAAAGGGACAATTTAGCATGGGCAATCCATCTAACCTACACATCTTTGGACACTAAAGGACAATTTAGCATGGCCAATCCATCTACCTGCACATCTTTGGACCTGATATACTGACAGCAGTACAGTATTGCTGGTGAGATGCTAATTTGGAACGCCTGTCTGCTCAGCTGAACATAAATTTATCTAGCACAAAAAAATTAACTTTTATATGGATTCACCGATTTTGAGGCTTTGTCCCCATACTGGCGTGGGAACGGTGGCGTTTTACGAAAGAAAAAAATGACCTAAAACGGCCAACGGTCCTCCGTTTCGCTGGGGGATAGCATCAAGGCAGTGTACAACACCCGGTTCTAGCTGCCGATATGGCCCGGATAATTGCTGGGTCTGTGGCGCACATAGCGCCGGCCTCTCGCAGACCCAGCCAGAGAAATAGTGCCCCCTCCTTTGGCCACTTTGCGTGCTTTGGACCAGCCCCCAACAAAGTCCCCCCCTGCCCGCTGATCGGCCCTTTCCCGACTGTGGCGGCACTGGACTGAGTCCGCAGCCGCGATGCTGAGTTCCTGATGGATGAGACCATATGGGACCCACGCCATCGGGAATTCAGCCGGTCGGGGGCGGAGCATCGGGGTGTGGGCCTCAGGCAATATCCTGAGGCCGTCGGTACTCGAGGGGGCGGAGCCTCGCATAAACGACACCACCCCCGATTCAGTCGTGAACGGGGATTCTCTGTCCAATCGCGATTTTGCCGTCAACGACCGGAGAATCCCTCCCATGGTGTCTCATCTTTCAAGTTTTAAATTTTGAAGGCCGGTATTTTAAAAATGTCGAATTAAAAATGTCTCCTCTCCATTTTTCTGTACCTGATTAAATGGCTGGGATTCCCCTTTATGTGTTCGCCCCACTACTGCTGCTATAGAGGACGGAGAATCTGGCGCTCAGCCAAATCTCCCATTCACCCCAGCGGGACCGGAAGATCCCGCCGCCGTGAACAATTGGAGAGTCCCAGCCGAGTTTATCCTCTTTAACTCATGTCCTTTTCAGCTCTCCTGTGGTTTACATCCCAATCCTTCAATCTAATTTTTTAAGGAGCTATCCTGTAGGTCACTCTGTTCACTCAAACACCGGATATCTTGATTCCCTCCCTGCAATGTGAAAATGTTGACTTTTACAGCTGAAGGCTGCTGAGATTAATCTAAATAAAGGTAAAATATTCCATTGCAAAATTTAACTCATTACTCAAATTATACATAGCTCCAGCTCCAACTCTAGATGTGCGCAGAGAGCAGAAAATTATTTTGCGCTGAAAATTTAAATGGCTGAAGGCATCTTAATAGACGTAGCACAACCGGGGAACAATAATCCTTGAAAACGAACCCAGAAGTCTCTTTAATTGATTGGCAGCCTCAACCGCAGCTACTATGGGAGAGCAGAAAGAACGGGCAGGCAACACGGGAATGAAAGACAGAAAATGTGGGCCCTACAGATAGATAACTGAACAAGCCAGCATCTGACCACTGTTTGCTATCAGCTGGCATGGATGTGAGGCTCCACAATCCTTCTGTGCACTCCATGATACCACACATCAGAATGAACATTTTATTGGCCGGAATTCTCCAGGCGTTGCGATTCACTTTTCCCGCCGGGGGTGCGCCCCCACCAGCAGGGTTTCTGGTGGCGTGTTGTGGTTACAATAGGAAATCCCATTGACAAGCAATGGGAAGATAGAATCCCGCCACCAACGAACGGTGTGCCACCGAGACACACACGACTGGGGAACTGGAGAAACCTGCCCATTATGTCTGCCCATGGCTGGAGAACGTTCAGCATGAAGGTTTCCCATCATATTTGCATGGGATGTGGGCATCGCAGGCAAGGCCAGCATTTGTTGCCCATCGCTAATTGCCCTTGAGCACAATGGCTTGTTGAGCTATTGCAGGGGGCAGTTAAGAGTCAACAGTGTTGTTGTTGGTCTGGAGTTCATTTAGGCCAGTCTGGGTAAGGATGGTAGATTTCCTTCCCTAAAGGGCATTAGCACCCAGGTGGATTTTTGCCAGCAATCACTGATGCTTGCCACAGTCACCATTACTGAGACTAATGTTTAATTCCAGATTTCTTAATTGAATTTAAATTCCGCCAACTGCCATGGTGGGATGTGAACCTGTGAGCATTAGCTTGGGCCTCTGGATTGCTAGTCCAGTGACATTACCACTATGCCACCATCTACCTATTGCTATCGCCACCTAACTATTGCTTCACTGGCTTTGTCAGCCCTATGGTGCAAGGTTGCTGCAAGTCCACATCCAGCAGATGGCACAATCTGTATTTAGCAGACAAGCCAGCCTGCCATAGTGTTGGTGGTATCTCGAATGTACAGCCAATCAGACTGTGTGCAAGATGATATCACTGGCATTCCTTGTTTCATGCACTGTTACAGACAGCAGGAGAACGATGATTGGGATGTCTCTGAAGAACCATCCAGCATTACAGTTGCTCTGCTCGTTCTACATCATTTGTTGCCATCAGATATAGAGTCTCAGACTCCTTTGGAACTCAAGTCAAACAATGCACTAAACCTTTGTCAAAGTAGTATGCCCAGCAAAAATCAGAAGAGACATCAAGTGAGTCAGGAAGGAATAGAATGTCGAGACCAGTTCAGTCACAAGGGAGTTTTCAAGATTGGATGGTATTTACTTTAATGCAAGGAGTCTGACAAACAAGGCCGATGAATTGAGGGCACAAATGAAAACATGGGGGTATGATGTCATTGCTGTCACTGAGACATGGTTGAGAAAGGGGCAAGATTGGCAGCTCAATATTCCAGGATGCAGGATCTTAGGGTGAGATAGGGAAGGAGGTAAAAGAGGAGGAGGTTTTGTAATTACTGCAGTAAGGGAATCAATTCTCTAGCTGTTACTATTCATTTTTCCTGCTGGCAGCTCACCCCCCCCGCCCACGGGTTTCCCAGTGGGGTAGAGTGGCTTTGTTGTCCCGCCGAGAAACACATGGCTGGGAAACCGGAGAATCCAGTCCTCGATCCTTCATGTGGGATAGAAAGAGCAGGGATTCAAGAACTGGCTGCGGTGGAATTTCAAATAACACTGCACCTTGGTCTGGCAAAGCACCTGTAATGAATATTCACCTGCTTCCTATTTTGTAGCTAGCTTACCATCCAGTCTTATTTTTGAGGCTTCCTGGGGCTTTCAGTTTAATTAAAACTCTTTCATGTGAAATGTCTATAATGAGAACACTAAACATGTGCAGGTTTGAAGGAAGTGAAAAGCAACCTTATCATGCATTCATCAGCTCAGCTTCTACGAAGTCTTCATTTCCATTAAACTAGTTCTGTGTTTATATTGGGTTGATTGAAAACACCTTTAGAACATAGAACATAGAACAGTACAGCACAGAACAGGCCCTTCGGCCCTCAATGTTGTGCCGAGCCATGATCACCCTATTCAAACCCACGTATCCACCCTATACCCGTAACCCAACAACCACCCCTTAACCTTACTTTTATTAGGACACTACGGGCAATTTAGCATGGCCAATCCACCTAACCTGCACATCTTTGGACTGTGGGAGGAAACCGGAGCACCCGGAGGAAACCCACGCAAACAGGGGGAGGACGTGCAGACTCCACACAGACAGTGACCCAGCCGGGAATCGAACCTGGGACCCTGGAGCTGTGAAGCATTTATGCTAACCACCATGCTACCCTGCTACCTTTATATACGTGTAATATCTCAACATATGGTATTTTATTATCTTTATCCTCTCTTGTTTGTAAAATCATATTTTCTGCCTGGCTGTTAGCCCACGCAAGCCAATTACATGTTGCATCTGCTCCCAGGATGTCACTTCATCCTGCTAAAATTCTAAATTCCTGAATATTGAAGTCCTGAATTGATGGGATGGACGCCCAGCTGGTAATATGTTCTTTTATCTTTTCTGATTTTTGTATCTTTCTATTAAGTCACCACATTTTTTACTTAACTTGCATCTTTACATTTCTGTAATACTTAGGAGCCCACAATTTCCTGCTGCCTAGCCATCAAGTTCAATTATTTTATTCCACATTCAAGTACCGTCACTTTGTGGGAGTCATTTGTTTTTTCTTAGTTTATTTATTGAGTGCCATAGTCAAAATGTACTTACTCTCCTTACCACCTTTAATCAGTCTGATCTGGGATGGAAAATTATGCATCTTTTCTTACCATGCAGTGTGTACTTCAATTCAGTAGCAAACTTCCATGTATTTAACAAAAAGAAGTGAAAGTCTTGTAAAGGAAAAGGTTCACAGCAAATTGTGAAATCTCTTGTAGTTAATGTCCAGCAGATTAGTTCTCATGTGAACCTCGAAAATGGAACAGATGATTTACTTTGACTGCTTAATGGCTAGCAGTTAATTTCAGAGTGGAACCTTACCAAAAAATGGCAAAGTGTCAGTTCCGGTGAGAAAAACGGTGCAAACCCCGCCAAATGATTCTCGTGGAACCATGTGCTCTTTGCCAAAAAAAAGAGTGGGTATAGTTTACACCAACACTGGCAGGGCAAGGGGCTCTTAGAGCAGTAACCCGGCTCAAAAGAGATCGGGGTACCATCCTTAAAGGGCACCAATGCTGCATTCGAACAACTCCCAGTTCACATCACAGAGGTCTCGGGGGCTCTCCAACGCCACCCCCACTACCCACACTCCCCCAGCATTCAGCGCTGGCATTCCCCCCCCCCTTCAATGTCTGCTGTTCCCCTCCCACCCCCCCTCGTTCCTGCCCACAACACATATATACACTCCCACCCCCATGTAGGTCCCACTATGGTCTTCCCCTGGTACTGCCCTCAGCACAGTTTGGCACTACCAGGTTGGCACTGCCAGGTTGGCAGTTCCAACCTGTGCCGGGGGAAGTGGAAGACCACTGCCCAGGCATGTTCCTCTACCCCACACTCCCCCACCCACCAGGAGCTATACTTGCCTCTGCAACCCAGAGGGATCCCCTCGATTGCCTCGCACCTGAGCAAACCTGTCATAAATGAATATTCCATAAGGGGGTGAGTCTGGAGTTAGTCCTTACAATGACATGCTAATGTATTAGAATGAGGTTCCTGGGTTCCCGTGGCATGATTCGCACTACTCTACTGGAGGGGGCGGGGTAAAGAGAGGGCGGGGTGTGAAAATTCCAAAACTCAATCACGCCAGAGGGAATCGCGTTTTTTGATTCTCTCCGGATTTTGAGCCCGAGCCAAGTTTCTCACAGGCGGAGCGTATGGGCTCAAAATTGCGTCAGATTCTGGCTCTCAAAATGGCTGACGACGGATGGTTTGTATAATGTGAAGACGACACAGGCGTATTTCTCAGCTGTGGGAGGCAACCCGCTATTGGCTGCCGGCGGGATCTTCTGGTCCCACCACTGCCAAAGGAATTTCCCATTGAATCCACCCCATGCCGCCAGGAAACCTGCGGCTGAGGTGCGCCGCCAGCGGGGCAAGAAGAACCAGCCGGTGTGAACTGCCAAAAGGTCTCGCTCAAGTTTTTAAATCTACATTTAAAAAAATCTAGGGTTTGAAGAGTCAATGGATGCTTCAGTTGACAGAGCTTTGATTGCTTTTATCCTTGAGTGTCAAGCTGACTCATCGCAAGCCAGTTATAGCTTGCCAAAGTAATAGCCAAGTTGGCAGAGAGTCAAAGTGACCAAGTCAAAGGGAGCTGGCAGGCTATTTACACTGTCTCTGGAGTGCTTGTTCCTATCGAAACCATTGGTGCAAAAATGCAACTAAATTCTTTGTGGAATGTAGCTTGCCAAAATTGATGATAAATTGAAAGCTAACTGTTAAAAATAAAATCCAGCTGTCATCAACTCTTCCAGACTAATCAGTTATATCCAGGCTAGTAACAATTTATTGGGCCTTTTGGTTAAGCTATTCAGATGGATACTGATGATTATCCAGCGGAGAAGTGTTTAAAATGTTCAAATAGGCTGCTTTAAAAAGTTTCCATTTACCTCACTGGGTAGTAATCTCATCTCTGAGTCATAAATTTGTGGGTTCGATCCTCCAGACCAGGACTTGAGCAAGTCATCTGGTCATGTGCTGATGGAGGCCTTATTTTTTGGAGGAGACAACGAACAGAAGTCCCTTCTACCTGGCCAAATGGGTATAACAATTGGAGCAATGAAATTTGACCTAAATGTTGGGAGGTTAGTAATTTTGGATCAGCAACGAGATTCAAAGGTTTAAATATAAACATCACTAGAAGCTAGGGGACAGGAACAAACTAAAGTTAAAAGGGCCGATAAAGTGCTGGTCTTTACAGCAAGGTCACTGGAAAACAAAGGGTTTTGAATTGTTTTGCAGCTGTGTAGAGCTTTGGTTAGACTCTGGAGACATCTGGAGTAATGCGTTCTCTGGGCATAGCGTCTCAAAAAGTATTTGGTTTGGATGCAGTGTAGATTCCGCAGGGTGATATCAGCTAAAAGGGTTAAATTATCTGGAAACACTGCATCGACAAGGCTTATACTGTCTTGAAAATGAAAGAATAAGGGGCAAACTAATTGAGCTGTTTAAGATTATCAAAGACGTTGATAGGTAGACAGAGAACATTTGATGGAGAAGTACAGAATAGGGCAAATTAGCTTAAAATTAGCTAGTCATTCAGGGACAATATCAGGGGGCAGTTCTTCAGAAAGGGCAGTGGACATTTAGAAATCTAGCTCCACCAAAAGCTTTTGAGACAAGGTCAATTGAAAATTTCAGAAAGGAGATTGATAGGTTTGTGTTATGCAATGGTTTTAAGGGTTACAAAAACGAGACCAATAGATGGAGCTAAGATGCAGCTCCTCAATGATGCAACTGAATGGCAGAATAGTTAACTCCTGTTCCTATGTTTAAAAAAGCCAGCGCTTTTGTGGTAACTTACACGAGACACAGGGGTTGGGCTGATTAGGCTCCCCTTGAGACTCGTAGAGTACGAGCTTCGCCGCTGAGGGGCAGAGCCCCCATCAGCAGTAGAGGAAACCAGATCATAAAAACCCAACCCGAGTGTGAACCGCATGCGGGCAGTCCCTTCATGGACCTATGTATGTAATATTTTTGTACCTCTAACTAAATCTTTTGTTCCCTAAGCTTTTCATGTGGCTGCTTCTGAGAACTCAACACATTTCAAACATTGAGATGTTCAAAAAATACATCACAGTTAATGAAGTGCTTTTGGAGCATAGTCTCTGCTATAATGTCAGAAGTGCAGTAGCCAATTTGTGCGGACCAAGTTCCCACAAACAGCAATGAGATAAAGGTCAGAGGATCTTTTTATATGGTGTAGATTGCTCAAGATACCAGCGATAACAGCCTATTCTTTGCAATAGGATCTTTTATGTCCACCTAAAAAGCAGATGGGACCTTGGATGCATGCAAAAGACTCCCTCAGTACCGCGAATGGTCAGGTCTAGTTTTTTTATGGCTTAAGTCTCTGCAGTGAGATTGTGATCCCACAACTTTCTGTCTGAGAGGCAAGGCAGCTATCAAGCCACAGCTGACACAGTTTCCATTTGACTACTTAAAGCAGAAGGGGCAGTTCTTCTACCAAGGTAATCAGTCCCATTTGCTGTTGGTGGAATTATAGGGTGGCATGGTAGCACAGTGGTTAGCATTGTTGCTTCACAGCGCCAGGGTCCCAGGTTTGATTCCCGCTTGGTTTACTGTCTGTGTGGAGTCTGCACGTTCGCCCCATGTCTGCGTGGGCTTCCTCGGGGTGCTCCAGTTTCCTCCCACAAGTCCCGAAAGATGTGCTTGTTAGATGAATTAGACATTCTGAATTCTCCCTCAGTGTACCCGAACAGGCGTTAGAGTGTGGTGACAAGGGTATTTTCACAGTAACTTGCAGTGTAAATGTAAGCCTACGTGTGACAATAATAAAGATTATTATTATGCGCCACCATATTTGCCTACATAAAGCAGTAGTGTCTGCATTTCAAAAATAATTAATTAGTTGTGAATTGCTTTGGGATGTCTCGAAGACGTGAGTGCAGTCTTCGCACTGGAAAAGTACAATAAAGGAATGGAAGGATATCTGGAGTATGAAGAAGTATTTTCTTTATTCAGATAATTAGAAGAACACACAATATTGTGGAAGTGCTTAAAGTAATGAAAGAATACCACAGGGTAGATGGAAGCAGACTTTTCCCTGTAACTGAGGGATATAGAACTAGATGTAAGTTTGTACCTGCACTCCAAGCATTAATCCCCAAGGAAAAATGAGATTGTATTGTCTTGAATTTAGAAGGTTAAAGGATTGATTAATGTTTTTGAGATATCGAGGGGAACAGGTCTGATGGAGAGAAAATATCATTAATGGTTGTGAGTCCAGGACCAGGCAACATAAGACAAGCTCTTTCAAAAGTGAAATTAGGATTTTTTTCCTAAGCACAAAGGGTGGTAGAAGTTTGAAACCCTCACAAATGGCAATTGATGCGAGATCAGTTATTAATTTTAAATCAGTGATTGATAGATTTTTGTTTACCAAATGTATAAAGAGATATGGATCGAAGGAAGGTTTATAGAGTTAGGGCATAGATCAAGCATGATCTTATTGAATTGAGAAACAGGTTCGAAAGATTAAATAGCCAGCGCTTGCCCCATATGAAACATCACAAAGTCGACCATCTAAGAGACTTGTTAATGCTGCATGAATTTTGTGGGTCAGTGGGTATAGTTTATTTCCATGCAATGAGCAAATGTAGGATCAGGGATGATCAACTATAGTTGTGTAGCCACCTGGGGTGGCCACTGCCCAACACAAAATGGAAGATTGCAAGGAATGCAGGGAAAATGGACATGTTGTAAAGCAAGCAGCTTGCAAAGCGCTTGTATATTGGGACGGCTGCAGAAACCAGTTTTGACTGCTGCAGAAACCAGACAACACTGTGAAAAGAAACCAGTTAACATACTAATGAGGCGATACCCAGATGCAATGGAAACAAGTTAAACACAGATCGATACATTGAATGGAAGGCCAGACTTTCGGCGCCAGAGAAGCCCAAAACAATAAGTCCCAAGAACTGTCCCAGTGACTGAGGAACTGCCCCATGATTGGGGGATTCAAACATATCGATTGGGAAGAGACCCAATCGATTCCAAGCAGGTAAGGGAGTCCGCCCAAAGGGGCGCGGATCCCCTGGGACCTATAAAAAACAGGTTCAGTCTTCTGATCCAGCCCTCCAGCCCTTCTCTCTCTTTGACCAACACTCCTCCGTGGACCAGCTTTTGCCAAGAAGATCTTGAACGAGAGAGAGAAGCGAGTTCGAACAGCAGCCGCCAACAAGTAAGTGCCTCACAACGATCGCTACCAGAGATAGGCACTCCTGACCCCTTTTTACTCATACCAACCTGAAGTCTGCAGACCAGAGCAGAGCAAGAGGCCTTGTTCCCTGACCCAGCAGTTCCTTCGAGATAAGTATTAGTTTATTTAGCGGTAGGAGTAAGTTTAATCCTTTTAGCTTGTGCATGGGTAGTTATTATAATTGTGTTATAATAAACTCAGTTGTTTGGACTTACTAATTGGTGTATGGTTTTATTGCTTTGAACTTCACCTTGAAGCTTGTGACGGTGTACCTGGCGACTCCAGAGCTTAGAAAAGAAACAGAGCCAAATTGAGTGTTAAGCACACTCACACAGAAGTCGCAACATTTAGTGGCAGACTCCGGATGGGACTCGATTAGAAGTGGCCCCCCACTCCGAGAGAACCCAGAAATTTAAATTGGAAATCCAATTGGGAAAAGGAAAAAACACAAGTGTTCAAGGAGTTCAAATCAATAACGATAATTCGGAAGTGTGTTTTTGCATGCGTAACTAACAGGGTTGTAAGGTTCAACCGAGAGATTTTTGTTGCGTCAAACTGTCGGGAGTTTTATAATTGGAACATAGCGAAAGCCGTACCCGTATTTTAAAAGCATTACCTTATCATCCCTTGTTCCAAATTAAAGAGAGAAAGAGGAAATGGCCATGCAGGCAATGGAACGCCTCATGAACCCAGAGCAGTTCGTGGTCGCAGCGACCAACAGTAGCAGAGTAGGCCAGTGTCCCGTATGGGAGCTGGAACTCAGGAAATATCTCAAAGGGAAAGGATGGCCCCTTTGGAGTGAGTTTTGTGTGAATGAGGAGACAGGTCCCGGGAGTATAGGACATACTTGGTGGGAGAACCTTTCTCAAATTCACAGGAAGAATTTAAGTAAAGCACGCAAGCCGATGGCAATTGTGTCCTGCTTGGCACAATTGCGAGGCACAGAGGAGGTCGTTCGGACGCTCCGCAAAGAATTAGAGGAAAGGAATAGGATGAGCAAAGTGGATGTCAGGGACATCGAAAAGGAAAACCTAGAGTTAAGAAGGAAGCTGGCAGAGGAGGGTACAGAGGTGGATGATGCCAAGAGGGCACATCAGTCTTGCCTAGCCCATCTGAGCAGTTCCCAAGTTCAATATGAAAAAGCCTATCAAGATGTGCAGCGTGCAGTCCTGATAAGAGAAGAGTCAGAAAAGCAGGTAAAGACACTGGAAAAGCAGTGTAGCGACCTAAAAGCAGCTTTAAGGGCACTCCATGCTGCCACCACTGAGCAAAGACAAAGCACCGTAGACCACTCTAAATGTAGGAAGCAGATTGCGCAGCTGCAATCTCTGCTTTCCATACAGAATGGGTTCCAAAGCACCTTTGGAACACAGTTAAATGAGGAAAATGTCCCAGATTGGCAAGAATTGAGTGAGACAGCGCAGCGCTATGTTCAGGGAACATGTGCGCCAGCAGCGCAACAGAAACGGAAAGCGCCCCAACCCCCCACAGATCAGATAGCACCCGCACCTACGAACCCAATCACCACCCAAAGAAAGGAAACCACAGAAGGCGCACCCGAGATCACATACACCACCCCCTTAACCGTACCGTCCCATACCAGCCTCCCCGGACAGGCGCCGGAATGTGGCGACTAGGGGCTTTTCACAGTAACTTCATTGAAGCCTACTCGTGACAATAAGCGATTTTCATTTCATTTCATTTCATAACTGTAACACAACTCAGGGACGCGTGTGAGAAAATAACCCCGTTTCTCCCCACTGCAGATCCCTGCCAATTTTCCACGAAAGTAAAACAGCAGGCTACCATGTACGGCCTGGATAAGCGAGAGCAGGTGAAGCTCACAGTTCTGAGTTTAGACTCATCGGTTGTAGCAGCCCTCCCCGACCCACAGAACGTTGGAGGAGGCACACTAGAGGAAATGCATACATCTATTTTAGACGCGATAGACAATAGAGGAGACCCAGTCGAAGGCCTAAATAAGTGTAGGCAGAAGAGGACAGAGCACCCCACAGCATTCGCAGGAAGGCTGTGGATTCATTTCACTGCCGTTTTTGGCAATTTAGACCGAGCGCATTTAACCCGCGATAATATGGTTAAATGGACCCGCACCATAGTCTCCCACGCCACAGATGCAGGACAGAATGTCTGCTCCAGTTATGACCCCTCAGAAGAGGCCCATAATGAAAAATGGGTTTTGAAAAGATTGTCCCGCGCTTGGGAGCAATCTGTCCAAGGCAAAGTAAAGGTAAAGACCCCAGAAGACGGTCAGGCTGCAGCAGATATACAGGCAGTAAGAGCGCACCAAAACCCCGCAAGGGTAAACGAAGGAAAGAACAGCCCCCCACAGAAGTCACAGGAATGTTACAACTGCGGACAGTTAGGGCATTTCGCAAGGGAATGCAATGGCCCACAGAGATCTCAGAGAGGCCAGCAGACAGGCACTCTGAACAGGAACAAAGCTAAGTCTATCCACAGTATAGGGACGCAGTCAGGACAGACCAATGTGGACGGAACGGACTGATGGTGTTCGGGCTCCCCCACTTGGGTCTGTGACACCCTCTGGGACCGATCCGGAAGGCCGGTGGTCACAGCAAAGATTAGAGGGAAGCCCATAGAATTACTTTAGGATACAGGAGGGTCCCGCACAACCATTAATTCCACCACCACAGCACAGGCGGACACGTGGCCCACCACATCCACAATTACAGTCAGCGGATTACAGGTCACTCGCAGCAGGGACACATTACAGCCCCTGTATCAATTCAGCTAGGGAACATCTCCACCAGACACCCATTGTTTTAGTTAGTCTGCCCCGCACAGCAGAACACATACTGGGTATTGATTTTATGAATGTCCACAGCCTGTCGTTCGATCCAGTCAATCAGTGTGTCTGGAGAATGGCAAAATCGGACAGAGCACCCGCAACTCTCACAGTAGGAGAGTATGCAAATAGGATTAGCGCAGCAGGCGACTATTGTTTCGACCCGACCACGCTTAGCACGGACAAACAGGTTAGGGCAGTTTTGAACCGACACAGGACAGCATTTGCCAGTCACCGGCACAACTGCGGCAGAATGACTGGACAAGTTCAGATTACAGGACCTGACCCAAGACCACAGAGACAGTACCGATTTCCCCTAGAAGCAGAGGGAGAAATTGGAACGGTTATAGAGAGCTTATTAGAGCAGTGTGTACTTAGGACAGTAGCCTCAACTAATAATGCACCTATTTGGCCAGTGAGGAAGCCCGACGGATCATGGCGTCTGACCATTGATTATCGGGAACTCAACAAAGCAACCCCAGCAGTAGCCCCTACGGTAGCAACAAGTCCCGAGACCATGCTCAAGCAGGGACTCCACTCCAAATATTTCACGGTATTGGACATTAGCAATGGCTTCTGGTCAATCCCATTGGCAAAGGTGTGCCAGTACAAATTTGCCTTCACATTTAAAGGACAGCAGTATACGTGGACATGCCTCCCACAAGGATTCCACAATTCACCCTCCATTTTCCACCGACAGTTGGCAAATGGATTAGCCAAATTTTCCCGACCCGAATGCCTGGTACAGTATGTGGACGACCTATTACTGTCGACCAAGGCAGAGCACATCATGCTTCTGGCCGAGCTCCTGGAAATTTTACAAGAGATTGGATGTAAAGTTAACCCCAGAAAGGCCCAAATATTAGAGAATCAAGTGATGTATTTGGGTACAGTCATCACGAACGGCAACCGCGAGATCGAGTTCAAAAGAATTGAATCGATTGTCAAATTGCCCCTTCCCCAGAATGTTTCAGCCCTCCGGTCATTTTTAGGACTGGTTGGGTACTGTTGGAACCATATCGATGGTTTTGCGACAAAGGCAGCCCCACTCTCAGACCTCCTTAAGAAAGGAGCCCCTTGGGAATGGCTTCCGCAGCATACAGAGGCTGTGGAAGAGTTTAAAAAGGCCCGTAGCGCAGCACCCGCGCTACAAGTTCCAGACCAACTCTCCCCCTATGCAATAGAGGTAGCTAGCACCGACCCTCTCGGCCGTGCTCCTTCAGGAACGGCACAAGCAGCTACGACCAGTGGCTTATGCCTCACGACTTTTAGACTCCGTAGAACAAGGATTTTCAGCCTGCGAGAGGCACCTACTGGCAGTATTTTGGGAAGTTCAGTACTTCTCGTACATTACCGGAATTAATCCCATCACCATTTTGACCGAGCACACCCCCACACAGTTACTTTTAGACGGTCGACTGAAGGACGGTTCAGTGAGCCAGATAAGAGCAGCTAGGTGGACACTACTGTTACAATGACGGGACATAACAGTTAAACGGACCAAAACACACACATTTTTAGCAGACAACCTACAATATCCAGGACAACCCCATGAATGTGAGATTGTAGCACCCCTACACAACACAGGACCCTTCATTGCAAAGACACCCCCCAGAAAGATAGGGAATTCAAGCCAGAGCCCCCAGCACACAGACACGTGTGCCCCATTGAAAATATATGTGGACGGTTCATCCACAGTTTTAGATGGAGAACGCATCACTGGATGCGGGATCTATGTTGAGGATGCGCAGGGTCGCGCACTAGAAGAGATTGCATTAAAATTACCAGGACACTTAGACGCGCAGGCAGCAGAGCTCACGGCCATTGCTTATATAGTGGACCACCCAGATTCGTTCCCCAGCCCAGCAGACATATATTCAGACAGCTTATATGTCTGTAACAGCCTGACCGATTTTCTACCCCTGTGGAGGACAAGAGGTTTTGTCTCCGCAGACGGGAAGCCCCTTCCATCAGCCCCATTACTCCGCCATATCCTAGAGAAGGCAAAGGATAGGACATATGGCATTATTAAAGTTAGAAGTCACCATAGGTCATCCCCCCCTGGAAATGTAAAAGCCGACGCACTGGCAAAAGCAGGTTCCAGGCGAGGTCACCTTTGGACACCCCCAGCTAGCGCACCAGCTAGCGCCCCTGTGAGTGCAGTTCAGGTCTCACAGACAGAAATCAAAGATTTAGTACAGGCACAGTAGCAGGACAAAAATCTCCGGGAGATTTTTAAAGGAACCTTTGTGGCCCAGTACGATAGATTCAAACACGCTTTGACCACACATGAGGGTGTGATCATTAAAGATAAATTGCATGTGGTTCCTGAACAGGACAGGAATCAAATGATTGCCTTATTCCATGACAGTCATGGACACCAAGGGATTGACCCTACCACAAGACACCTTAGACAACTGTGTTGGTGGCCCAACTTACGACAAGATGTAACCCACTATATTGAGAATTGTTTAATTTGTGCGCAGAATAACCCGGAGAGGTATTCAAAGAAGGCACAACTCAGCCACATTCGCCCCGTTAATGGCCCCTGGACAAACCTCCAGATCGATTTTATAGGACCATTGCCCCCTTGCAGGAATGGCTATAAATATGTTCTGGTGGTTATAGATACCTTTACCAAATGGGTAGAGGCATTCCCTTCACGCACCAACACAGCAAAGACAGCTGCAAAGATCCTGACCCACTACATCTTTACGAGATGGGGTCTCCCCAGAAGTATAGAGTCAGATCAGGGATCTCACTTTACAGGACGGGTCATGAAGAACGTCCTGACCATATTCGGAATAAAACAGAATTTCCACATTGCGTATCACCCCCAGTCAAGCGGGATAGTAGAACGCATGAATTGGACCCTAAAATCGACCCTTAGGAAGATGGTACAGGAGAACAATTCGACTTGGGATTCAGTGCTCCCATTCGCACTAATGTTCATCCGAAATACAGTTTCATCATCTACAGATTTGACCCCACACACACTCATGACCGGACGCCCTATGAAAGGATCAGAATTCCTTTTAGGGCTGGACATGACCAGCCCAGAAGTGACGGCCCTCACACACAAGAAAGCAGTGAAAGAATTAGTTGAGACTGTGAGGTCTGCACAGTTAGCAGCCGCAGTAACATTGGGAAAACGACGGAAACAGAGCAAGGCCTGTTTCAACAAGGATGTACACCACACAGAATTTCAGGTTGGGCAACAGGTTATGCTATCTGTTTATAACCTCAGCACGTTTTTGGCTCCTAAATGTTCCAGCCCGTACTCAATTTCGGACAAAATCAGCCCCTCAGTATATAGGATAAAGTACCCCAACGGTAAGACTGCGTGGTTTCATATTAACCAACTAAAGGCTTATGGAACACAGTCAAACCACACGCACCATGTCCTGCTCGATGCAGCAGAACACCTCGCCCCGCCCACAAGAGACACATTTCCACCCTCCCCCTCACAGACCAGTTCCTCATCGGACTCGACCTCGACTCCGCCCACTGACTCCAGACCACGCCCCGGAACGCCCACAAGCTGCCACAGCAGAGACAGTGACAGTGACTGTGAAACTGAGGACAGCCACAGCACTCCACCCTACAGCCCCCACTTCAGCGACTATGACCCCGACTCCACTGACCCCATGGAGATCACCTACATTAAAAATCCAGACCCACACCTACACCCACCACCCAACACTGACGACCCCGACAATACTCCTTCAATTTTAGACCCCACGGTTTGGCACAGGGACAATTCTTGGCGACGTGTCCGCAATGACAAGAGTGACCCCCGGTCACACAATGCAAGGATTGCATGCCTGATCCATACAAGGGTATGGGATCCGGGAGAAGAGGATGACTTGATGTCTGACTCCCGACACGGCAACCCCTTTGCGACCCTGTTCGCAGAGCATGAGGAGAAGTGAGGTGTCCAGATGATGTTAAAAGAGGAACCGCTTGAGAGAAGCGCTGTCCTTTCTGATGGAACCTGCACGGATGTTTGTTTGTTTGTATGTTAAATGTTTGATTTGGAGATCGGCCACTTGCTTTTCAGCCGAAAAGCTTGTGACCACCTCACATGCACGTTAATTTGTCCGCAGATATTTCTGAGAACTTGACACATCTGAAATGTCTGGAACCCAGCTCAACTTTTTCACAAGAAGCATCTTGGCTCCTCCCTTTTTTTTTAAGTTGCACCTCTATTCTGGGAGTAGAGGCTGCAATTCCACTACGACTACATTCTTGCCCGTTCATTTCAGGTTGCTCAGGCAGTGGAGAAACGGCATTGAGGACCCGCCCTGTCTGAGGACCCCCCTTTGGTCAGCTAAGCTTGGGTACAGCACAGCACGCCCTACCCGGGGATCCCATACAACTCTTTCCCGTCGCGGCCCATACACAACTCATTCGACCTTTTTGTTTCTAAACTTTGGTTTCATTTTTGTTTAAGGTAGCCCTTCGGCCGCCATTCCGTATGTTATTTACATCCAGGAACATTTGGATGGTAAATCGCAAAACCTGCGCGACGACTCGCAGTGGCGCAGTTGCTAGGTGTATGTCTGGTCCTAAATTCGCTTTTGGAAAAAAATATGAGGGGAGTCACAGGGTGTGACTTGGCCATTCATTTAAGGGACAATTGGAATGAGAGGACAGATACACTAACATTACAGGTATTAAACAAATTATTGACAGATACTGTGCTTGATCCCATAGATTTCGAACGTTCGAAGGAAGGATCAGAGCAAGATCAGCAATACAAAAGGACAGAAGGAAGAGAAGGAAGAAGACCACGATGAAGAACTACATGCTTTTAGTTACTGTTTTTGTATTTTTGCGCGCGGACGCAAACCATTTTTCCCCTATGACCCCCGCCGTTAATGTTTCCCACACATCGACTTCTCAAAGCCCAGTAATAAACAGCAAGGACCAGACCTGGTGCACAAAATTCATGAACTGGTACTCACTTCCGTACGTCATTGAATCACTTTTGGTGATAGCAGCTCTCTGCATCATAGTGCAGACCCTCCGGTTAAGAAAATGGAGAAGGAGAGCCTCCCGCACTTGCACCTCAACCGTTTACAGAGTACAATCCCCTATTTTCGGATTCCACCAATCCCCCCCAACCCCTTGATGTAAAATAAAAGATTTAATTTTAATACGATCTGTAAATAAAGATTATTGCGGATGTTCTGCGCTCAACTGCCGAGTCAGAAAACTAAATGTAAAGATCTGTTGTATGAATGAGTACGGGTTTAGAATGTTATAGGATGTTTTAAATGTGAGATGAGAATAGTTTATTGAGATAGTTAGAGGTTTCCGATTCGAATTGGTAATGCATGTCCCCTTGACATAGCGCCAATCAGAAATGTTACTTAAAATTATTTTGCCATAGTTGAGGAAAGAATAGAGAGCCATGGAACTCGCTGCGGTCAGGAACACAAAGACAACCGTACTTAGGTGATCCTCATGATTTCTCATGAGGATCACAAGGGGAGTGTAGCCACCTGGGGTGGCCACTGCCCAACACAAATGGAAAGATTGCAAGGAATGCAGGGAAAAATGGACATGTTGTAAAGCAAGCAGCTTGCAAAGCGATTGGATATTGGGACGGCTGCAGAAACCAGTTTTGGACTGGCTGCAGAAACCAGACAGCACTGTGAAAAGAACCAGTTAACATACTAATGATGAGCTATACCGGGTGATCCCCAGATACAATGGAAACAAGTTAAACACAGATCGATACATTGAATGGAAAGCCAGACTTTCGGCGCCAGAGAAGCCCAAAACAATAAGTCCCAAGAACCGTCCCAGTGACCGAGGAACTGCCCCATGATTGGGGGATTCAAACATATCGATTGGGAAGAGACCCAATCGATTCCAAGCAGGTAAGGGAGTCTGCCCAAAGGGGCATGGATCCCCTGGGACCTATAAAAGACAGGTCCCACACATGGTTCAGTCTTCTAATCCAGCCCTTCTCTCTCTTTGACCAACACTCCTCCGTGGACCAGCTTTTGCCAAGAAGATCTTGAACGAGAGAGAGAAGAGAGTTCGAACAGCAGCCACCAACAAGTGCCTCACAACGATCGCTACCAGAGATAGGCACTCCTGACCCCTTTTTACTAATACCAACCTGAAGTCTGCAGACCAGAGCAGAGCAAGAGGCCTTGTTCCCTGACCCCAGCAGTTTCCTTCGAGATAAGTATTAGTTATTAGCGGTAGGAGTAAGTTTAATCCTTTTAGCGTGTGCATGGGTAGTTATTATAATTGTGTTATAATAAACTCAGTTATTTGGACTTACTAATTGGCGTATGGTTCTATTGCTTTGAACATCACCTTGAAGCTTGTGGCGGTGTCTTAACAACACCTGGCGACTCCAGAGCTTAGAAAAGAAACAGACCCAAATGGAGTGTTAAGCACACTCACCCAGAACGACCAACAGTTGCAACTATGCAGTCAGGCTAAAGAGCCTGATAAAGAAATTTATGAATTTCCAAGTACATTGCTTATCCTTCACCCATATTGGAATCAGTTGCAGGAATAGCAGAAGATTATATCCACGGATTCTGGTAATGATCAACGAATAAAATAAAACATATTTTAGAAAGGAGACAGATTTCAATTAAGGTTAAATTTAAATTCCTTCCTTACCTAGTAGGCTGAGAGGGTTTTAAAATCATCGCTTAAGTTCAAACTAAGTGGTCAACTTCCAGAACGGAAACTCGTTGAGTTCGCAAAAACTGTACACACGTAGTGATTGTAAAAATGGACTTTGGATACCATCGACTTCACATTGGTTCAAATTAAGGCACTTTGAGTTGCAAGGCTCTGCTTAATTTTTTAACCAATTTAAGGGTTTACAATTTTCTATATCTTCTTGAAATTGTTTGGCAACAGTTTGCTTGATTTTCCTTGCAGTTGATTTAAATTAAAATTTTATGAATAAATCTGTTGTCCCATTACCCTGAGTGCATGTGTACTTTACAATTGTTAAATGCTGTAAGAATCAGAGGACACTGGTTTGGCCATTGATGGGCCTAACACAACTGTTCTGACCACCTGGTGAGCTGAAGTCCATAATTGGTTTATTGTAGAAAATTTACAGAATCTCATAATATTGCAAATGTGCTTCTCGCTAACCTCAAACAGGATAATAAGGACATTGACATTCAATATTGAACATAAAACTCAACGGCCATTATGCTTAAATATAGTATTCTTACAGTCACTATTGCTTAACAAGCTTAACTCAGCCTGGCTACTTCATGCAGCAATGATCCATTAGACTTTAATGTTTTTTAGAATCAATTCAGTTCTGGGTAACTTGACCTCAAAGTTCCTAAATTACAGGATTTATGTATTAGTTATTTGACTGCAGGAGCAACGTAGTCGCAGTGTGCACTCACTCACACCCATCCCAATCCATACCATCTCCCCCAGATAGCTGAATAGGCGAATAATCCAAAGAGGAAGACAATTGCCATGCGAGATTGGAGTGCACTTTCCACACTTCTGGCCCCATGGTCAGTTCAAGCATAAAATAAATTGATTTGTCCATGGAGTTAAACCAATTAAAGTGATGTAACAAGAATCAACTGAGGCATACACAAATGCAAAGATTCAGTGTTGTCTTGTCATGTTAGTTTATTTCCCATTTGTTTTAATGCTACATTCACCGGCCATAGCTCCATACAATTTTTTATGTGATTGATTTGCTGAAGATATAAGAAGCTTCCTTCTGTTTTCGAACAGCCTCTTTCTTCAGCATGCAGAACACAGAGTGATCTCTTTCGGAACCCAACAGCCTTTAGATAACTTCTGTGGGGGTACTATTCTGCTGACTACAATCTGAAGATCCATATAGGAAGACCAACTGTTGCAACTATGCCCACAATAACTTGTTTAATTCAAATAGGAATTTTCCATTGTGGAAAAATTGGCATGTTTAAATGAGTTGCCATGTATTGTTATTTAGGCTTCCAGCCATGACTTATTGAAGGATCGACCAATAATATAATCTATTAAATGGCACATTTGTGGGTCTAGTATCTGTAAAAAATGGGCAGCAGAGTAGCACAGTGGTTCGCACAGTTGCTTCACAGCTCCAGGGTCCTAGGTTCGATTTCTGGCTTGGGTCGCTGTCTGTGTGGAGTCTGCACGGTCTCACCGTCTCTGTGGGAATTTCCTTTGGGTGCTCCATTGCCTCCCACAGTCCAACGATGCTGCAGGTTAGGTGGATTGGGGCAGCACGGTGGCGCAGTGGGTTAGCCCTGCAGCCTCACGGCGCCGAGGGTTTCAGGTTGATCCTGGCTCTGGGTCACTGTCTGTGTGAAGTTTGCACATTCTCTCCATTTTGCGTGGTTTTGCCCCCACAACCCAAAGAGTGCAGGCTAGGTGGATTGGCCACGGTAAATTGCTCCTTAATTGGAAAAGATAATTGGGTACTCTAAATTTATTTTTTTAAAAGGTTAGGTGGATTGGCCATGTTAAATTCCCCTGCGTGTCCAAAAAGGGTAGGTGGGGTTCAAGGATAGGGTGGAGGGTGCTCTTTCCCAGGGCCGGTGCAGACCCGATGGGCCGAATGGCCTCCTTCTGCACTTTAAATTTCTATGATTCTATGAAAATGTGAATCAAAATTTTGAAGAAGGTTTCTCAGTAATGAGAAACCTATGTTAAAGTATAGGTTGCTAATAGGCTAGGCACTTCATATCCAAATTGTTTTGCCATTATCACTCCTATTGATGCAATGTACCTATAGATGCAATAAAACAAACCTTCATTAGCAGCCAGTAAACCTCCATCTATCAGTCTATGCCACCCAGAGTAGGAAGTATTTCTGGCCTTTTATCAGCTGAAATCTCAAGGAGTTAGGTTTACACAACTAATTTGTAGATATCAGCACCAATCAACTTCCCTCTGCTGATTGACAAGGGCTCAGTAAAAACAAAAAAAAAAATCTGTGTGCAAGATTTGATTCAGAATCCAAAAGGGAAGCAAGAATCGCTGGCTGTAATAAAACGGAATAAGAATGCTTCAAGAGGAAACAGGAAACAAAAAAAAAGTGACAGATTAGAAAGGTTAGAGCGAACCTTTTTCTGACACCTCTGCAATGTAGATGCATTGTAGAACAGATTGACGGATCAGAGGAAATGGAAATGCTATACAGATAAAGCACAAGGTGCTCTTCTGAGATTTCCGTAGCAGTCATTTAAATTGAACTTCACTCACGCTTGGTGGAAAAGCTCTGGGGGCTTATTTGCAGGATCTGATACAGAGATCCACTAATAGGCAAATTGTGCACTCACTAGGGGAGGCAGTGGCGTAGTGGTATCGTCGCTGGACTAGTAATCCAGAGGCCCAGAGTAATGCTCTGGGGACCCGGGTTCAAATCCCATTATGGCAGATGGTGAAGTTTGAATGTAATAAAAAAACAAATCTGTAATTACAAGTGTCACGGTGACCATTAAACCATTATTGATTGTTGTAAAAAACCATCTGGTTCACTAATGTCCTTGAGGGAAGGAAACCTGCCTTCCTTATCTGGTCTGGCCTACATGTGACTCCAGACCCACAGCAATGTGGTTGACCCTTAAATGGGACGGGCATTAAGCGCTGGCCCAGCCAGCGACCACCACATCCCTTGAACAAAGAAAAAAAAGCATGCATTCTTTCTGCACCTATTTCATATAATTACTAGAATGCTCATTGGAATGTGATATAAAGAAACCTATGCTATATTCTAATTAAATGCACTTCATAAAGTCAAATTACTTTTCTAGTCTCTTAACAGCACCATTGAAAAAGGTAGTTTCTGTAATCAAATGGCGTTTAACTCCTTTTAGAATTAGTCTTCCAGTGCTATTGAAATTGTCTGAATCATAAGTGAATAAATGCAGTTCTACACTGTATAGCTCAGAGTTCAGGTAGCACAGTGGTTAGCACTATTGTTTCACAGCGCTAAGGACCCGGGTTTGATTCTTGGTTTGGGTCACTGTGTGGAGTCTGCACCTTCTCCCCTTGTCTGCGTGGGTTTCCTCCAGGTGCTCCGGTTTCCTCCCACAAGTCCCAAAAGATGTGCTTTTTAGGTGAATTGGACATTCTGAATTCTCCCTCGGTGCTGAACAGGCGCTGGAGTGTGGTGACCAGCAGTTTCACCTACTCTTACCGACAGTCATTGGTGCGTTTGGAACGACACTCAACCTGTTTGGCTGATGAATGCACCTTCATGGCTATCATGTCCTGAAGTGGGACTTGAACCTGGAGCTTCTGCCTCAGAGTCAGGGATGTTACCAATGCATCCACAAGACCCTGAACCTGGACACCACCCCCTAATTACCAAATCCTCCATCTGTGCCTCTGATCCATTTCCATTCCCAGCCCAGATCATCGGCCAACTCTATGTGTCACTTTGTGCTGAGCCCGCCCCAATCTCAGCTGTGGCTTTTGCTGCAGCACACCCGGTTAAGCAGGGGGAAAGCAGGCTTTGGGCATCGGGGGAGGGGGGGGGGGGGGGGGGGGGAAGAGAAGGAGAGTGCGTCATCCTTTTTTTAAAGAAGCATGCACATTGTGGAAGGAAATCTTCAAAACATGTGGAGAAACCTCAGAACCTCCACCCCCACTTTCGGAAATTCTGCCCAAGTAAATAGTGGACCTCATAGTCAGCCACTGTCATCTCATTTTTTGTTGCCCCTTCTGGATTTCCATTATGGACATGAAACGGCTCCTACATTAACTTGCCTGCAGAGTATAGGCAGTGAACAGTGTAGGTGCTTACAAATAATTATTGCATAATGTGTCTTGTCACTAGATTATTTGATAAACGTGCTGATGTCATACCACTGCTTGAGAGTATGTGTATTTGACCAATGATAGAAGGAACCCAAAGTAAGACAATCAGAATAAGTTTTGAAGAAAGAAAAAAAAGTGAATAAAAGATTGAAGAATTATACCATGCAAATGGAGGTCTGCTGGAGTCATCATTGCCTCTGCCAGATCTTTGAATGTGCTACCAATTAATCCCAATCCCTGTTGCCCCTGCATTCCTTTTTTTTCTTTTTAAGCAAAGATTCAAGATAGCTGAGGTAAATAAACCAGGTTGTAGTAATACCAGATGAGAGATCATAGAAACCGACTTTGACATTTGGTCAAGACTTATTTCCAAGGAATGAGTAATACTTTTTTGATTATGATCTGGTCGGAAAGATTTGTACAAAATATATTGTAATGGCTGAAAAGAAATGTACTTTTGTTAGTTCTGTGGAGTTATGGTTTTTTAAATAAATATTTGCATTAGCTTTTTCAACATTTTTTACATAATTTACATCAGACATATTTAACTGACATTTAACAATCCATCCCTCAACCCGAAAGCAATTCATCAACTGAAGGTAGTTTACAGAACATATTTGACGAGGTTGAGAATGAGTCGCCTGTTCAAAAGTGTTGAGGACATTTGTGAAAGGTGCGGGAGGGGTCAGCCAATCATGTGCACACATTGTGGGCATGCCTAAAGCTGAGGCACCTTCTTTAACACTATGTCGACAGTGTTATAGTTGGACCTAGAACTTAACCCCCTAGGGCCATGTTCGGGGTGTCGGACTTGCCGGAGCTCCAGACAGGAGCAGGGTCAGACGTCTTAGCCTTTACTTTGCTGGTGGCGAGGAGGTGGATCCTATTGATTTTGAGGTCAGTTGCTCCACCCTGTGCCTCAATAAGGCTGGAGACTTAATGGAGTTTCTAAGCCTAGAGAAGGTTAAATGTAGCTTCAGAGGGAATGAGGAGGGGTTTCACAAGAGATGGTGTCCGTTTATAGCTCACTTTAAGGAATTAACCACAGTCAGCAGCTAAAAGAGGGGGTAACTGTTTTTCAATTGTTTTCATGACCTTCCTCATCGAGATCAGTTATCAAACTTACTCGGTATATCTCTGAACATATCTGAGTGGAATCAATCTCCTTAGCACAATATTAGCTAAATATACTGTCGCACCATGACATTTAGTTGAAAGGGTTGCTATTAGGGGTCAGATCTGATTCACTGTTAATGTAGTTACAATAAACACTAGTGAGGTTGTTTCCGCTTGTTCAGCTGTGCGTACAATTTGATTTCCCTAATGCAAAACGTAGAGACGACGCTGAGGTGATGAGAACAGTGTAAACGCATAAATTAAATGATGCTTCTTATTAGTTGATGATTTTGAATATTTACAATTTTGTTATTGATTTTAATGAGTCATTAGAACAGTCGTCTTTAATTTTCCCAAATTGGTGCTGCCATTTGTGCACTAGGAACTGAGCACCCTACAATTTTTAAAGCATTTTTCCTGGTCTCTCCTCCACTCCTTGTTACCAGTGCACCTGACTGTTAGTTCACCTCCTTCCCAGCCCAACTCAGCATCTTTCAGCTTAGTACAGATTCTCACGATTACATCTAATCGGAAATGCTTTTCTTGATACCTTACTGTACTGTTGCAACACCATTGCACTCAGCTCATTGCCTCTGCTACAGAAGATGGGCAAAGGGGACATTTTCACCCATGCTTGTTAGTCTGTAAATAAAATGATCACAAAAACGAATGGATAGGTTTCAGTGAAAGTTGGTGCACATATATAATGTAGCCCAAGAAAGAACTCATTCGTTTTTGGCAAAAATACGGGTCTGAATCCTGGATTTTATTTTAACAAGACCATTAACATCGGTATGTAGGGTGAATTGACTTATTTTAGAAATTGTTTTTTTTTTTAAATGCTGTTGATTCAGAATCCCTACAGTGCAGAAGGAGGCCATTCAGCCCATCGAGTCTGCACTGACCCTTCGAATGAGCACTCTACCCATGTTCAGCACCCCATCCCCATAACTCCATATCATAACCCTAGACACCATGGGGTAATTTATCATAGCCAATCCACCTAACCCTATCTTCAGACTGTAGGTGGAAACCGGAGCACTCGGAGGAAACTCACGTGGACACGGAAGAATGTACAAACTCCACACAGACAGTGATCCCGGATTACTGGCACTGCGAGTAGTAGTGCTAACCACTGTGTTAGCATACCATGCTTTAGAGTGTTGTGGATTGTCTCAGCCAGTGTGGTTCAGTTTGCAACAGCTGTTAGGATGTGAGCAGCGTTTTCATAGCAGGTTGTTGGATATGCATTGACCTGACGCCTCCCTGGTGAACGGGAAGTTTTCAATAAATTGCATTGACATGCTTTACGGGACAAGGGGTCAGCTAGAAGTACATCATTGTTCTAAGGCAGTGTATTGTTGAGCTAACACGGCGTGGCTGTAGTGTGCGGGTTTTTTCTGAACCGAAAATCTCACTTCAAATCGGTAACATGAGGTGAAAAGTGTGCAAGATAATTTAATAAATTATAAATTAAAGGAGGCGATGGCAAACTCAAGCAATTGAGCCTTTAGACACGCAATCTGGAAAGAGAGAGAGAGAAGCCTGGCTTCAATCGTTTACAAGCCCACCAACAAAAAGCAAGGCAACCTAAAAACGAATCTTCCAGATCTACACGTTCCCGGTACATCCTTATCAGTTTTAATCGCTGGCCGTCAGCTGGGGTAGATATAAATCACACAATTGACTCTTCGGCAAGTCGTCCTAGATCCCTAA